>NC_073694.1:22555242-23260005 GCF_029784165.1 Wyeomyia smithii
CTACAATTAAAGTTCCCAATCGAGGGACACAATTCCAATCACCACGAACCTATTTTAGTCAGTTTCCAGGCAGAGTTGCCAATGTTCCAGTTTAAACTGGATTCTTCCAGTTTTTTTTCAAGTGATCCAGTCAAACAGTTTATTCCCAAAATCTTCCAGTTTTTTTGTTTATCTGCCAGTTTTATCCAGATTTTCTGGACACTCAAGCTCCGACTGGTTTGGAAATATTTTTAGAACGTAAATTTTGTGGATTGATGAGTCATTGTAGCAATTCTCAACAGTATTTTCAGTATTGTATCTTCTCGCACGAAACACGGCCAAAATAAAAATCGTATTGCATGGTTGAGATGAAAAAGGCAAGTAATCTTAGCTTTTTTCTAAACCTAACAAATTGGTTTTATCAGATCTTGAAGAAAAAAAATTAAGTGCAATGATGGGTTAATGTTATTTAAAAATAAAAACAATCCGTCTCATAGATATTATATAAAGGCGACATTCTCCAAATTTATTTCGGTGGCGTAGCAGTTAAAAATTGTTCGAATAATTAGATACCTAGGGATAGCGATCTCAGGGATAATTGAAATTTAAACTTCACAGATGTAACGTAAGAAAACGTTGCACCCGTTCTTTTGTTTAAAGTTAAAATAAATGAATAAAGCAACATTTTCTTGATTTTGCGATGAACTGGTTGCGCAATTTGTAATTTTGATGCTGTAAATGAAGTTTTTCAGTCTACAATTTCAAACCTTCCAGTTGGTCTCGAGGTACGATGCTGGCCTAACAAGCCAGTCGTCGTAGGTTCGAGTCTCGGCTCGGGAGAGACTGTTAGTGTCAATATTATCGTAGCGCTAGCCCCGCAATTGTCCTGTACATCCAACAGTTGGCTGCGAAGTCTGTGTATAATAAACAGAAGGTCAAGTTCCGATTCGGAATGTAGCACCAAGGCTTTGCTATTTTTACAGTCTACAATTTAAACAAAAAGTAATCCCGAAGTTTCTCTATTTAAAACTCATTTTGGATTCAAAAACCATCACAGAAAAGCTCTCGGACAATTTATTTTTTAGGTATTTTGCAAATTTATTTGGAATCCAGTTTTTTCCAGTTTTTTCTTCAGCATTCTTCCAGTTCAATTAAAAATTTTATTGGCAACTCTGTTTCCAGGCGATTTTTTCAGCATTCGAAGTAGCGCCCGAATGGCTCCAATGTAGGTGGATTTGTTCCGATTGATATTTGTTAAAAATTTCTTTGTGATTAACGATATTTCTTATATTCGTAAGACAGTTAGACAATCGAAATTTTCGTTTCCATCATTAAAATTGTCGATATTGATCAAGTTTTGAGGCCTGTTTTTTTCGACTGACTAAAATAGGCACCACTGCTTAAGCCGTCCCTTACAGTAAATAGAGGTTGGCATGGTACAGAGATCTCATTTCTTCGGATACACTAGAGACAACATCAATGAGCATAAAAGAGAGGTGAGGAGGAGAGTGCATTTTCCTAGCATTAGTAAATGCTTCAAATGAAAACAACTAGACGAACTCAATGGTAAACTCAAATAGCTACGTCACTATTTGGCATCATCTCTGGGCAGAAGGGGGCAAGCAGAGAGGCGCGTGCAAGTGTTAGTAGGTTTTCTCCTCACCTCTCTTTTATACTCATTGAGACAACATGCAGCAGACTACCAGGAAGACTATCAAAGGCGAGTCAGCCGGCTCTGGAGGACCGTCTACAGGCTTTAGGACTGGAAAGCTTGTCATTCAGAACTACACTGCTACCATGTCCTCCACCGGTTATCATACATGGGTTGTTGGGAATGTGCAGTAAGTTCCGTCGCTCCGGTTCAATCTTTTATCCGTGGTAAACGTTGAAAAGCGAGGATTGCGCAACGTGTTTGAAGGTGGCCGGATGATTTTAAGTCGAAGAAACTATAAATGTGATGCGAAGTTGACATGTGGTCAAAAAACAAAGAGCCTAGAGCTGTGGCATCGTAGATTTAGCCACTTGAACTTGAAGTTGCCACTTGAACAGTTCATTGCTAAAGACATGGTTGACGATTTGCACCTCGTTAGTGACAGTTCACCAACCAGTGCGGTTGATACGGATAAGTCAACTTCGGAGTTCTGAGAAGATCTAGGTCTACGTGCACGTCCCGCTGGAACGCCGAAAGAAGTTATACGCGAGTTAGACGGGAATCAGTAGTCTTGAAATCCACGACAGTGACGATCAAGATGTGATCGAGGGCGAATCCACGATGGGTGAATCGGGCGAAGATGAACAATGTTCAAGCTGTCCCGATGAATCAGACAATTTTTCTGCACAGTAATCCAGACGGGCAATCCGACGCACGGGTCAATCGAAACTGTAGTGCGCCATCCTAGCATAGAGATTACGAAGTAGACTACGCCGTATCACACGTTGAGAATCTACCGGAATCGGTGGAGGAGCTGCGAAAGAGAGAAAGGTCAGGCAAGACGAGATGAACTCGTTGGCGAAAAATGAGACATGGACCCTGGTAAAGCTGCCGGAAGGCCGAAGTGCTTTTTCGTGTAAATAGGTTTTAAAAGTGAAACAAACCGATGAGAACGAGACGCGAGATTGGTCCAATTGTAACGCCGATGGAGCACTGGCTGAAGTTACCAAAAGGGATAGAGTCGCAGATAACCGACAAACCGTACCGCGAGCTGGTTGGCTGCGTCATGCGTGTCGCATTGACGTCTCGACCGGAACGAACTTCTTCAACCAGTTTCAAGCGTACCCTAACGAGAAATATTGGGTACAAACAGGCCTATGAAAAGACGCCATCTTATAGGACCGAAAAATAACAAGCAACATTATTGAAACACGGTGGGTTCGCAATGGAAATGGAGCCAAAAAAATGTCACCTACAATCCAGCGCAGAAGCATAGGCGCGTCTAAGACCTGGTACAACTTCAGCGGTTTCTTCGCAACATCAATAGCACTCTAGACCTGGGACTGGTCAACCAGGTCAGCGAAGTGGCCCCACTATTGGAGGCATCTGAGGATACCGACTGGGTGAATAATATCGTCGACCTTGACACAAACCCTACATTATCTACGTCTCTGTTTTGTCCTATTTGACATACTATTCATGCCACCGTCATTAGCCACCTTTGCTCAATAGATACGTGCTTATTAGTTTTTCCCGCTGAATTTATCGTGTTTTCTTCCATCTGAAAGTCCATCTGCTGGATTATTCAGTTATGTCATGTAGATTCAATAGTTCAACGATAAAATTATGCGTGATACTTTTAGAACAAAAATTATCAAAACAGTAAAAGAAGCCAATAAACTAGAAAAAAAAAATTCCAAATACACGTGAAGAAAACAAAACAGGTAAAGATGAAAAAACTATATAGGTACTACAAAAGTTGATTGAAATATGGCAAAATAGTCGCAACAGTCAACAAAGAATTGCCGGAGTAAAACGTCAGAGCTAAAAAAAAGTTGTTGACTTTGAAAAATTCAAATTCCACAAACCCATTTTTAAACAAATTAGAAAAGATCACAGGTAAACAAGAAGTTCACAAAGTTAAACAAGTCAATATAAGTTTTGAAGTTTAACGGTAAGTGAAGTTCTAGAAGCACAATAATCAAAATTCAAATAAAAAAGGTGCCAAACGTAAGAGTTCGAAACAAAATCAAAATACATCTGACTTTTTGAGATTGCTTGTTGACAAGTGCTTCAACACTATTTTGTTGATATATTTTTCTTTTCTTTATTCATTATATGGTCCTTTCCCAGGTTCTTCGGCCTTTCCTCCCTCTCTACTTGTTTATTATCTTATATAACTCTATTTATCACACTTGTTTTGTAGTCTATTTGTTCTTTTACCTGTTTTTCTATCACAAAAAAAACTTTATTAGCTAGGAAGATTGGAAAATCATGAAATAATAATCCATAAATGTATTCCACGTAATGAAAATAAATAACTACGAAAATAAAGTCATGCGTTTTTGCAGCAGAAAACCATAGCCTACCATCTACCATGATAAATACAACCATGAACACACAAACAGCACCGACAACTACTTGCTTAACGCGCTTGCTTTGTCCCGCCTCTCCCCGTAAGTAAGTTGATAACCTCACACAACAAACTCGCAACCAGCGGCAACATCGTTGATAGCAGCCGCGCTCTCGCTCTCCGGCGGCGTGTTGCCGGCTGCGTAAACCACCACAAACAACAGGTTTGTATAAAATCCCCCACTGAAACAGGACTCCGGCACAAAATTCATCGAGACAAGAACTGTTGCGTTAGTGTGCCATTGCCATCGGAGCTGTAAGATAGAAGAACAAATTTCTCGTGTTCCTTTAAACTTGTTTTGGAATTAGTAACATCCATCGGTTCTCACCAAGCGAGCATTGTGTTTATTTAAGTCAATTGGATTTGATTACAGACTAGACGAGCGCGAAAAAAATGGCTGCTGTTACTGAAGGTAAGTCATATCAACTTCTCGCAGTCGATTAAATATATGACAATGTTAACAAGCTGCTTTTCCCACAGTAGGTGGAATCAAGCTGGGAAAGCTTCTGATCGAAGGCAAAACCAAACAGGTTTACGATGTTCCGTCGCAGCCCGGGCACTCCATCCTGCTAAACAAAGATCGCATTACGGCTCACAACGGAGTGCGAGCGCACGATCTCGAGGGCAAGGCAAAAATCTCCAACCAAACCAACGCCAAGGTCTTCACTCTGCTGAACCGTGCCGGCCTGAAGACGGCCTTCGTCCGCATGGTCTCCGATAACGCTTTCCTAGCGCGCAAGTGCGAAATGGTACCGATCGAATGGGTAACCCGCCGACTGGCGACCGGTTCCTATCTGAAGCGAAACCCCGGCGTAAAGGAGGGCTACCGCTTTGCCCCACCGAAGCAGGAAACCTTCTACAAGGACGACGCCAATGACGATCCCCAGTGGAGCGCCGAACAGATCGTGTCGGCTGGATTCAAGGTTAACGGAGTGTTGATCGGTGTGTCTTTTGCTACATGGCAAATTTTATGTTGTTTTTCATGTCGAATGCGTGCATTAATCTCATTTTAAAATGCACAACAAGGCTGACGTCAATCTATTTACGCTTGATCCCATTTATTGGCTGTTTTGAAGTTGCAATGGTATTTCTTGAAAGGATTCCAATGCCCTTATCAGTCCTTAGCTGTAGGAAGAACAAAATAGTAAACAACCCACACTATCTTGACCTTTTCCAACGGGGTTTGACAAACATGTTTACGCCCCACCGAAACGGTCCAGCCTCTCAATGATCGGCAACAACGATCGATGACTAGCCTGGCAACAATCGAACAAATTGTAGTTCACTGATAACGAACGAATGATCACTTGTTGTTGTTTTGTTTTCCCTACAGGTCAAGATGAAGTAGACATAATGCGCCAAACTACGATCCTGGTGTTCGAGATCCTCGAGCGGGCCTGGGCTAGCCGAGACTGCGCACTGATCGATATGAAAATCGAGTTCGGTGTCGATGCCGACGGTCAGTTGCTGGTAGCGGACGTCATCGATTCCGACTCCTGGCGGTTGTGGCCATCGGGCGATAAACGACTCATGGTAGACAAACAGGTATACCGCAATCTAGCCTCGGTGACGGCTTCCGATCTGGACACCGTGAAGCGAAACTTCGTCTGGGTTAGCGAGCAGCTGGACAAAATGGTACCCAGCAACGATCATCTGGTGGTGGTGCTGATGGGAAGCCCCTCGGATAAGGAACATTGCGAAAAGATCGCCCGGAACTGTCGCGAGCTGGGACTGAACGTAGAGCTACGAGTCACCTCGGCACACAAAGGAACCACCACGACGCTACAGATTGTCAACGAATACGAAAGCGTACTGCACAATCTGGTTTTCATTACCGTGGCCGGTCGATCCAACGGTTTGGGACCGGTTCTATCGGGCAACACCAACTATCCGGTGATCAACTGCCCCCCGGTGAAGCCGGAAAACGTCAGCTTGGATGTGTGGTCCAGTTTGAATCTTCCATCCGGGCTGGGATGCGCAACGGTACTGTATCCGGAGGCGGCCGCATTGAATGCTGCTCAAATTTTGGGCTTGAATAATTTCCTGATCTGGGCTAGGCTTCGAGTTAAACAATTACAAAATTTCGCTGGGTTGATTTACGCGGACAAGGGATTCCGCGGGGTGCGAAAGACGGAGGAAACTAGTGCTGAAATGAAATAGTATAATAGGTTAAGAGAGCATAACATGCATATTTTTTTTTAAAGAAAGTAATAAATGATTTTAAATATATTCAATATATTGCTCCTAAAATTTATTATTGGAGTCGTGAATTGAAGTTTTAATGGTTAGTGGGTACAAACTTCTTGACTGTCGGAATGCTCAAGTGTACTTCCGGAATGGTAGAAAAACGTGATTCATTGGTGTACACCAACTCACGTGTGCTTAGTCACTCATATTAGGAAACAACCACAAGGTTTAAGATCAAGTCAAGCCAGTACTTTGACACTTCTTCATGCCGCGGCTAGTTTTCAATGCGGTTCTTTACCTAAGTAAATGTGGGTTACTGAACCATATTTTCACACACCTTCTTGAGTGTCCATCTTTAGTACCTTAAAACGAAAATAAACAGCGCTGAGAGATGATTTCACTCACCACTCGCAACTCACCCTGTTTACAATTGCGAGCTATTACGCCTGAACGATATGCAACAAGCGCTGAAATAGTACCGAGAAACCTCCCGGGCCCACTCTGTATCGACGGAACCAGCCGCGAATATCCAGGTTTACCACGATTGGTGTAAATGTAGTTTGGGACGTTATTCTTTTCGTATTTTTAATTGACTTAAATATACAGCCTTTCGGACCTTTGAAACCTTGACCGTTTTGAGGCTTCACATTCAGAAGTCGATTAAACTGAATGGGGACTTTTTTTTTGAGAAGATGAAACTTGTCAGTCAATTTTTTTCCAACATGAATGGCCAGACCAGTAATACAGAACCCTGCCTGATACTGGAATAAAATGTGAAGATCATTTATTTATTTAATAAAATGGATTACATCATTTATGCTTGTGCTACCACTAAGTCACTCTCTGCGTTACTGGCTTGAGCTCGTTGTGGTCACTTCCTTGTACAGCAAATTAGCTATGCAATTGATCGACGTCTGCCGATCCAAGTCTTGCACCTGCAGCGTGTCGTCAATCGCGTTAAACCATCTCAAGCAGAAGAAATTGATCTGCAGAGCAGAAAGTTTCTGGAAATCAACCTCTATATTGCAGTAATGCTTAGAATCGATAATAAGTTTCTCGAAGAAGATCTCTGCAATGCGAAGTTCCATTGTCACAGGAATATTTGCTTCGACTGTGTATTTTTTGCTCGTGCTCGTGTTCGCAAAATATTCGACAACCACTCTTATGTTAATTTCTGCATCTTTACTCGACTCCGACTTTACGAAGATGCCTAACCCATATAAAGCAATCAAGTTTGAATTCATGTTGTTAACTCGCACGCGTGTGGAAATTTTCGAAGCGTACTGGAACAAGTTATAAAAATATAATTTTGAGCAGTCGTGCTGCACATCGGAAACTATTCGGGTTAATTCACCAACGTAATCTGCTCGCGACTCATCGTCTTTGGCCCAGTTCTTGATCGCTTCAAGCAATTGTTGCTGGCTGCAGTTAATCGTCACTGGCTGCGATTAATTCGAGACTTTTTCTCGAGGGTTCGAAAATCCTCCTGCTTGAAGTACGCAAGCGGATTATCGCAAATCACAGCTAAGCAACGTTTGTTTACGAACGGGAACTCATGCCTTCTGTTGTCGTTAAATTCTTGAAGCACATTTTGTTCATCGATATTGGATGCGATAAACTGGTCACATAATTCGTTAAGCCCATTCAGAATATACTTTTGCGAGGCATAATAAACTTCCATTATGTTATCCTTGGTTAGGTTGATTTCCTGGCAGTAAACATAGCGTAGTACGTCTCTGAAAATGGATGGTTTTATGTCAGTCACAATGATCGGTTGATCACTCAGTCGAGCTTCTTTGAAATGTCCGTTAAACTGTGCGTAAAATACTTCGCCAGCTAGGGAGAGAATAATCCTGTGACCGTAAACCGGGTCTTTGTTGTCACCTACCAAAAAGGTTACATCCGAAAGGTGCTTGTTATCGAACAACTGCTTATGCCGGTCTGCCATTACTGTACCTAAGATAAACAAAATCTAAATGTTTAATTCAACTTTAACCTAATTTTCAATTACCTCTTCCTATCCTTACCTCTCCTGTAGCGTTTCTGTTTTTTTTTTATTTTGAACAAAACTTAATACATACGTACTTTTACTGCAAAAACCGCTTAAACATAGAGATAATACTCAAGGAGAGATAAGCGATGAAAAAACTGCCAATTTGGCAACTACACTGTAAAAAAACTTTATGTCGAAGTGAAGTGATTTGCTGTGAAGTGATCAGTTTGGAGGGAACAAAAGCAACTTTACATCAGAGTGAATTCGCCTTGACGGAATTGTGTTTGACAGCTTGTGTGAGTGAATCATATGTAAACAAACTGTGCCCAAAAATAAAGTTTTTTCAAGTCGTTTTTTCTGGACTTCTGAGTAAATAACATTAAAAATGGTAAATATATTTACATTCGGAAAAGTACGCTGCACTTGTTTTTGAATACCGGGTATAGAAAAAGTGGCTGCAAATGGCTGATATTTGAAAAATAAGATGACTTGTTACAGAAGCATTGAAAAAGATGATTCGTGTTTTATCAAAAAATATCAATAAAAAGTGTAGTTTTGCATCTAAATTGATTTTGTGTTCTAAGATCAGACCATATGTGTTGCAAAAAATATAAATTTCGGATGGTTAAGTGTTTTGTACAGTGAAATTATTTACGACAAAAATCTGGTATTTTCAGGCATCTGTAGCTGATAGCTGTCAAGAAATTGAAGTTAAAATACAGCTTTCCGATATAATCTTTTACGCTTCTGGAGGCAGCAGATTGGTTGTAGAGGGTAAGCGAGTGTATCAAGCAAATCATTTGCTTTTAGCAGGTGTACAAGAAGTATTCAACGATGGACTCAGTATATTTGCATCCTGTTTGAAGTCTTCCTCGCCGAACTCGGAGCCGCACAAAACAATTATGCGCACGAAACGGGCTTTCGAAGATTGGAGCATTCGATGTTCCTGTAAAGCAGGAATGGGAAAATGTAAACATGCAATGGCCGTTCTCAACTACCTCTTACTGTAAGTACACTAAAGACCATGTAAAATCAATACAGATCAAGCTGATTTAATGTTTTTTAAAGGCATTCTTTCAGTTCCACTGCTATCACAAACGGACCTACAGCAAAATGGGGAAAAATAGCGCAGAGAGTAGCAGCCGATAAATATAAAGCTACAAAGGTGAGCGATTTTTGTAGTTCAGGAAAGGATCACCGATCTACAGATGTACCCTTAAAGCGTATTAGTCTAAGTCCATTTGAAACTACTTCAATAAGAAAATCTTTTCTCCAAAGTGAGTTTCTATGATTCTTGTTTTAATTATTTTTGACAATTCCGATTTTATGTATTAGATATTCCAGATTGTTCTTTGTACTACGAGGTCTATGGCAGATCTCAGCAAGCAGAAAATAGTGAGAAACGCCCTCAACACTCGCGAATCGTAAAAGATTTGCTTAATATTAGTGCGCAGAGTAACACTAATCGAAGATCGTCTTTGGATTCGATTATTTCGGTAGATGAATCTTTTGAGATGTTTGTTTTGAAGAGCTTTTTGGAGAATTCTCTCTGCAGTGATAAATATTCTACAGCTGATTACGAGAACATGCATTTCATTGGGCCTTTAGAAGAAAATTTAGGTGTTTTCAACGAGCTTCAAGTATGCGTCTCAACTCGTGAATCGATTCAGATATGCTGCGATACGATTGAACAAAGACTTTCCAAATCCTGGAAAATTGAACGCAGTCGAAGAATTACGGCATCTAACGCTTATGTTTTGCATACTTATTACAGTACATTCGACAACCGTCGATTGACCATGGAGTGAGGTGCGAACCTCTTGCCATTAAATCTTACACTCGAGACTTTGGAAAGGTTGTGACAAAGTGCGGTTTTGTTATACCACCTCATATTCCTTGGCTCGGCTGTTCACCTGACGGAATTGTTTTAGATGAAAGAAAAATCATTGAGGTAAAGTGCCCGTTTGTTGGAAAAAATCACGTGTTAGCAGACACTCTAGAACAGTTATCATATTTATCTAAAAACTCAAAAAGACTTAAGATAAATTACGCCCAAATTCAACTAAACAAGTTCATCTTAAAATGTAAGACCACTGATTTTATTATTTATTCAGAATTTGAAGACAAATGCTCTGTACAAACAATAATGTATGATGAGGATTATTTGCGAAAAATTCTTGGATCACTAAAGGAAGTGTACTTTAACGCATTTTTGAAATTTTTGTGTACTGCAATTACCGTGTCACCGGCATGTGCCTAATAAATAAAAATTAAAATTAACAAACATAGGTGTTTAACATTTAATAAACTCAATTACCTAGAACCTTTCATTCGCTAATATAGGTTTCGATACATTTGTTATTGCGCAGCAGATAAATACAATATCATCCAAAACTGGTAAGAAGTAAGTGTCGACTTCGTCACCAAGAAGATCAAACAACTTAACTCGTTGTATAGCTCTCTCGACGTGGACTCTAGCTGCGATTGACACATTTTCAGTTGCGTCTGCCGAACTAAGCTGGGTTTGAGGAGCATGTAAGAAGGGCGGCCTGACTAATTTAATTCCTTTGCTTCGACATTCTTCGTCAATCAAAAAACCTTTATCGGTCATCACCGCTTCACCTACATTGAATTTATCCAGTAGCTTTTCTTGTGCAACGATCTGTTTGTCAGAAACTTTGCCACCATATCCACAGCTGACAAAGGATATTGTTCCACCAGGCGTCACGGCAATTAGGTACTTTGCTGTTTCCCGTCCTTTGTAATGAGAATATGCGTTTATTCGACAATGCAGACACTTAGGTTTCTTGATGGCAATTTCGGTACAATCAAGCACTGCAATCACGTCCTCGTAACGGTAACGAAAATATCGGGGTATATTTTGTTTTATCTGTGCCTGTGTTGGCCAGAAGATTGGTGGTTCACAAACTGCCCTGATCCATGGTATTGTCCAATAAAACGCGATTGAGATCGTTTGATAATGAACTTTAAAAAGCGCTGCCATGCATGAAAATGACAAATTTGTTCTTATTTTGATAAACACTATCAATATTTGTTCCTCCAGCGAAAGGTTAGAATGCTTTCTTTCAACGTACTGCTCGAGAGATTCGATGGAAGATTTTATTGTTAGCAATAAACTAAATGAATTCAGTCCAGTCCATGCGGTGAGATCTGCATCCGTTTTAAATTGCACTGCCATGGTACGGCGACGACCGGCGAATACTTTTTCCATTTCCGAAGTATTTACTTGAACGGCAGCTTCAGCAGTTACAATAGAAGGCACAGATGAATCGATATCTGCTTCCATCTGTTCTGCCTGCTCTAACTCTGGAACAACTTTTGAGTTTTCCCGTCGTCTAACTCTTTCAGATCGAGCCGTCGCTAGTGCTATTAGCTTCGAGTCGCGTTTTGGCTGTGGAAGATTTTCATCTGGAATAGCTGATCTTCTTAAAATCATCCTACCGGTTTCACGGCTTACAGCTAAAAATATACCAAATATAGTAAAAATATTTTCTCACATGGTGCACAAACTTACTTGGACTGACAAAATTTTGGATCATTCTGTGCCGAACACGCATCAGTACTGGACGTGTTTGGTGATCGGTCCGATAGAGTATAAAACAAAAGACGTGTGAACAAGTGTTGGCATTGTTTGCCTGGTCGAGTGAAATAAATCCGGGTTCAAGGTCGTTCCTTTGTGCAACTGTTTCGCATCGTGACTGCCAGCTGGTGCGTAAGCCGATTTGGCTGCTGGCTGGATTGTGCTACAGCAGTGGACGAGACACAAACGAGGAAAAAGAAGAAGCCATCAGTGTCAGCGAGTCGTATCGCTGTGTGGAGTGATCTCACACCTGGCTCGCTGCTGGTGGCTGTTTGGTGCTGCTGTATTGGTGCTGCTGGCTGTAACGGCTGCTACTTCGAACGATCGGTCAACCAACCTTACTGGAAGGGAGAAATAAAAAGGTACGTGTTCTTGTCAGCGCTAGTGCGCTAAACATAGCGCGATGGATGTAGATCCCTCGCCTCCCGCGCCACCATCCCCGAACCCCTCTGACCCTGACCCTTCTGTTACCCCCTCCCCTGTTCATTCTTCAGTCCCCCCTCGCCCCAGGCTTTACCCAGACGGAGCCCAGGGCAGCTATACTGTTTATTTTCGGCCAAAGGCAGGACCGAAATCGAAAAAGTTGAACCTCTTGCAGATTTCTAAAGACCTGACGAAGGAGTACAAGGGCGTGACCGAAATTTCCAAGGTCCGGCCTAACAAGCTCCGTGTCGTGGTCGGTAACCTGAAAGAGGCCAACGATATAGCTTGCTCTGAGCTCTTCACACGCGAGTATCGCGTTTACATACCCGCACGAGACGTGGAGATCGACGGTGTCATAACCGATTCGAGTCTGTCCGTCGAGTGTATACTGCAAAGTGCCAAAGGGTGCTTTAAGAACAAAACGTGTCCCGAAGTAAAGGTGCTCGACTGCAAGCAATTGCGGTCAGCATCGATCATCGGTGGCAAAACAGTATACACTCCGTCAGACTCGTTTCGAGTTACGTTCGCCGGGTCTGCACTACCAAGCCACGTCTCGATCCACCGGGTTCGTCTCCCTGTGAGGCTCTACGTGCCCCGCGTCATGAACTGCCTGAATTGCAAGCAGTTAGGCCATACAGCCGCCTACTGCTGCAATAAGGCACGTTGTGGCAAGTGTGGGGAGTCTCATGCGGAAGATTCTTGCAGTGTTAACGCTGAAAAGTGTATTCACTGCGGAGAAAATCTGCATGAGCTCTCGACATGTGCGGTGTACATGCAGCGCAGGGATAAAATAAAACGGTCTCTCAAAGAGCGTTCAAAGCGTTCCTACGCTGACATGCTGAAGAAGACCGTTACCACTTCTCCCGTTACTTCGAACCCCTTCGATCTGTTGCCCTCTGAGGAAACCGATTCTGACGATTCACCAGCGGGAGCATCTTACGCCAATCCTGGGGAGTCTAGAAAGAGGAAAAGTGTTTCCTCTCCTAAACTTCCCAGAAAAGGTCCTAAGATTTCTCAAAGTGAAATGAAGGTTACAAACAAACCAAACAGTGCTGCGGAAAAACCGAAGCAAACTCCTCCTGGGCTGGCAAATTTAAAGTCCCAGAAGGAGTTCCCAGCACTGCCAGGAACATCTAAAACCCCAGTTGCTCCTTTTACACTCCCAGTTGATGAAACAAACTCTGGATTAGTGAAATTTTCTGACATTGTGGACTGGATTTTTGAAACTTTCAATGTACCCGATCCAATTAAAATTTTTCTTACAGCATTCCTCCCAACAGTTAGATCATTTTTGAAGCAGTTGACTGCCCAATGGCCTCTCCTTGCAGCGATTGTATCCTTCGATGCCTAATTCAACTGCGTATATGAAGGATTCTATCTCTGTCTTACAGTGGAATTGTAGAAGTATTTTACCAAAAATTGATTCGTTTAAAGTTTTGATAAATAAAAACAAATGCGATGCATTTTCCCTTTGTGAAACTTGGCTTACTTCAAATATTGATCTCAACTTCCATGATTTTAATATTATTCGCCTTGATCGAGACACCCCATATGGAGGAGTACTTTTAGGGATTAAAAAGTGCTATTCTTTCTATCGTATTAACCTCCCCTCGATTCCAGGCATCGAAGTTGTCGCATGTCAAATGACAATACAAGGTAAAGAGCTTTGTATTGCCTCAATATATATTCCCCCCAGAGCACAGGTTGGGCAACGGCTGCTCTTTGATTTAATAGAACTTCTTCCCTCGCCACGTTTGATTTTGGGAGACTTCAACTCTCATGGCGTGGCTTGGGGTTCCCCATACAATGATAACCGCTCCTCTTTAATCTATAACCTTTGCGATGACTTCGACATGACTATTTTAAACAACGGTGAAATGACACGTATCCCGAAACCTCCAGCGCGCCCAAGCGCTTTGGATCTATCCTTATGTTCGACGTCGCTACGGTTGGATTGCACATGGAAGGTAATCCTCGATCCTCACGGTAGCGACCATCTGCCTATTCTTATTTCAATTACTAACGGGTCAACTCGCATGCGACCAATTGACATTCCGTATGACCTCACACGAAATGTCGATTGGAAGTTATACGAGGAAATGATTTCAAAAGCGGTCGAGTCGATTCAACATCATTCACCACTTGAAGAATACAACCTCCTCGCGGGCTTGATTCTCGACGCCGCGTTGCAAGCCCAAACGAAGAAATATCCCGGCGTAACGATCAAAGAACGGCCTCCCACTCCGTGGTGGGACCAAGAGTGCTCCGATGTCTACACGCAAAGATCCGACGCGTTTAAGGCCTACCAGACGGGAGGTATACCTGGCGACTATTTACGGTATTCGGAGCTTGATACCAAGCTTAAAAGCTTGGCTAAAGCAAAGAAACGTGGATATTGGCGTCGGTTCGTGAACGAGACGTCGAGGGAGACATCGATGAGCACTCTTTGGAACACAGCCCGAAGAATGCGGAATCGCGTAACGGTCAACGAAAGCGAGGAGTCTTCAAGTAGGTGGATATTTGATTTTGCCAGGAAAGTATGTCCGGACTCTGTTCCTGAGCAAAATATTGTTCGCGATGCGTCTCCGGGCCACGACGCGATAGAATCACCTTTTACGATGGCAGAACTTTCAGTTGCCCTCCTGTCCTGTAACAATAACGCGCCTGGATTAGATAGAATCAAATTCAACTTGTTGAAGAATCTACCCGGCAATGCCAAGAGGCGCTTGTTGAACTTGTTCAATAAGTTCCTGGAGCAAAACATTGTACCGCAGGATTGGAGGCAAGTGAAGGTGATCGCCATCCAAAAACCAGGGAAACCAGCTTCTAATCACAACTCTTATAGGCCGATTGCAATGCTATCCTGTATCCGGAAATTGATGGAAAAAATGATACTCCGTCGTTTAGACCACTGGGTCGAATCAAATGATCTACTATCAGAAACTCAATTTGGCTTCCGCCGTGCCAAAGGGACGAATGATTGTCTTGCGTTGCTTTCAACAGATATTCAGCTGGCGTATGCTCGTAAAGAACAAATGGCGTCTGCGTTCTTGGACATTAAGGGGGCTTTTGATTCCGTTTCTATTGACATTCTTTCGGGTAAACTTCACCGACAAGGATTTTCTCCAATTTTGAACAATTTTTTGCACAACTTGTTGTCCGAAAAGCACATGCATTTTACGCATGGCGATTTGGCAACTTTTCGCATTAGCTACATGGGTCTTCCCCAGGGCTCATGTTTAAGCCCCCTTCTTTACAACTTTTATGTAAATGACATCGACGAATGTCTGGCAAATTCATGCACGATAAGACAACTTGCAGACGACAGTGTAATCTCTGTTACAGGAGCCAAAGCTGCCGATTTGCAAGGACCATTGCAAGATACCTTGGACAATTTGTCTGCTTGGGCTTTACAGCTAGGTATCGAATTCTCTCCGGAGAAGACTGAGATAGTAGTTTTTTCTAGGAAGCATGAACCTGCTCAGCTTCAAACACAAT
Organism: Wyeomyia smithii; assembly: GCF_029784165.1. Classification (NCBI taxonomy): domain Eukaryota; kingdom Metazoa; phylum Arthropoda; class Insecta; order Diptera; family Culicidae; genus Wyeomyia; species Wyeomyia smithii. The sequence goes on from NC_073694.1 coordinate 22,570,988, forward strand.
TAATGGGTAAAACGATTTCTCAGGTTTTGGTACACAAATATCTTGGTGTCTGGTTCGACTCTAAAGGCACCTGGGGTTGTCACGTGAGGTATCTGATGAAAAAATGTCAACAAAGAGTGAATTTTCTTCGTACAATAACCGGACAATGGTGGGGAGCCCATCCAGGAGACCTTATAAGGCTTTACCAAACAACGATATTGTCTGTTATTGAATACGGGTGTTTCTGCTTCCGCTCCGCAGCAAACACACATTTGATCAAACTGGAGCGAATACAATATCGTTGTTTGCGTATCGCCTTAGGTTGCATGCAGTCGACCCATACGATGAGTTTGGAGGTTTTAGCTGGAGTACTACCATTGAAAAACCGCTTCTGGAGCCTGTCTTCTCGTATTCTAATCAAATGTGAGGTCTTGAACCGTCCCGTGATTGAAAATTTTGAAAGGTTAATCGAACTTAATTCTCAAACCCGTTTTATGACATTGTATTTCAATCACATGTCCCAAAATATTAACCCTTCTTCGAATATTCCAAATCGTGTCGACTTATCAAATACTTCTGATTCTACTGTGTTTTTCGATACATCCATGATAGAAGAAACTCGTGGAATCCCGGATCATTTACGCGTGCAGCAGATCCCTAAAAATTTTTCCAATAAATATCGAAACATCAACTGCGACAATATGTACTACACTGACGGATCACTTCTTGATGGGTCCACTGGCTTCGGTATCTTCAATAACAATTTAACCGTCTCCCATAAGCTCGATAATCCTGCTTCTGTTTACGTCGCAGAATTAGCTGCAATTCAGTACACCCTAGGGATTATCGAAAAAATGCCCACGGACCATTATTTCATCTTTACGGACAGTCTCAGTTCCATTGAGGCTCTCCGATCGATGAAAGATGTTAAGCACTCTCCGTATTTCCTGGGGAAAATACGGGAACATCTGAGTGCTTTATCCGAAAAATCTACTCAGATTACCTTAGCGTGGGTCCCTTCTCACTGCTCGATACCGGGTAATGAGAAAGCGGACTCTTTGGCTAAGGTGGGCGCAACAAACGGTGATATTTATGAAAGACCAATTGCCTTTAATGAATTTTTCGCACTTGTACGTCAGAATACGATCATCAGTTGGCAAAATGCTTGGACCAGAGGGGAATTGGGAAGGTGGTTACATTCCATAATCCCCAAAGTATCGACGAACCCGTGGTTCAAGGGGTTGGATGTAGGTCGGGATTTCATTTGCGTGATGTCCCGGCTTATGTCCAATCACTATAGATTTGACGCGCTCCTCCGTCGTGTTGGGCTCGGGGAAAGTGGTATCTGTGCCTGTGGTGAAGGTTATCACGACATAGAGCATGTGGTTTGGTCATGCCCTGTACACCGTGACGCCAGGTCTAAATTAATAGCTTCCCTGCAGGCCGAGGGTAGACAGCCGGCTGTTCCTGTTCGTGATGTCTTGGCGAGCCGTGACCTATCCTACATGTCCCTTATATACGTTTTCCTGAAATCCATCCACGCCCCAGTCTAGTCCCGTTCCCCTCCGTCTACACCCAACAAAACGACAAGAACACGTTTGAACCTTAAGCACAAAACCAGCAACCAGACCCCGCACAACAGAACCAGGACCCAAGGACTACGAGCCTCTGTCCCAACTCACGACATCGTGGCTCAGCAGAACGAATCCATACATGCCATTCGACGATTATCAGACGACCATTGAACAACAAAACACTGATTGGAAATCCCATGCTAGTTTTAAGTTAGACTTAATTTCAGCTCGTAGTCGGCAGCGAGGATAAAAAATTTGCTTTAGTTTTTAAGTCATCAGATATAATTGGCGCCGTTAAACATTAAATTGTATTTGTGCCGTGTCAAATAAATGTTATGTGAAGAAAAAAAAAAAAAAATGATAATTTTATTTAATTCTTCACATTAAGTTAGTTGAAACTTACTTGTCTCAATGTTTACAAAAAAAACTGCACTTTTGAAAGTAATAATGTGGTACGAAAAACACTTTAAAAAACAAACTCAAATGGAGAAAAGATTCACTAATGAATTATCGATGTTTTTCACTAATTTTGTTGTGTTAACTACTCTCGAATAATGTTTTTTTTTTCACTCGAAAAAACACCTGAAAGCAGTTGCCTTTGTTTATACTTTTGCACTCAGATACAAACTAATCGTAGATGTCTCCACCGTACCTCTGTCAAGGCGAATAGATAGAGTGACGCAGAGTCTGAAACCAGAAAAACCAAACGAACCGTCGAACGCTGTACCTAACGAGCGAAGTAAACAAACATTGCTGTTCGCTAGGTTTTTTTGAAAAAAGTATTGTAATCATTAAAAAAAAAGTTTTTCATAAATTGATTTTTTTTCTCATATTGTTTATTTGATTGAATCGTTTCCTGGTAACAATTAGACAAAAGTACGAAAAAATAACAGTTTATTTGCCTCAATTTCATTTTTTTATGTTTTATACGCAAGAAACTACGACATAAGCTATGCTGCCATAAAACGGCTGTCAAACTTATTAGCTCGGGTTTTGCGTGGCTCGTGAATTCTCAGTCTATACGTAACAAATCGTTCAATTAATTTTCTCTGGATGTCGTGGCAACTTTCAAAAACGTTTAAACTAAGAGTTTTCATCATATCACCCAATTTAGCTTCGATATTTTCATTGGATGATATGGCTTCTGGTACATGGTCACGTAATATTCTTTCTAACGCAACGAAGAACATGTATACATGCTCTGTAATATAAATTAATGCATCTCCTGTAAAATCCTTCAGCGTTGTAAACTTCAAGTACCATGTTAGGGTAGGTGAACTTGATATGCACGGAGAGAAGCAAGATTCACACAAAGCATAGTTCTTCGCTACGCTTCTCAGGATATATCCGCCGATGTGATATATAAGATTCCGTTCTGCGTTATCAAAAACTGTATCATCGAAAATGTCTGCTGGGTATTCCACAGTAATCAAATGGTCATTATCGTCAACGGACAGTTGTTTTGTGGTATCCTTGTTTCCTGCGGTTGAAGTCTGTCGTAAGTATGCAGTGAAATCGGTCAACCACTCTCTGTTATCGTTTTCGTAGGATGAGTGTGGAATCTCCGACATGAACTGGGAAACCGATAACAGCTTCAGGTTATCTTTGAATTGAAGAGCTATAGGTTTTTTTTTGTCGGAATCTTATCAAAGAAAATATATTTTCTACGCAGTCCTGCGTGAATCTGGCCGTAAAAACGTCCGTAGTGGCTGACAGAAAGAAAGTAGTGCTGCAGTCGTAATATGAAGTTTGTACAAAGTATGGCTGCCGCCTGCCATGGCTTCCATTTCTTATCAACTCCAACTTTACACTCATAAATAAAGGTCCTGTAGGAATTCACAAAAGCAACAGATTCTCTATACACATCAATTTGTTTTAAACTAAGCGCGAGTTGAACAGAACGAGAAGTCATTGATTTGAACCAACGCCATACCGTTTCGATGGAAAAAGCTGTGGTTAAGAGGTCCGGACGGTTCTTTTTGGCGCTCATGAAACGCAACACGGCCGCGACATTATGATTACCCAGCTTATATGATGTGGATACTTTCAAAGCATCTAAACTAGAAATTTTGGAAAATTCCACATCCTTTGATGTCGCGATGCCATTTTGAGTTCCTTCTCTTTCTCGAACGCTACAAGCTCCTGAAGATGACTTATGTTTGCTACGTTGTTAGTCAAGCCATTCTCGGTGACCGTTTCATCAGGAAGGTAAATATAATGATTTTTTACCCATCCCTGGACAGTACTTTTGAAAACATGTGTCGCATCTGGTAATATTTCTAGTGCCTCTTGTGTTCGCACAGGATGCTGCACCGAACAACTGTTCAGAACACTGCCCTTGCTGTGCTTGAGCCCGTAATCGTTCCACATTCTGACCTAGGGATGGGGCAATCAATATATTCATTAGCACCATCAATTATCCGAAATATCAAAGAAAACACTTAAACATCTTGATACATACGTTGTTGGGTCCACAGTCCGAAGTCTCGAAATGAACCCTTAGACCGATTGCTTCAGCTTTCCGTATGATATTGCCACTAGTATCCTTAAGGAATCCTTGAGGAATGGAACTCCCTGTCAAGTAGTATGCCACTACCTGTTTCCACCGACTGTGAATACCGACCAACATGAAGATCAAAGCGTGAGTTGCTTTTCCGATCTCTCCAGCGATAGTGATGTTTCCGAAGTGGTTCTTGTTGTTATTGCAATAAGACAAAACTTGGTCGATCGACATTTCATCTAATATCAAGCCACAATCTTTTTCGTCTTCCGACATGCAAGCAATTTTTCGCTCTGTTAGAATACCGCTGTCGAAATGTACTCCTTGAAAATAGAATTGCTGGGTTCGTATAGAAGGAAACGGATAACCTTTCTTTTTACGTAGAAAGTTGTATCCTCTGGTACCGCATGCGAAACGGATTTCAAAACTTTCGGTTATAGTTTTGTCAGACCACTTACAAACTCGACTTATATCACCGTTAAGTAGCATTACTAGCTCTGGGTTGAAAAGCCTAGATGCAGCATCGCCGGATTCAACAACTCTAATACGCTTCAAGCTTTGACGTAGCGTTCTAATTGTGTTGGCTTGCTTGCCCGATCGATAACGCAACCGCTGGATTGCTCGGATCAGTCTGAGAGCAAAATAAAGCAAAAATATCACATTACTGTTTTTATAACGGAAACATTACACTTAAACCTTGGCTTTCCCGCTGAAGCAAGTCTACCGATTTCTTTAGAACTTTGTGAACCTTCCGGTTGGTTGTTGGACCACGTTGTAACAGTCGTCCCTAGGGTTTCTACGGAACTGCTACACACTTAGATAATATCACCGAGTACGGTAAAATGAATTACCGAGATTTCAACAGCTGAGATCTCGGTAATACATCAAAATACCGAGATTCTGTAAAATCATCATTTGACAACTTGTCAAACTTTAACGAGATTTTCGGAAATTTTTTTTCCGGGACTCGGAAATTTCAACTATCGAATTATTACAAAAATTTCGGTAAAATTTACTGAAGTACGCATTTTGCGATTTCTCAGATAAATCCAGGAAATGATGAAAACGATTAATTATCCGTATAATTTCATTAATTATTTTGTCAAATGATTCAACTTATTACAGCATTGGTAGAAACAGGAGAATTGTGTTGCTTCCTGGAAATAAAACAACATCCATCAATGCAACTTCCATCCTGCGAAGCTACAAAATTTAGTAAGGAAAGAATTAATTGTTTTCTTTTAGTATCATATTTGCAATAAACACAAACAAGATCTGAGACATAATATTGTATACTTACTCAACATTTTAGGTTAATCAGAATAATACAGATTTCTTCGGAATGATGATTAACCGCGAAACCTGTTCCTTTTACATCTAAACCGAAACACGAACAAAGCTGAGAGTTTAGCGAACAAATTTAGAGAACAAAACACACATAAAGTAAAACAAACCTTTTCCATGCAATCGTCCTGGTTTGTTTCACTGAAATCCGGCACAATTTGGAAAACCGGGAGCACACCCGGCATACAGTGGTGGGCACCATTCCGCTAATTCGCTAATCGCTAATTAGCGACGCTAAAACTCAGTTAGCGGTTTAGCGATTTCGCTAATTTTTGAGCTGGTTAGCGAAACTGTTAGCGTCGCTAAAATTTTGGCCTCCGAATCGCTAATCGCTAATTCGCTAAATTTTGTAGAGAAGCGACAATAGAAATATTTAGAAAAACTGTGAATTGCTGATAGCGTACGTAAATTGCTTCGAAAGATGAACATACTTTATTGCGATAGTTCCTTTAGTCGGCCTTTTTACCCTAGAATGGAGTTCCAGTTATCGTAAAAGCTACAGGAGCATTTTGAAGAACAATCTCAAGGTCTAGATTGAATTTTCGGCACACCAAAAACTTTTGTAAATTGCAATGCGCTTGAAATTATGACAACTTTGGTTCTGCTTTTTCGATTCAGATAATAATTGAATTTTTATTAAGACATTAGAGTATCTATTTTTAATGCAAGCTAAATAACTTTTGTTATTCTTGTTTTTACAAAATCAAGTATAAATACCGTTTCGTGAACCTCTTATTGTAAATAGCTTTAAAAAGTAATTGTTTTTGTTTGTTTTACCAAAAAAGATCAAAGTGGTCCAAATCTTACAAAACACGAGCAAAAAGTATAGCGATATGACCATTTACATATTAAAAAGTTAGCGATTAGCGAAAGTTCCGCTAATGTGGGTTTAGCGTTTAGCGATTATCGAGCTAAATTTTCCGCTTAGCGGCTTAGCGATTAGCGTGGCTAAATTTTCGGTTAGCGGTGCCCACCACTGCCGGCATAGCTCTTAGCCTCCCGCCGGCTGTGGCCACGTACAGGTCTTGCTCGTAATTGAAGTGAAGCTGTTCAGAATGACAAAAAAAAACTATTTATTCATCACTTGTAATTATTTTCTAATTTACTTACACTGCAAAGTCGGGTGTTTTCGTCAATGAAATAGTCTGCTGGGAGACAACAAAAATCCATCCACTGTTTCCTCACAATCGGATTCTTCGGGAATCGAAAAAAACTCACATTCCTTATTGTTTTTTGTTTTTTGTTATTACACAAAACGCACTTCATTTTATCTATCTCTATCAAACTTTATCAAACGAACTTGTTTTAAATTTAAATACAATAACTATCTTGAAACTTGCGCAAAAAGGGGCTGCCAGAAAAATATTTTGGTTGAGGCCATTAGCGAAGCCAGACGAAACAGGTAGATTAGTCTGGTAATAAAATTGCCTGAACCATACAAAATAGGTTGAGAAATCGGTGGATCATATATTAAATCCAATTGAATCAGATTAAATATGCAGATTAGTAGAGAGAGTATTTTTATTCAAGCATACTAAATAAGCTGATTAATCCATGTTTTAATTCGACAAGTAATATGGAAGTTAAGTTTCAATTTAAACTTATCCATACTTTCAGTAGCACCTCTGGACCGGGTAATCCTCCCATTAAAGTTATCGAACCAGCCGGTTGAGCTTAAGCTGTTGCTCGTGCAGCCAGAGTTGAATAAGGGCTTTGAATCGGCTCCGATTCATTATCATTATATATTATATAATAGTATGAATCCTCTTACCTGGGATGAAAGACAAAATAAATCTTTTACGAAATGTGGAAGTGCAGCAGGAAATTTGTCTGAAAGTTAAAAAAACAGTTGCTATTATCTGTTAATGATTAGAGGAGTCACATGAACGGTTCATGCAACTGTGAGTAATTGTAAAATACTCAAGAATGTAATATTACTTACCTGAAATATATAGAATTATCCGACGAAAAATCTTATGCTGCTTCTACTCCCGGAACCATTTTGAAAAACACTACGAAATCCTATTTCGTTTGCTAATTAATCAACATAAAAAATACCATCCGATTTTACTTTACATACACTCCTCCCACAATTATGGAACTCCCACAATAACGGATCACTTTTGTGTCTCATGTTATTTAACTCAGTTAAACTAACGGTTCGAAGGCATGTAACATTTTTGCAGTAAAATATGCCATGTTTGCTATCTTTGAACACAAAAAACATCGTTTTTATTCCTAGATTGATGTGCTTTTCATAAGCGTGTCGTTTTTCTCAATCAGCGTCAGTAGCACGCTCATCATTCATAAGGTTAATATGTGATACACAAAGATCAAGGTAGATTCTTCACGATTCATCAAAATGTTGATGGTTGATAACGATTTTTCTGTAAAAACTAGTTATTTTCTAAGTGTTCCATAAAAAGGACCGAGACAAGATAGTTCTCTATAAATATGGATCACTTCGATTCGAATGTGATTTTCACCAATCACAACACCCTCTCAACTTCTATTGAGCTCTAAACGGAAGCTCAACAGTGCTGAGCCTTTGAAAAATATTATTTCCAAGATATGAGGGACAGGAAAGCTACGTAAAGTGAGAAACTGTTATGATGTACCGTATACAATGGTTCATTGCTATCTTCGGAAGCGACAGACCTGGACTCTCGATTTAACTGCAACCTCAAAAGCCACATAAAATGCGGCCAGGCCATGCGGGATCTTTAATACGATTTGAAATATGTTATTTCTTCAAATTACATAATTTGAATAAGGTTTATTGAATAAATTCGTTACCAAAAGCTGTTTTTATTATGCTGATCTGTAATATGATGCGAATTGTCTCATAATTAGAACCGCTCTCAAAAGTGATCCATAATTGTGTATTTGGTAAGTTATGAAATAATTATACTTTCTGAGAAATATTCACAAAACATGGAAACAAATACTCAATGAAGTGAAGGTTACATATTTCTGTGACTGAAAATATTTAGAGATTACTTATAAACAATGAAATTGGTCAGAAATGATTTTTTGAATTCATACATCTTCTTAAGTGATCCATGATCGTGGGGGGGGGAATGAAGCCATCTTATAACATTTTATAAGATTAGATTTAAATTTACATCTCGTAAGATGTAAATTTAAATCTAAGATAAGATTTAAATTTACATCTTAAGAGAACTGATTAAATTATCCAAGAAATCAGGTGACAAAAATATTCAACATACTTGGATACATGCGTATAATATCATTTGTCAAATTTTTTTATCGGGAAGACTGCCGTTGTTTGACTTATAGCCAGAGATGCCAGATGTTCTTGAAAAAAGTCTGCAACTGCTCGAAAAACCAGAAACATGTGCTCGAAATCTGAAAAAAAATCTATCCGTGACCCGAAAAAATTTCGCTCGCGCAGGTAAAAGTCTGTAAAAATCTGCACACATTTTAAGAAAATCTGCGCAAATATAAAGAGACTCTGACAAAAATTTGCAGAAACCATGAAAAAACTGCAAATATCTGCAAATCAATAAAAATCTACACACGGACTCCGTTCTGCAGACAAATCTGCGCATTTCCGATCAAACGATCATAACAAACGGATAACACAAATATATCTGAACTTGATTGAAATAACAAAGCCTGTAATATTCTTGATATGCCAGTTTGATAAAAAGTACAGAATTATATCAAGTTATGTTATCATGCACTTGAATGTTCAAAAGTGTGTGTTTTTTGAAGCATATTTTTAACAAAATTTGTTATTCAATTGTGTACATTCTAACTTATTCTGATCTTTTTCTGCCAAAAACCTTACAAAACTAATAATATAATTTGTAAAAATGATATGAACGAGACCAAGTATTCTCGGCCATCGGCCATCTTTAGTATTCTCGGCCATCGGAATACTTCAGTGTAACTCCCGAACGGTAAAAAACGTAGGGGAACAACGGGCAAGACGGTCACCCTATGGAAATCATTCATTATTCTGCTCAAAACACATCATTTCAACCAACGATATTCATAATATTCGGCATTGAATAGTGCTTTTCATAAAACAATGAGAAAAAGCACGTGTTTAAAGCTTACCGTTCGCTGCGCAGATGGAATCATTCACATCATTTACATGTAGTATATTTACAGGTTTTAACAACGTTTCTAAGGATGTTTTTTTTTTTTTCAAATGAGAGTTAATGCCTTTAGGTCTCATCTCGCATCCTAAGAATGCTGAAAAAAGAACAATAAATGGTGCTATCGTCGTTTTCTCAGACTGCCCTTTTTGTCCACACAACAATTGACCGTCTTGCCCAAGAGGCAAACAAAAATATTTCCACTAAACTTTCTTCATCCACATGTTTCAAATGTCATTGAAAACTACATTTTTCTGAATTTTACCGCAGCAGAAGCTTAAATTCGATACGAAGAAAACTACATCACATTATTTTGCTGTTGAGGGTGAGCTTATTTTGATTATTTCTCAAATAACTAACTATTCTTTCAATCTACATATCTCGAAACTCCCAGAATCCTGTTGGTATGTAACTGGCATAAATGATTTGTTTTAATTTCAATGATTTATATAGAAATGAGCAACGGTCCATTATGCCCGCCCTGTCCGAAGAAAAAAATTGTGTGTGTACTTTTTGGAATTCATTCATTCATTTACACCTGTGCTTAGTCACTCATATCAACCACAAGCCAAGGTGTATGACAGTCAAGTTAGTATCGAATTGACTATTGACGGCTTAGCACGTATGTTGTTACGTACTTTGACACTTCTCCAGACTGCCGCGGCTTGTTTTCAACGCGGTTCCGCAGGTAAGAGTAGGATAGTTATCCCGATTTAAGCAAAATCCATCTTCAGTAACTTTAAAGCAAAAATAAACAGGTTTCACTTTCGAGTCATTCATTAACATCAAAAGCATAAACAGATGGGAAATGCAACTCACCTTGTTTACGCTAGCGGGATATTACGCCTAGGCGATATGCAACAAGTGCTGGAATAGTATTAAACTAATACTATAAATTTCCAGGGCCAACGCTGTCTTAAGGAAGCCGGTCGTGAATCAGTTAATTTCCAGGTTTACTACGATTGGTGTAAGGGGACGTAATTCTTCCAAATTCTAATTGACATAAAAATAACACAGGTTTCGCGCTTATCGCGAGCGTTAAACGACATATTCTGCTAGAATGGAAGATTTCAAATGCTTGTAATTAATAATAAGAAGTTTTGTTGCGAAGTTAATGCCTTTCTGGAATTCAAAGACCAAATCTCTTTGGGCTGTGAACGGCCACTGTCAAGAAACCTTAGTCTGCGTTTAAATAACGCACCACAGCTGCACAGCAGATGTTCTGAGGTGTCGCTTTCCATATTATGAAAGGGACAAATATCATCCTGAATCCGGGAAATTTTTGAGTTTTTTGGAATGACTTACATATGGTGTTAATGTTTTTCTAAAAAGTACAGCCAACCAATTGTTCATTACCTTTCGACCTTCCAACGTTCGAGTTCTATTTTCACGGCATAATATTGCATAAAAAGGTTCTAGACCAATTAAATGTGAGTTAGATCCTTGTTTTGTAAATTCGTCTGCAAAATTAGTGAAGAACATTATTGGATTTGTCAAAGCACCAATCAAAATAAGTGATTTTATAATGTGTTATTTGGTAAAAGGTGTTCAGGTGGTTCACTAAAGGAAATGTAAGGTGATGAAAGGGGGAAATTGGTTTTTGGCGGATTTTACACCTTTGCCTTTAAATTGTTTGGCATACAACTCTGGTGCAAAAAAAAATATTTAAAGAGGAATACAATGAGGTCCTGAAGTTTTAAACAGTTTTCTGATTTTTATATATCAGCTGGAAGAGTGCAATTTTATGAGCAAAACGTGATTTTTCAAAATTGTTTACCGTTTTCCTTCGATTTTTAAATAAATATTAAAAAACTGCTCGAAATGCCTTAAATGACAGTTCTCTCATATACCGTACATGGGCGAAACATCATTTAAGACCTTTCGAGCAGTTTTCTATTCTTCATTTAAAAATCGAAGGAAAACGATAAACATTTTTTTAAAAACACGTTTTGCTCAGAAAACGCGGCTTTTTCAAATGATATATAAAAACTGGTATAGCTTTAGGATCCAATTCCACTGATCCGTTTTCCGATATAAATCGTGACAAACGAATACCAACTTCTGTTTGTTTGTATAGAGTAAATGCTAATAGGGTCGTTAAAAATTTTATTTTCATTTTATGACACCCCCCCCCCCCCCTTCAAAAATCTTGAACATTGGAAGGGGAAGAAAAAAAAGCTCAAACCGTTTTGTTCATTTCATTGGTTTTCCGACAGCATAAATGCTTAATTTAGCAACAAACAAGCGAGAGTGTCATCGAAAGCGAGCGAAATAAATAATAATAATAATAAATAATAAAGTGTTATTTTTCAACATTTATTATCTATTTAGTTGAAAATTGTAGTTGTCGACTGGCGACAATTCATTTTACTCGCATGCCGCACATTATACCTCACGTCGCAAATAGTGCGCTGTAGAGCGCATCTGATGTGCTATACAGCGCACTACTTCCCACGTAAGGATATTTAAAGTCGCAGCGAAAAGTTGCGCGCAACGAAAGTCGCGATTTCGATTTAGTACTGCGACGTTAATATTTGAGTGCAAGTTACGACCGTCATAATTTGCACACAAACTTTGATCAAAGATATTTCTTTTTTTTTTTCGTCTCGGTGTTATTTATTTTTTGCCACCCCCTTTGCTAACTTTGATATCCTTGGACATAAAAAGAATTCGAAATATGTATCAGCCTAATTAGAAAATTTAAACTAGCACAATTCATCAAACCGTGAGCTGGAACAGATAAAATTAAAATTCTCGCGACCATTCACTCCAGCATTACCACCTCCTCATCAAAGCCAAGCTCTCCTATACGAAAAGGTAAATCGCTCGAAAACATGCCTTCCACTCGCGCACACACATAACAAATTTCACAAGATATGGAGTCACAAGCAAGAAGGAGGCGGCAAAAATTCGCTTCGGCTGATAAAGCCGGTGTGTTTTTCGAAGAGGAACGCATTGGTGCGAGTGTTTGCCAAGGCAATGCAAATCCAACTTCGCATACAGAAAGTTGTTCAGTCACTTTTTTCCTGCTGCCCCAGTTGGGGTCACTCTTGTTGTTTACTGCGCAAAATCGAAAAAGTTAGTCGTCCTCTTCTGGAGACCGAACCGAGCTAGGCTACGACGCGTGAAGATAACATTGTGTCGCGTGTTGATATTGTTATCTTACAGGCGTTGTAACTAAATTAACCGATAACCCGTGGCTTACCTGAATTTTGACTGTTTTCAAATTATTGCAGTGGGTCTCGCTAGCACCGCCGGCTTGGCACAGGACCGCAGAGACATGCCAGACAACACCAGCGTTCATTCGGCCAGTATCACCGAAGTACACGAGATGCCGATGGCCGTCATCAATCGTCCCATACAACCGGTACTGGACGAAGCCAAGGTGCACTCGCTAATGGACTCAATTCGGGATCCAAACCAGATGGATAGCGTGCCACCGATCGATGTCCTCTGGATTGAGGGAAGCGAAGGTGGTAACTACTATTACAGCTTCGGCGGTTGTCATCGTTTCGAAGCGCACAAACGTCTTGGCAAACCGACCATCACGGCCAAGCTGGTCCGATCGTCACTAGCGGACTTGCAGCACTACCTGGGCGCCAGCTGTCCGAAGCAGCTGAAGTAGCCACGTCACTCAGTCATTCATTTATAAGGAATTCGTTAAACCACTTAATCTTCTTACTAGGTTGTTATAATTTTACGAAAAAAACTAACTCAAAATATATATTTACATCTCCTTCGTGCAACTGGCGGATTATTTTATTTTTTGACGTTGACTAACGTCTATATCGAAGTTAGGCCCCTGAATTTAAAAATCTAGTAATTCAACCAGGGAAAACCAGAGAAAAGTGGTCAGGTTTTGAGCGCTTATTTTGCAGTCATCTATAATCAGGTTTTCGAGGTTTTGGCATCAATCGATCAGAAATTCTTTTACGGTTAAATTTATGTAACAAAAACAAACTATTGTTTGAGATACACTATTGAAAAATTGGTAATTAATATCGATTGTCTAAATCATACCGCGCAGCCAATCACTACCTCTCTTCCCAAGCACAGTCGACACTAACGGATACAATCGATCTGACTTTGTTGTTATTGTTGTTGTCACTTTCTGTTTCCGATGTTTATGCTGCTGCTAGCGGAAAAAACCTTGCAAATATGCATCTTTTTGTTGGTGTTAATTTTACGACAGCGGCCGGCGCCCCATCATTCTGATTCCAAAACCGCCCCAGTGACATGCGGACGCTAGGTGATAGCAGCTGAAAGGAGGAAAGACAAAATAGTACCGGTCATCTCGTGCCGGTTTCACCCGTTATGCTGGTGGCTCTTAGTAGATTAACCAGAAAACAACAATGTAATCGGCAACTGGCACCTTTTGGTGCCTCTAAATTTTGTTACAGAAGCGGCAAATTGAATTTTCTGTTTTACCAAATGCTGCTGCTAGCGGAAAAAACCTTGCAAAAATGCATGTTTGTGTTGGTGTTAATATTATGACAGCGGCCGGCGCAGCTTTCAAGAAACATTTGTCTCTACCATTCCATCAGCTATGTAGCCCATCCCTCTTTCTATTTATCTGACGAAGCCTTGGTATAAAACGTATCGTTCGAACATTTCACCCCATCAGTTTCATTATTAAACCGTACCGGATACATACGGACGCTCGGTGTTAGCAGCTAAAAGGAGGAAAAACAAAATAGTACCGGTCATCTCGTGCCGGTTTGACCCGTGATGCTGGTGGCTACTGCAAAGTACTAAAATGGCTGGAATTCTGGACGGAAACCAGTAAACAAGAAATCGGCAACTGGCACCTTTTGGTGCCTCGCAGTTTTATAATAGAAGCGGTTAGTTGAATTTTATGTTTTACAATTGCTGTTACTAGCGGAAAAAAAACCTTGCAAAAATGCATGTTTATGTTGATGTTAATTTCACGACAGCGCTAGGTGTTAGCAACTGAAAGGAGGAAAGACAAAATAGTACTGGTCATCTCGTGCCGGTTTCACCCGTTATGCTGGTGGCTCTTAGTAGATTAACCAGAAAACAACAATGTAATCGGCAACTGGCACCTTTTGGTGCCTCTAAATTTTGTTACAGAAGCGGCAAATTGAATTTTCTGTTTTACCAAATGCTGCTGCTAGCGGAAAAAACCTTGCAAAAATGCATGTTTGTGTTGGTGTTAATATTATGACAGCGGCCGGCGCAGCTTTCAAGAAACATTTGTCTCTACCATTCCATCAGCTATGTAGCCCATCACTCTTTCTATTTATCTGACGAAGCCTTGGTATAAAACGTATCGTTCGAACATTTCACCCCATCAGTTTCATTATTAAACCGTACCGGATACATACGGACGCTCGGTGTTAGCAGCTAAAAGGAGGAAAAACAAAATAGTACTGGTCATCTCGTGCCGGTTTGACCCGTGATGCTGGTGGCTACTGCAAAGTACTAAAATGGCTGGAATTCTGGACGGAAACCAGTAAACAAGAAATCGGCAACTGCACCTTTTGGTGCCTCGCAGTTTTATAATAGAAGCGGTTAGTTGAATTTTATGTTTTACAATTGCTGTTACTAGCGGAAAAAAAACCTTGCAAAAATGCATGTTTATGTTGATGTTAATTTCACGACAGCGCTAGGTGTTAGCAACTGAAAGGAGGAAAGACAAAATAGTACTGGTCATCTCGTGCCGGTTTCACCCGTTATGCTGGTGGCTCTTAGTAGATTAACCAGAAAACAACAATGTAATCGGCAACTGGCACCTTTTGGTGCCTCTAAATTTTGTTACAGAAGCGGCAAATTGAATTTTCTGTTTTACCAAATGCTGCTGCTAGCGGAAAAAACCTTGCAAAAATGCATGTTTGTGTTGGTGTTAATATTATGACAGCGGCCGGCGCAGCTTTCAAGAAACATTTGTCTCTACCATTCCATCAGCTATGTAGCCCATCCCTCTTTCTATTTATCTGACGAAGCCTTGGTATAAAACGTATCGTTCGAACATTTCACCCCATCAGTTTCATTATTAAGCCGTACCGGATACATACGGACGCTCGGTGTTAGCAGCTAAAAGGAGGAAAAACAAAATAGTACCGGTCATCTCGTGCCGGTTTGACCCGTGATGCTGGTGGCTACTGCAAAGTACTAAAATGGCTGGAATTCTGGACGGAAACCAGTAAACAAGAAATCGGCAACTGGCACCTTTTGGTGCCTCGCAGTTTTATAATAGAAGCGGTTAGTTGAATTTTATGTTTTACAATTGCTGTTACTAGCGGAAAAAAAACCTTGCAAAAATGCATGTTTATGTTGATGTTAATTTCACGACAGCGCTAGGTGTTAGCAGCTGAAAGGAGGAAAGACAAAATAGTACCGGTCATCTCGTGCCGGTTTCACCCGTTATGCTGGTGGCTGTTAGTAATAAATGGCTACTGCAAAATACTAAAATGGCTGGAATTCTGGACGAGAATAATCAGAAACTGGTACCTTTTGGAGCCTCGAAATTTTGTTACAGAAGTTTTGTAAAAGAAGCGTTGCAATTCCCTCTACTATTTGCTTCAATGGAATATTTTTTTTTTAAGAATACGGTAGTCAACGTCATGCGGTCGTGTCTTGAATACCACCCTCCTACTTTTTCGGAATAAATGTTAACCTACCTCACTTTAACAGTCGTGCGATCCAACGAGAGCTTCAATTTGGTGCAGATCTTTCACGCAGCTTTCCGTTAGCACTTCGATTTTTCCATCGGGACATATCAACACATCATCTTCGATGCGCAGCCCTAGACCACGAAACTCTTCCGGGACGTCCTTCCGCTGTCGGTTGATGTAAATCCCTGTTGAATCATTGATTCTTAAAAATCAAGTTTTAAATAAACAAAAAAAAATCGTACCTGGTTCCACGGTGCACACCATTCCGGCCGCGAGCGGAACGCTCCTGGAGATCTGCGGTGTGTCATGCACATCCATCCCCAGATAGTGTGAAACATGGTGTGGACAAAACTTGTACGCTGCCCTCGCCAGATCCAACCCTTTCAAGCTGCGTGCAATCAATCCCACTTCCTGCAGGTATTTACCGATCTTCAAACACATTGTATCAAACAGTTGATCTAACGTTTCCCCGCCCTTGTTCTGCAGGCAGACCAACAGTTCCTTCTGAACTTGTTGCAGAACCTGATATAACATCCGCTGCGGTTCCGAGAACTTTCCGTTAATCGGCCAAGTCCGCGTTATATCACTCGTATACCCCCCGTATTCGCATCCGGCATCCATCAGTACCATTTCACCGTCTCGCACGATCTGAGTATTATTAATATAATGTATAACGGTGGCATTGGAACCGCCCGCAACAACGGGCGGGTAAGCCAGATAACTCGCTCCCGCCATCCGGCAGTAGAAATCCACCTTCGCAAACAACTGATGCTCGCTTTGTCCCGGCTGACTACCACCCATGGTACGGTTAATTCCCTCTGAAGCAATCTGACAAGTTTTCCGCATCAGCTCAACTTCCGCCGGGGATTTAATAACTCTCAACTTGTGCACCAATCCGGCGGGCGAACGCACAGTATTTTGCTTACCAACATCGGCCACAATTCGCCGAACATCGTCCAAATTGCACGCCTTCTCGTCGAACCAAATCGTTCCACTAGGATGCGCAAAAGTGTACTGGGTCAGGTTTGCTTTCAGATCGATCACATTCGCGGCTCGGTCGACGCCGAAAACCTCCGGCGCCAATTCGACCCCCGTTCGGGGGCCATCCCAAAGCTCGGCGTGGCTGTCCTTCGGTCGCACGTAGAGCACGCAGTGCTCGTTACCCGCACCGTCCAGTTCCAACGTTAGAACACTATCCGGTTCCAGGCAACCACTGAGGTAGAGAAAGTCCGAATTCTGCCGGAAGACGTACGGAATTTTGTCGCTCATATACTTTTTACTCGCTGACGGAATTATAATCTACGAAAAAGTGCATCATATATTTTTAATATTCGAACCATTAGAACTAACTTACCAGATGTTCTTTAGCATCTCGACTCAAATTGGCTGCGGCGTAATTTCGTGTCAGCTCAAGCAAAGCGCGTCGACGCGCTTTAATTTCGGCTAGACGAATTCCCGGCAGCAGATCACCATCCTGCAGCAGATGCGGATGGGTGGCAGGCATTGGCTGTCCATAGGAAACGGTGCCCGCTTCCTGGGAACGTTCCCACGCCCGCTGCGAAACCGCTTTCGGCAGATTCCGAGGCACCGCATTCGAAGAGCAGTGCCGATCTGTTTTGTTCAGTCAATTATTAGCTCACTTTATTGTTCTATTAAACACAATACTTACTGAAATGACTGCAGCGATTGAAGAACTGGAGATTTTGTAACTGTACCGGTCGGAAACGTTGATAAACTCGGACCAAATTCATTCCTGCGCTTGTGAAATCAGATTTGTTTACGTTTTTATCATTTCCTCTAACCTAACAGCTGATTAAAAAAGAAGCATTTGTAAGGTTTTCCACACCAGGATGAAATATTTCAAATTTAACGTTTGACACATGAGCAGAAAACAAAACGAGCGCAGTGCAGTTTTCAAATTTTCCACGTGCTTATTTTCGCAACAGTTTTTTGTGGTTTGCTTCGAGTGAGATTTGAAAATTATGTCTTCAGAAAATCCACCGGACACAGGCTGCTCTCGTGGATGGAATAGCCATCCGCGACCCGCTGTTTACGCAGGTCGGCAAGGGGATTTGCGCTCTCTGGAAGAAATCGGTAAGTGGTTAGAAATCCTGCTGGCGAAGCAACAAAAAAAAAATCGTGGAGAAGATATACCTAATAAAACCTAAAGAAAAAAGTTCTAAACTGAGAGTTCACACGAAAAAGATAGGTTACTCAGGAGAATTTATTGGTATTGAAGCGGAAAACCCAGGTGGGTTTTACATCAATATTACGTTTGGGGCGATACAGTCTACCGCAAAGAGTATTTTCTTCATTAACCTTGAGCAGCGTTTTTCTCTTTCTAACAAATACAGCCGACATTCGTTGGTTGGAACACAACTGCCACCCAACTAGCGAATCGTGTTCGTTAGTTGGATGAACTGACAACTGGGCAAATTTTTCAAAGGGGAGCGTCGATTGTTTGTTTTCTTCCTGCTTTGGAAAATTTCCTAATTTCATTGCGGTTAAACTATGTCAAAAAAAAAGAACTTTGCTCGTCGGTTTTGCTGCTGTAGTAAATATTTTATGTATTTGGTCAATATTTTTTCATACAAAAAATTCAACGAGAAGCAAAATGATAAAAAATGATAAAATCGCAACGCTGGATATTTCCGGTGAAGGCATTGAAGAAATAAAAGAACAAACAACTGAACAGTAAACCTCTAAATTACACACAAAATGTTGTAAATTCATAACATGTACTTTTCAAATTACGCGATTGATTATGCCAGAGATGGTCTGCATGAAGTGTCAGCTGAGAAACAAACTTATTAGTGCTGAATGGGTTAAGCGCAATAACTAAACATGTTTACAAATTTTTTACAACAATGAATAATATATTTTTAAGTCCAATTTTGCCGTTCTTTTTGCTCTTTTCTTTTTTTTTTGTTTGGTGCTTTTTTTGCTATTTTGAGCTCAATTTAAAATCATTTTGTCTTTTGGCTTTTTCTGGTCTTTGGAAGCGTTTTTTCGCCGTTCCAAGAATCCTTCAACAGCCTCCAGAACAACTTCTTTTCCATCCTGCTTATTAGGGGTTCATTTTCTGACTTGGTTCTTTATTATCTTCAAAATTTGGTTTTTTTCGCTTTTCTTTTAATTTGTGGTCTTCAGAATCGTTTATTATTTTTTTGCTCTTCTCAGCTCTATCCGACATTTATTTGTCGTAGGCTTGCAGAAAGTATTTTCGCTTGGTCAATTTGAGATCGTTTTTTTTGGCCTTGGTGATTAAATATGTCATTCGGAATCTTATTGAGTCATTTCTGGTCTTTGTAAACGTTTTTGCTCAATGTTTTGAGTCCAAATTACGACTTTTTTACTTTTAATCCCTTTAAGTTTTGTTCCTTTTTGTGTTTTCAGGAACGTTTCAAGCCTCTTTTCTCGTTTGTTTTTCGTTATTCAGAACATATTTTGGAATTATTTTCTTCAGTCCACTAGAATTGTTTTGTCACTATCTTGAGTTTAATATGTGATAATTTCCTTTCTTTGTTTTCTCTGGTTATAAGAAGCGTTATTCTGAGCCTAATTTAAGATCATTTCCTGGTCTTTGAACGCATTTCTTTGCTGTTCTAAGCTAAATTTGGGAACGGTTCTCAATATTTTCCGATCTTTTGTAGTGTTTTTGTTTGATGTAATTTAGTAAATTAGTAATTGTCTTGTTTGGCCCTCTCTGACCATTTTAATCGATTTGAGCCTCATTTGGGAATTTTGGTGTCTCTAGTCATTACCGTTTTTTTTTTTTCAGAGACTTAAATGAGTTTCGTCGTAAACATAACGTTAAAGCGACGAATCCGGCGATCATTTTCTATACGACAGTCTCACGTAAATTGACACGTTTTGGTAATGGCTAGCACAGTATCCAGGTACTCAGTACAATAGAACTTGGTTCTGTCGGGATAGCTCCCATAGTGCTGCGCTGCACTCCTAAACTAATTTGGACGCATATTTTGAGGACTTAAGTACCAATAATGCAGCTTGGCTGTCGGTGGAGATGCCCATTTTCGCATGCCTGTAGTTACGTTTAAGACATACCTTTACGCAGATGAGTATAGCGTACACTTCAGCTTGATAAACGGTGGGTCATATACCCATTGGAATAGTTTCCTCAAGCCTGGGCCCCTGGCCTCACGGCGGAGATTATTGAGCGTTTCATTCCACCAGGGTACGTTGCGACACACCAACCTTTCCCTCAAGAGACAGGTGGCCTTGTAGGCATCAGTGAATCAAGATCATTCAAAATCACGTGCAGCAATATCCAGATCGAACCTGAGCAGAAATACCCCTCCCCGAAAGAGGACCAGCTAGTTTTTTTCGAGTTCCTAAATTTTTCGCTTTTTGAAGAATTAGCATTGATGTCAAAAATAATATATCGGTGATCTGACAAGTTTGTTTCGTCAGAAACGTGCCATTTTTTGACTTCCTCGGCAATGTTTGCGCTGCAGAGAGTGGGGTCGAGGACCGTGTTTCTTAGGAACCATTCAAATATTACATAACGCGGAATTTGGCAATTTTCAATACCCACCCACTCCCGCGTAACGCAATTTTACATGTTTGCCACACGCAATGTAACGCTTCGCTGAATACCCCCCCACTCCTGAGCGCGTTATGTATTATTTGAATGATCCCTTATGTGTTAGTCACAGTGGCGATGTTCGCTACATTGCATATGTTGACCTCGTTAAAAGTAAGATATTCAAGAAGGTACTCACCCCTGTTGTTGGTATCTGAGCTGACCCAAATAGTGTGGTGAGCATTCGCATCGCATTTTTAACAGAATTGCAGTCCTAGGTCTAGGCTGAGTGTTAGAGTAGACTAACCTACCTTTCGAGTCCGCGAAGCCAAGAACCTTTGTGTTGTTGATCCATGGTTCATGGACCAGAACAACAGTTAGTTGCTCTTTGATCCGCCTGTGGTTGGATTGGAGGATCCAGTACGTATCAGAAGGTTGCCATCAGCAAACCTGCTGGTTTGGATTGCCTTTACTCCGACACCGGCTTGCTTTGTCTGCTGTAAGCGAAGGGCAACAGATACATGACTAGGGTGGTTTTTGGGACCTAGGTTTGCAAGCTGAGGATGATTGAGGCAGTGAGCTGCTTGAAGTTTTCTACTAGAAATTTTCATTCGTGGGTCTGCAAATGGGGCATGGCTGTTAGTAGCCGTCTGCTGAACCTTAACTTTCATTGCAGGGTGGCATTGAGCAGGTGGTAATGACGAAACGTTCCGTCTGTACCTTCCTGTTCTTTGCGAGATTGCGATGGGTAGGCGGTGACATAGGCGTAGCCAGAAGGGGGCAGGGGAGGGTATTGTCCCCCTCCCCCCTATTTGTTGAAATTGGTGTAGCATTTTGTTTTCGATAACTCTAATAACGTTTGCGCCAAAAAAACGGACAAAAATTCCCAATTTTTCATGGGTTTACCTCTACACGCACTGATAAAACTACGCATGCAGCAACAATCATATTAACCAATGAGTCATCAGAAAAAATTTGACTTGCGCGTTTAAATAACGGTACCCCGCCGCATCGAAAACGGACATTGTGCGGCAGTTCGTGGAAACCGGATACGCCCGTTCCAGCATCCACAACATCTTGACACTATTGGACACCAATCAGAGCATTGAAAAAAACGCGGTTCCGGATGGCCGACAACCCTGAGCGACAAGAAGCTCTAAAGGATACTGAAGAGGAAGACCGAAAGCTACATCGCTGCGTGCGCTCGGCCTGGAGGTCTGTGCAACCGATCAAACAGTGTTTGGCGAACATGGACATATATGTCAGGCGAACATGGACGGCCAATACCTGTTCACTAGTCTCGGAGCTGCAGGCAATGAAGCAGCGACAGCGGCTGAATAAGATGGTCAAATCGATTTTTCCTGCAATTCACGACGTGGCGGTGGTAATGGACGACGAGACCTGTCTCACCCTGGATGGCAACGACTGGTAGGGCACTTTGTATTTTACTTCCACCACGAAAGAAGTAAGCACTAAGGTGAAATTTCTTTCACACACCAAGTTCCCCGAGACGGTGCAAGAAGGGGATGTCAAAGCTTTTCTTCTTTCGCTCCGGACTGGCCGTGAACGGGGGAATTTATAGTACGAAGTACCTGCCGGAAGTTTCGTCGTTCACCAAAAAATACTATAAGGCCGAAGACACGGTGTTTTGGCCGGATCTGGAGTCGGCTCACTATTCGAGGCGATCGTTTGAGAAGATGGAACGGCTAAATGTCGTTGTGGTACCCAAGTTGGCGAACCCGCCCAACGTTCCCAAGTTGCGTCTCGTCAAGGATTTCTGGCAAGCCTGAAGCGTAAGTTTCACTTCAACAATTTTGTCGCAAAATTTTAGGAGTAATTGATAAATTAAACGAAAAAAGAATTAAAAAAACATGCCTACACGCATGTTTGCGTCCGCCATGGCGAATGTTACGGTTAACTGCCGGAAGGCTGCATGCAAGTTAGTAGATTTTTTTTTGCAAGTAAGCTAACATAATTAAATTCCAAAGGAAATTTATGACACTCAATTATCTGTCTTAATTATTGTTTTACCTTTACGAACTAATTTCATTTTTTGTCATAATTGAGTTACATTTTAAGTTTAGTAAAGCGGGCAATGTATGTAATTTCGCGGGGATGCGAAGATGAACGGGAATAGAAGGTGTGACTAGGCTTCGAAAAAATTTCCCTCGTCCAGACGGGACTCGAACTCGCAATCTCCGTTGTCTCCGGCAAGGTGTTTTGGCCAATTAAACTACTGGGTAAGGTTAACTCTTCCTAAGACCAATGTCGAATCACCCTCTACTATTGTGTTCCCGCATCTCATCACGCCACGATGAAACTGCACACACTGCCCTGTGGGAGTTTAGTTCTGTAACTGAGAGAGTGGTCTCTTTACGCACACTATGTATAATGACTTTTTATGTCTACAGCGACGCAAGCGATGAGACACTTCAGTTTTTGGGTTCGAGTCCCGTCTGGATGAGGGAAATTTTTTCTAAGTCTAGTCACACCTTCTATTCCCGTTCGTCTTCGCATCCCCGCGAAACTACATACATTGCCCGCTTTACTAAACTTAAAATATTTTTTTACCACCATCCGAAAAAAAGTTCATTATTTTAACACAAAACGACATTTTTAGCCCATTTTTTTACTTCTAAAATTTCGAAGAACTTGCCGTAAAATTGTCCTTCCTGGGTTTTATTTTCCACTTCTTCCTTTTTGTTTTCTGATGTATGGCTGCGCCTAGCCTGTTTCGCGATGTCTGACATGCGATGCTTAGCGACTTTGACACAGTTGGCGCCCGATCCCACGCAAAACTCAAACTTGTCACTCATATTTAAGTACACGCAAAACTTTTCCTTATTACTTACGAAGCAATAGCGCAAAATTGCCTTTTGGGTAACAAACCTATTACTTTAAAGGCAATAAAATTCTTCCCCAGTCAAGTAACAACACATACTGACATAAATTTAGCATGTGTTACGGGAGTACGACTATCTAATAATGGTCGTTTCAACCACATGCAAGATTTTTTCTGTCGAAAACTGCTTACTTTCCATCTCAAGCAAAAAAAAATCACACACCGTCGCATATGTTGCACATGTTACAAGTTTCTTCAATCTCCAATTCATCCGGTGTGCGTGTATTAGTTCGCATACGGAGTAGAGAAAAAATATGACAAGAGCTGCCAAGCAGCATTTTTCCCGTCATAGAGTATGCAAACGTTGATGATTTCAAAGACTTGAAATGCGTCTTTAAATGACATCACGATCTGTAAACTGCGTTAGAGAAAAACAAAAAGATTCGCTTTCCTGCAAGATATCTAAAACACATACTCATTGGTTCATGGAAACTCATTTGCACCTGTTTGAAAATACAATACTCGTGCCTATCCAGACAATATTCGCAACTTCGGAAACTCTGGTCAGACAGTATTACATATTTCCATTGCATGTAAACACTGGGGGACGAAACGAAAGTGTTTCTAATTAGACAATTGAGGTTGACGGGTGAGATTCCCATTATGTGTGGATGAAGGGAAGCAAAAATGAATCTGATCGTTGCATCAATACAAATGCAGCGAGTGAAGTCTTGCTAACACATGCATTGCGGTGGGTGCTTGGCTGTATGTTCTCCTCCAGGAACACATACAAGCGTGTGGCCGTCATAAGTTTTATTACTTTTTGTTTGTTACTATTTGTGTATAATGCGCAGTCATAAGACACAATAAGTAATAAAAAATTGCCCTAAAGTAATAAAATGTTCCCCGTTTGCGTTGGGTGTACTTTTGAATATAACTCACAGTTAAAAAGTATAGGAAAACTCAAACAAAGAATGTACACAACGAGAACGGCTGATCGACTAAACAAAGGGAAATTGTGAGTAAACACGTTCTGTAGAGACGCTATAACGGTCGAAATTTGATGCAGAGACCTCTATACTTCAAATTTGAAACACGATGAAGATTTTAGGTAACTTCTGCTAGTTTACAAAGCCTCGAAATAAAAAGAAAATCGAGCATCGCCAAATTTAACGAAAAATGTGATTTTGGAGTATAAAAGTTGTTCGGTAAAAATTGATTTAGACGAACTTCCTCTAGATTATAGAACAGCGGTTTTCAACCGGGGGGGAATTCCCCCCTAGGGGGGAATTTGACCGTTGCAGGGGGGGAATTGCGAGTGAAAAAATTTCACATGTAATGCGCTTTTGTGATTGACGGTGGTGTGACATTTTTTTTTCAGTGTCCAATGATTTAGCTCGCAAAAAAACCCATGCAGCAGTTTTATGCGCATTATTTTGCTCTATAAGCATTCATACGTCAAATGTGCTTGTTGACGATAAATCGTGACACACACCTTCACAAAAGATGCTGAATTGTATGCCCTGTGTATTGGGGTTCTCCTTCTTCTGCTTGAAACCTGTTAAAAATTAAAGTTTAAAAAGCCTTATATTTTTGATTTACTACAGCCTTCTTTCATGGTGCCGATAGGGGGGGAAAGCTTGTGTGAATTATCAAAAGGGGGTGCATGAACTAAAGAAGGTTGAAAACCACTGTAATAGAAAAATCTCCAAAATATGCCTATTGTAGAATGTGTGGAATGCGTGCACATAGTTAAAAATTGAGTTGAAGTTATGTTTTTTCGTTGGAAGCAAATAAATTGTCGATGGAAGTAGCTTGCTTTGAAATAATATAAGTGAGCTCTATTTTCATTCAATCGTCACGAAATTTGGCAAACATATTTCAAATATTAGGCAAAACGACAAAAAAAAATTTACGTGATACGAGAAAGTAAATTTTCCGTAAATTTGCGAGAACAGCCGCACATAAGAATTCTAGAAGTTTCATAACCGCTTTTAAAGAAATTTGAAATAAACAATGAAGACGACAACTAGGGACAAAAATGATAAATTTTTTGTTGTTACACTTTAGATGATGTCATGTGTAAAATTTTGTCCAAAAACTCACATTTTTTTATTATAACTTTTTCCCATGATTCTATACATTTTTCAATCCTTCTACAAAATTGTACGATTTTAATGGATCCATATTCTGGCTGGAGATTGTAGGACACTGTCTTAAAAAATAACAAAGTAGTTTTAAAAAGTACGAATTTCTATGCATCTTCCAGTTGATCTCAAGGTACGAGGCTGACCTAACAAGCCAGTCGTCGTAGTTACGAGTCTAAGCTCGGGAGAGATTGTTAGCGTCAGTAGGGTCGTAGCGCTAGCCCCACAGTTGTTCTGTACATTAAACAATTGGCTGCGTATTCTGTGTATAATAAACAGAAGATCAAACTTGGAATCGGAATATAGCAGCAAGGGTTTGCTTTAATTCACGAGTTTTTATACAAAAGAATTTTGTTCATTGAAATAATCGAAAAGACTATTCGACAAATCATTTTATTTTCTTCTCGAAGTAGAATAGATGTCCTTTCAGAATATTAATTCGTTATCTGCGTATTTTTACGTACGAACGAGTTATTTGAAGTTCAACTAACCATTGAAAAACCATTGAATTTTGTAATAGATTTAAATGGAAACATAACCTATTCTCAATATTCAATTCCATTCTACTAAGACGCTCAAAAAGAAATTTATTTTTCAAAAAGAAATTTATTTTCATTGAAAAACCGATAATGGTTCAACAAATTTTAATTTTGTTTTTATTTTGAATTATAGAAATGTTCAGCAATAATATATATGACTGCATGCTTACAACCTTGTAGGAGATTTAAAATATGCAGCAAATCTTGGAAAAAAATGTGTTAAAAATTAAGATTTGAGTGAACTTTTTATAATGTGGAAAATTTTTTTTCTCTAAGATAGAGATATAAGTTTGACATCTTTGACAAAGTTGCTGAAAAAGGCAGAAAACAATTTCCTCGAAGACACTGGCTGTCTATCTCACTGTCCTAGAATAATAAATTCTTCATATCTCTTATAGGTGGATTAATCACTGAATCGTCCATTTTAAAAGAAGCACAATAAAATACATAGAAACTTTTCTAAATAAAGTATATCACTAAAATCAAATGTGAAGACGCTATCAATTTAGAGCACACTGTTCAATGCTCTTGTTCCGGTATCATAGAGAAGCTTCATCTGAAGGCCGGTAACGGTCCTTTCTCAAGTGTTTTTTTTTTTTTTGTTAAGAATGAATTATCCTCATGAGATATAAATCAGTTTTACATCTACTTTGTTTTTGATAGCAGTAGAGAAAAAATCGTTACCCGTTACTTCAATGTACAACAATAAACGCTATCAAAAAGAAATTACTTGCGATTCTCTGGCTTTTGAATGTTTTGAAGGAAGACCCCAAAACCTGAAACCGGTCCTCCCCCTTTGGTTTGAATTTTCAAATGCGGTTTTTCACTATTCTGCCCTTCTACGCATAATTGTCCCATGTTCTAAATCATGCAAACGAGAAAAACGGTGTACAAGTTTTACAATACTTTTACGCATTGTGTCAATGTGACAAGTGCAATTATGGGTTTCTATCCAGTTTTACCTTGCAATAGAGTGTTTTCAATAAATCTAGTTGAAGGTTTTTCGATTTTAACACTCTTTTCCATACAAATACCCATTTGGACAATAATGCCGAGAAATTTGCCTTCCAATAGGCAGGGCTGTCATTCGCACACTCATTGCGCTCAGTGTGTTAATTTTACGCATTTTACGTCAAGGCACATCGAGAAAGGTACCTACACATTTTGAAAACCAACCAGCACAAAGAGAAAGAGCGAAAACGAAATGACTATGAAAGATATCACGAAGTGAGAAATATTTCAAGAGAGGGAGAACGGAACAACACTTTGTGCTGCTTTTTGTGACACATTGCGTGAGAACAAAGAGCTTCAGTTTGAGCAGTTTGCGTTGCGTTGCTGGTAGAAAAAATAGCAGAGAAAAGGAACCAAGAAAGAACCATATACATTTTTGAGAATTCATTTAAACACGATTCTCAATGGCGTGGACTTATTACGCATTGTTTCTGTCCCCGTATTCATATACAATCGCTACAACATCGCTACATTCACTACTGATACCGTTCATTAGGGTAGTAATGACTTGTATGGAAAAAATGTCCTTCGTCGCAATTAGAAATTCGTTCTGTCGAAAAGTGAAACTTTAACCGATGGATTTTTTTTTAAATTTTTTTTTTGTTTTTGGATAACATCAGATCTCGATGTTCATGCATTTTTAAGACTTTTTGCATCCGAATTTTTTGATATTCAGAAATTTATGAACTATTTGTGCATTTTTTTCATTGGTCAGACGAAACTATTGAGCCATTCTCCTAAACGAAATTCAAAAAGTCGATTTCTATTGCCACCCTACTGTTCATGTACGAGACATATTGCGGCTATCTCCGGGAAGAAACCATTTTTAGTTTTGAAACAAAACCCATTGAGCAGCACTGAAAATTAGCTCCTACATTATTTCAGTAGGAGTCAAATGAAGTGCAAAAACCAAAAAAAAAATTAATACTAAAATCTTTCGTTTATCAAATCCGAAAATTATTGCCCCAAGCAACGCACAAAGTAAGACACAATGTGTGGTGTCGCACATTTTGGCAAATGCACAAAGTGTACTCGGTCGCATTTTTTCGGTGCGAAAGAAATACAAAAGAGCGAGAGGGAGAGGGAGAAGAGAACACAAACAAAATATCGGGAGTGGCACGCACGGTTTGATGGCAAATGTGTTGTGTACAAATTTGTGTGGTTCTGTTCGCACTGAGGTGAATTCCAGCCCTGCCAATAGGTAATTTCTACGCATATCAGTCCCACCACGTGCATTCGATGTTTCCCAATGTAAAGTTCGTACTGAGGGAGGATACAAGGCTGTTCAATCTTTCACGAAAATGATCACGCTAAACTGGTTGTCTTTATACGCAAGTGATGAAAGTCGAGATGAGAGTTTAGTTAATTAAATAAGTATCAGATGACTTACCATTGCAAAGAGGAATTGTGTTTTCTATGTTGCCCATTCCTATCATATTTGAACGTTGTTGGGCTTTTACCATTTTGGCTACACACAAAAGACAGTTCTTACAACTTCCAATTTGTATGAATTTCAAGCGTTTATTTTCTAACATGTTTGAAAAGGAAAAGCATTCAGATTACAAACCAACAAACAAGGTTTAGGTATCCCTAACAAAGATATGAACCTACCGCATTTAAACAATCAAGCAAAGTTATCTTCGGTACCGTCTTTTTGAAACCCGTAATGTAGCCAAACGCTGTTCGGAAGTCTTTAGTGCTCTGTATCACTTCCCAAGTTGTTAATATGGGAAGTAGTGGTTAGTGGGATGAATTAGAATGGAGAAAACTAGTGGGACAAATATTTGTAGAATATCATCGATGGGACAAACAGACTTGGTATGGTTTTCCAAGATTTTCGGAACAAACAATGCTATTTTTAAAATTTTTTTCGAAATATACATCAAAATAGACTCATTGGTCATAAAAAACGAAAATCGACCAAAAGTAACATGGGACAACTATGCGTAGAACGGCAGTATTGGCTTTAGAAGTATTTCAATTTAGAACGGGCTTTAGAAGGATTTTTTCGCAAGTTCGAGCCCAATTTGAAATAGCCTTTTAGCCATGAAAAACGTTTTTATTTTTCTTTGTTTTAAGCTGAATTGAAGATCTTTTGTTTCGATGCTTTGAAGCGTTGTTAACCAATTTTGAGTAATAATTTGGCATTTTCTTAGTTCAAAAATATAGACAAACGCTATGCTACAGACTAACAATTGTTTTGGCAGCACGGTGCGCGACAACTGTCAACTGAGTTCAGCGCCAGCACTGCTGCGACAGGGATATTCCGCAAAACTGAAACTCATTTGATGTGACCGTTATTTTGATCCACGAAAATAAATTTCGTGGTACGTCTGTTTGTCTGTGGCAATGCAAAGCTCAATTTAGGACTATTTTCATTTTTATTCTCTGCTAACTTTTAAAAGTGGATGGTTTTCTTTTATGGTCTCCATGGCTATTTTATATAAGAAACATATTTTTTCATTATTCGGTGCCCAATTTCGTTAGTTTTTTTGTTAGGGTAGATAATATATTCTGGACATGCATATATTTTGGACAGGCTGGGTATATTATCAGCTTTTATTGCGTAATTAAAGCATATAATCTCCATACCAGTATTTTAAACCAATATCTGAACTGTCGTTTTCAAGGCTGTATGGTAATTTACACAAAATGTTTCAAAATTACAGAAAAAAATCATAATTAAAAATTTTTTGACTCAAGACTTCCATTTTTCAGTCAAAATCAAGAGGAATAGAGGAAAACCGATTGTACTTCAAGAAGCTATAAATCTGAATAAAAGAGAAACACCGTCAAACTAGTTGACTTACCGCACTTTTATTAGGTTAACACACATTTTTGTTACTTTTAGAAAATCATTCAAAACTCGTAAAAAATGAGAAGAAATATATTTTGGACATCATTTTGATCTGTGAAACAAAAAAAAAGAGGTAAATTTCACACTGCCAGGCAAGCGCTTTGTTCATTTCAACAGCTCATTGTTTACCGTCTTTATCGATTGAAGTTACCTTGGTGTTATATAATCTCAAAAAGGATTACGCAAAGAAAAACTACTCAAATTTTGAGGCTCTGTGAGTATTTTGAACCCTTATACCACTCCCCTCACTACGCCGCTGCATGTTTTTTAAAATTAAAAATGTATCGTTCAATAGGTACCACGTAGACACTACATCAACTGGTGGTCAGTATACAAAAAAAGGCGTTTGGTGAATAAAAATAATCCAAACGACATTTACAGAGTTTTTATATATAAGGATGCACTCGTGCGCGGTAGATTGCAGTTGAGGAGGCGGGTGTGGTTAGTATTGGTCTTGAATGATCCAAATCTTGTCCACGTTGTATATTAATGGTTTCCTACTTTTAAGGGCAAGAAACATTTCCTTAAATGCGTTAAAATATAGAAAAAATATCAGATGTCCAAAATGTATACAAGAATATCTCAGGTGTCCAAAATATATTTTGGACAATGTCCACAATATATTTTGCCTGTCCAAAATATATTTAAAATTTCTTTCGAAAATTATTTTCTATTAGAAACATCTTCTGATAATATTGTGGGGTGTCATGCTCATTTGATTAATGATACTTGTGGTATTGTTTGCATGCTTTCAGATACCTTTTTTATGTTTATTTGAAAAGATATTTACAATTTCATCTGAATGACTCCTTAGCCTGTCCAAAATACATGATTTACCCTATTCCAAGTTAATTTTGCTTTTTTTTTTCGTTCTTCGAACTTTTGACCTCTGAGATCATCATCTTTTTAGTTCTTTTCTTGCCCCTTAGAATAGTTTTTTTTTCTTTCATATCCTTGGTCTGCAATTGGATTTTACTTGAAAATTTGTTTGCATGTGTTCGCAATTCGGCGCAGAATTCAAGATATTTTATTTTTGATCTTAAAGCAATTCACGATTCGGTGCTATAAGACGATTTTTTCGTTATTCTATGCCTAATTTGGGGTCATGTTCAGGAGTTTTTTTTAATTTAATCGTTATAAAGGTATATTTGAAAATGAATTGTTCCCAAGGTTCCACTGTAAAAGTTATTGTAAACTAAACCCCCCGCAGCACCTTCCTTCCGGCACATCTTCCACGAGTTCGACCGTTTCAACGAAATCCAATCACTGGTGATGGACGATCTACTCTACACAGACAAATCACTGGTCGTCAGTGCTCCGACCGGATCGGGCAAGACGGCCATTTTCGAACTGGCCATGATACGGTTACTGATGAAGCTCGAAGATGTCCACTACGAGGGGGACTTCCGCATGGTGTACATCGCTCCGATCAAAGCTCTGTGCAGGGAAAAGTTTCTCCACTGGCAGCAGCGTTTCGAACGGTTGGGCATCAAGAGTGCCGAAGTCACCGGTGATACGGATTTTCGCGACTTTTGGGATCTACCGGATTGCCAGCTGATACTGACAACGCCCGAGAAATGGAATTCGATCACGCGCCGATGGCGCCAGAATGTCAATTTTGTTCGATTGATCAAACTGCTGATGATCGACGAGGTACACATTCTGAGCGATCAGTACCGGGGACCCACTCTGGAGGCAGTGGTTTCTCGGATGCGCAGCATTCATCGGTTTATCGGAACGCCGGAGGAACCGATGAGGATAATCGCACTCTCGGCAACGATTCCCAACGTGGTGGACTTGGCCGCTTGGGTGGGAGAAGGGAACACTAAGTGTTACTACAAGTGAGTTTCGAATTTGTAAATAAATGGTTGTAAAAGTTAGTTTTGTTTCAGTATCGCTGAATCTCGCCGTCCCATTAAGATTGAAAAACACGTGCTGGGTTTCAACTGTGATACCAGCACCTCATCCTATCGATTCGATCTGAACCTGAACTATAAACTTTTCGACATCATTCGGAAACATTCGAGCGGCCGACCGACGCTTGTGTTCTGCAGTACCCGGAAGGCGGTGGAAATTGCTTCCAACCACTTGTTGCAGTTTCATACGCTAAATCTTCCGGCGGAGCAGAGAAACACCCTTTTCGCTGTAGCTGGTCGAATTTCTAACGAGGAGCTGAAACTGCGCTTGGTGGCAGGCTTTGCCTACCATCACGCCGGGCTGAACTTGGCCGATCGAAGCGTGCTGGAGGAAGCCTTTCGAGCGGGTCACATTCCGGTGCTGTGTTGCACCAGTGCGCTGGCCATGGGGGTCAATTTGCCTGCCCATTTGGTGATCATCAAATCGACGGAGGTTTGAGTTTCGAATTTAGGGTGAATTAATTTAATACAGGATTTTTTTTTTCAGATGTATACCGATTACGGGATGGAGGAGTATCCCGAGAGCAGTATTTTTCAAATGATCGGTCGAGCCGGCAGACCCCAGTTTGACACCTTTGGTGTGGCAGTCATTATGACCCAACGGGCGAAGGTGGTGAGTAGAGTTAAAAATATTTTGCTAGTAGAGATTTTTATTTAGCTTAAAGAAATTGAAACTATCTACAAACTAGTATTGTACAAAGACGCCATTAGATGATGGTTGTCACTCTCCCGTGGATGGTTTTTTTTTTTTCGTTTATACGATGATGTTAGTTCGTGAACCGCTCAATGCTACTAACTACGCTGCTCTTTAAAAAAAAACTAGTACTGGTGTAGGTAAAATAGAACACTCCGCCCGTTTCCGTGATCCGTGGTTTGTTTGTTTCACATCGCTAGTCCTAACCCGAAAGAGGATTTGCATTTTCCTGGAAGTCAACATCGGATATGTAACCGCTTTCCTTGTCGACGCTGTACTTGACCGTCATGAGCCGTCCGTCCGGTAGCCAGACCGAGTACTTGCCGGAGACCTGAGGGTAAGTTGTTATTTTAAGGAAATAGAAAACATTGAGAAAACTTGTAAGCCGACCTTGCCACCAGCATCTCCAGCTTCGTTTTTATCGAAGAACAGCTTCTTTTCCGGATCCTTAACTTCATACTGATACTGATACTGTAAGTTAGAAGAAATGATTTACTTTATTGAACCATTTCCGAAAGCTCGAGTTCATTTTACCGCCTCATATTTCTCCGCTTGCGGAGCGGAGTACACGAAGTACAGAAATGAGATCACTAGGAACAACTGTTTAATCATTTTGGACACTTGTTTTTCAACGCGCACTAATCACTAGAAAATTTCACAGCTCACAATCCACGGCCCACATTACGTGCGTTTCGTGACTATATTATATTCCCCCGATCAGCCGTTCCGAGAGGATCAACTTGCACTCGCGAATGAGCCCAGCCGTCAGTCGAAGATCCGTTTTTATAAGCCCCCTTCGGCGGCTGAAATGAACTTTAAGCGCCGTGCCTTTTTTTGTTGTTCGCCAAAGATGTCACACACTGGAAGAGCGATGGCTACCAGCCAGCGCAGAGTGAGAAAACAAAATGTGCATGCACACAAATCGCGATCGCAATGCTGCTTCTTTTCGGCAAATCCGTGCCATACACTGGGATCAAGTTCTAGTTCTGAAAAAAAATTTACATAGGCACAGCATGTATCTGGCAAGTAGCATCATTTTTGCCGTGAGATTTGACAGATACAATGTAGGAGTACCCTGACGGGGATTGCATTCCCAACCGCTTGCGGTGCAAAATAATTCAATCAGAAGCAGCACCCAGGCATGTCACGAAATAACTTCGTGAAGGACGCGTTGTGTTCTTTGTTGTCGAGCCCCGCTCCGCGCACTAGCATCCACGAGATGCGCCTTTTAATAAATGCCATTCCCAGGTAGCAACTGAAATCTAATACCCACCCCTTCTTGGCCTCTCCAGCAAAAATACGAACGTCTCGCCGCAGGATCCGTCCCGATCGAGTCGTACCTGCATCAACATTTGGCCGAGCACTTGAACTCGGAGATCGTACTGCAAACCATCACCGACCTGCGCACCGCGATGGACTGGATTCGGTCAACTTTCCTCTACGTCCGTGCCCTCGCCTCCCCAACCCGGTACGGACTTTCGGTGGCCGGCGATCACAATCGATCACAGATCGAGCAAAAACTGGAAGGTCTTCTCCGCCATTCATAAACTCCTTTCGCAGCTGAGCGCGGTTTGTTTTCCCTTTTCAGAACTTTGCCGCACAGAACTGAACGCTTTGGAAGCTTACTCCCTGACGGTGATCGGTAAAGATCGAGGTGCCAATCCTGACGAGCCACTAACAATTAGTTCCACTGTCTACGGACGTCTAATGGCACAGTACTGTCTCAGCTTCCGGACCGTGAAATTACTCCGAAAGGTAAAATCTGCTCGATTTAAAGTTCAAAACCTTTTATAACGGAATAATTCTAGATCAAAGGCACCGAACCCCTGCTGGAAGTGTTCACCATCCTAACGCATTGTGACGAGTTTACGGCCTTCAAGTGTCGCAACAGTGACAAACGTGCCCTAAACGAGTTGAATCGTTCGACAGCGAAGGCAACAATCCGTTTCCCGCTACGAGGTCGCATCCAAACAACAACAACCATGGTGTCCTGTCTGCTCCAGGCAGTGCTGGGAAATTTACCGATTGGGCAGCACTCGCTGCAACAGGAAGCAGCCCGAATGATCACGCTCGGCCGTCGGTTGATCAAATGTATCGCTGAGTTCATCTACGTCGGTCGAGAGACCGAGGAAGCTAGCGTCTATCAGGCTCTACTGAATACCCTAATCTTAGCCCAATGCTTAGAAACGAAACTGTGGGAAGATAGCCCGTTTATTACCAAGCAACTCAAGGGAATCGGACCGGTTTATGCTGGTCAGTTGGCCGCTAGAGGAAAAACTAGCTTTCAGGAGATCCTCAACACAGATCCAAGGGAGCTGGAAGTGGTAAAATTATTTGAAATTTTCCTGGCATAGTTTCCACTAAATTTTCCATTACAGATTCTCAAGAAGAATCCCCCGTTTGGTAATGAAATGATCGATTTCATTCGCAAACTGCCTCGTTTTTCCATCGAGCTTTCGATGAAGGAAGACTACATG
Source organism: Wyeomyia smithii (assembly GCF_029784165.1). Taxonomy (NCBI): domain Eukaryota; kingdom Metazoa; phylum Arthropoda; class Insecta; order Diptera; family Culicidae; genus Wyeomyia; species Wyeomyia smithii. Next base: position 22,606,176 of record NC_073694.1, read on the forward strand.
ATGGAATTCGTGGTGACTCAAACCAATGCAGATTACGACAAGCAGCTGACGGTGAGAGTGACCCTGCTTGTTGGGGATACCGCTAACACTGTATTATTCTTCAAAGATAATTGGTTCGTATTCTATTCAAAAATACCCTTCTCAATTATAATTGTCTGCTTTTTCCGCAGTGACGCCAGTTTCGGAGGTAATTGCCGCTACGCGGCATCGTTCAAGCTGACCGATGCCACCGTAGCAAGCGCAACTGGCCACGTAATCTGCGTCAACTGGACCGGTCTTGATTGCTCCCAGACCGTATCGATCAACGGAGACGCAAATGTCGAATTACAGAAGCGACGATCTCGGAAAGCAAACAATCACTCGTCTATGTTGATAACCGAGTTCTATCAGAAGGAAACGCGTACCGAAGTGAACGAACCCCCCGTAGAAGTCCACAGTAGTCCCGAAACCCGTCCGCTGGATGCGTTCCGCTTTAACCGAAAGCAGAAGCTAACGTTAAACTCGGAAACTATTAAACCCCACGAGGAACCCACAATTAGCCTCCTCAATTCCCCAGAACCAGTGGAAAAACGACCGAAGCAGGATTTCCTTACTCACGACGCAATTTTCCATCAACCAACGAAGGCCTTTCGTACCCAGCTAGCGATGCCCGAGTCTCCCATACCACACTACCGAGGTATGACCCGCCAGGAATACTTCATCGATATGCACCGCAAAAACCCGTACCTTCTGTTCGGTCACCCTAATCAACATCCTTTGCGACTTTCGAATCCCGAGGGAGGGGTTGGTTCTGGTCGACGACGAGTTTGTATTTTTGGTGTGTTTACCGAAATTCCAGACCGAAGGCAGGCATGTTTCGAGACGAACGACAGACGGGACAGGCTTGGGAGAAGAAGTTGCACTGCTTCCGCTGGTGAAAGACGACCTCTGCGGCAGTTGGATTTGGGGTAAGTTGGAACTTTTCTGTGACTTTAAAGTCAGTTGAGATTATAGAGAAATCATTCGAGCTTGAATTTTCAAAGTGCTTTAAATCACGAAAGCTTAGGATAGTCACTTAGTCCATTCAATACACGCTTTCGTCAGAGTTAAAGTAGAGTATTCTTCTGAAAAATATCTTTTTCTATTTTTTAACTTATTACTTATATCTGACTTTTTCAAAGCCAGCGAAAGAAATAGTGGAAAGTTCGATTATATTGGATTTTTTTCTTCTCTGTGTTGACTTGACACTGCGTCCAGAGACATTTGATTTATTGTGATATTATCAATAGATGACGCTAACAGAAAGTGCTGGTCGATTTTAACGTACACAAAACGTTAAAAGTCAAGCTGAGATTAGTTTTTTTGCGACGTGATATTATAGTTTTAAGCCCTATTTAGAGTTCCAAGCGAAGTGAAAATCTCATACAAAATGTTCATTTTTTTACGCTCGTGAAAAATGCAACCTGCAAAAACTTCACTTTGCTTTGAACTGTAAACAAATTCGATCCAGCGAAATCGAAGGTTGTGAATCTCATCTTTTTCACTTGGGTTCACTTTTTTCACGCTTGCAAACGCTAGTGAAAAAAGCAACAGCAAGCGAAAACTTGCGTGCGTTTATTTTCTGTTAGTTGCAGCCAATTTTCACTTCGCTCAGAGTGTAAACTCGTGAATTTCGCTTCACTTAAACTGTAAACTGCAGGCTGGTGAAATACCTACGTGTTCCACAAACGGGTTTTTACGACAGATTCGTGAGCGAAAATCTAGGCTTTTACACTTGTCAAATTTCACTTCGCTTGGAACTGTAAACTATGCTTTAGTTGCTGAAAATGACTGATTTTTAGCCAATTTAGTCAAATGATCGTCATTCTCATCACTGTAAAATGGTATCGATTTCAATTGATGTGATTAAGCCGAAAATTATGCGAAAACTTGCCACGAAGCACTAAAAAGTGATTTTTCATGCTGCCAAAAATTTGTAATGTTAAGTAGCATTTTCATAAAAAAAAACGAAAACAGCGTAACTATACTGTGGTACATTCTGTGAAGGTGGAAATGAAACTGGCCAAATGTTAGGGTATATTTCAAGGTCGATTTTACGGTGAATAATGAACCAATCACGTGCGAGCCCACTTAGCACAGATGTTAAGAACAGACACCAACCGTCTGCTGTGATAACCTCTGTAAGAAAGCATGCTGGTAAGGGTGTCCCAAAAAAAAATCGATGTTGAAAAAGTCAAGTTGCTCAGCCCTAAATTGAAAGATAATGTTATTTATAGCATTTTTGTAGAACATTTCGACTTTTTTTTTTCTTCATCTATAGTTTATTTGACACGGCACAAACATAATTCAATGTTTAACGGCGCCAATTATATCTGGTAGCTTACTTTCTAAAGTATCTTAATAACTAAAAGCAAATTTTTTATCCTCGCTGCCGACTACGAGCTGAAACTAAATCTAACTTAAAGCTAGAATATTTTGCATTAAAAGCACAGGTTTGCTGTTTGATGGTTTTCATTGCCATAGGTAAGCAGCATATTAAATTTGTTCCGCTGCTGGGCCAAGATATTACGGACTGGCATATTGGGTAGTTTCCATCGGGCCTTGAGAGTATCGTGCGGGTCTGATTGCTGTTAACGGATCCGGGGTCTTAACGTGTTCTTGTCGTTTGGATGGATGTAGGCGGAAGGGGATAGGACTAAACTGGGGCGTGGATGGATTTCAGGAAAACGTATATAAGGGACATGTAGGATAGGTCACGGCTCGCCAAGACATCACGAACAGGAACAGCCGGCTGCCTACTTTCGGCCTGCAGGGAAGCTATTAATCTAGACCTGGCGTCACGGTGTACAGGGAATGACCAAACAACGTGCTCTATGTCGTGATAACCTTCACCACAGGCACAGATACCACTCTCCCCGAGCCCAACACGACGGAGATGCGCGTCAAATCTATAGTGATTGGACATACGCCGGGACATCACGCAAATGAAATCCCGACCTACATCCAACCCCTTGAACCACGGGTTCGTCGATACCTTGGGGATTATGAAATGTAACCACCTTCCCAGTTCCCCCTTGGTCCAAGAATTTTGCCAACTGATGATCGTATTTCGACGTACAAATGCGAAAAATTCATTAAAGGCAATTGGTCTTTCATAAATATCACCATTTGTTGCGCCCACCTTAGCCAAAGAGTCCGCTTTCTCATTACCCGGTATCGAGCAGTGAGAAGGGACCCACGCTAAGATAATCTGAGTAGATTTTTCGGATAAAGCACTCAGATGTTCCCGTATTTTCCCCAGGAAATACAGAGAGTGCTTAACATCTTTCATCGATCGGAGAGCCTCAATGGAACTGAGACTGTCCGTAAAGATGAAATAATGGTCCGTGGGCATTTTTTCGATAATCCCTAGGGTGTACTGAATTGCAGCTAATTTTGCGACGCAAACAGAAGCAGGATTATCGAGCTTATGGGAGACGGTTAAATTGTTATTGAAGATACCGAAGCCAGTGGACCCATCAAGAAGTGATCCGTCAGTGTAGTACATATTGTCGCAGTTGATGTTTCGATATTTATTGTAAAAAATTTTAGGGATCTGCTGCACGCGTAAATGATCCGGGATTCCACGAGATTCTTCTATCATGGATGTATCGAAAAACACAGTAGAATCAGAAGTATTTGATAAGTCGACACGATTTGGAATATTCGAAGAAGGGTTAATATTTTGGGACATGTGATTGAAATACAATGTCATAAAACGGGTTTGAGAATTAAGTTCGATTAACCTTTCAAAATTTTCAATCACGGGACGGTTCAAGACCTCACATTTGATTAGAATACGAGAAGACAGGCTCCAGAAGCGGTTTTTCGATGGTAGTACTCCAGCTAAGATCTCCAAACTCATCGTATGGGTCGATTGCATGCAACCCAAGGCGATACGCAAACAACGATATTGTATTCGCTCCAGTTTGATTAAATGTGTGTTTGCTGCGGAGCGGAAGCAGAAACACCCGTATTCAATAACAGACAATATCGTTGTTTGGTAAAGCCTTATAAGGTCTCCTGGGTGGGCTCCCCACCATTGTCCGGTTATTAAACGAAGAAAATTCACTCTTTGTTGACATGTTTTCATCAGATACCTCACGTGACAACCCCAGGTGCCTTTAGAGTCGAACCAGACACCAAGATGTTTGTGTACCAAAACCTGAGAAATCGTTTTACCCATTAATTGTGTTTGAAGCTGAGCAGGTTCATGCTTCCTAGAAAAAACTACTATCTCAGTCTTCTCCGGAGAGAATTCGATACCTAGCTGTAAAGCCCAAGCAGACAAATTGTCCAAGGTATCTTGCAATGGTCCTTGCAAATCGGCAGCTTTGGCTCCTGTAACAGAGATTACACTGTCGTCTGCAAGTTGTCTTATCGTGCATGAATTTGCCAGACATTCGTCGATGTCATTTACATGAAAGTTGTAAAGAAGGGGGCTTAAACATGAGCCCTGGGGAAGACCCATGTAGCTAATGCGAAAAGTTGCCAAATCGCCGTGCGTAAAATGCATGTGCTTTTCGGACAACAAATTGTGCAAAAAATTGTTCAAAATTGGAGAAAATCCTTGTCGGTGAAGTTTACCCGAAAGAATGTCAATAGAAACGGAATCAAAAGCCCCCTTAATGTCCAAGAACGCAGACGCCATTTGTTCTTTGCGAGCATACGCCAGCTGAATATCTGTTGAAAGCAACGCAAGACAATCATTCGTCCCTTTGGCGCGGCGGAAGCCAAATTGAGTATCTGATAGTAGACCATTTGATTCGACCCAATGGTCTGAACGACGGAGTATCATTTTTTCCATCAATTTCCGGATACAGGATAGCATTGCAATCGGCCTATAAGAGTTGTGATCAGAAGCTGGTTTCCCTGGTTTTTGGATGGCGATCACCTTCACTTGCCTCCAATCCTGCGGTACAATGTTTTGCTCCAGGAACTTATTGAACAAGTTCAACAAGCGCCTCTTGGCATTGCCGGGTAGATTCTTCAACAAGTTGAATTTGATTCTATCTAACCCAGGCGCGTTATTGTTACAGGACAGGAGGGCAACTGAAAATTCTGCCATCGTAAAAGGTGATTCTATCGCGTCGTGGCCCGGAGACGCATCGCGAACAATGTTTTGCTCAGGAACAGAGTCCGGACATACTTTCCTGGCAAAATCAAATATCCACCGACTTGAAGACTCCTCGCTTTCGTTGACCGTTACGCGATTCCGCATTCTCCGGGCTGTGTTCCAAAGAGTACTCATCGATGTCTTACTCGACGTCTCGTTCACGAACCGACGCCAGTATCCGCGTTTCTTTGCTTTAGCCAAGCTTTTAAGCTTGGTATTAAGCTCCGAATACCGTATATAGTCGACAGGTATACCTTTCTTCTGGTAGGCCAAAAACGCGTCGGATCTTTGCGTGTAGACATCGGAGCACTCTTGGTCCCACCACGGAGTTGGAGGCCGCTCTTTGATCGTTACGCCGGGATATTTCTTCGTTTGGGCTTGCAACGCGGCGTCGAGAATCAAGCCCGCGAGGAGATTGTATTCTTCAAGTGGTGGATGATGTTGAATCGACTCGTCCGCTTTTGAAATCATTTCCTCGTATAACTTCCAATCGACATTCCGTGTGAGGTCATACGGAATGTCAATTGGTCGCATGCGAGTTGACCCGTTATTAATTGAAATAAGAATAGGCAAATGGTCGCTACCGTGAGGATCGAGGATTACCTTCCATGTGCAATCCAACCGTAGCGACGTCGAACATAAGGATAGATCCAAAGCGCTTGGGCGCGCTGGAGGTTTCGGGATACGTGTCATTTCACCGTTGTTTAAAATAGTCATGTCGAAGTCATCGCAAAGGTTATAGATTAAAGAGGAGCGGTTATTATTGTAAGGGGAACCCCAAGCCACACCATGACAGGTGAAGTCTCCCAAAATCAAACGTGGCGAGGGAAGAAGTTCTATTAAATCAAAGAGCAGCCGTTGCCCAACCTGTGCTCTGGGAGGAATATATATTGAGGCAATACAAAGCTCTCTACCTTGTATTGTCATTTGACATGCGACAACTTCGATGCCTGGAATCGAGGGGAGGTTAATACGATAGAAAGAATAGCACTTTTTAATCCCTAAAAGTACTCCTCCATATGGGGTGTCTCGATCAAGGCGAATAATATTAAAATCATGGAAGTTGAGATCAATATTTGAAGTAAGCCAAGTTTCACAAAGGGAAAATGCATCGCATTTGTTTTCATTTATCAAAACTTTAAACGGATCAATTTTTGGTAAAATACTTCTACAATTCCACTGTAAGACAGAGATAGAATCCTTCATATACGCAGTTGAATTAGGCATCGAAGGATACAATCGCTGCAAGGAGGGGCCATTGGGCAGTCAACTGCTTCAAAGATGATTTAACTGTTGGGAGGAATGCTGTAAGAAAAATTTTAATTGGATCGGGTACATTGAAATTTTCAAAAATCCAGTCCACAATGTCAGAAAATTTCACTAATCCAGAGGTTGTTTCATCAACTGGATGTGCAAAAGGAACAACTGGGGTTTTAGATGTTCCTGGCAGTGCTGGGAACTCCTTCTGGAACTTTAAATTTGCAAGCCCAGGAGGAGTTTGCTTCTGTTTTTCCGCAGCACTGTTTGGTTTGTTCGTACTTTTCATTACACTTTGGGAAATCTTAGGACCTTTACGGGGAAGTTTAGGAGAAGAAACATTTTACCTCTTCCTAGACTCCCCAGGATTGGCATAAGATGTTCCCGCTGATGAATCGTCAGAATCGGTTTCATCAGAGGGCAACAGATCAAAGGGGTTCGATGTTATGGTAGAAGTGGTCACGGTCTTCTTCAGCATCTCAGCGTAAGAACGCTTTGAACGCTCCTTAAGTGACCGCTTGATTTTATCTCTGCGCTGCTTGTACACCGGGCATGTGGAGAGCTCATGCTGGTTTTCCCCACAGTGAATACATTTTTCAGCATTAACACTGCAAGAATCTTCCGCATGAGTCTCCCCACACTTGCTACATCGTGCCTTATTGCAGCAGTAGGCGGCTGTGTGGCCTAACTGCTTGCAATTGGTGCAATTCATAACACGGGGTACATACAATCGCACAGGCAGACGAACCCGGTCGATCGAGACGTGGCTAGGGAGTACAGATCCGGCAAACGTAACGCGAAACGAGTCTGACGGAGTGTAAACTTTTTTACCGCCGACGAGAGACATGGACCGCAATTGCTTACAATCCAAAATCTTCGCCTGTGTTTCGGTATTTTTGAAGCAACCGGTTGCGCTTTTTAGGATACACTCGACAGACAGACTCGAATCGGTTATGACACCGTCGATCTCCACGTCTCGTGCGGGTATGTAAACGCGATACTCGCGTGTGAAGAGCTCAGAGCAAGCGATAGCATTGGCCTGTGCCAGATCACTGACCACGACACGGAGCTTGTTAGGTCGGACCTTGGAAATTTCGGTCACGGCCTTGTACCCCTTCGTCAGGTCTTTAGAAATTTGCAGTATGTTTAATCGCTTTGAATTCACTCCTGCCTTTGGACGAAAATAAACAGTATAGCTGCCCTGTTGAGATCCGTCCGGGTAAAGCCTGGGGCGAGGGGGGACTGGAGAATGAACAGGGGAGGGGGTAACAGAAGGGTCAGGGGGGTTCGGGGATGGTGGCACGGGAGGCGAGGGATCTATATCCATCGCGCTAAATGTAGCGCACTAGCGCCGACAAGAACACGTACCTCTTTACTTCTTCCTTCCAGCAGTGGTTGTCCGATCGTTCGAAGCTGCACCCAAAGCAGCCAGCAGCACCAGTACAGCAGCACCAATACAGCCACCAGCAGTGAGCCGGGTGTGAGATCACTCAGCACAGCGACACGGACTCGACTGTCAACTGATAGCCTTGAACTCGAAAGAATAATACACTCTTTTGTTTGGCTATTCGTACACACGGACCGGATTGTAATAGAACGACCACTTTGCACGTCCGTTTCTGTCGAGTGTTCGACGCGGAATGGTACATTTCGACTTTATAAAATGTCGTTTTCAGGTTGCCCAAACGTGATTTATGAAAAAATGGCTTTTTCAAGCTACAAAACCACCCTTTTGCACTTTTTTTCAAATCTGTTCGATTCCTACATTTTTCCATACATTTTTTTATTTTTGTGGTGTTGTTATTGAACATTTTGCATGGTTTGGTTCAGCATCGCATTCAATTATTTGACTCACAGAGTCCATTGAACATCATAAAAAAGTTAATTTTTCTCTTAATTTTTAGATAAAACCTTGAACATATAAAAAAATGTTTTGATCAAGAACTGAATTTTTACTGCAAAGCGGGATTCAAGATGAAAATTTACGTGGAAAAAGATCCTTGATATCTTATCGGGGGGGCTGAGATATTGGCAATTTAACATGTGATGGAAAACTTTCAAATCGTCGAATGAAAAACAGTACCACACAACCAGGTTCATGGAGCGTCCATTATGGCCCTGAGTCAATGTTTGTTCACCTTTCTTTGCTTTTTTGCCACTCTGCTTAACAGCAGGTTCTAGCGAACTCGTGTTTGTAATGTAGCTGTTCGTTTTTGGTTTTCTTCCTGGTGGCGGGGATTTTTTTAGGGTAGCGGGGAGCCTGCGAACAGACACCTGTGAAGAGAACTCAGGGTGTGGGAATGAGACTAGGGGAGAGATGTTGGTGTAGTTTCACTCCCTCAAACACCTACTGATCCCTGTCCCGACCCACTAAAACCCCTCCAGTTTCCAGCCCTGGTCTTCCCGGAACGACGGTTAAGTATTACGTCGGGGAGTGGCTTTTGTACGTGATGCACCCTATTTACTCTTATAACCTCCTAGCTTACTACCTGAAAACTGGTCGTGTTGGTGGTTGACCCGCCACACACGTTGCAGCTCCAGAACAATCTGGAAGGTGGCCGCACAGGCCATGCTCCAGATGTCCGGGTCGTCGCACATCCTCCGGACTAGATTGTCCGGAGTAGTGCCAGGCCCGCTCACAGGCATCATGTCGCTCCTCGCGGTTGTTTGTAATTATTTATTCACTTACTAAGATCTGTATTTCCTCCTTATGTTCGGGTTTAGAAACCAAGGATATAGCGTACTCGTTTCAACTGTTACGGTTGGAACTTAAGTACTAACTCTAGTCCTAGCACTTTTCGCTTATGGTTATAGCGCCATTACTCGCTCTCTAAAAAGAATTAGGATATATTTGAGCTCAATATATGCTAAGAGTGTGTTTCTTAAGCAAAATTTATGGCTCCCTTCGCTTGTGAACGATTACATGGAACGAACTCACCATCCAGGATTCCGTTCTTGTCGACGTTCGCCCTTGACGGATCCAAACTGCCACTGAAATCAAAACCAAAAATTCTTTGACCTTGAACTCCCACAGCAACAGTGACGAAATGATGGTAGTCAACCTTTTTGATTTCCAAATTTTTCACTGTTGTCACTGTCACTTTTTCTGGGACGGCTGTCACTGTCACTTTTTTGGAACAAACAAGCAACTCGACTCCGATCTAGAAATACTACCAAACGTGGGGCTTTGATGCTATCATGAATTCCTGTTTCTCTTTCTACTATTTCGCTGAAGGTTATTATGCCAGATCGATCTGGGATGGCAAGTTTTCTATTCCTGAAGCACTTTAATGACAATAGCTCAAGCACGTAACAATAAAACACCATTGCATTACTGGTAATTGAGAAAATGTACCACGAAGAACACAATTTGTGAATTTTTATAGTCAAATTAAAACCACGTAAAAAATTTTTTCAGAAGATTGATTTTCAACTTGACAAAAAACAAAAATAAAAAAAATATCCCCCCCCTCAGTACCTACATACGGCTCTGTTACTAATCAACTATATGCACAATTGACACAAACTGTATGGCATATTGAAGATCAATCTGTTTAACGGTACTTAATAGTTTCATCGTACAGATGTTCAAGTAGGTATAATTGTTGAACTTAAATCAAAGTTTGAATATCAAGTGATGTCATATGGCATCACCCGCCGGGAAGGGGTTTATCGAAAAGAAGAATAACTAAAAGCTAACTATCACGTCCTGTCCTAGCCAAAAACCACGAACGGAGACTGAATGATTCAAACACTATAACATATTTTGTATCCAAGTTCACTTGCATTCAATAGTATCGCGAGAATCTGCGGGAAATTATCGCTGATGATACGAATTCATGAATCCTAATTAACGTGAGATTGCGTTCAACTATTTACTTACCGAAGTAAATAGATATCATCAATATCTACGGGGTAAAGTAAAACTATGGCAACTTGTAGCGTAAAAAACGGGTTTGAGTCGAACTTCGCTATGGTAACACGTCTCTGGGCTGGCACCTGCATCGAACTCCTCTAGTAAAGTCGGTGACTTAAAACGGCGAGGTTGCCTGGTGAGCATCAGGCAGGGAAAGGAATCAGTCTTCGGACCAGATTCCCTTTTCTGCCTTACGCCGACCGGAGGCGTTATAGTTGCTCATGAGGCGCTATGGGCGACCCTCCCTAACCATGAAATCACCGAGAGGCGGCGACTGCGAAAAATCCATGGGTTACCGTGGTAGGCAAAAGGCACCAGGAAGGTAGAAAGCGTGGCAGTCCTGAGGGGACACTCTCATGCTTAACATGTCTTGAAGAAAATGAGGAGCGAAACCCAGTTCATTTATTTATTCATTTAAAGTGATTTGTTTGTCTTTGAGCCTATGGCTCTTAGAGACTTACTAAACATAAACAAACATATTTAATTCACGTTAGAGTACAAGAAACATTAAAGACTTTTTTTAAACTTGTCAAAACTTTTCACAAAACTTTAAAAGAGCATTCAATTATTGGACTGTTCAATAAAAAGCAAATTTTTTAACTTAGATTTAAAACTATTCTCTGGAAGCAATTTTAGTTCTGGCTGGAGTCTGTTATACAGATCGGTTGCCCTGTTGACTGCAGAATTCTGTCCGAATGTCACTGTATGTCGTTTGGAGGATATCAAACGATCTCTTCCCCTGGTGTTATGATGGTGTTGCTCATACAGCCGGTTGAGTATTGTGTTGGTGTGGACCGTACCATGCAGAATACGGTGGATATGCATACAAGCAGCGCAATTATACAGTATCTTGACGGTTAGGATTTCATGTTTCGAGTGGATGAATGAAGTTGAAGTTCTCCGGTGGTACCCGAATAAGTTTTTGATTGCCTTGTTTTGAATCGTTTGCAATGATTTCAATATCGTTGCATTAGCAGTTCCCCACACTAGTATACCGTATATGAGGTGGCTATGAAATAGAGCGAAGTACAAATTTCTCTCCGTTTCCAAAGGAACAAGATCAACGATTCTCCTGAAAACACCAGCAACTTGAGCAAGTTTGGAGCTCAACTCACAAATGTGTGCCTTCCACTTTAGTTGTTCATCCAGCAGCACACCGAGGTATTTAAGAGCCAGTTCGCGAGAGCCGCAACCGCCTTTCTGAGGGACGTTGTTTTGATGTTCTCCGATTGGGCTGAAATTTTCAGCGTTTGTTTGTTAATTCAAGGTAGGAAGTTTTGCAAAATTTCAATTTTTTCATTGAGGTTAAGTAAGGGTAAAACGGCCATTGAAAACGATATGTCCAAAAAGGTCCAAATACTAAAAAGTGCAGTAACTCCTGCTAGACTAAGAGCACTTCAAAACGCATGGTCACAATATATGGCAATGAGGTAAATTGACGAAGAAAACGCATTTTTCTTTTAAAACTTGTCAATTTTCAGGATCATCCTACTCTTCTCAACATCGCTAGAAAAAATATCTGAATATGGCTTTTTGTAGAGCAACTCAAGCGCTTTAATGTCATGTATAAGCCAAGTGTGCCAAATGGGGTTAAACGGCCCTAGAAGGTTTTTTTTTCAAAAAACCGTCAAAATCACTATAGTTCCTGCTAGACTTAATAGATTTTATTGAAAATTTGGATTATCACTGTACCTTACCAGAAGTACCTACTTCACCAGAAGGTACGTAATTTGGGGTAAAACGTTCCTTGAAGTTTTTTTTTTTTCGAAAAAAGCCGTCAAAATCACCAAAACTGCAAGAACTTGGGTTAAACTTGATAGATTTACTGAAAATTTAGATTATTACTTCAAGTTAATACGAACTTGAGGGTAAGATGACAAAAGTGACAAATAGATTTATATAACAAAAAAAAAAATTTTCTTGAAAAATACTTGGCGATTTTCGGGGGGCTGTTTTCTTTACAGAAAAGGTTCAGAACCCGAAGTTAGCATTTCATAAAAAGACTACAGAGCTTTTATTTGACATAATATCCAGATGCATCTTTTGGAAATTGACTAAAAAGGACTAAAGTTTTACTTGACTTCAAAAAAAGCATCAAACAAGGTAAAAGATATTATCGATATGACGGTTGCGAAAATAAATAATTCCAACCGAGTTCCTATTTATCCGTGGAGCAAAGTTGAGGAAGATCGTTAAAATCTGTCCACGTGGGATGTGGATGGCCCCTTAGTTATCTTGCCCTTAAATTCGTATCAACTTAGAGTAATAATCTACATTTTCAGTAAATCTATCAAGTCTAACCCAAAATCTTGCAGTTTTGGTGATTATGACGGCTTTTTTCGAAAAAAAACTTCAAGGAACGTTTTATCCCAAATTGCGTATCTTCTGGTAAAGTAGGTAGTTCTGGTAGGGTACAGTGATAACCCAACTTTTCAATAAAATCTATTAAGTCTATCAGGAACTATAGTGATTTTGACGGTTTTTTGAAAAAAACCTTCTAGGGCCGTTTTACCCCATTTGGTACACTTGGCTTATACATGACATTAAAGCTCTTGAGTAGCTCTACAAAACGCCATATTCAGTATTTTTTCTAGCGATGTTGAGAAGAGTAGGATAATCCTGAAAATTGACAAGTTTTAAAAGAAAAATGCGTTTTTTTCGTCAATTTACCTCATTGCCATATATTGTGACCATGCGTTTTGAAGTGCTCTTAGTGTAGATTAATGCCACAAATTTTTAGGAAATTACATCAAGTCTAGCAGGCGTTATTGCACTTTTTAGTATTTGGACGTTTTTGGACATATCATTTCCAAGAGCCGTTTTACCCCAAACTTCCTACCTTGAATAGACAAACAAACGCTGAAAATTTCAGCCCAATCGGAGAACATCAAAACAACATGCGGTTGCGCCTCTCGCGAACTGGCTCTTAAACACTTCGACTCTTTCAATGGTGTTATCTCCGTAGAAGATATCGATATTGGTCGTTTTGGGTGTGTTGAACAGCATGTATTTTGTTTCGGAGATGTTTACCGTTAGTTTATGCTGGTTCATCCACAGTGTCAGAATCATTAGGTCCTCATTAATTCGCTGTTTCAATTCTTCGCATGATGTTTCAGCATAGATAAGTACAGGGGATAGTCAAAATAAGTAGGATAGGCAAAATTTTGATGAAATTTGAAATGCTATAGCTTTGCTAAACTTTATTCGATTTTAATAATTCGAACACCATTGAACTGGAAAACTTTTGAAGTTTCATTTTCTGACCCCAGATCTGGCCTAGGTCACCGGATATAGGAAATATTCCTGAGTTTCGGTAGGCATGTCAAACCTGCTAATTTTTGGATGGATTTGGTAATGGGTTACCTGATAAAAATGCTCATTTGCATCATTGGCATAGATGACAAAATCATTTCTGAAGCGAATGGTTCATCAAGATCCGGAATCGGCCAAGAACTCATCGAGAAATGGCTATTTTTCATCCGGAAGTCCTCAGAGGAACTTTTAGTAGTGGACATTTACGTTTTTGCACCAAATATAGCGTGTTACACCTCTATCTTCAGGTTTTTTATCAGGAATCTTTTAAAAGACATATATCTGAACATAGGCAGCATTGGCCACTTCCGGAACGACCTGGAGGCCCCGAAGGAACCCGTAGTGGGAGAATTCACATGTCTGCATCAAAATATAGCATGCGACACCTTTATCTTCAGGATTTTTCATCAGGAATCATCCAAAAGACATATTTTTTTAAATACAGATTACGTTGGCCACTCCCGGAACGATCCAGATTCCCCGGAGGAACCCGGAATAGGGACATTTACATTTTTGCATCAAATAAAGCGTGCGACGCTTCTACCTTCAAGACTTTTCATCAGGAACCATCAAGAAGACATATTTTTGAATACATATTACGTTGGCCACTCCCGGGATGATCCAGATACCCCGTAGGAACCCGGAAATGGGGACATTTACATTATTGCATCAAATAAAGCGTGCGACACTTCTATCTTCAGGATTTTTCATCAGGAATCTTACAAAAAAAAAATATTTCCTAATATAGGCTGCATTGGCCACTTCCGGAATAACCTGGATGCCCCGAAGGAACCCTTAGTGGGAGAATTCACATTTCTGCATCAAAATATAGCAAGCGACACCTCTATCTTCAGGATTTTTCATCAGGAATCATTCAAAAGACATATTTTTTAAATACAGATTACGTTGGCCACTCTCGGAACGATTCAGATGCCCCGGAACCACATGCAAGATTTACCTTTGACTCCAAGTTCATCCAAACTACGAAGAAGAATTTTGCGATCAGTTCAAGGATTTAGGGACGAATGTGAAGACCATCCGTCGATCTCGCACCGGTGAGAGTATTCTTGAGCTCCGGAAGGATGCGAAGCATGAAGGTGCTACCTACAATACTATAGCCGAGCAGGTCCTAAGGAAAGAGGTGCAAGTTCGAGCGCTAACCTCGGAGGTAACGCGCCAGCTTTAAAACCTGGACGAAAATTACCGAGCGGTGCGACGTTGCACAAGCCCTCCAAGCAAAAAGTGTGTGGAGGTGGCCACTATATCAATCCACCTCTGAAAGGACCCAGGTGACCACCTTCCGACTAGCGTCAGCAGATGCGAACCTGGCATTAAAAGAAGGCGAGCTCAAGGTCGGCTGGTCAGTATGCCCTCCTGGTATTCGCCTGCAACCACACGTTTGCTTCAGGGGCCCGATTAGAGCTAGTTATGCAGACGTCGCGGTAGTGCAGGCCATGAGGCGAAAGATTACAGGAAGTCTCCAAAGTGCATGGTATGTTATTTTATGAAAGGCTCCAGCTGGCCAGCCGTCAAGCCGGCTGCGGAACCACGGGTGTAAGGGTGACGCAACTGGACCAGAACCACTGCTAGAACGTAGCTACTATACCAAGCAGCCACTGAGTCGTTATCGCACATTGCCATCGTATCGGACCCCTACCGCATGCGGTTAGCTGGGTTGTGGAAAAGTCCAGTACGACGGCCATATGGACGACGAGCAGACTCCCGGTTAAGGAGGTTGTTTCAATCTCAAAAAAAGTAACGGGGTTGCCAAGGTGAACGGAATATTCTACTGCAGTTCGATCATCGACGTGACGTACTCCAGCCCAGGACTGACCACGAACTGAAGAGTAAACGATGTTCGGTTTGCTATAGTGTAGACAATAACGCGAGGCGTCAAGTAACGGGGGTAGAGCCAACACTCCGACCATCCGCGGGTGGAAAACATCGCATTTCGATGCCGAGGTATTCGAAGAAGCAATGAGAAGAGAGCGAGACTAACTAGTTGCCATACTATCATGGGCGCCACCATACCTAGGACTCACCAACCTAGAAGTGGGAAGTCACCGAGGGTTGAGCGCCGCGCAGCATTCGGTTCTACAAGATCAGCGCTTAAGAGTGTGGTTAAGGCAAGCAAGCCTGCTTCGATAGGCTTTGTGCGAGTGCCAATACGAATCCGTGGGGTGACGTCTACAAATCGTAATGGCCAAGACCAAAGGCGCGCTGACACCTGCACAGCGATCACCGGCGATGCTGGAGAGTTACATCGAGAAACTCTTACCACACCGCGAATCCAGTCCTTGGCCTCCGGTGGTCGAGTCTCTTGTCAGATATTCCGGTATCTTAGACACATGCCAACCTGCCAAACATCCAATCATTGAGCGATGACAGCCGTGTGAAGGTCGAAGGAGGGGTAAGGTTCAAAAACCCATCGTGATCACCAACTCCCTAAAGGTGAGCAAGGCACCGGAACCTGATAGAATCACTAACCTGGCTCTCAGGCTGGCGATAAAAACAGCCTACGGGCTGTTAAGGGCAGTCATGCAGAGATGCCTGATTGACTGCCTACTCCCGTAGAGTCTGCTGGATACTGCAGGCATGGTGCTTGTGGGGGTTATTCTCAACAGAGGCTTTCAGAAGGGTAGGTCCACGCTGGATGCTATTCTATTCATCACTAAGACGGCGAAGGTAGCACTCCAGTATAAGAGAAGAGGTATTTACTATTACGAATCGTCACGCTCGACGTAAAGAATGCGTTCGATAGCGCTAGTTAAGACTCCATAGCCGATGTCGTTAATTTTATAATATTTCACAGAAATTTTTATGATATTGCACATAATTTTCATACAAAATCGTGGTTTACGTCAGAAGCAACTGAAATTGAAATGAGAAAATATTTCACGTGACGTGTAAGATTTTTTTTACTGTGAAGATTCTGGAAAACTACTAGAACACGGAGGAGGATTAGAAGTGCGTCCCAATCACCGCAGGAGTTCCGCAAGGTTCTATCCTGGGCCCGGTGTTGTGGAATGTCATGTATGACGGTGTGTTGAAACCCAAGTTCCCTGTAAGAGTTGTGATCGTTGGCTTCGAGGTCGCGACGCTCGAGGTCTAAGGCGAATCGATCGAAAAAGTCCAGTTGATGGCTGGGTACTATATATGCAAGATCGAAGACTGGATGCACATCAGGAAACTAGAGCTAGCGCACAATAAGTCGGAGGTCGCGGTTATGAATAATCGTCGAAGACTGCACTAAGATGGAAAATACCTACCAGCTCATATGCCTGAGGATTGCGAGGGCTTATCGTACAGTGTCATACAAAGACAGCGGGAATTGTCGGGAGGCACCATGGTGAAGTAAACTGCTACCTGATACAGATTTTGTCAAGCCATGGTTGCTCCAGAAAATGTCTACACAGATTCGAACATGTGTGTTCCGAGTGCGTAGATACGGAAGAGAGTGCTGAGCATGTCTTCTTCGTATGCTCTCGTTTTGTACGTGTCAGGAGCCAGCCACTACTCCAGACAATCTAATCGGAAAGATTTGCGAAGACCCGGACATCTAGAGCGTGGTCTGTGTAACCGTTTCCCAGATTATCCTGCAGCTCCGGGTCAAGGTAGCTAGCTAAGAGGTTAGAAGCGTAAATAGAGTGCATCAATCACTAAAGCCACTCCCCGACGTAATGCTTAACCGTAGGTCCGGGAAAATAAGAACTGGAGACTGGAAGGGTTTTAGTGGTTCAGGGTGGGCCGAGTAGGTGTCTAGGGGTGTGTAACTACCCCAGCACCACTATCCTAGCTTCATCCAGACACTCTGAGTTCTTTTTCAGGTGTCTGAGCGTATTTCCCCGCCGCTTCAAAAAAAAATCAAACAAGTCCTTGTTTTTCCAACTAAATTTCTATTTTTAACAACGGCTTTTACCCGTTAACACGCAAGTTCATTATGCAGACAGTATGTGAAGTAGGGAGAGGAAAAAATAAGCGAACTGGAAATATGGAACAGATTTGGAAAAATTAAACCGCATCCCGACGGGACTTGAACCCGCAATCTCCCTGTCTCCGGCATGATGTTTTGACCAATTGAACTACGGGGGACGGTGGTACTGTTCCACAATCTATATCATATCATATTCCACTGCCGACTTATTCTATTGCTCATACCTAACTACATACACTGCTGTGCAAGCGTTATTTATAGACCGAAAGGAATGTCTCATCACACACAGAAGAGTCAGCTGATGCTGATAACTTTAATTGGTCAAACGCCATGCCGGAGACAGGGAGATTGCAGGTTCAAGTCCCGTCGGGATGCGGTATATTTTTCCAAATCTGTATCATATTTCCAGTTCCCTTATTTTTCCCTCTACCTACTTCACACAAGTCCTTGTGCTGTCGGTTTATTTCAACCAATTTTTGTCGCACTCCAGATTCGATCTTTATATTCGAAGCTCGTAGGTATACTTTCTATCAACCCCAGATAGTGAATAGATTTTATAGAAACCATAGGGTCGAGACCCTATTTTAAGCAGCCTATTGGACAGCCTTGTGTATTGAGACGAAATATTCTAAATGTGTAAGGTGAAATACAAACAACAAGTATATCAATTTGTTTACTACCTTTCTACCTGTCAGCATTTGTTTTCAGATTGTAGAACTAATTAAGCAAACTTTGACAGTAATCAATGAAGGTTCACAATCGAGGGACACTATTCCAATCCCTCCGAACCTATTTCAAGTAGTTGTTTTGCGGGGGATGGCCCTCAAATAGATTTTTTTCATTTGTTGTTTTTTCGAAGATTCTTTTGTGTTGACCGGTAATTTATATACCTACTCCTAAGAGTTCTCGTCATTGAAACTGCCGGTTGATAAAAATCGAAGTTTGAGGCCTGTTTTCTTCGACTGAATCAAATAGGCGTCAATGCTTAAGCCGTTCCTTACCCTCGATTGTTCCGAAAAAGTACTAATTTCTCATGTCATGGTTTTCCCATGCTCAGATTGTAGATAATATTCTTTTTAAATTGAGAATGTGTTGAAATTTGAAAAAAATTGCATCTGGGAGGGATTTGGAATAAATTTAGGTAAATTTTAGATTGTATTCAGCTTGGATTTGTTTTTTTTAATATTATTTCAATTGGATTGAAGGTAGATTGATTAATGCAGATAGATTGAATCCACTTTAGATTTTGATTACAACACAATAGACGGTCGAAGTAGTTCAGTCTTATATACATATGATATTGATTAGGTCAAACCTTATTTCAATTAATTTAAATTGAATTAGATTTGGGTCTTGAAAGAATTTAGGTAGGACGAAAATTTGGATTGAAATAAGATTAGATATTAAAATAATTTGACAAGTATTTACTTAACTCAACAATCTTACCTTACAGAATCGCCGATTTCTTGGCCTCTCCACCCAGAATGCAAAAAGAGGATTTCTTCAAGTAAGTACAATAAACCATATTGTACCTTAACCCCCTCAAAACATACAGAATAACGACTTCAAATAAAACAACCGAAAATCGGCTTCGATTTATTACTATCAAAACGTTTAAAAAACATCGAAACAACCTACACTAAAAAATTGAAGAAAAAAAACCTACAAAACTTATAACTCTAAACTATTCTTATTCTCATGACCGCCGCTACTAGCAGCACTAGCGCTGCTACTATCCGATCGCTTCGAAAGCTGCCGCTTCAGCTCCCGGTGCAGCTCATCGTGAGCCCGTGAACTGTCCGCTGCAGTTTTGCATATAACAAGTCCAACACCGCCAACATGTTGTTGCTGTTGCTGCTGCTGTTGCTTTTTACGCGGTATGAAATCATCGAACGAAAGCGATTTGCGTGACTTTTTGTTCCTCCCAAACGTACTAAACAGAGGCCGACTATCGGCGGACGCTTTCCGTAGCATCTTGACGTCATCCGATTCGGTCATCGTTTTCGGTAGCGAGGTTAGACTGCTGTTCTGTGTTCCGAGCCCCGTCGCAGTGGACGGTGGATGACTGTGCTGACGGTCCACTAGCACTCGCATTCGGTTCTTGATCGAGCGCCGATGGTGGCCAAACTTTTTGCTCAACTCACTGAAGGTTGAAGCTTTGGGACCTTCTTCGTCTCTTTGGTTTGAATGCTGAACCGCTGGATTGGCTGTTGTCGGTGATTCCGGGTGACGCTTCATCAGCTGGTTGATATTCATCTTCTTCAAATGGCGCCACAGGGTGTTCATTTGGGACGGTGTGGCCGATGGTGACGCATTGCTGGATGATAGCGGTATCTCCGGAATGTTGATCTGTGTAATGGAAATGGGAGATAAGTAACGTTTTGAATCTATGCGATCGATAAACTCACCGGTTCGTAAATATTTTCACTATCGTTCGAATTGTCCTGATCGTCTCCGAACGAGGAAAAGTTTTCTATGGTCAACTCGCTCAGCTCCTCGTAATCGTTATTGCTGGTTGGAAGGAGGCTTCTTGCACTGCTTGTGGTTCCCAAGACCGCGTTGGCCTTTTCCTGTAGGCGACCAGTTTCTCGATCACGTATCATTTCGACCTTAATTCGTTGTCCTTCAACAAGATCCGGTTCTAGGGATCCATGTCCGAAAAGATTCAGTCGCCGGGATTTCTTCAAACTCAAATCAACCACAGCGTAGATCGGCTCCAACTTCTCCGCGGCGGGTGGTTCCCCCGAGGCGTTACCGGCAAGCTTCTTTGGCGACGATCGATTCAACTCGGTTCGGCTACTGTAGTTCTGACTAGATTTGTGCAGATCACTGCTGTGACTGTTGCTCCGTAGCCGAGTCGAAGCCGTGAGACCGGCTGCCGAAGCCGCTTTTGCGCTCCGGTACAAAGTGTCCGTAGAACCGACACTTCTTCCGGCCCCTCTGCCACTTAAGGTGAACCCGTTCTTCGTGAGGGAAATTGTGATGCTGAGGAAAAATAAAATAATTTTGCTTAAAAATAAAATGTCTGTAAAATAATGCTTTGTTCCAGTCAGCTAGAGGACTTATTATTCAAACACAAACGTTTCATGATCATCAACGCGTTCGAGCGTAACTCAGTCTAAAACTCCGATTGCCCAACGCCCAATGCCCATTTTTTTTTCAATTTTCACTCGTTGCATACTTTCATTTCAAACAAAATAGCATCGATTACAGCACCACATTACATTAAATCACTTTACTGCCCTCCAATGGCAAGGCTGGGCGCGGCCGCGATCAGCAATCATACGCGCTCGCAAAAGTTCACTCATTTACCAATTACGAAAAAAAATTGAATCGAACCATTTCGCAATCCATCCCCTTCGTGGGTATCCACTCCGCGCGCGCACTTGCCTTGCCAAGATTAATTTTGCGCTCGATTAATCCTCGCCTAGATGTTTACTCCCCCCAGCCCTCACCTCACCGCTAGACAAACTCTCTTACCTTTCAGCGCTCCATTTGGCCAGATGGTTATGGTTAATATCCGCGAGCGGTTTCGAATCCATCATCATCGCCGGCAGCAGCAGATCCGGCCTGGCGCTTCCGATTGCGGTCGCGGTTGCCACTCGCAAATCCGTTACACTGCTGTTGGTTCTTTTGGCACTTCCCCGCGCACTTTTCAAACTACTTCCGAATCGTCGCAGATCACCGGTGCTGGCTGCCAGACTGACAACGACGTTCTCGACACTTTGACCGCCAGCCACTCTCTGGCTGATTCGTTTCGCCACTAGCGTTGGGGCCTCCAGTTTGCTTCCTCCGGCTCCTGCCTCACCGCCACCAATAAACATACTGTTGATCCGACACACCTCAACGGACTGATGCATTCTCTCCCGATCGGTGTGCAGTCGGAAGTTGTTGTTGTTGTTATTGTTGTTGCCTAAGGCTGTGGTTGCCTCACTGCTTTCCTCTGCTGCACCACTGCTTTTCACGTGCTTCACTTGGTCCGCCCCCCACCGCCTGCCGGCTTCGTTTAGCTCTTCCCCCAGGCTGTTGCTGGTTCTTGTCGTTGTCGTCGTCGCTTTGATCCCCTTTGAGTCCCCTCGACCGAGGTTACCGTTACTGATAGCACGCGCTACTACTGCTGCTGCTGCTACTGGTACTGCCGATGGTGTCGAAGCTGGTTTTTCATCATTTTCCCTACAGCGCAAAGGAAGAGATAGAGGGAGAACGAAACGGAGAGATAAATATAGAATTTTTCCAGGTTATGGTTTTTCAGCGGGCAGTTTAGTTGCAAGCAGGCAGGCAGGCATGCATGCCTGCCTGCTTGCATTCAGATTGTGAGGCAAGTCTTTTCAGGTTTTTTTTACTAATGTTTCTCGCTTCTGGCATAAGGGACATAAGGAAGGGTCTTCCCTTGATGAGCTTATGTTCACTATTGAGTGGAAGTGCGTTTTGCGTTCCGGTAGAGTAGATGGACTGTTTTTGGTGCAGCAACTATCCGTGTTATGTGTGTTGCAGCGGATTCGAAGAAAACGAACTTTACCCTAGTTTTATGTTGGAGGGATTTCATGCAAATGCTTCTCGGATTTCAGTGAAACTTTGGAAGTTCGGTGACAATGGTTGAAATATTCTAAAACAGGGTACAAAGTTTGGATTTATATCACTTTTTTTTTAATAAAAAAAAAACAAAATATCAAAGAAACTTTTATCCTAAAATCTCATAATAAAAAAATTCCGGAATCCGCGTAAAAAAACCGCGTAAATTCCGGAATCCGCGTAAAAAAACGCGTAAATTCCGGAATCCGCGTAAAAAAACCAGCGTTCATTGAGCATTCCGAGTGAAGGGAAACCAAAATCCGCGCAAAAAAAACCGCGTAAATTCTGGAATCCGCGTAAAAAACCGCGTAAATTCCGGAATCCGCGTAAAAAAGCCGCGTAAAAAAACCCGTGTAAAAAGCGACCTTAGTGTACTTTCGTAGGTTCAACATTCTAAATTTAAAGTTGTGAATTTACTATAAACTTGAGAATAATGGCATCGAAGGAAAAAATTTGAAAAAAAAAACACAAATATGAAAAATATTGTGTAAAATCTTCTTTTGTTATCGTTCTGTTACAAAATATCGGTTGATTATATAGAAGAAAATAATCTGCATTTCATAATTGTTGCTGAGAGTTCGACTGTTGAAGTTATTAAGGCGTTAAATGTATTTTTGGCTTAACAGTCTCAAAAAAGTAGAACGACTTTAGTTTTTTATTGTCCGACGTTTCGTCACTGATCAGTGACATCTTCAGGGGAATATGCAGGGGTTTATTAACGATTAGTAGCTGTTTTCTATACTAAAGTAGTTAACAAATAATTTTCATCTAACTAATTGTCTGCGGCTATTGTATCTGTAACTTACATAAATCTTTTTCATTCCTTGTCAGTATTTTTTGTAAGCTTATCGTCAGCAATAATAGGTTCGTTTACTTTTAACTTAAACCTTTTTTTTCACATTTTTTGTTTTCTTTATATTCTTTTATTTATTCTTTAATTTATTTTTATTTTTTTTAAGTATTTTTTTTTATTTTTTTTTTATTTTTTTTTTTTTTATTTTTTTTTTAATCTATTTTTAGGCTGTTTTACTTATTTTAAAATATCTTGATATATTTTGAATTTTTCTTATTTTTTTTACTTCTTCCAATTTTTTTAATACAATCTTTTTAAATGTTTTCAATTTTTTTACTATTTTTTTAATTTTTATTTCATTCTATGAATCAGTTAGGGAACGTCTATGAATGACGCATCACGAAAATAACTATTTTCGATACCCTGTCCTTCATCTTCATCTTTACGATCCTCACAATTTTCCGCATGGGTTGCAACGCTTTGTCAAATAGTCCCCTTCCCTTCTCCTAAACTGTTACGTATGCCTTACGACGTTTCAGCTTTAGATAAGTAATATTCAAAATAGAAAAATATTTTCTATATATAATCGAGTCTAAAATGTTATATAATCGAGTCCAACTTGAAGTTGATTCAAAATGAGACCAGGAGAGCGTTTCCATGCCAAATAGTCTGGAAAATTGCAAAATTCAATTGAATGAATCTTTGCACACTATTTGGATTAGCAAACTGCGTATTTTTAACAGGTGGATGAATGTTTGGAGGCTTTTTATATCTTTTGAACATAGCACTAGTTGTATTTGGAGAGTAAATGAAAAAAAAACTGTACGATTTTGAAGTCTAGTGCCATTGTGCGACGGTTAAATTTGCATGCTTTGACAAACAACACTTTGAAGTTTTCATTAAAGGCAGACAGTGTGTGCAGCTGGAGAAGTGAAAAATAAGCGAAATGAGAGCATGATACAGCCTTGGAAAAATATACCGCATCCAGACGGCTAATTTTTTACTTAAATTAAAAATAAAACTTTGTTAAAAAAAGTGACGGTTGACCTCAGATGAAAAACAGTTTCATACACGCCTTACAGTAGACCTACAGATTTTTTAAATTTATTCAACAAAGGATTTTTTACAGAAGCAAGTCCAAATTTAATGAATAATATCGATTAATGAATATCGCGATCGAATTGGCCAGTACACAGTCATTTTATCTCTAGAAAATCAGAAAGTCTCGTACGAAAAGTAAGAAGAATTCTCGAAATGGTGACCTAGAGGCAAGAGACATTTTTTGCTATCTTAAAAAAAACTCCAGAAACTTGAGTACGGCAAATTCAGAAGCTCTATTGTGCAAAATAAAGGCAGTACCTAAATGATAAAATTTCGCAGATTTCCAGAAACCGGAAGTCGCCATCTTGAATTTCAAAATCTCGTCGGGCACAGATTTCCGAGATCTAAGCGTCATCCTGGTTCCGAAAATGCAACTATTCGGGGGATTTATGAATTTTTTCCACAGTTTCATACTAATTCCCAGAAACCGAAAATCGCCATCTTATATTTGAAAATGGCATCAGACATCATGTTCTGGTCATCAGCAATCAACTTCTGGCCTCTAAATACGACCAAGGTCCGAAAGTCATCGAATTGATTCGAAAAGTTCTCATAATGCATGAAAAATCAATATTTTTAACCCCTCCCTTTCTTCAGGGATTGTCTCTCCACCTTTTAAAAAAGTCTACGACCACCTCCTTTGTAAAAGGAACTCGTATGTCAAATTTATCTGTTATTTAAAAAAATAGATATATAGATTGGGATCTTAGGAATTTCGGATATTGGAATTTAAGGATGCTAGTATTTCAAGATTTAAAAATTCCAATTGGGATCTTGGGCAAGCTCGTATTTGGGTGTTGGGAAGCCTGGGGCATGTGACGAGCACCTCAGTAGCAGAGCAACGGAAGTAATCATTGGAGTGCCTACAAACAACAGTAGTGTCCCAGTTCCCGATATCCTGAAGATCAAACGGGAAATTGGGTCACTTAAGAACAACAGAGCCGCCGGCAAGGACAGGCGACCGGCAGAGCTTTATAAACATGGAAAAGGGGCACAAGCAACAGCACTCCACTGGGTAATCTCTAGGATTTGGGAGGAAGAGAGACTACCAGAGGAATGGATGGAAGAAGTTGTATGTCCCATCTATAGAAAGGGCGATCGGCTACAAGGCAGCAACTACCGCGCCATAACGCTGATCAACGCTGCCTAGAAAGTTCTCTCCGTCTATCTCCGAAAAAATTCGTAGGGCAGTACCAAGCGAGCTTTACACAAGCACGCGCTACTACGGATCAAATTTTCACTCTCCGGCAGGTCCTTCAGAAATGCCGGAAGTACAACGTGCCCACACTTCATGTCTTCGTGGACTTCAATGCAGCGTATGATACAGTCAATTGAGACCAGCTATGGCAAATAATGCACTTCTACGGTTTTCCGAATAAACTGACAACCAGGGATCGTCTAACTACTCAGAGCTGTGCAAAAAATCTTCGTGCGTCTCGCAGATTTTTGTGCACGTCTCCAATATTTGGAAGGAGTAAGAGACGAAGAGAGAGAGATTTTATACTTGAGAGTCAGAGATCGGGTGCTACTCATTTTTTTGCGTGCAAAGCACACGCCGTTGGGAGACTGCACAATAATTTCTAGAGAGACGAGTAAGAGCAGTTCGGATTGCACTGTACATTTCGTTTCCAAAGAGACAAGTAAGTGCAGTTCGCATGTCACAGCACTCTTTATCCGTCTCTTTCCGGAGATGTCTCTGTGCAATTATGTGCAATGAAAGCGTTCGAAACTTGATACGAATGTTGCATTGAAATCTGTGTAGGGGGATGAGGGGCATAATAAGCACACGGGGTGAAATGGGCACCCCTCTCATATGCGAAACTACGCATTTTTTAATACAATGTGGTATGTGGAACTGTTCCGTAGTTACTACAGTATATCTTGATGTAGAACAAAAGTGATTCGTCTGTTTAAAACATGGAAATATACTGAAAAAATCAACTTGGTTCCCGGATGTTGGAAAAATTATTATTATTGCGCACTACAAAATAAGCTTATACGGTCGTGGCTCAATCAAGTATGTAGACACATCAATATGACGTATGGGTCGTACCCCAAATTTCACCATCATTGACGTTTTGATTTTAAGCTATAATTAGTGTTAAAAACTCATTTTAACTTTAACTAATTCGATAGGAGCGAAATGGTCACCTATAGTTGGGGTGAAATAAGACAAGGTGTGTTGTCACATAAATTTACCTGAAATTCATCTCAGTCGACTTATTTCAGTCGTTCTGTTTCCATAGTCAGTGTTTGTTTACAGTGATGGTGCGAACATATATTAAAAAATCTTTGAAGCCGAATCGGTCAGAAAAAAGGACTGCAGGCAGAACTGGCCACCATAAGGCGCGACGGGACATTTACGAAACAAGCCGCCAAGTATCATGGCAGTTTTGCACTGAAGACAGCCCTTAAATTTTTGTCGTTTTCCATGCTTAAATCAGCAACCGAATTAGGAGCCCATTATGCCCCTATTCCCCCTACGAGTCAGCAGGAAGCCGCAAACGGGCAAAATTTTCACACAGCACAGGCATAATCAGGGCTGCCACTCGCATTTTTAAATACATTTAACTACTGCACAAGAAATGTAAAGCTTGCTTAATTTTGTGGGTTTCGTTGGAAGGTCGAGAAAGTCCGTAATCAATATCTTTAAAACGTCGAATTATAGAGAATAAAAAGCACCTAGAAAAGGAACAATTTCCTCTCTTGAATATGTTATAAACATGGGTTTTGTTGTTAATTAAATTAAATTTTAAAGTCTACTGTACTACTGTAAAATTTACTGTAGCAAACAGTTTTATAAGTTGAGTGCGCGGGAAAATGTGCAGCGCAGAATTACCCGCAGTCACGGTACGTCTTTCTGCACTATACTGGGGTAAATTCTGTGAGGTCTCCTGAACGACACGAAAGGGATCCGAACTGCTTTTACTCGTCTCTTTGGGAATTGATGTGCAGTCTCCCAACATCGTGCATTCTACTCGTAAAAAAAAATGAGTAGCACCCGATCCCTGAGTAAGAGACATCTCCGGAAAGAGACGGATAAAGTGTGTTGTGACATGCTACCTGCACTTACTTGTCTCTTTGGAAACGAATGTACAGTGCAATCCGAACTGCTCTTACTCGTCTCTTTAGAAATTTATGTGCAGTCTCCCAACGGCGTGTGCTTTGCACGCAAAAAAATGAGTAGCACCCGATCCCTGCTGACAACTTATCAAAGCTACCTTAGACGAGTGATATGTCACGTGTGCATTAGACTGGAACACGGTTATATGGGAAAAAAGCGATAGTGTTATTGTTTTGAAAATTCACTTTTTCAAAACTTATTCTCTATAAATTCCCAGTTGGGTCCTAAAAATATATCGACACATGATATTTGTAGGAAATTTTCCTGAGAAAAACTCTTCTGAAGACCGTATGGCGCTACGATGCTTGTAGAAACAGCTATTCACCCCAAACTGATTGAATGTCTGACGGACAGCTCACCATTGAAATTATTTTGTCCTAGCACTTATTGGTCGTTTTATCTTTTATTATAAACTAAATTAAGTTAATTACAAATTTCGCTGATGCATGATCTTCGCCCTACATTAGAGAACAATTTCAGGTAACAATTAAACAAAAATGTTTTTAAAGGCACCCACAGAATTTTTATTAATTTTAAATTGTGCTATGATTTGTAACAGTACAAAAAAGAATTTAATTAACATTCAAACTGATTTATGATTGCTGATAGTAAGCAATAAAAATATCAAAAGAGTGCAATAAAGTTTCTCAACATCAACAACTTTTAACAAGTTTAATAAATTGGTCATACTGGAGGAGTACAATTAACATCAAATTGAACCTATGGGTACTAAGTTACTCAATCGTAACTCAATAGTTTTTTATAGCGCTGCCAACTTGGGCGATATTGAACAGTGCAAACAGATTTGCACTGTTTGCTTGTTTATGGGGTTGTAAAGTTCTGATCTTTCCGGCGCTTCACGCGATCCCAACCTAACACCGGTGCAGGTTCAGGTTCAGCCTGCGGAGAGGATCGGACTGAAGCGACTATAACCTTTGCAAATCGTGACAAGCCGATGAAGGCGTGTACGACGACGACGACGACGTGTTTTCAATTAAACATCACTGGGACAGACGAGTTCTACGTTCTACTGACCTACACAGGGTTGGTAAAGTTTATTTTGCTCCCCATCAGATAAAACGGGGCAGCGACAAATAAGAGCAAAAAAAAAGGTTTCTGAAGTGAAAATGGAATAGTTCCGTGTGTCACCCCGCGTTCCTAGTTGACATGCTAATAATGCAATACCGGGCGTATGTGTGTTGGTATTCACCTCGACCGGAACGGTCCCAGTGCGAGCAGTTGAAGTGCTCTAAGTCTGCTGTCAACATGCCGCGGTATGCTCCAGGGTGGTGACCTCGATTACAACTGGGTGGTTTGAGCAAGCCTCAACTATGGAAAATAGTTAAATCCTCGACAGACTTCTAAGTTATTTTCAAAATGTTAACGCTGTCCACACACAGCATTAACGAACTTGTACTTGAATAATTTGCATTGAGCATTTCTTGTACAGCCCGTGTGGTCACCACTTGTACCGCGGCGGTCTGTCTGATAGCGTCGGATAGCCACTACGGGGTCAAGTTAGAGCAATACAAACAACTTCTTCAAAGAAACAAGTTTAACATTAACAGTTTTGCTTTTGGCGGCGCGGTCGCAATGGTAATAATCACCAGCTGTGTGAGGAGCACGTGACGAGTACCTGCTCTCACATGTATGCATGGATAGTTTAGTCATGTTGCATTATGTCGTGCCGGCCGCGTCGATTACACAACTTGTCGACCGGTGAATTTTGAAATCTTCATTTGCTTTTCTATGTAGCACAAAGAAGTGAAGCAGAAGAAATGTCTTACTGGGTAGACCTTCAACTTTAAGTGAGTTAGTTGAACTTCTCGAAAGTCGAGTGAAAGGCTGAATAAAAGTGTCCATAGTTAAAACGAGCGATAACAGTAGCAAAAATCAGAATCAGGACGATAAACGTAAAGTGGATGAAAATTCAAAGGTTAACGAAGTCCAGATAAGAACATATGTACAGATTAAAAAAAAGCAGTTCAAGCTTACTATAAACTATAAAAACTATAAAAAATAGGAGAAACATAAACGAAAACAAGTCTGCACTACAAAATGTAGTAAAAAGAAGATTGGGTGACGAAACTGTTCTATCTCATATTTATCGCATTTAGGTTATTACTCACCAAACCAAAGAAAGAACTGAACAAGAATTGAATCATTACCGTGTTTAGCTATTTGGACCATGGTACCAAAAACAATGATTCAGCGCAAAGCTCATTTTATATCGTTTTTATTTGGGTCTCCCTCGGATTGTTGAACCGTGTCGCTCGGAGGAGAAATTGTAGTTTTATTTATTTGTGTAAGCATTCACACGAGCTGCTGCTGTAGGTTGATAACGAGTTTCGATAGCGACAAAGCGGAGTGGAGCGCTTGGAGTTACTCAAGCCCCATTTGAGGTTTAGGAAACCCTGCACATCGTTGAGGTTGTTGCGTTCGATGCACCCACCATGAAAAACGGATCGTGAAACGATTTCAAAAGTGATGAAAACCTATATGCAAATCTCCGGCTGCAGGCTGTTGGTCAACTTTCGGTCTCGCTTGTATTTTTTTCTCTCTCACTCCCTTTTTTTTACTTCTACAGGCAGTCACGTCTATTGCCCCCGACCCACACACTTCTTTACGGGTTCATAACGATGATAATCACTGCACTGCTTCTGTACACACCCATGATGTGCAACCAGCATCGTAAATATGTCGAGCAGATAACTAACTAAACGTTTCCATTAGAGTAAACAAAACAGATTGCCCCTGCTTGCCGTCCCTCGTCTCTAACGGTAGCAAACTGTCAATAGCAACGGACGGAGATTGCTTACAAATAAAATGAAAAAAAAAAATGATGGAAAAAAGAGAGCACAGCGTGAATCGCCGGGGCCCGTCTTTGGTTTCCTGTACTCCACTCCATGATAATACCCATGTAGGTTTAAATTTCACACAAACCGTCTATTCTATATCTGATCCGTCTGGGTCTGGGATGGGAGCGTTTACTTGGAATGGATTATTTTTTTCTTTGAAATGGGGAGTTTCACGTCGATGCGCTCAGTCCTGATTCCAACAAAACTTCATTAAAGTTTGGATAAATATAATCTCTTACAAAAGTCTTGGAACCTTTTTGAATGGTATTTTGACGTTTTCGATCTTGGTTGATATTTTTGAACTTTTTTATCGTTTTCTTTAGGTGAGCTTTGTAGCCGCAAGGTTACAGAGTCCGCTTTGATTAGCTCATGGCCGTGGGTTCGAATCTTAGTAGAATCAGGCCATTTGATTGTCAAAGGACTTTGACATGGGTTTATTCTTAGGCTCTGTTCTGTTCTGAGTAACGTGTAATAGTACTCTTCAGGGAATTGTAATTATGGCGCGGTCTTGGCTGAAGGAACGAGGTTTCGATAAGATTCCTTCCTCTTGACAAAATATAAGTCCTACTTATAATAAAACTTACCAGAGGTGAAGCATTGAGTGCTTCTTCAGGGAATTGCGATTGTGACGCGGTGGAACGAGGTTTCGATAAGACTCCTTCCTCTTGACATAATATGTCCCTCTTAGAATTAACCTGGCTAGAGAGGAACGTTAGGTGTAGCCTCAGTTCAGGGAATTGTAATTTGGCGATATTGGTAGGATAGAAAGAGGCTCGGTATAGTAGAGCAGTAAGCTTGAAACGAAAGGGTAAACTCTCACACACAAGCACGGATATAAACGAAGCGTATCATTCACTTCAATAGTGATACTGCCAATAATATGAAGTGCGGAGTAGAGATGGTCGGGTTTCGGGTTTTCGAGCCCGAAACCCGGAACCAGAACCCGACCCGTACCCGACGGGTTCGGGTCGGGTTCGGGTTTGAAAATTTTTAAAAGTGTCGGGTACGGGTCGGGTTCGGGTTTCGTGAAAAAAAAACGTTCGGGTTCGGGTTTGAAAATGCCGGGCTTAGGTCGGGTTTGGGTATGAAAACCCCAAAACCCGACTATAAAATCTCGGGTTCGGGTTTCACTATTTTGGGTTCGGGTCGGGTTCGGGTTTCATGGAAATAAAATTTTCGGGTTCGGGTCGGGTTCGGGTTTGAACGAAAAAAAAAGTTTCGGGTTCGGGTCGGGCTCGGGTTTCGACCGAAAAAAAAATTCGGGTTCGAGTCGGGTACGGGTTTGAAAAACATCAAACCCGACCTTCTCTAGTGCGGAGTACAGAAAACACCTGGACAATATTACAATAGATCAAATGACTCTGGTCGCAATGATGAGTCCACACGAAGAAAAAAACGTTTAATTTTCTTTCGGCGATATTTTTGTACTTGTTTTGACTATTTTGACCTTTTATAGAGTTTTTTGACCATGGTAAATGTTTTTGATATCTATTGAACTTTTTACCTTTTTTAACATTTTTGACTTTTCAGGCAATTTTGACTAAATTATGACTTGATGCTTTAAGTAATTTTCAATTCTAAATTCTGAACTTCTTTGACATTTGTGGCCTGTTCATCTATTGTGACTTTTTTGACACTTTGAACTTTTTCTGCTTCTTTTTATTCTCTTTTTAACATTTTTTTGGCATTTTAGCCAATAGATTTTTCCGCGCAGATATTTTCGATTTTTTGACACTTCCAAGTTTTTGATAATTTTTCACACTTTTCAATCCTGTAGTATTTTTACTCATTTGTATGTTTTTGCGCTTGATTGATCTTTTGTGTGTTTTTGACCGTTTTTACGCTTTTCGACATTAATAACTTTTTATTTGATATTTGTTGCTGTTTTTTTAGCATTTAGGCATATTTTGTTTTTGGTCTTTTTGATTATTTTTCACCTCTTTTTGTTCATATTTATTTTATTTTTTTCCAAAATTTCCTATTTCCTTACTAGTTTTTTTTTTTTTGCTTAAACCAGTTAAAAACTTTCATACTCCTTTCGTACTTGTTTTGACATTTTCTGCCTTTTTCAAATACAGGTCGGACTCGATTATCCGGAACATCAAAAAAAAATTCATTCCGGACAATCGAGTTTTCCGGATAATTGAATCACACAAAAAATACTAAAATTTTGCGATTAACGAGCATAAAATAAATATTTCTTTTCTTTATTTACTTGTACTATGCAGTGGCGTAACCATAAGTTATTTCTGAGGCAAAAAGATGTAAAATCTTGAGAAGCAAAAAAATTAATTGGACATTGATTATTTTCACTAAATTCGAACATGTCCCAAACATGCCGGAAGTGACTTAAATGGTAACAAATATGCCAGAAGGGATGGTAAAGACAAAATCGAGTCCGACCTGTATATGAGAAGTTTTGAAACACAAGTAACCTTATTCAACATTTGTTGTCTTTCTCAACGTGATTGATATTTTTAGGTATTTTTGACCAAATTATGCCTCGTTACTTAAAGCATTTCCAATTTTTTTTTCTTTATTATTTTTGAACTTTTCAACATTGTTGACCTTCAACAATTTTAGTTTTTTAATATTTCTTCTCTTTTTCTAACATTTTTTATTCGACCTTTCTGTTTTTTCCAAATTCTGCTCTGGTTTAATTTTTTGAAGCTATTCATGACAGGTGACAACTAGAAAAATGAGATTTTGAAGGCACTCCTACTTCACAACGAACACGCTCAGAAAGAAATGAGAGTATGTATAATGTATATGAAAGCTCTCTCTTACCTCTGTCAGTTTTTTTTCGTTTTGTTTATGCATGCACTTGGCAAAATGGCGTCGAAACAAGGAGCATGCCGCAAGCGCATTGTACGGTTCGCTCTAAACTGCATAACAATTTTGGCAAAACATCCACGGTAAACCCTTTGGAGAGCAGAAATCTCCCGAAGTCGACTGTGAATGATTACCTGCACACCGCAACAATAATTTGCCAGGAAGGTAGTGGAAGATCGGCTAAAGTAGTGAACATACAAAGACTTTTTGCTTTTTTGTCAAAATTATGATTCAAGCCTAGTGATTTGGCTATCAATCAAGAAGTATACCAGAACGAATGTTTGAACCAAAGTTGCTGATTAGTGATTACACAGTGCACAATGGTCCAGAAACCAAATTTAGGGGGAAATTCGGGTCTAGAGCTCTATAGCAACATTTTAGAGAAAAACTTTCTTCTACGAAGCTGTTACATATGATAAAGCGCTTATTGAAAAATTATCAAAAATTGGGGTGACCAACATTTTCGATGCAATCAAGTATCTAACTTTTTTATCTTTGTAGATAGAAGAAAAACTTGTTCTACAATGTTATTGCTCCATTAATTTTAAGTGACTTTATAAAAAAAAGTTTCTCTCTATCTTTGAAAACAACCGATTTATATTGAAAAAAAAACACATTTTACGCTCTAACTTTTTTATTCTAAGTTTCATCTCAAAACTGTCTTCGAACGACTTTTAGATATTTATAAGAGAAACAATTTGCAATGCTGACATCGTAAATATCTCAAGTTTACTCAAAGTTATTAATATTTTTCATCAAAAAATATGCGCTTTTCATTTGTAAGTCATTCTTTTTTGGGCAAACATAAAAAATATCTCTTGGTCTCATTTTGAAGGACATACTTGACTCTATAAATGGATGAAATTTCAAAAATATGTTATTTTTTAAATTTGAGTAAATTCAATTTAAAAATAAGACGAAAATTTTAATAATTTTATGCATTATGCATATAAAAGCACCCACATTTATTTTTTGGTATTTTTTCTTATAACTACGAACCTTTAATTTGATCCAAAAAGATTGAAAATCGAGATTGGCGCATTAATGGTAATGCGCTAATCTCTAAAAGTGGTAGTCAAATTATGTCTTATATTGAGTAAAAAAATCTCAGGAATCGATTGGTAGGGTCTGATCCACGTAAAATGTCAGCAACATATCAATTTTGCCCCGACTTCCCTACAATACAAAAACAGGTTCTTTTCGACGTAAGATTAATTTATTTGAAATCTGTTTAATGTAATATCGAGAGTGTAAGCGATACTCGAAGATACGATACCAATTTGTCTTCACATGATCCTCCCCCTTTTGCGGGAAGGGGTTGCATTTTTGGCCAGGGGCGGTCAAAACATAGAAATCTCGCTTCAGCTATGAGACAGAATCATCGCATCTTCGTTAAAATAAATGCTGCTGTTGCAAATTCAACCATAAGAAATTATATCGTGTAAAATTTATCTGGGAGGTTTCGCCGAAGATACTATAAGCAAAAGACACACTTTCGAGCTTAATTCTGAAGCAAGTTTGCAATAGCAGCATGCTGTGGCAGTGTTGATGGAAAAATTCAATGGTGAGCCGTTCGTCAGAAATTCATCAGTTGTGGGGCGAATAACTTTCTCTAAAAGCATTGTAGCGCCTTACTGTCTTCAGAAGAGTTGTTCCCAAGAAAATTTCCTACAAATATCATGTATCGATACATTTTTAGGAGCCAACTGGACATCTCTAGAGAACATGTTTTGAAAACGTGGATTTTCCCATATAAAATCGTATGGAAACATAAAAATTCGGACGCAAAAATATAGTTCCACCGATCAATCTGAAAACCCATAAGGAACACAAAAAGTACATGTGAGCTAACATTTGTTATCTGCCCCAACCTACTGAGCATGTGGCTAGAATACCTGACGTAAGAGCCGCCAAAACTGTTCCCGGTGGTTCTGCGTTGTCGAGGAAGTCGCACAACCTGTTGGCTTTCGAGGAGACTGAAAAACGACTGTACAAGACCGTGAAAATGAGTTAATTATTACATCTGAACTCTTTGGCTACGCAGCTCCAGCATTCGACGGTAGAGATTTTCTCAAAACAATTGTTGGCAATTGTTGGCAATATTTCGTTCTAACGTATTTCTGGCGTTTAATAACAACGAGTCAGGGAGCTCATTTCGTATGTGTTTCTGAGTATCGTCCAGAATCATGTGAACCGAAACTGACTGAGCGCACATGCAATCCTGGCAGCGGAAAACGAGGATGCCGATGATTTGAATTTTACTATTCAGAATGATATAATCAGCAGATTGTATGAATAAGTTAGTAAATTTATTCATTCAATCTACTGATACTTGAATTATATATAATCGAAAAAAAGTGATCGATTATGGATCAACAAAAAAGAAAAATAGAGAAGGTGTGTCAGACTGCACAACTGACCTTGAAACAATCTTGAAGTGTTCAAAAAACTGGTTGAAATGAACCCAATGCATAGTCGAATTGACTAAGAAGTCAAGAAAGCTCGACTGCGAGGTTGACAGTCGCCCTAATGATTCAATGAAAATTTGTGAGTGGGTACGCCTTGCTACCTTAACCAACTTTGCACTTTTTAGAAATTTATCTGTACTCAATATATAGAGGTAGAGAAGAAATTGAATTTAAGATCCTACACTTTAAAAAAAAATCAAAACAAAGATTGATTTTTAAAAAATCGCTCCTTCCAGATTTTTTTATAAACAAATATTTAGATAGACAATAGATAATAAATAAAAGTTATGAAATCGGAGTCGAAACCTGCCAAATTTGTCAAATTGCATCAAGCGAACGAACTGTAAAATAGAGTCCTGTTGATGAATACAAAATGCGTAAATAAATAAAACTCATGGTGAGTTCGAACAAATTGCCAATCATAACGGACAAAACGGAAAATGATAGCCTTGGGTTCAACAGAATTGCCGAATCAATTGAAAATTTTTTGTTTGCTAATTTGTCTCCCTCCTTCAGGTGCCTCTAGCATAATTCCCAAGGACTGGAATTTGATAAGCTTTTTTCTTGGAATATGAAAGCGAAAACAAATACCCCCAAGCTGGAACATCTTCGCTTATGCAATAAAAAATGAAAAGGTAAAAAACAGAGGTCATAATTATGTTAAAAGAGCAGTACTTTATCCCAGCTGTAAATGCAACTAAACCGATACCTGAAAACCACAAATTATCAACGGTCCATCATCAATTCGAATTTCTCCATCAAGCACCGGTCACCTTGCACCAAGTGAGAGAAATTCCCCGCCCCAGAACTATCCGCAAACAATTGTAGAAGACAATTACCGTTAATTGCCCCCAATCCTCCGCTCCCCGCCCGGAGAGCAGTTGATCCGCGTGTACTTACCCATCATCATCCACCTCGTTAATGGTCAGTATCTTGTACTTTTTCTGCGCGCCGTTGGCAGCTCCGCGCTCCAGCAGCCTCGCAGTCCCGCTAGCGATGGGCAGCTGCACCAGTTTGCCTACTTTCACGTTCTGGCCGCTGTTGGTGATGCTACCGAACCCGTAGTACAAATTGGGCGCCGACAGGGAGGAGGCCTGCTGCTGCCGCATACCAGCACTGGTGGCCTTGACGATCGTCGGATACGGTGGCATATTGTGCTGCAGCCGTCTGATCGAACTGATCGCCATCTTCGACGGATCATCCGTTGCGTAGTGACCGGTGGCGGCTGACGACGAGCCGATCGATGAAGCGGACGAGGAGGACGATGATAGTGAGGATAGCGAGCGGCGGGTCATCATCGTCGGATGGTGTTGCTGCAGGTTCCTGCCGCCGCTGGCAGTGGCAACGCCATGTAGGCTTGTACGGCTGCGGGGAACAAAAGAGCAGATAATTTTGAATTAGTTTTCTTTGTTGCGTTGATTTTCGCTTTTCTACCGCACGGACTCTGTGGAGGTGTCGATTAGCAATTTTCAATCCACCGAGCCGAGAAACAAAACAAATCGAAATTAATCACATGCTGGGTATTGAAGGCGTATTATGAGCCGGTTATGAAATCACGGGCTTTATGGTTCGAAATAACTTGATTTTCCTGTCGATTGATTATTGTTTTTTTTTTCTTCTTTTTTTGCATAGGCTATAAGCCTTCATTGAGAGGGAATCAAAGCAAAACTAATTGAAGGTCTAATAGATGACAAAATTGGAAACTTCATCCGTCAAGGTCTGCCATTAAGATCAAGACAACATCTAAGAAGTGTCTTTCTGTTGTTGTTTTTTGTTCGTTTGTTCAAGGCTCAACTGCCTTGGGTAAAAGTAGTGTTGTTCGGTTCGTTTGACACATTTCGCAATTGAATCATCAAAACCGCTAGTTTCCTGTCTAGAGCTCGTACCTGTACTTTTTATCGCCGATGCCGCCGCCGCCATCACCTTTGAGGCTATCAAGCAGAGCGGTTATCCACTCGGAACAGCTTTTATGATCATCGCAGCGCTGCAAAAGTTGTGAGAGTATATACATGAGTGATCATCATCAACAGCTAGAAGATGTAGAAGAAAAAAAAACTCACAAACGTGTACAGCACTTTGGAGTTGGTCTCGATGGTGAAGCGCGGTCCGGTCGTGGGAATGATGACCGTGCCCGGGACCAGATTGATGATATCCTTGAAGGGGGCGAGCTTTTTCTCGTAGTCGTCCTTGGACGAGTAGGAAAGCAGCAGCTGGTTCTGCAGAATGAAGTACATCTTTCGCCAGCCGCCCATCTTCTGCCCGGCCGGAACGCCCCGAACGAACGCACCAAACCGGAACACGATGTCAATGTCAGCGCAGATCGCGGTGCAAGATGATGATTATGATGTTGCCAACCGTTGCGGCCAATTTGAAAATGAAACGAGAAGGAGAGAAAAAGAAATGATTTATAATGTAACCGTTCAAATTAATGTCAATATGTATATGTATGGATACAGGTAGGGAGTCATCATCCGGCAGACCGGAATTACGCCCGCCCGTGCGACACGGAATTTACGATGACTAGAGAGAAAAAAAACAAACACAGAAGCACTCTAAAATGTTTGAGTGCTGTTGTAACGGGGATCGAAGGCGATAATCTCTAGCTTACGGGTGCCTTTGACTGTGCTTTTATTGTATGGAACCGTTTTATCAGCTCATTGTTGAATATTCCTGTTGCTATTCTATTTTATTTTCTAAGTGCGGTAAAAGTTTTTTTTTACCATTTTATTTATTTGATATACATCGCGTTTTCAGCGTAGATTTTCATTGTGATTCATCTATTGTCTACACAATTTTATACTTAAATTTATTTTTGAAGTAGAATACTTCTCTCAGGAAGTTCCGGGTTTATTACCTATTAGTCGCAAAGGTTCCGCAAAACAACGTTATATGCGATGAAACTTTCACATTGGTCATACAAGCTAATGATCTACCATAATATCTTGTGCGATGTAAGCGGTGCGAACATTAGCGGCATCTAGTTATCATAAATTCAGTCGTTTACGGTGTTACAAAATGATGCCTTTTGCGACTAAACATGAGACTTTTGGTTTTCGCGTATATTCATCACTTTGTGGAATTAATAAAAGTTTGAATATACATTATATGAGTTTATCTGTATTGCTGTGTGAGTATGTTACACTCATCGCAAGAAGTCGCAACACAAAACCAAAAGCGATAAAACACTTGGTTGCACATACAGCTATACGATAGTGATGTACCATAGAACTTTATACGAGGTAACCCGTGCAAACATATGCGATTTTTAGTTATCTAGGCTTGTTTCATGAGTTTAGTCATTAAGGGTGATACAAAATGAGAGGTTTTGCGACTAAATTTATATGCAATACGACGTGATACTGGAGATTTTGCTTTATACGTATAATCATCACCTTGTGAGTTTACTATGAGTTTGGACAGGCATGATATGAGTTTATGTATATTACTATGCGAGTATGTTACACTCATCGCAGTGAGGGGGGAAATCCAGCTCAAGGATCTGGGGGCGGATGTGCGGAGTATCCGCCGATCTCGCACTGGCGAGATGATACTTGAGCTCCGGAAGGACGCCAAGAACAAGGGGGCTACCTACAAAACGGTAGCTGAAAAGGTCCTAGGGAAGGAGGTGCAAGTGCGGGCACTCACCTCAGAAGTGACTCTCCAGCTTAAAAACCTGGACGAAATCACTGAGGGGTGCGACATTGCACAAGCCCTAAAAGCGAAGTGCGGGGTGGAGGTGGCTAAGGAGTCAATCCGCCTCCGCAAAGGTCCGGCGGGGACCCAGATAGCTACCTTCCGACTACCGTCGGCGGACGCTAACCTGGCCCTGAAAGAGGGCAAGTTGAAGGTCGGCTGGTCTGTATGTCCTCTGGGCATACTACAGCAACCAGACATTTGCTTCCGGTGCTTCGAGGGCGGACATAAGTCCTGGACCTGCAAGGGGCCCGATAGGAGCCAGCTGTGCAGGCAATGTGGAGGTGCAGGCCATAAAGCAAAGGACTGTGTGGAGTCTCCCAAGTGCATGGTATGTTCCGGGAAACGGGACGCCAAACACTTTATGGGAGGCCCCAGGTGCCCAGCCGGTAAGCCGGCTGCGAAACCACGGGCGTAAGGGTGACGCAACTGAACCTGAACCATTGCTTCGCGGCTCAGCAGCTGCTACACCAAGCAGCCACTGAGTCGTTGTCGGACATCGCCGTCATATCGGATCCCTACCGCATCCCTCCCGGAAACGGTAACTGGGTTGCGGATAGGTCCAGTTTGGCGGCCATATGTACGACGAGCAAGTTCCCGGTTCAGGAGGTTGTCTCAACCTCAGAAGAAGGGTACGTAGTTGCTAAGGTAAACGGAGTGTTCTACTGCAGTTGCTATGCTCCGCCACGTTGGTCTACCGAAAGGTTCACCCAGATGGTCGACCTCCTATCCATGGAGCTAATGGGCCTAACGCCGTTGGTGGTGGCGGGCGACTTCAACGCTTGGGCTGTTGAGTGGGGAAGTCGCTTCACGAACCAGAGGGGCCAGATCCTGTTGGGGGCTTTTGCAAAGCTCAAACTAGATCTGGCCAACGTTGGGAACAAAAGTACATTTAGCAGAAATGGTGCGGAGTCGATCATCGACGTGACGTTCTCCAGCCCAGGACTGATCAAGAACTGGAGGGTAGACGATGGCTACACTAATAGCGACCACCAGGCGGTCTGTTATAGTGTAGACAACAACGAGAGGCGGCAAGCGACGGGTAGAGCCAACACTCCGACCGTTCGCGGGTGGAAGACATCGCACTTTGATGCCGAGGTATTCGAAGAGGCAATGAGAAGGGAGCGCGAGGGGGGCAGTTGGCTCCGCCCGACTGCTGACCAACTAGTTGCTATGCTATCGCGGGCGTGCGACGCCACCATGCCTAGGACTCGCCAACCTAGGAATGGAAAGCCACCGGTTTACTGGTGGACGGACGCGATAGCCGAGCTTCGCAGTGCGTGCCTCCGTGCAAGACGGAGGATGCAGCGTGCGCGAAACGAAGAAGAGAGGACAGAGCGCCGCGCAGCATTCAGTTCGGCAAGATCGATGCTAAAGAGTGCGATAAAGGCCAGCAAGAGGGCCTGCTTCGATAGGCTATGTGCGAGTGCCAATACAAATCCGTGGGGTGACGCCTACAGGATCGTAATGGCCAAGACTAAAGGCGCGCTGGCGCCTGCAGAGCGATCACCAGCGATGCTGGAGCGTATCATCGAGGGACTCTTTCCACGCCACGAGCCAAGTCCTTGGCCTCCGGCGGTCGAGTCTCACGTCCGACGTTCCAGTATCTCAGACATAGACCAGAAATGGTCGGCCAACCTGCCGAGCATCCAATCCGTGAGCGACGACAGCCGTGTCGAGGTTCAGGGGGAGGCAAGGGTTACGAATGAGGAACTAATCGTGATCGCCAAATCCCTAAAGGTGAGCAAGGCACCGGGACCGGATGGTATCCCTAACCTGGCGATCAGGCTGGCGATAAAAACGGCCCCCGGGCTGTTCAGGGCAGTCATGCAGAGGTGCCTGGATGACTGTCTCTTTCCGGACAGGTGGAAGCGGCAGAGACTGGTCTTATTGCCGAAGGCTGGGAAACCGCCAGGGGACCCATCGGCATATAGGCCTATCTGCCTGCTGGACACCGCGGGCAAG
This sequence comes from Wyeomyia smithii, assembly GCF_029784165.1. Lineage (NCBI taxonomy): Eukaryota > Metazoa > Arthropoda > Insecta > Diptera > Culicidae > Wyeomyia > Wyeomyia smithii. The sequence continues at coordinate 22,647,135 of NC_073694.1, forward strand.
GTGCTTGAGAGGATCATCCTCAACAGACTGGTGAGGTACACGGAGGGTGTACACGGTCTGGCAAGTAACCAGTTCGGCTTCCGGAAGGGCAGGTCCACGCTGGACGCAATCTCTTCCGTCATCAAGACGGCGGAGGTAGCAATCCAGCGCAAGAGAAGGGGAATACGCTACTGCGCAATCGTCACGCTCGACGTGAAGAATGCGTTCAATAGTGCCAGTTGGGACTCCATAGCGCTCGCGCTCAGGAGCATCCATGTACCGGTGTCGCTGTACAAGATTCTGGAAAATTATTTCCAGAATCGAGTACTTGTTTACGACACGGAGGAGGGTCAGAAGTGCGTCCCAATTACCGCAGGACTTCCGCAAGGTTCTATCCTGGGCCCGGTGTTGTGGAATGTCATGTATGACGGAGTGTTGAAACTCAAGTTCCCTGTAGGGGTTGTGATCGTCGGCTTTGCAGACGACATAACGCTGGAGGTTTACGGCGAGTCTATCGAGGAGGTCGAGTTGACGGCCGCGCACTGTATACGCAAGGTCGAGGACTGGATGCGCTTCAGGAAACTGGAGCTCGCGCATCATAAGACGGAGGTCACGGTTGTGAACAACCGTAAATCGGAGCAACAGGCGGTGGTCAAAGTCGGAGACTGCACCATCACCTCGAAGCACTCCCTGAAGCTCTTGGGGGTTATGGTGGACGACAAGCTCACGTTCGGGAGTCACGTCGACTATGCCTGTAAGAGGGCCTCATCGGCTATTGCAGCACTATCTCGTATGATGTCCAATAGCTCAGCGGTTTATGGCAGCAAGCGAAGACTTCTTGCCAGCGTGGTTTCGTCCATACTTAGGTATGGTGGGCCAGTGTGGTCCAGAGCGCTAGGTACTAACAGTTACCGTGGTAAACTGGAAAGTACCTACAGGCTCATGTGCCTGAGAGTTGCGAGTGCGTATCGTACGGTGTCATACGATGCAATCTGTGTCTTGTCCGGCATGATGCCTATCAGCATCGCCATCAAGGAGGACAGAGAGTGTTTCGACCAACGTGACACAAGGGGCATACGAGGTACCAGAAGGTCATTTTCGATGCTCCACTGGCAGCGGGAATGGTCCAACTCCACAAAGGGCAGATGAACGCTTCGACTCATACCGGAGATATCTGGCTGGGTCGGGAGACGACATGGTGAAGTGAACTTCCACCTGACACAAATCCTGTCAGGCCATGGTTGTTCCAGGCAATATCTGCACAGGTTCGGACACGCGGTGTCCCCATGTGTCCCGAGTGCGTGGAGGAGGAGGAGACTGCTGAGCATGTCTTCTCCGTATGCCCCCGTTTCGTAAGAGCGAGGAGCAACATGATGGCTGTGAGCGGGCCTGGCACTACTCCGGACAATCTAGTCCGGAGGATGTGCGACGACCCGGACATCTGGAACGCGGTCTGTGCGGCCGCCTCTCAGATTGTTCTGGAGCTGCAACGTGTGTGACGGGTCAACCACCAACACGCCAGTGGTAGCTAATTACCAGTCTCCAGGTAGTTAGCTAGGAGGTTATAAGAGTAAAGAGGGTGCATCACGCACAAAAGCCACTCCCCGACGTAATACTTAACCGTCGTTCCGGGAAGACCAGGGCTGGAGACTGGAGGGGTTTTAGTGGGTCGGGACAGGGATCAGTAGGTGTCTGGGCGAGTGTAACTACCCCAGCATTCTTCCCCTAGTCTCATCCCCACACCCTGAGTTCTCTTCTCAGGTGTCTGTTTGCAGATTTCCCCGCCACCTTAAAAAAAAAAAAAAAAAAAAAAAAAAAAAAAAAAAACACTCATCGCAGAAGTTCGCAAAATAACACCATAAGCGATTAAACACATACGTTGTTCATACAGCAATACGATACTGATGTGCCATAGAACTTTCTACGAGGTAATCCGCGGAATCTTATGCGACTTCTGGTTGTCTGGGATATGTTTCGTTATAATCGTATCGTATCTTTAGGGTGATTCATTTAATTAATTTTAGTTATACTGTAGCGTAAGTAATTATGATAAATTCAAGAACTTAGGTTTAGGTTTAGATTAGGGTTTAGTTTAACTAATTCTAGATTTAATATCCAGCTTTAAGTGAATAATATTTTAGATGCATTTTGAATAATTATGATACAGATGACTTTTTGGTTTATTTATGGTTCAACAATAAATTTCAAAACCCTCTTTTGTATATTTTTGGTCACTATTTGGTCACTATCTGGTCTCTATTTGGTCACTATTTTAATGAAAAAAGTCACTAAAGTCACTATTATTTTGCTACTAGCCCTGATATTTCACGAGAAAATCGTAACCAAATATCGCTAGCGGCGAAGATGTGTATCGTGGAAGTTTTCTTCGGCCGGGAAAAATATCTAGATGTGTGAAAGCGGCAGTTTAATTTTTGTCAAAAAAAAACAATAAAAATGTTTGAGTTTTTAATGGAGTGATTCATTCATGCGAACAAAAAACTTCAACGTTCAAGGTAAGTTAACACAAATTGAGTTTCTGAGTGGAATATAAGCAGTAGAGCTTGGCAAACTGAATCCTGCCCACAACGCATATCACCTGACGAAGCCGTCAGTTACCCTATATATATTAAATACGGGTCAATTTTTTTGATATTGATATGTCAAATGAATTGAAAGTCTGAGAATAATAATAGAATCTATTAGATTCTAATATTATTTTGAGGCGGGGCTTACCGAATGGAAATTGACTCCGGAATGCGCTGCAAGTACTCAGTCATTCTGCAAAGGGTCTTGGAAGGTCGGTAGAGCTAACACCTTCTAGGTTCCGAAAACAAGACAGACGCAGAAACAAGAATCAACAGCATTGTCTTTTTTTCACCCTATCACTGCCAGACAGTGGAATCTAGAAGGTCATACATACATACATACATACAGAATACTTCTCTCAGGAAGTTCGGTTGCATAGGGATGTAAAATGAAAATCTAAAACCGAAAAAAGTGAAAAATATGTCCAATTTCAAATGCTAATAAATCGGTTAGTATTCGATGGATTTCCTTCGTTCTTGCAGCAATAGATTGGAAAATCTTCTAAGATTCTTCCCAAATGCAGATATTTGTAATTTTATTATTCAAACTATCGTACTATTGAAAATAGTCAAGCCTTGTCAAAACGAAAAATTCGGCCTCTGACTGGTCGTTATATGATTGCTTCCCGAGCATGGTCGACAGAATCATAGACCTTAAATAAAAGAGCTTGTTTCACTCGAAGCCGCTCATTATAATTCTAGACTAGTGATGGGAAATATCACCCAAAACGAACATCGATAACAATCGATAATTCCGGGGCTTTTACCGATATTATCGATAAGTATCGATAATTTGACAGCTAACGTTTGCGGTAAAAAAAAAATTTCAGATGGCGATGAAAAAAAAACTATTTCAGATGGTGATGAAAAAAAACTATGACAGATAATTGAGTTGGATAAATTTCCCATGGAAGGTCATCATGTTAGCTTCCTCACAAAAAATATTACGTCCTTGCGTGCAGCCTTCCGGCAGTTAACCGGAACATTCGCCATGGCGGACGAAAACATGCGTGTTAATTCCTCCTCCGTTTTCGCGACAAAATTGTTGGAATAGGTCTTGCGCTTCAAGTTTGTCCAGAAATTCTCGATGGGAAGTAGGTGGGGGACATTGGGCGGATTCGCCGACTTCAGTACCACATCGATATTCAGCCGCTCCATCTCCTCCAACGATCGCTTCGAGTAGTAGACCGACGTCAAATTTGGCCAGAACACCGTGTCTTCGCGCTTATGGTATTTCTTGATGAACGTCGCAACTTCTGTCAGGCACTTCGTACTATAAATTTCCCCGTTCACAGCCAGCCCGGAGCGAAAGAAGAGCAACTTTAACATCCCTTTCTGGCTGATTGTCAGCCACAGCCTGTCTGTGAAATAAACTTTACCTCGATGCTCACTTCCTTCGTAGGGAGGTAAAATACGAAGAGCCCTGCTAGTCGTTGCCATCCAGGGTGAGATAGGTCGTCCAATACCACTGCCGCGTCGCGATTCGCCGGGAAAATCGACTTGACCATCTTATTCAACCGCTGTCGCTGCGTCATTGCCTGCAGCTCCGAGACCAGTGGACGGGACTGCCGTTTCCTGCATGTATGTCCATGTTCTCTAGATGCTTTTTCGCTGTTTTAGAGCATACACCAACCTCTCGGCCAAGTGCACGCAGCGATTTAGCCACTTTTCCCTCGGTCTTCCTCTTCAGCATCCTTTGAAGCTTCTTGTCGCGCAGGGTCGTTGGTCGTCCGGAAACGGGCTTTCTTTCGATGCTCTGATCGTTGTCCAATAGTGTCAAGATGTTGTAGATGCCAGAACCGGCATACCCGGCGTCCACAAAGTGCCGCACGATGTCCGTTTTTGACGCAGCGGGGCACCGTTCTTTGAACGCGCACACTTCTGAACGGAGTAGCTTGACTTTTTTCGCCATCACAGTTAGAGTTTGACTGATAGAGCTGTCAAATTTTTTTTGCTAACTCATGGGTTACTACGATTGATGATGCATGAGTAGTTTTGTCAGTGTGATTAAAGGTAAACCCATGAAAAAACGGCAATTTTTGTCCATTTTTTTACCGCAAACGTTATTCGACAAATGCAATTTTGCTATATAAATTTGTTAAAAACAGAGACAGTGATGGCCCAAACAGAATGGATACGTTTGCGTTGCGTTGACGTCAATGTGACAGTAAATGTATGGGCTAACTGTCAAATTGCCGCAAACGCAGCCGCAACGTATCCAATGTGTTAAGGCCTTGAATGACAAATTTTACGATACTGCGAATGAAAATTTAAACAACCGGACGAGTTAAACAGTTTGTTTTGGAAAGTCTTCGGGTTTTACGCCGGGAGTGCTTTCTACGGAGTAGTTTCAAGCCGAAGTTCATTTTGAAGATTGTATAATTAGGGAAATAATTGAAGCAGGCAAAATTCTGTCAATTTTTAAATGGCCAAAACTTCACGAAAAATGAATCAATTCTGACAAAACAGGTTTCATTTTACTGGAAAACTGTCCTAGTTTCCTAGTATTACTTGAGAACTGGACGTGACCAAGGGTCACTGGAAATGTTTCGGATTTCCGGAGTGTGCGCCAAAGTGTACACAGCGTTGCAAATCGAGCGAGAAGCAAAACCTTCCTTCTCCTTTCTGCTTGAGAACGAAACACATGTTACGCTTCTCGAGTCTTTTGCACACACGCTTTGGAGATACTCTTTCTTCTTCATGCATTCCCTTGAGTAGCAGCAAGCACGCACCGCAGCATGCTACTCAGCTACCGTAAAAGAGTACGCGAGTTCCTGCTAGTGAGTAGGAGTACTCGACTAAAATTGCTCAACTAGGAGTGCTTGAAAAACTGTGCTCGAAAACGAAAATGCTTTCTTCCCGGTTTAGCTTCATGCACCGACAGTGGGGTAACGTGTAGGGTATCGGACTGCTTCGGTAAGTTTTTTACAGCAGTCTAATGCAAAACCAGCCGATGCGAACCGCTGCCGAAGTAGTCCGATACCCTCTCATTTTTTTCCCTATGCAACCATCGCAAAGCATCTTGAAACGATTGTCTTCGGCTAGTAGTTCTCGCGAGTTGGGGAATAGATACACACGAGTACACACGAGGAGAGTAGACGGGAGTGTGTGCATATGATCTCGGGAGTAAATGCGAGCAAGAAAGAAAGCGAGAAAGAACGAGAAATAGCTTGAAAAAAGAATTCTCTACTGTGTGAAAGCGGCATCACCGAGAATCTCACATGAGGTGTTGCATGCCGCTTACGACCGAGACTAACAACACTGAGTGTACATTTTTGCAACGCGTAGAACTTTTTCTGACATTCTGTTCCACTTAGGTTTATATGTTGTCAATATCAGAATTTATTTCGGGTTCATTGGTAGCCAAAGATTGAAAATTCGCCAAGGAATCACCGAGGTATGAATTTATCAAGTATGGGTGTTGATTTTGGCGGTTTTTTTCCTGTTGGGTACTAATTTTCTTTGAGCTTGCAGCACTCTAGCAGAATTCAATCGAACATTGTGGGTGTGTAGGTCTTGTTAAACCAAGCAACTTTGCAAACTTGCGTTTGAAAATTTATCTGGATTAACATTTAAAAAGGCCAGATTATTTTCACGCGGATTATCTCTAAAAGGTTATTTATGCAGATTTTCAAATTAACGTGGTTTTTTACGCGATTTTTTTAAATAAAGCAGTTTATCAAGCGGATTTCTGAATAAACATGTTTTTTTCACGAGGCATGTATCCCCCGCATAAGAAAACCCAACTGTATTTGAACCTTTTTCTTATGAATCAATATATTTTAGTAAAAATTATCTGAACTTTCCTTCAAAAATATAAAAAATTGAGTTAAAGATCCTACTCTGAAAAAAAATATAATTTTAAAAACAAAAAATGATTTTAGAAAATATCGGTGATCTCAGATTTTTTTAAATGAAGTATTTTCGATAGACAATTTAGTTGCCTAAAACGTTCTATGTGTTGCAAAAATGTACTCTTTGACACACAATCTTGAAATCCGAAACATTTTCGGTGTAGGTTGGTCACACCAAGTTCCCAAGTAATACTAACTGTTTTCCAGTGAAATGAAACCGGTTATCAAAATTGATTCATTTTTCGTGAAGTTCTGGCCATTTAAAATTCGAGGGAATTTTATTTATCCCAATTATTTTATCTACCCCAGGATATTTTTTGGCGCAACAATTTCGTTGATTTGGATTTTTAGTGGAACTAAAAATTGTTTGTTGGGTAACAGATACTTTAAGCTTAAACAGTTCCAAGTTAAACTAAACAATTACCAGAGAATTACCAATAGACTGCCGCTATGCATGTCCATCATATTATAAGAGTTGGCAAGCCAAAGAAAATGCATTTTATTACAATTTCGTATCATTGCTTTTTATGAGATGGTGCACAAAGTTTGGATATTTTTTTAAAGTTCTCCAGTACCAATTTGTCGAATTCATCTGTTCTTAGGAAACTAAAATCTATAAATACCTTATTAGTTACCATTATTTCTCAGAAACTCAGTGACACCCGGGGCTAAAGGTTCGCCCGCACCACCCCCAACAATGCTAAAACTTGTCGAATAGCAGCACCCAACAAATACCTAGCGGCAGAAGCAACTCCTGGGGGAGGGCAGGTGAGGTCTCCTTCTTCTGGGTCTCCACCAGTAACCAGCCGCACTGACTTGTGCTCACCCTTATAATATCGATAATTATCGCTAACGATAAAAAATTAACGATAATATCGATGACCATCGCTTATCGATATTATCGATAAGTATCGATAAGTTTCCCATCACTATTCTAGACTGCAACAAGAGCAGCCCTCCCTTAGCAGCAACAGTGCATACGGCAGCAGTAGCAGTGCACCAGATAACGGCCACAGCTGTGGAATGGCAACGGATAGCGGAGCGCGTCTCAGCTTCGATAGCAGGACCAGGGGATGCAGGGCAGCGGATACCAATGGCAACGAAAGCGTTCACTACTGTGGCAACGAGGATAGCGAAGCGGTTGACGTTGGTCTCAGCATATATATAAGCAGGGCCAGCTGATGCAGTGTGGCTTTTTAGTGAAATGCTGTCTCTGAGCGATAGCAGGCACACTAGCAAATGCATTCAACGAAAAGAACGTTCTGGAAAGCTTTTCAGTGTTTATTTTCCTCCAAGGAATACTTTATTTGCACTGCCAGTGATAACGCAGAAATGTGATCGGCATCTTATCAGACATTGAATTAAACAACAAATTGTCCTTTTCAGGATGAAATAAAAACCTAATTGAAGAGTTAATATTTTCTTTTAAATCAATTTACACTTTCAAGAAATTTGGAACAGATATATATTTAGTTTCATCTCGTGTCATGAGCACAACATCCGAAAAGCTTTCATTATCAGCATAAACAATAATTTTTCGCATAATTAAAATTCAAAAATTACAAGTCCAAATCATGACAAGCAACTATATTATTGCGAATGGTCAATCCTTGTTGAAGCGCAAAATTCGACTGATCTGATAAGTCGTTAATATGATTGCTTCCCAAGCACGGTCGACAGAATCATATACCTTGCAATTTTAAACATGCTATTTGGCCTATATAAGAGCCTTTTTCACCCGAAACCGCTCATAATAGTTCTAGACAACGACAACAGTAGTCTTCCCTTAGCAGCAGCAGTAGCAGTGCAGTGGATACCAGGCGGATAGCGGCCACAGCTGTGGCATGGCAATGGATAGTGCACTAGTTGCAGCGGATCTCAGCATCGATAGCAGCTGGGCCAGCTGATGCAGGGACAGCGGATACCAATAGCAGCGTATAGCGGTCAAAACATTAGCATGGCTACGGATAGCGTAGCAGTGTAGCGGGTTTAGCATCGATAGCAGCTGATGCATTGAAGCACTTTAGTGAAATGCAGTCTCTGTGCGATAGCGGGCACTAGTAAATGCATGCAATGAAAAGTTGACACATTTTGACAACACATGAGCCGTCTAGTTTTGAGTGTTAAATCAGCTTTTCACTGTTTATTTTATCACAAGGAATACTTTATTCGCACTGTCAGTGATAACGCCAAATGTGATCGGTATCTTATCCGATATTGAATTGAACAACAAATTTAAAAATGACTGACACGCAAGCAGCCGGGTTTTCTTGTAAAAGTATTCTACTTAATCTTTGCGGTCGTGGCTTTGCATACAACCCTCCTGTGATTTTTTTAACCCACTATGTGAACTAAAGTCCTTAAAGGTTTGTTTAAAACATCTTCTTACAAAGAATTTTTCGCTGGAAACTTATTATTAGTTGTGTAATCAACACTCAATTTCCTCAGTAAATCGTATTCGCAACTTACCGCTGCCAAACTCGACAGCCTAGAGCTCCCTTCTCGATAGTTGTACGTAACATGTTTTTAATCAATTTCATCTCCGAAAAGGCCCTTCCCCAGTTGCATTCGAAATCATTACACCTAAATAAAAACAATGCAATTTCAGTGTTTACAAAAAAAAACAAAGAATTTGATAAGATTATAAAATGAACACAAAAAGTAAAAAATAGAATCATTCAAAAAAATAATATAATCGAAGAAATTTTAAGAATTAAAAGCAAAACCAGGTCAAATCATATCAGAAATAATATATCAAATGTTACAAACAGTCGATAAAGCAAATAAACGATTCAGAAATCTAGCATAAATTGTCGATTAATTAAAAGAGCGAAAACTATAGCCAAAAAATAAGTGAAAAAATTATAAAATACATATAAGAACCAAACACAAATCTAATCAATAGGAAAAAGCTCAGAAATTAAAATTGAACCAAATCCGACACAAAATTAATTCAAATTAGTCAGTATGACAAAAGTCATGAAACAAATGAAAAATAAAAGTGCAAGCAAGAGTGAAAAGTATGGGAACTGATCAACCATCTTCATCTCGCAAACCAAGGTCACATAAACTACTTCCGATGTCATGATCATGTGTATCCCAAACCAGCAGTTTTGTTGATGGCAACCGTCTAATGAGTACCGGATCCTCCGATCCAAGGTGGTTTCAACTTTTCATTACGCTAAGGGATCTGAACATCCATCAAAGAGCAACTCACTGTTGCTCTGGTCCCGCCGGCCGACGAGAAGCAGGATATCGCATCCACTAACTTCCCCCGATGACTTAGACGGTATTCTGCCGGACGGTTATTGCCTCTCGAGGTCTGCGCACTCGTGCGGTACAGCAAAGCAAAGCAAAGCCTTGGTTCTACATTCCGATTCGGAACTTGACCTTCTGTTTATTTATACACAGACTTCGCAGCCGACTGTTTAGTGTACAGGACATTTGCGGGGCTAGCGCTACGATCCTACTGACACTAGCAGTCTCTCCCGAGCCGAGACTCGAACCTACGACGACTGGCTTGTTAGGCCAGCATCGTAATTCGAGACCATCGGTACAGCAAAGCTTTCAATAAGCCCTTTATCATTTGATGTGATACGAACGCTCACCAAGCGATTTGGCGCAGCTCTGGTACTAACAACATGGTTAAGTACCTTTTTTGAATATCTTACTTCCAACGAGGTCAGGATTTGTCATATAGGGAACAACCCCACTTTGGAACGAGAAACTCAATAATCTCCGCCATGAGGACAGGCGCTTGTTCAATAGGGCAAAAAGCACATACATCTGGAATGAATAGGGAACATCGCTCACAAAGTACAACACTGAGTTACGCAACACAAAAACATTCAAACAATGCCCGAAGCCATGCTACTCCAGAAAGCGATGTCCACACCACATGACCACACCAACGGTCTAGGGCCGTTGAAAAGAGAGGACGTCACACCTAGGGAATCACTGCAGATTCTTACGGGTCAACATATTCAGACAACGGAGCAGCAGTGTCCTAGGACAAGACAAGTCGCCCAATGACTCGATACTGTTCTATCGAAGGTTGTGTAACGGCACCGACGCACCATGCAAAAGCCTACAGGGTTCTGTCACATTAGGTGACATACTTAGAACCACGGGAAGAAGCCGGTTTCCTACCGCATTCTTTCTACGTTGGCACAGCCTTCAGCTGTGCATGAAAATAGGTCAGAGCTTGCTTACAGTCGAAGCCAAGTCTTCCGCTTGACTTGGGTGACGAAAACCGCCACACGTAAGCACAATTAATTAAAACTACTTGGTACTTGATGGGTCGGTAACTCGCCGCCGCAGCGCGAGGGTGAGTTACTGGCAATTGTTTGGAACAAGGCAGAGTGGCTGTGCGCACGGCTCACCGCTCTCGATAGAATTAGACTAAGTGGGATGGGATTAAACCCACGAATTAAGGTACTAAAACAGAGACAGGCCGAGGAAAGGCCATTAGAGTTATAGAGATACAACAGGAGTCGCCCTACAGTTGTTCACGGGAGTTTCAAACAATTGGGCGTTAAGTTCCTTCGAACTTATGAAGTGTTCAAGACCCTCTTTTTACAAAAATCAGACAAAAATCAGACAATATTGTAATTTCGGAACTCACCGCAACATAAAGATCAGCACGCTTACCAGTGTGGTAAATTGACCGAAACTGCTCTTAATAGCACAGTGACTCTTATCAGAAAGAGGCTGAAGTATCAAGAGAAGCGCATTTCTTGGTGATGAAAGCGCCTTCGACAATACATCCTATTCTTGATAACACTACTATGAGGTGGATGCAGATCATGTTCTCGGGCAGATAAAATACAGCTTCATTGGGAGATGCGTCACGGTTTCAGCGAAAAAAGGCTGAAGTAGGTGTTCTCTCCGTGTTTTGGTCAGGGGTGGCACTATTAAACGAGCCAACCCAGCTTTTTATGATGTCGTTTGCTATCTTGATGATGAACTCCTCATGTCGACCCGCCCTCAGACGGCACAAGACACTAATCTGAGTTGGTGTACTCAAGAGGAGCTGACCCTAATTTTTGCTGAAACAGTTATTGTACCCTCCACCAAATAAAGGAAAACACGTCCTGTCTCTTTCTGAAGTTCTGTAGAATATTAAATATCTGGGTTTTCTTTCGGATAATAAGCTGAATTGGACAGCTCAAATTGACTACGCGGTCTGCAATCAAAAAAGCCTAGAACGACAATTTGGGCCTTCTGCACACTATTTGCTAAAAACTGTGAATTGAAACCACAATTGGTGTTTTGGTCCTACATAACAATTGTGTGTAGTTAGTGGTGAGCAATATGATAAGTCGGCAGTGGAATTTGATACGAATATAGATACCACCGTCCCAGTAGTTTAGTTGGTCAAAACACCGGACAGAGGGAGATTGCGGGTTCAAGTCCCGTCTGGATGAGGTATATATTTCCAAGTCTGTATCATATTTTCAGTTCGTTTATTCTCGCTTCCCCAGTTGCACACACTGTCTGCCTTGATGGACTTGAATGACGGGTGTAAGACGTTGTTAAAAATAGAAATAAGTTTGAAAAAAAAAATGCATAACCATTGCTCGGTTAAGAATTAAGTACGCTGCTTTGGTGGGTGGCCAAAGCTCAAGCTAAACTTTATAAAGTTCAAAGACTGGCCTGTTTCTCCGTTACCAGTGGAGGCCATGCTCTACGAGAGCTAGCCCACCAAAAACAAGTTCTATTGGACTGAGTACCTGGATGCTGACTGTGGTATTGAGGGAAATGAAAACGCTGACTACCTCGTTAGACAAGGATCAGGAGATTATTGGAGCTAAGCCATTCCTGGGTACCTCTAAATTCACTGAAAAGTGCGAACTTGAAACATACGAAATGCTAGAAATAGCTAAGTTTCAGACAAGCTAAACAATTTTTTTCCAAACCCTGCTATAACTTCTAGGCTTCTCAGTTTCGGTAAACTACGTCTCTACACGGGATTTATTACCGGACACTGCCCTGCTCTTCACAACCTAAAGAACGTTGGAATGGTCCTTTGTGATAACACCCGTTCCTGCAAGTTAGAAGGTCACCTGCTTTGTCAGAGTGAAGCCCTTGCGTTTACTGGGTACTACTTCTTCGGACCTTATTTGTTAACTTCATATTAGGTACGGAATTCTATTCATAAAAAGGTTGTTAGTCTCTTTGACTATGCGATACGGAATTGAGGCGCAGCATTACTTCCACCCAACCCAACTCCTTCAATAATAATCCATAAAGGCATAAAATATAATCAAAGACTATCTTAGTTGACGAAAACACTTTTATAGGTTCGACGGGAGATAAAAATTCTTGTTACTTTTTCAATTTTCATCGGATTTCGATAGATTAAACACCAAAATATTCAGCATCTTTTCTACTTTCAAATCAGCGTCTACAGTGCTTCAGAGCAATTCTTTTTATTCCCGGAAATCCGGTTTCTCGGGGATATGTTCCGAAACTAAGTAATTTTATGGTTTGTTTTTTAATAGAATCTTACAATTACTGGTTCAAATCTATTTTATTGGTTTTTGTGAAATGCTTTCAACATGGTCTTTTCGGAACAGATTCCGCTGGCGCTTCTAGTGGCCGTGTCGGATAGTATTCGACCTAATCTTATTTAGTTGTTTCTATGTCCACTAGAAGCTCCACCCTTGTTACTTTATAAATCATCATATGTTTTCAGAAGTTACCTGTTTAAATTGTGACATTTAGCAGCTAAATAGAATAGGTGCAAAATTGTCCTAAGAATGATCAACTTCATGAAAGGTTTTAAAAAGTACACTGGTCTTGCAATGAACTTTTGCCCCGCATGGGATAAAAGTTTGCATTTGGGTATTTTTTCTAAAAAGTGAAATTCTCATGTTACAAACAAAATTTGAAAAACTCTGGTAATACGTTTTAAAGACAAAAGGTTCATGTACTACTTGGGAACAAAAACGCAGTCTATGATAGTTTTCTGCAATAGTTCTGTTGCAAAAACAACTAAGTGCGTAGTGCGTACTACAATTCAGTAGCTTACGCGTTTTGTAGATTTATATCGGCGCCGGCTATGTCCTTACGATCGTTAGGGTGAGAAAGGGACCGAGTTAACTCTGCATCTCCACGACTGTGACGGAAAGAATGTGTATGTGTCACCATGGTATGTGACAAAGTCGAACAATGTTGCGCGTGAACTGAACTCATTACGAAGACTATCGAATGGTGTCTTTCGCGTCCAATTGCGTGGACCTATGCGAGCGGCATTCGCGAAGACCATCAACCAATCACGATTTTCCTCGAACAAGCATACGTACTTCAGTAGACGCGTGTCTTAGTGTATATTGTCATTAGATTAATCACGATATTTATCGACCGCGCGAAACCTATTCTTGTTTATGATGCGGTTTTATGATAACGTTTGCGGTGAAAGAAATGGAAAATAATTGCCGATTTTTCATGGGTTTACCTTCACACGCACTGATGAAACTACCCATGCAGCATCAATTATAGTAACCCATGAGTCAGCAGACAAAAATTGACAGCTTTATCGTCAAGCGGTCGAAAACGAACATCGTGTGGCAGCTCGTGGACACCGGATATGCCCGTTCCGGCATCTACAATATATTGGTACTATTAGACAACAATCAGAGCATCGGAAAAAAGCCCGGTTCGGGACGGTCGACGGTCCTGAGCGACAAAAAACCCAAAAGGGTGTTGAAGAGGAAGACCGAGGGAAAAGTAGCTACGTCGCTGCGTGCGCTTGGTCGGGAGGTCGGTGCTACCAGCCAAACAGTGAAAAAAACCTGGCGAAGATGGACATACATGCCCATCTACTGGTCTCGGAGCTGCAGGAAATGACGCAGCGGCAGCGGCTGAATGGTCAAGTCGGTTTTCCCGGTAAATCGCGACGTGACGGTGGTGATGGACCACAAGACCCATATCACCCTGGATGGCAACGACAGGCAGGGCATTTCGTATTTTACTTCCCCCATGAAGGAAGCGAGCTTCGAGGTGAAGTTTATTTCACACACCCCACGAAGGTGCTGCTGTGGCTGACAAGAAATCACAGTAAATCATCCACTACCCTAGGCATCCAGTATTCAAACATTTTTCCATTGCTTATGCTGAATACCTTCCAGAAAGAAAACGCACTTCGGCGGAAGCGACTTTTTACAAGGTATACATCGCGTTGTCATAAGATCAATTATTAAATATTAAATATTTGTCGAACGAACGAAGTTTGCTTCGGTTCGCGACATATAGAAGAGCAGCTCGAGAGCAATGAATATTCGGGTAGCCCTCGCGAAGTCACTCCATTTAAGAACCCCATAGGTGAGCAAAACTCACCAAAGCCGAAGCCGTGTTTACACCAAAACATTTCGCGCCTCCACTTCATTTTCTTCAACCGACTTAGACGCGATGGGAGTTCATATCGACTTCCTTTTACTTGTCGATTAAAGCCTATTACACAGTGCAACAAAAATTTACTTTTTTCTGCCTTGGTTTCTATATATAATTTTTTTGTGTATTTTGATGCAAAACCAAATTTCCCTGAGTTTTAACATATTTCAACTTAAGGGGCAACAATGGCGCCATTTTAAACTTTTTGAGAAATCGAAAATTTTCGATTTTTTTTCGACGCCATTTTGTTTTAAGACCAAATATCAAAATTCTAAGAGTTTGTCCACATATTAGCATCTTCTTACCCATCTTTTGAAAAAAAAAAAAAAACAGATCCTAAATCGGACAAAAACTGAGCTCAAAACGGTGATTCTACGAAAACGGTTTTGGCATGGTTTTAGTATGTTCTGAGCTTATTAACAATCCAACATAAATTCTGCCTAATTTTTCAAAAAATATCCCAAGCCTGGTTGGGAAAACAAAAACAAACGGCTCCCCTGTCCGCAATGGCAATGTCCGCAATGTTCGAAGCAACTGGACGAATATTCAGTTTAACATTTATTGACTGTTTTAAACTCGGTTTTCAATAAACTTTCTATTCGTGACAAGAAATCGAGGGAACCTGCCGATTGCCATCGACAAAAAGTCGGAACGAGAAGCGACGATTGATAGAATATTTGAATGGGGCTCAAAAATACTGGGTACACTCGCTACACAAAACCCAAACATGTATTGCAATCCACTTTGCGACGTCTATTCCTGCACTGTCGGCGTTAAGATAGGGCGCCGAATATTTTTTATTGGGTATGCGCTCAAATGTCAAGACATCACAAATTTGAAACAATAATCTTGTCTTACTGAATCCATCGAGTTCGTTCGGGTAAACACACAAGTTTTATCACACAAAAAAATAGGTGAATTACATCAAAACCGTATACTTCTACTTAGCAGACAGAATACGGTAAAAAAGTATCAAAAATATATAAAAAATAAACATATAAAATAATAGCAAAAGGCTTGGTATATAGTTCGAAACTGTCAAAACTATCTTTTAAAACCCAAACATCAGTCAGAATATAAAAAGAAATAAAACAAGCTAGTGTTGGCACTACGTTACAAAAACTTCGAATTTTTCCAGAAGACATAAAAAATAGTAGGAGGGTGGTATTCAAGACACAACCGCATAGTTAACGTAGGACTACAATAATTTTATAATTTTATTTTTAAGCTAAGTTTGACTTGAGCTCGTTTTACTTTTGTAGTTTGCTTGATTTATTTTAACCAATTTAACCTCAATCTTCCAGAAGGAAGGTATTTTGATTCGGGTGGTAATATCAAGTATCTAGATCGCCAGCCCAAATTCATCAAGCGACACCTCAAACGAATTGGAACTAAAACTAGTTCATTGGTGGCCATTTCTACTGTTAAGGTCGTCTTTGACCATTTAAAAAGTCAAAAAAGTCATGAAAAACGAACCGTTCATTATTGGCATGGTTTGATTTTGGCAACAGAAAAAATTCCGGCGTGTTGCCAAAATCGAACGGGGTCTGTATTTTGATTATTTCTTTGCAGCACTCTATCTTAGAAGAACAAATATTCTCTTTAACATTCACAATGGTCCAGAAACCAAATTTAGGGGGAAATTTGGGTCTAGAGCTCTATAGCAATATTTTAGAGAAAATTTTTTTTTTACAAAGTTACTTAAAATTATTGAAGCTATAAAATTATAGAACAAGATTTTCTATCTACAAAAATAAAAAAGTTAGTTACTTGATAGCATCGAAAATTTTGGTTACCTTAATTTTTGATACTTTTCCAATAAGCGCTTTATTATACGTAACAACTTTGTAGAAGAAAGTTTTTCTCTAAAATATTGTTATAGAGCTCTAGACCCAAATTTCCCTCTAAATTTGGTTTTTGGACCATTGATGAATACCTTTCATTCTAATACAGCGAATTTTCTTCAATACGCGAAGGCCAACTTCTATAAAACATTTAATTGAGCACGATTTAGTAGAAACTAAACTTCCTTCTATATCTATTTGTCTTGTTGAATTTGGCTCACTCACCGATCACAAAGCGGCAAAGATGTCACCTAAATGTTTTTCCTGCAGTAACCAGCTCGTGGAAAAAATATCGATAACGAATTACAGTTTCAGTAGAAAATGTATATTCACAGAAAAGAGGCTAGAGTTATGCACAACATTAGCCTCAGCAATTAATGTTTGCATAGCGTTGTTCAATTACAAGTAAGGTTATGGAAAGTTATATTTTCTTGCAAATGCTAATTCCAAAAAAATTTCAATTGAAAAATACAAGTACAAATGTCGGAACTCTAATATCAAGATGAAATGAATTTGCAGCTAGTATTGTCATATTGGACTAAATTCATTTAGCTAAATGAATATAATCATCAGTTCAGCTCGTTTATCTACCTATTCAAAGACCTGTACGGAGCATTTTGGTTTTCTATTGTCTTTTAAATACCCTATATTCAGTTATTTAAATAAATCTAAAAAAAGCAGAGTGTAGAGTTCAAAAATAAACAACACATTTTGCAGTCCCCGGCGGCGCAACATATTTTGCGGCACCCGAAAAATCATATTGAATTCTAATATTTGCTGCTATACGAAACAAGAAGAAGAAGAAGAAGACGACAATTCAAACGGCAATGCGATTGTGTTCCACGCCCCACTGTGCGTAAAAAGCGAGTTTTTTTGCACTGATAGACGACGTGTAACCAGCGCTCTGTTCATACATAGCTCGGAGCAGTACTGTTGCCTGTGCCATCATATTCTCCTTCAAGACATCAGTTTTATTAACATTAACATATTTGTCAATAGCAGAACGTAATACTGTTTGATAGTGGCGGTGGTTACGAACTTTCCGAAAAAGCTTCACTTTCAAGACATCAAAATAGTCTAGGCTCATGGAAGCTAAGATTAGTTGACCTATTGGGACGGGGAGGTTCTGTCAAATTTTTTTTTGCCACTGCTATACAGGATATCACAGCAGGCAGTTGGTGTCTATTCATGAAGTCTGTGCCAGGCGTGCTCGCATATGATTGGTACATTGTTGGTGAAAATTCGACCTTGAACTTTTATTCAATTTTCACTGTTTAACAATGAAGTGATAATGAAAATTGAAAAATCACAAAATTGTCCATCATTTTACCAATCCAACGACATATTAATTATTGTGATCCATCATGTGGTTACATCGGTATAACCGTTTGAAATCTTTCATTCCGACGTTACATCTTCGTTTCAGTTTTCGCGGAATGTATCTCGATATAGCGTGGTTAGACGTAGTCCTACGTCAAAAATGAAATGCAAATAAGAGGAAAATAAAATGAATAGGATAGCAGAGATGAAAACGAAACGCAATAAAAATTGAAACGCAATTAAAAATAGAAAATTCTGCCGAGCTTTAAAAGATTAGAAAAAAACTGCAAACAATAGCATAACGTCAGAAAAAAACGAAAATTTTATTTTAAGAATAATTGGAAGAGTGAAAAAGAAAGACAAACATTACTAGAAACACGAGGATACCCAGGATCATAAGATAAAAAATTATTTTGAAAATATTCAAACGTAGAGCAAAAAATTCAGGTGAACATCTTCAATTGAGTCTTTAAAATTTAAGAATCAAATAAAAATTAGGAAATCAATAAAAATAAGAGTGAACATAACAGAACAGAATAAAAAAATTTGGATAATAGTGTCAAATTGCAGTTGAAAATCAGAGTCGTAATGCATCTTCTGAAAAGTGGAACAAAGTCAAAACATAATCGAAAATAAGCACGAATTAAATACAATACTGTATGTATTGTCAAAAAAAATAGAATCATGTTGTGACCATTATTTTCCTCTTATTGCATTACTCAGAAACAGCATTTGCAATTTTCTCCGGTTTCACAAATTTTTGTTGGCTATTGCAATGAATATGCAAGACTCGTACCCCCAAATAGCCGTACTTGGCTTAGGACTACTAATATCAGAAGAAGAAAAAAAAGCTGTAGGTACTTACATTGCGCTTCTTCTTAAGATAACCGCACATTTTGACCTGAGCAGCGAACGAGGTCGAGCTGCCGAAGAACGACGGTGGCGGCTTCGGCTTGCTGATGGTAATAATGGCATGCTGCGGTTGCACCTTCGACTGCTGAGGTTGCTTCGGCTGGATCAGTGTAGGCGGTGGATCATCCACCGTCACGTTACTTCTCCTCTCATCGGTGACTCCTTCCACCGACAACGACGGAGACGAGGGAGCAGAATTCAATGTCATGACAGTGACCACCGCCGCTGATGATGCTACTAGCGATGACGTCCCCGTTGCCGATGATAATGATTTCGATCTCACAATGCCACCGCTGCGGCGTATTGCGAGTTTTTTCGGTCTTTGGTCCGTTGCTGCTATTTCTTCTGCTGCAGTTTCGTCGTTTTCTACTTCTGCTTCGGTTTCGACTTCTTTCATCGACGCGGTGTGCAATTTGGTCGTTATGAATTTCTTCATCGCATTCGAATTCACGAGATGTACACCCCTATAGTGGTTGCGCGGCAAACTCCGCCGGTGGCGGCGTCGGCGTCGATTTCGCAGCTAGTTGCTCTACTTTTGGTGCATTTTATAATGTTTCGAGTTCGATTTCGCGACTACGACGACGACGCTCCTCTTTGGTTCGATCGGTGTGCATTTCGCGCTTTGACGACTTCGCGGCCAAACAATCGATTTTCGATTTTACGGTTCACTGTTCCGAAGCGCCGTTTTGCATTGTAAACTGATAGAAGCAGCTATAGTTGCAAGTTACGCAACCGGCTTGTTATATTTTAATGTTTCTTTTTTCTTTCGTTTGATTGCCGTGTATTAACACATTCGTGTAACTTTTCACAGTCGTTTAATAAATTTCTTTTTCACAAGCTGTCACACCTTTCGTAACGATCGGTTTTGGTTGGGCATACACGCTTAAAAAAACCGCGCGCTGATGGCATCATAAACTGTCACTACCTTAAATTCGCCATAAAAAAGCCGGGAAAGCAAATTGAAAATAATGACCAAACAATTATACAATTTTCATGCAAGATTAAGTCTTTCTACCAGCGGCAGCAGCAACACCAGTCACTAATTGCCGTTTGCGAATTTAAAATTTCAATTATTTTCAAGCTTTCGAATTGTCCAGCGGCCCTGGTACAGTTGGGGTGTCACGTGAGCTGAAAATAGATTTTACCGATTAAGTTAGCGTGCACTTTGATGTCCTCGATATTCTGATGATGATGATGATGACGATGATGTAAATTACAGTTTACATAATAAAATCGACTGAACACTGGACTCCTAAAACTGGCTGATCGTTATTGGGTAAAAACCGATCATTCAAAGGGGTCGGTTTATTACAGTTGAAAACTTTTATTCTGACCAGCTTCTTTTGAAAAAGACTGTTGAAACTGCTAGCTTATCACCGGTTTTCGTTAAGCGGAGCTACCCTAGGCCGGTTTTAAAGCCGCCATCACCCGGCTGTAATAAAAAAGAAAATATTTTGTACCTTGTTACCACAAACGGTAAACTGCGAAGCAGTTTTGTGGTGAAGGTCGCACAGAAAGTCAATTCGATAGAAGCTTTATAGCCTGCCAAACTGTTCGTGAAATGAATTTAAATTCGCGAATTCTATTCAATTCAACGGCGCTCAACAATGAATTCGATCTAGCGCCAAGATTCTCACATAATTGAAAAAAAACAGGTGATACACGATAGCATGGGAAAGAACCAGTCTCCTCCAGTACACGGGCAGCACTGTTTGACCACATAGGAGAGAGAGAGCGAGAAAAAAAGCACAAACAAACCCGAATCGAAGCAATCGGAAAACCGCGTTCCACCCGTTCACCAGAACGGGGTGGTTCGTCACTGATGCTGCCACTACACTCACTTCTAGCACTCCACCTCTGGCAATCACAACACAACAACACGCAACAATCTGGCAGTCCAAGCATGATTCAGCATCATAACAGACGGTGAGAACTTTTTGCCATTGATCGGGTGTCGGGTCTTGTCTGGTCATCATGCGAACTGAGAACACAGAGAAGGGCGAGCCCTCACCGGTGAGAGGCGAAGAAGGCCTCAAGCGTTGAGGTTGTAAACAAACATTCAAACTCAGCTTTATTAGGTTTGGCTGGTGTGGTTCGCCTGTTCGTTCTTTTGTACGTTGGGCTATGACTAACTTCAAGGGTGTGAATTAAAATTGTTCTCGCATCTCATGAACCGTTTTTCGAACCGTCAACTATGCCAAAATCAAACGGATTTCCATGTTCTTTGCACCCAATCGAATCGTGTATTTTATAACCTTTGTGTGAGGTAAATAATAAGACAGCACTTGTCATGATAGGTGTTGAAATATAATAACAAATTCGAGGGTTCCGAATAATATCGAATTACAATTTATGAACGACCGCCAAAATACCAAAATCCGCATCAAAAAAGACGCGATATAAAACGACTGATTGCGCAGACTGCGTTTGAAACCACTTAAGCTGCAAAATCCGAGTCAGCTGCTACGAAAAATAAAAAAAAACAGAGTAAGCAAGTGTTTTGAAGTAGAATACTTCTCTCAGGAAGTTCGGCTACATAGGGATGTGAAATGAAAATCTAAAACCGAACAAAGTGAAAAATATGTCCAATTTCAAATGTAAATAAATCGGTTAGTATTCGAAGGATTTCCTTCGTTCTTGTAGCAATAGATTGGAAAATCTTCTAAGATTCTTCCCAAAAGAAGATATTTGTAATTTTATTATTCACACTATTGTACTATTGAAAATAGTCAAGCCTTGTCAAAACGAAAAATTCAACCTCTGATTGGTCGTTATATGATTGCTTCCCAAGCACGGTCGACAGAATCATATACCTTGCAATTGAAAACATGCTATTTGGCCTATATAAGAGCCTGTTTTAGCCGAAGCCGGTCATAATAGTTCTATACAGCGACAACAGCTGTCGTCCTTCCTTAGCAGCAGCACTAGCCCTGTGGTTGGTCACCACGTCTCAGGAGCAGCGCAGTTCTTCTCAGCGTGTGTCGCCAGACTGCCATTATTCCCCCCGTGTTGCATGAAGATTGCCATCAGGAAATCCAATTTTGAAAATCAAAATGCCTTTTCAAATAAACAAGTCATTGAAAGTCAATAATTTTTGACAACGCAAGCAAGCATTCTGTGTTGGATCCTAACAATTTTAGTCTGTCGCGCCCGTCTAATTCACTGAATGTGAAATAGCTTCCACAGTGCATATTGTCCGTGTATCTCAATTCCCCCACTGTTAGGGGACCTCAAAGGTTGCAATCAGCAACCGATTTTGAACCGCGAAATGCCTTTTTCAAGCCAAATAAACAAATAATTGAAGGTTAATAATTTTCTGGCATCAACACAAACAGACATTCTTTGCGGGATGCAATCAAATTCTATTGTAGTTGTCTAATTTTTACTTTATTTAGTAAACCCCCCACTGTAGGGGCAGCGCAAAGGCTGCGATCAGCATAACCGACATTGAATAATAAACTGTCCTGTTAGAACGCATTCACAAAAGCAGTTAGTTCGACTATGCAGAGCTAATATGAAGTCGATTCAAGCAATCAGCATTACCAGAATTTCGTCGTCTCCCAGCTGCCAAGTTGCAACATGATGCAACACGCAACAGCGAGCAAACGTAATCACTTGATGTTACAAGCCGCAATACGGTTAGAGATAAATCGTTGCGTGTGTGAGAGCACCATCGGTGTTTATTCGCTGGATACAAAAATCGAATGCGAATTGTGGAATAATTCGTCTGAAGAACATTAGAGAATGGAAAAACTGAACTGAAAGGCGTGGCCTATTTCGTAGCACCCTTCGACTATAAAAGAGTGTTTCTGGGAAATCTAGTTACATTCATTAGTCGGAAGGTGAGCTGGATGGACCGTCCACAACGTTGACAGCAGTAGCAGCAGATATCAGCACTCAGCAGTAACAGAGGATAGCAGCGGGTTGCGCCTGTGGCTGCCTTCAAATTAAACAAATCACTTGCCCTGCGGTTGGTCACCAGGTTTCAGGCCTCTGCCAGGCTGAACGCTAACGCGAGCGATCGGGATAGATTTTTGCCGTACATCAGCCGGCACTCCCTCTAATGAAAAATTTGGATCATTTTGTTCAGAAGAATATTACTGTCGGTAATATTACAGAGATGCGATTGCATTATATCCAATATGTAATTCAACAATTGTTCTTTTGAGGACAAACAAAACACTTATTTTGAAGAGTTAATAGCTTTGGGTAGAGAGCAATATGGTAACAGCCTCAGCGGTAGGTGCAGCCGGTACTTCCCTGAGGCCGATGTTATAAGGAGTAAATGGAAGCGGTACGGCGAAACAGTTCGGGTGTGCTTAGACGCGCGTCATTTTTCGTTGTTGATATTATTCCACATGAACGAAACGTTTTCGTACGATAGCGGCGGTATTAGCGGTAGATGCATTTGCCAACACTTACTCCAGTAAAGCCGTGTCTAATTTTCAATGTGAAAACACCTTTCTATTGTGTTGGCCGTGCGCATTAGGCGTCTGCCAGGCTAAACGCGAAAAGCGGCGCGAACCGATTCGCCCGGCCGTAGGTTAATGTACAGCCGTAAGTAGAGCTGTGTAAAAGTATTCTACTTCAACCTTGCGGTCGTGGCTTTGCACACAACCCTCCTGTGATTTTTTTATAAAGGAATTGCTTCGATTTAGGTTTTGTTATCCGTCATTTATTATCTGCACAATTGTGTGGGCTCGGTCGGATAGGGATATGGCCCTGAGAATAGAATATGAAAAGTCGTTTGTAATTTTGTATAAAATCTATTTCGCATATGATTATGGAAAGAATATTTCAAGTTTAACTAAATTTAAAAAAAAAATATTGAAAGTTTAGTTACAAAACTGTTCCCATTCTATAATTTTCCTATTATATAATTTCGAAGAATTTTTTGATTTTTTTTTCGGAAACATATACGAAAAATCAAAACAATGGCCATTAATTTAAATTAATTAAACAGTGAAAAAATGTCATATTTATTCATTCTAAGTCTTTTAATTATTTACAGGACTTCTCTTATACATCTCAAAATAATTTGAAAATTTATTAAAAAGGACATGTTTAGAACATTCAGGAAACTTTCCTGGATTTTTTTTTCGAAACAGTTCTAAGACATCTTCTAATGAGACAGCCATGCGACACTACTAAGACAGTTTTGAAACATTTCTAAAACGTGTTCTAAACAATTTTGAAACCTCTGAGTCACATAAGACACGTTATTAGAAGACAGTTCTGGAACTTTTCTAAAACATTTTCGAAGCACTTTTGAAACATCTTTGAAACATTTCTAAGGCAATTTTGAAACAGCCATGCGACACTTCGAGACAGTTTCGAAACTTTTTTGAAACATTTTCTTGAAAACTATTTTGAGACAATTTGAGACAATTTGGAAGCGCAGTTTGAAGAGTTTTGAAATATTTTTTAATTTTTTTCTTTAACATTTCGAGTCATTTTTTGAGACATCTTTGACGCGTTTTGAGAGTAATTTTACGACATTTTTGAAACATTTTCAAAACAATTGTGAAACCTTTTTTAAAACATTTTATTAACGTTATTGGAAGAGTTTTGAGAAATGTTTTACCTTCTCTGGCAAATTCTAGAGACTTTTATGGAGACATTTCAAAGTCAATTTTGAAACAGTTATGTGACACTTCTGAGATAGTTTCGGAACATTTCTTAAACATTTTCAAAACTATTTTGAAACCTCTTCGAGACAATTTGGAAACGTAGTTAGTATAAGTTTTGAAATATTCCTGAGACATTTTTGGGACGTATTTGAAACTCATCTGAAACATTTTCGAGGCATTTTTGGAACAGTTTTGAGACATTCTTGAGGTAGTTTTATGTTTTTTATGCGACATTTCTGAGGTAGTTTTAAAGGCAATTTTGAGATAGCTATGCGACACTTCTGAGACAGTTTTATAACAATTCTGAAACATTCTGGAAACTATTCTGAAACTTCTTTGATACAATTTGTTTTGTGATATTTTTGTAGCTTTTCTGAGACATTTTTAAAACCTTTTTGAAACATTTGCAAGGCATTTTTGAGACAGTTTTCCGACTTCTTTGCGACATTCTCAAAGCAGTTTAAAGACATTCATGCGAGATTTCTTAGGCAGCTTTGACACATTTCTGAAACATTTTCAAAACAATTTTGAAACCTGTTTTGAAACATTTCATTGACGTTACAAACTCTTCCAAAGTTTTGAGACATGTTTTACCTTTTCTGGTAAATTTTTGGGACTTTTCGGAGATATTTCAAAGGCAATTTTGAAACAGTTCAGAAACTTCTGAGACAGTTTCGAAACATTTCTGCAATATTTTCAACACTATTTGGAAACCTCTTTAAGACAATTTGGAAACGTAATCAGAAGAGTTTTGAAATATTCCTGAATCCTGGGACATTTTGGAAACTTATCTGAATCATTTTCGAGGCATTTTTGGGACAGTGTTTCAAACATTCTTGAGGTAGTTTTATTACAGTTGTGCGACATTTCTGACGCAGTTTTAAAAGTAATTTTGAGAAAGCCATGCGACACTTTCAAGACAGTTTTATTACAACTCTGAAACATTCTGGAAGCTATTTTGAAACCTCTTTGATACAATTTGGAAACGTAATTAAAAGAGTTTTGTGATATTTTTTCAGCTTTTCTGAGAAATTTTTGAATCTTTTCTGAAACATTTTCGGGGTATTTTTGAGACAGTTTTTAGACATCTTTGAGACATTCTCAAAGCATTTTAAAGACACTTATGCGAGATCTCTTAGGCAACATTGAAACATTTCTGAAACATCTTCAAAACAATTTTGAAACACTCTAGAAGAGTTTTTTTTTTAGAAAAGTTTCAACTTCTCTGGTAAAATTTTCAGACTTCTGGAACATTTTCGAAGCATTTTTGAGTTGTTGCAAAGACAGTTTTGGAACAGTCATGTGTCACATGACTCTTTTGAATAATTTTGAAGACAGTTTTGAATAGTTTTGAGACATTTTAGAAATATTTGAGAAAAGTAGTTCTGGGAAACTTTTTGACATTTTTCTGAGATTTTTTGGGACTTTTTCAAAATATGTTCAAAACATTTACCGACACGACGTTTTTGGGACATTTTTTGAGACTTTTTAGAATTTTTCCGCATATTTTTGGATCAATTTAAAGATATATATTTTATTTCCAAAATTACACAATATTGAAACATTTTTGGAACCCTTCTGAAACATTCTGAAACAGTCCTGTGATTTATTTAAGACACTTTTGAGGTAGTCATTTTTTAGACATTTTCGGAACTTTTTTGAAACATTTTCCAGGTCTCACAGTTTTAACCATTTTTGAGACATTTCAAAGGCAGTTGTCAGACAGATTAAAAACATTTCTGAAACATTTTCAAGACTATTTTGGAAGCTCTTTGATACATTTTAGAATCGTTATGAAAAGAGTTTTGAACCTGTTTTTTATTTCTGAGACATTTTTGGGACATTATCAAAATGTTGAACATCTTCGAGGCATTTTTGAAAAATAAGGCATTTCGAAGGCAATTTTGAGACAGCCATGTGACACTTATGAGACAGTTTCGAAACATTTCCGAAAAAAAACAATTCGGAGAACTTTTTAAAACATTCTAAAAACTTATTATTTCGGGTTTTGGTCACCGTATAATTTTATTCTCTCTGGATGGTTGATCTTTCTCGGTGAAATATACACGCTTGGAGTAAGCAAACCACACTGGTGGGAGAAGAATGTTGTTTTGTCATATCTGACGATGGCTGAATAACAGTACGCCGAAACGTCATATAAAACAAACATAGTGTGTATATTTCACCGAGAAAGATCAACCATCCAAAGAGAATAACATTCTAAAAACGTTAGTAAAAGAGTTTTGAAATAATATGAGAACGTAATTAGAAGATTTTTCAGATATTTTTAGTTTTTCAGAAACATTCTTGAAACTTATCTGTAACATTACCCGTGGCATTTTAGAGTTTTGAAACCTTTTTGAAACATCTTCAAAACAATTTGGAAAACTTTTTGAAGCTTAAAAAAAATAGTAAAAAAGTTTTGAGACATGTTTCAACTTTTCTGGTAAATTTTTGAGACGTTATTGAAACATTTTCAAGACATTTTTGAGACATTTTAAAAGTAGTTTGGAAACAGCGATGTGACAATTCTAAGACAATTTCGAGACATTTTAGAAACCTTATTATATATTATTTTTTAGCTCTGTGTGACATTTTTGGAACATTGTTCAAACTATTCTGAAACATTTTGGAGGAATTTTTAAGACAAACCTGAGACATTCTTAAGGCAGTTTTAAGACAGCCATGCAACATTTCTGAGGCAGTTTTGAAACATTTTCTGAACCATTTCGGGACAATTTACCTTATTAGATGAGTTTTGAGACATCTTTTAACTTCTCTGGCAAGTTTTGAGACCTTTCGGAAATCTTTCTAAAACGTTTTCGAGGCATTTTTGAAACATCTCAAAGGCAGATTTATGACATTTTTGGGATTTTTTCAGGACACTGGTCAGACTTTTTTCTGACAACTTGAACATGTTTGAAATATTTTTAAGTAATTTATGAATATTCGCCAAACTTTTGTGACCCTATTAAAACAACTTTGACACATTTGGAGACATTTGACGACATTTTAAAAAAATTTATGATCAATTTATAGATATTTTGGGATATTTTAGGAGATTTTCTGCAATATTTTGAAACATTGTTCAGACTTCTGAGGCGTTTTCGAGACAAATCGAACATATTAAAAATATTTTCAAGGATTTTTTTAGAATATTTGCCAAACACATTTGGGACCTTTTCAAAACAAGCTGGACACATTTTTAAGAAATTTGAGAACACTTTAGGGGCAATTTATAGAGATCTTTTAAAAATTTTTGAGACAGTTTTCCTTAATTTTTGTTATCTGTTTCCAAAAAAACACATTGTTGAAACATTTTGAAACCTTTCTGAAACATTTTTGACACAGTTTTGTGACTGGTTTGAGGCAGTCATATAAAGTGTTAAAACATTTCAGCGGCAGTTGTGAGGCAGTTTTGAAACATTTCTGCAATATTTGCAAAACTGTTTTGAAACCGTTTTGAGGCAATTTGAAAACGTAATTAGAAGAGCTTTGAGACATTTTTAGCTTCTCTGAGACATTTTTGGAACATTTTTGAAACAATTCTAAAACATTTGAGAGGCATTTTCGAGACATCTTTGAGACATTCTTAAGGCAGTTTTAAAACAGCCATGCAACATTCCTGAGGCAGTTTTGAAACATTTTCAAAACAATTTCTTAACTGTTTTGAGACAATTTATTTTTAATTAGATGAGTTTTGAGACATCTTTTAACATCACTGGTAAGTGCTCGAGATTTTTTAGATACTTTCTAAAACGAGGCATTTTTGAGCAGTTCAAAGGCAGTTTTATGAGGTTTTTTGGGATTTTTTCAGGACACTGGTCAGACTATCTCCAGATAACTTGAACATATTCGAAATACTTTCTAGTAATTTTTAGAATAACTTTGACACATTTGTAGACTTTCGAGGACATTTTTGGGAATTTTAAAGTCAATTAATAGATATTTTCTAAAGATTTCTCAGACAGTTTTCTGTTTGAAAACTTTTTTTTTTTTCAGAAAACATATTGTATGATTTGAGACCTTTCTGAAACATTTTTAAGACAACTTTTTGACTAATTTAAGACATCTCTTAGTCACTTTTGTGGTTTGAAACATTTCTATAACAATTTCATAACTTTATAAAAACATGTTTAAAGCTTTTTCTAAACTTTACAACAGAGACATTTACTTTTTGGGGATATTTGTTAGACCTTTTATGGAGATATATTTGGGACATTTTTCAAAATTTTTAAGAGATTTCTAAGGCAATCCAGAAACCATAGTAGACTTGTTGCTTTGGTCACAAGTGTTAGTGCTTTTTCAGGCTCTGCCAGCTTTTATGCTTCTACTAAGTTAACGTAATTTTTCATTTCAATCTAGAATATAATGCTCAGATATTTAATTTTTAATAGTAGCCAAGCATTTTCAACTGCATTGTCTAGAAAATCCGTGAAAAAAAAATTCTACAACATTTAAGAGCAATTTTGTCATAAGAAGGATCTATTAAAAACCACATTCGAAACTTATTGAACAGTGTTCTGTTCTTCTTACTTGTACCACATGCTTAAATCGCGAACGACATTATATTTCAAAGCAGCCTGCTTTGACGCGATAACCTAAAATTACTACCATTTTCAAGCTCAACTTAGTTAGATTTTAATTAAATGACTCTCTCTCCAAACCATTGTTACGATTGTATTACAATTGTAATGAACGCACAACGCGCATTTCTTGTAACGTTATCATCAAATTGGGTTATCAATTTTCCTCCAAATGAGAAGTGAGTAACTGAAATCCAGTGCTTACTCAACCGGAGATGCGTAAGTTTATGTTATTTATTTGCATCATGAATCACAGAATTTATTATTGCCGTTCAAGTAAAACTATCGGGTCAAGAATCAATAATATTACAAAAATGTTTCAAAAGTTCCTAGTATCACAAAGATGTCTCAGAACAAACTTATGAGTACTCTTCTTCGTTTGAATATGTGTATTCAGAGGAGAGGAGTATTCAGAAGTGATTTGATACTTTTTAGTAACATTTTCGAAACATTTTTGAACCATTTTTAGACCTCTTGGAGATTGTGGAACAGTACCACCGTCCCCCGTAGTTTAATTGGTCATAACACCATGCCGGAGACAGGGAGATTGCGGGTTCAAGTCCCGTCGGGATGCGGTATATTTTTCCAAATCTGTATCATATTTCCAGTTTGCTTATTTTTCGTTCTTCCTCTTCTCACATACTGTCTGCTTAATGAACTCTTGGAGATGTTTTAGAAACGTTATTCGAAAAGCTTTTAAGACAATTTTCAAAATATTTTTAGGCAATTTTTTGAACAATCTTCAGTTTTTTAGGACATTATTGTGATGATGTTAACACAGATATTTTTTTTTTTTTTTTTTTGTAAAGCGGGCAATGTATGTAGTTTTTCGAGAATGCGAAAATGAACGGGAATAGAAGGTGTGACTTATTAGGCTTAGGAAAAATTTTCCCTCGTCCAGACGGGACTACAACCTGAAATCTCCGTTGTCCCCGGCAAGGTGTTTTGGCCAAATAAACTACTGGGAAAGGTATAACTCATTTTAAGCCAAAGTCGAATCACCCTCTACTATCGTGTTCCCGTATCCCAGCACGCCACGATGAACTGCACAATTGGCCAAAACACCTTGCCGGAGACAACGGAGATTGCGGGTTCGAGTCCCGTCTGGACGAGGGAAAATTTTTTCTAAGCCTAAAAGTCACACCTTCTATTTCCGTTCATTTTCGCATTCTCGAAAAACTACATACATTGCCCGCTTTACTACACTTAAAATGTAAGTCATATGACAAAAATGAAATTAGTTTGTAAAGCAAATCATAAATATTTTTCAATAATTTTTTAGGTCATTCGAAACCAATTTCTTAAAACATTATAACATTATTGTGACATTTTTGATACATTTTAATGACAGCTCTGAAACATTTTTATAACACTTTTGTGACATTTTCATTTATTGACTCTACTGGAGTTTTGAGACATTTTGATAACATTTTTAAGATAATTTAGATACATTAAGAGGTACTCTTGGAACATTCAGGAGACAGTTTTGTGACATTTCAACGGCTTTTAATTGACAGCTTTAAAACATTTTTGATACATTTTTAATACATTTTTGAAACGTGTTCGAAACCTCTTTGAGACATTTTAAAATCGTTACTAGAAAAGTTTCGAGACATTTTTTTGGAAATATAGACCCTTTCCCGTGACCTGCACAGGATGAAACCACCACCAATCGATTTATTGACCAGTTTTACAAAAGAAATGCTATATTTCAGGTTGCCAGCCCAGCGGCTTTTAATTAGTGGGAATTTGAGTTCATTTTTTCCCAGTGTGTATTGTTGGGTTAAAATATTTTTTAAGAAGTTTTTGAAACAAATTTCCAACTTATTTGTGAGATTTTCAAAATTGCCTAGTATCACAAAGATGTCCTAAAACAGGCTTATGAGTACTCCTATTCGTTTTATTATGTGGGTATAGAACACTGCACATCCACACATTTGAATGGAGAGAAGTATTCAGAAGTCTGTTTTGAGACATTTTCGTGACACTAGATAACGTTGAAACATTTTTGAGACCTTTCTAATTACCAAAATGTTTTGAAAATATTTTTAAGCAATTTTTCAGATATTTGGAAAGATTTTTGTAACATTTTTTTATCATTTTAGAAATATTTTTTTATTAATTTTTAAGACAATTTTGCAAATTTGAAAGTTACTTGATGTAATTTTACAGTATCGTGACATTTTTGAGACATTTTAATGACTGTTCAGAAACATTTCTGTTGATTTTTTGATTTTTTAGAACAGTCAATCTTGAGACATTTTGGGAAAATTTTTAAGATAATTTAGATACATTTCCGAACACTATCAGGAACCTGTTTTTGTGAATATTTTTGAACCAGTTTAAAGATAGTTTTGAACATTCAAGAGCCAGTTCTATAACATTTTTGTGACATTTCAATGGCAGCTCTGAAGTATTAATGCAACATTTTTGATACATCTTCAAAACATGTTTGAAACATGCCGAAACCTCTTTGAAATATTTTTAAATCGTCATTAGAAAAGTTTAAAACATTTTTTCAACTTTTCTGGGACATTTTCGAGACATTATGAGATATGTTTGCGACATTTTCAGATATGACATTGGGAACATTTTTGAAATATCTTCAAAGCATTTCTACGGCCTTTTCAAAACGTGTTTGAGACTTTTTGGAAACATTAATCACATGTTTGAGATTTTTTGGAAACATTACTGTGACATTTTTGAGACATGTTCAAAACATTTTTGAAACATGTTCGAAAACTCTTCGAAAACTTTTAAAACCGTTATTCGAAAAGTTTTAAGACATTTTTGAAGTAGAATACTTCTCTCAGGAAGTTCGGCTACATAGGGATGTGAAATGAAAATCTAAAACCGAAAAAAGTGAAAAATATGTCCAATTTCAAATGTAAATAAATCGGTTAGTATTCGATGGATTTCCTTCGTTCTTGTAGCAATAGATTGGAAAATCTTCTAAGATTCTTCCCAAAAGAAGATATTTGTAATTTTATTATTCACACTATTGTACTATTGAAAATAGTCAAGCCTTGTCAAAACGAAAAATTCAACCTCTGATTGGTCGTTATATGATTGCTTCCCAAGCACGGTCGACAGAATCATATACCTTGCAATTGAAAACATGCTATTTGGCCTATATAAGAGCCTGTTTTAGCCGAAGCCGGTCATAATAGTTCTATACAGCGACAACAGCTGTCGTCCTTCCTTAGCAGCAGCACTAGCCCTGTGGTTGGTCACCACGTCTCAGGAGCAGCGCGGTTCTTCTCAGCGTGTGTCGCCAGACTGCCATTATTCCCCCCGTGTTGCATGAAGATTGCCATCAGGAAATCCAATTTTGAAAATCAAAATGCCTTTTCCAAGGCAAATAAACAAGTCATTGAAAGTCAATAATTTTTGACAACGCAAGCAAGCATTCTGTGTTGGATCCTAACAATTTTAGTCTGTCGCGCCCGTCTAATTCACTGAATGTGAAATAGCTTCCACAGTGCATATTGTCCGTGTATCTCAATTCCCCCACTGTTAGGGCAGCTCAAAGGTTGCAATCAGCAACCGATTTTGAACCGCGAAATGCCTTTTTCAAGCCAAATAAACAAATAATTGAAGGTTAATAATTTTCTGGCATCAACACAAACAGACATTCTTTGCGGGATGCAATCAAATTCTGTTGTAGTTGTCTAATTTTTACTTTATTGAGTTAACCCCCCACTTTTGGGGCAGCGCAACGGCTGTGATCATCATAACCGATTTTGAACAACAAACTGCCCTGTTAGAACGCATTCACAAAAGCAGTTAGTTCGACTATGCAGAGCTAATATGAAGTCGATTCAAGCAATCAGCATTACCAGAATTTCGTCGTCTCCCAGCTGCCAAGTTGCAACATGATGCAACACGCAACAGCGAGCAAACGTAATCACTTGATGTTACAAGCCGCAATACGGTTAGAGACAAATCGTTGCGTGTGTGAGAGCACCATCGGTGTTTATTCGCTGGATACAAAAATCAAATGCGAATTGTGGAATAATCCGTCTGAAGAACATTAGAGAATGGAAAAACTGAACTGAAAGGCGTGGCCTATTTCGTAGCACCCTTCGACTATAAAAGAGTGTTTCTGGGAAATCTAGTTACATTCATTAGTCGGAAGGTGAGCTGGATGGACCGTCCACAACGTTGACAGCAGTAGCAGCAGATATCAGCACTCAGCAGTAACAGAGGATAGCAGCGGGTTGCGCCTGTGGCTGCCTTCAAATTAAACAAATCACTTGCCCTGCGGTTGGTCACCAGGTTTCAGGCCTCTGCCAGGCTGAACGCTAACGCGAGCGATCGGGAGAGATTTTTGCCGTACATCAGCCGGCACTCCCTCTAATGAAAAATTTGGATCATTTTGTTCAGAAGAATATTACTGTCGGTAATATTACAGAGATGCGATTGCATTATATCCGATATGTAGTTCAACAATTGTTCTTTTGAGGACAAACAAAACACTTATTTTGAAGAGTTAATAGCTTTGGGTAGAGAGCAATATGGTAACAGCCTCAGCGGTAGGTGCAGCCGGTACTTCCCTGAGGCCGATGTTATAAGGAGTAAATGGAAGCGGTACGGCGAAACAGTTCGGGTGTGCTTAGACGCGCGTCATTTTTCGTTGTTGATATTATTCCCCACATGAAACGACGCGCTTTCGTACGATAGCGGCGGTATTAGCGGTAGATGCATTTGCCAACACTTACTCTAGTAAAGCCGTGTCTAATTTTCAATGTGAAAACACCTTTCTATTGTGTTGGCCGTGCGCATTAGGCGTCTGCCAGGCTAAACGCGAAAAGCGGCGCGAACCGATTCGCCCGGCCGTAGGTTAATGTACAGCCGTAAGTAGAGCTGTGTAAAAGTATTCTACTTCAACCTTGCGGTCGTGGCTTTGCACACAACCCTCCTGTGATTTTTCAACTTTCTAAAAGCCTTTCTCAAAACATCTTTTGAACTTTTTAGAAACAACGATAGAAATTAGTTTTATGACATTGTTTGAAATTTTTCTAAGCAATTTCTGACATTTTCGAATTATTATTAGGATTGCAATAATTTCAACCCTCTAGTGTCCAGTGCCGCCTTTAGACGGTCCTCAGTTGAACCTCTAAAAAGCTTCAATAGGAACTTAAAAAATGTTTTTAATGCTTCATAGTGATTTTTTCGAAGTCCGTCTAAACATTAATTTGGGCACTAGAGGGTTAAGAAATTTTTTTAAATATATTTTAGACATATTCTTGAGATCTTTGTAACATTTTTGAGCTTTTTTCCTGGAACATTTTGGGGTCATTGTAAAATAATTTTGATACATTTTCAAGACATTCAGAGACATGTCCCAGGATATGCTTGAACCAGTTAGGAGATATATTTGAAATATTCTTGGGACAGTTTTGTGACATTTCCGAAGCATTGTAGTGGCAGCTCTGTAACATTACTGTAACATTTCAGACATTCAGAGGCATGTTTTGGGATAGTTTTGAACCAGTTCAGAAACATTTTTGATACGTTCTTGAAACAATTTTGTCACAGTTTTGGGACCTTTTATTGACAGATCTGAAACATTACTGTAACATTTTCGATTCATTTTCAATACATTTTTGAAATTTTTCTGTATATTTTTGAGGCGTCTTGATGGAAAAACGCCTTTGAGATTTTAAATAAACATTATTTGAAAAGATTAGGGTCATTTTTTAAGATTTTTTGTGTGATTTCTGTGACGTATTGACATATTGGGATTTATTGGGGCATTTTGAAGACCTTTTTAAAACGCCTTCGAGACGTTTTAGAAACATTATTATGAATTAGCTCAAAAGCATTTTTCAAGATTTTGCTGTGTTTAAGACATTTTCAGATACAGCATCTTGAAACTTTTTTCTGAATATTCGTAGAGTATTTCCAAGACATTTTCAAACGTTTTTGAGACATTTAAGGAACATCAATAGAAGGGTTTTAGTACATATTTTGAGTTTTTTTTCGGAATAATTTGTGATTTTAATATTTAAAAAATAGTTTTAGAAGCACATTTTCAATACATTTTTGAGACTTTCGTAAACCATTCTTGAATTTTTGATACTTTTGAGCATTTTGAATTTGAATAACAACTCTGAAACATCATTGTAACATTTTTGAGACATTTACAAAACATTTTGGAAACGTGTTCGAAATTTCTCTGGAACATTCTATTTCCATTTTATCAAACATTCTAGATCAATTTTCGAGACATTTCTCAAACATTCCTGAAACATCTTTTGAGACATTCTAAAGTGTGATAAATTTTGAAACATTTTCATATACGACATTTTAAAACACTTTTTATGATATTTTCTAGGGCATTTAGAGGGCAATTTCAAAACGTCTTTGAGACATTTTTTAAATATATTAGGAAACAAAAATTTTGAGACAATTTTTGAGTTTTTTTCTCTGAGTAATTTTTGAGATATATTAAAGAGATTTTTGAACCATGGTTGGCACTAGGGACAAGACACTAATGATATAATGCGAAATATTTCCAATATTCGATATTACAAAGTATTTATCGTTCCATTTTTAGACACCCCTCGACCTATATAACAACTCCTTGACAGCAATTTTTTTGTTCACACATTTATTTGACACGGTCCAACAGCAAATTATTGTCGGAGTCTATCGGAGTGATATGAACAGATGTGACAGCTAAATGATAAATCTCGCGTGATTTTTCAAAAGGACCTAAGTAACAATGAGAGATTCTCTTCTCTCTTTTTTTGTTTCGTTAATTACGTCGTCATTATAAATATTCTCCAAGCTTTCTTCCCCTTAATCGAGAGATTGTAATACTGTCTTGCTTACTATGCATTGAGTGTTATGAAATATGAAAAATATAACATAGTTATTGATCAAAGAGAGTCTCTCAATGTTAGATAGGTCCTTTTGAAAAATTACGCGGGAAATATCAAAATATATTCATCAATACCGTATAATATTACCAGAATACTTCTCCTGAAAATAAAGTTGTCTAGCCCCTAGGGTTGGGATTGTAATATTTTTAGGAAATTTTTGAACCGAAATTTCAACATATTTTGAGGACTTTTCTGAACCATTTTGGCATTTCTGATATTATCTGAGCATTTTTCTAGATGCATTTTGGAAACATTTTTTAAATTATTTTGACAAGGTTTTTTGGAGATATTTAGGACATTTTAGAAAGTTTTTTAACAAATTTAACCAGCTCCGAGCAAGCCCACACAATTGTGTAGTAAAAAAGTGACGTAAAACAACAACTCCATCGAAATGATTTCTATGAAAATAGACTTGTTTGCTCCATTTTTTCTGTAGCAGCTGCGATGTTGACACTAGCGTCGAGAGCGGTGAAACAATGAGCTTAGTTTGAATTGATTCGGACGGAAATTCGAATTAAAATTTTCACTTTCGAACGAAAGCTAGTAAGCGTAAGGCCAACTTTTGATCACAATTTTCAAAAGTACGTTTTCTCGCAAGACATCTTGTTTAAGTAAATTCTAACAGTAAATCATAGATTTAATTGAGAAAGAACATTATCAAAAACTTCTGATGGGACTTCTGTCGAATTTTCCACTGACAGCCGAAATAGGTTATGTCACAGTAGGCGATTGGTGTCTATTCGATACATTTTTTTATTTGCATGGCGTGCTCTCACGTGATTGGGTCATTATACGCGGAAACCTCAACCTTGAAATATTTCATCAAGCTTCAATACCTATCATAACAGCCTAAAAAAAACTAAATGTAGAACGAATTCTCCAAAAAGTATTTTTTTGTCATTGTATGAGACTGGTTCGATCTGAGCATGATCTTTTCTTGATCGTGTAACTAATGGAATTTTTGGGTATAGGCATCGATAGATTGAATTATTTACATCATGTTTATTCTTTGTCAATGATGCAAACATAAATCAACTTCAACAGTGGAAATGAACGAAAATAATTATTATTTCATTATTTTTTCCTCTGCTTTTCGAATATCGCGCATGTAAAGAATTCAAGAAACCAGAGAAAAAAATTCACCTTCATCCAAACATCAGGAAATTCAAAACACGTGCAAATCTGCATACAACCCGCACAGGAAGGCCCCTGCCTGTGAAGTGAACAATATCCGTTCTGCGAACAAAAGCCACCTCGAACCCTGCTCATCATCATAATCATCATCATCATCATCATCTCATTATAATGGTACCATCAAAACCGTCTACCCCCCATTACACTTACCTCCTCCTCACTCCTCAACAAGCAAACATATGTACATTGCATTTCCCCACACTAACTACCGAGGGAACAAATCGCCTATAATCGCATCAACATGATGAGCGCTATTAGCATCGGGCATCCATCAGGTTATATAACAACACTGCGATCAGCAACGCCCAAGCAACGGGCTTTTCGATTTCAATATTAACAACAAACACACGCGGGGCACGACCGCCCAACTTGGCAGCACGGATTTTTTTTTTCACACGATCCGGCGATCCGTTGCTTATCACGCCCTTGTTTTGGGGTTTCACTTCACTACTGACACTGACTTTAGGATGACCCTGCTGCTTTCCGAAACACCCCTGTAACTGTTTCTCATCTCACCTCATAGCCTACCGAGATATTGTATATTGCGGCATTTGACGTTTTATTGGATGCACTTTCTATTTGTTTAATTATTTATTTTTTCCACTACGAGATTCTCGCGCACGTCAATTAAACAATAGTCCAAGCGAGTTTTGTGACACTGCGACCAAGTCGCACTTTCACACGCTGTTTTATTAGGCAATTTTTTCGATGTTTTGTCGTGCTTTGTGTGATCTCGTAGGTACTAATTCACTTGCCAAACTCGGAATAGTTTCATGTGTGTTTACTGTTCTACCACTAAACCGTCCACTATCCACCAGCAGAGCAGCAGCGGGTAACAAAAGGGGAAAACCGTCTTTCCAGCTCGAACATGTGTACGAAACTGAAGCAAAGGTGTACACCAAATAGCCAATTTCCATCGGCGCACGGCGGCGGCGAAATAAGCAACATTTTTTTATTATTATTGTTATTTTGTAGCTGCCGCCGTGCTGCACCGCACCGCGCGCTCTTCTGTGCTGCGCGCCCTGTCTCGTTCTAGCGCAAACGCAACAGTACTGCACAATAGCCGTTCAACAACTCGGATGATGACGACGACGTTGATGATGACTCTGTCCGCGGTTGGCTGAGTTTTGGGGCTTGAACTAGTGTGCGCCCACTTTAGAGCTCGCCACGCTCTCTATGGATCCATTAGTGACAACGATTTGAGCGCCGCGACGCCATCGAAAGCGACGAACGTTCACTAGCGCGCGGCGCAGGGCCAAAGTGGGTGACCAACCGGTTGAATACGCGTAGCGTTGGTCTCAACTCAACCCAACAGGTTGTTTGCTGATTCATCCAACGTATCGCGTACTTTGTGGTACTTTAAACTTATTCATATACGGTTTTTTACTGCATATTTTATTCGGAGAAAACTTTCGTTGGATCTGCTCTGCATACGTAACACACGTGAAACAGTAGAGCACGTATTGGCAAACCGCCGGATGCGGACTTTAGGCTCTCGCGTTAATTCGATGTTTCTAAAATTCTAACGATTTTCTTTTAAGCCAATCATAACGTCAAACATGAAAAATAGCTGACTATTCACAATGTTTACTCTGTGTAAGTTTATTTAAATTTAAGCAGCCGATTAATTCCGGCGATCGTTATCATGAGAAACGACCCTGCCCGGGTGTTTGTATTCAGTTATAACGGTTGCCACAGGAGGTCATCTTTGTTACCACCTATAGCCCATTTTCGGGTAACGAAAGTTAGCGGTTTGCTTTGAAGGAAAACAAAAAAATATATGCACGCCTCTTGCAACGGATCTACATGTTTTTTTTTCTAATTATTCCAACCAAAGAATAAATTTTATTAACGAAGCAAGCACAAAGTTGTAATGATAATGTGATAATGAGATAATCAATATAATGATAATGCGAGCGTGTAAAACAAAAAATATAGTTTTGAAGTAATATACTAGTTTTTTATCATTTTTCGATTACATGAACTTTAACAAAGAATAAAAGAAGTATTACCAGTAGGAAACATAAATTATTTGTACTCGATTTTCAACTTCGCTGCTTCGACAGTTGAATCGCTTCAAGACAGGGAATCGGAACTTGAGTCCTCCGTCTTGACAGTAAGCATTTGAGTTTGACTCTGAAGTCTCGCACGAAAAAGGATGATACCAAAAATACCAGTCCGTACACTCTGAGGAATAAAAAACGGTTGAATAACAACATCCAGATTTTGGTTGTATTTCGCGATTACCTGGCATTCTTTACGTTTTTGGGCATTTTTCGACTCTTCCGACGTTTTCAGGCTGTTGGATTGACATCTTCTGACATATTTTTAACCAATTTTAAAACTTCGTTGATTTGTTTTCACAACGTTTGTTTTTTTTCCTACATTTTCGGGAAATATTTCGACAGTTTTTGCTAATTTTGACATTTTTTGCCTTTTAATTTAATTTTTAAATGTTTTGAGACTTTACATTTTTTATGTATTTCAACATTTATTTGATATGAACATCTTTCGACATATTTTTGTCAAATATTTTCACGTATATTTTACATGTATGTATTCTCAGCCAATTTTGGCCTCTTTGACAGTTACATTTAAATTTACAACAACCTGTGACAGTCTTTCAACATATTGTGACATTTCCTACATAATATTTTGACATATTTTTTAGCATAATATTTTGACATCTTTTTACGGTTTCTGACAACAACTCTTCAATTTTCATTTGGGGGTATTTTTTGACGGTTTTTATTTTCACTTTTTTTGTAATTTTCTAACATTTTTCAATTATTATTTTACCGATATCACATACATTTCAACTTTGACATTTGTATTAGAGGCCGAAATATTTTCAATTATTTTTTCAACATCGACATCTTTAATAATTTTAAGATTTTTGGTATTACAGTTCCTAGTTTTGAAGCTATTGATATTACTATTTGTCACATTTGATGGAGGTTTTTTCATTGGTTTTAAACCCGAATTTTTTCATGCATATTTCACCTATTTATGCTTCAACTTTCGCTGTCTCATTGGCCGGGAAACAATGTTTAGGTTAATCTGAGTGAGAATCCATGGTGCACTTACTGCTCCTAAAAGAATTTCAGCCAGAAAAATGGTCCTACGGATTTTTTACCTCTTTTGAAACGTACCCATAACCAGCAAGCGGCATCCGGTTTCGTAAGATGGTAGATCGCAAGGGTTTTGCTAGGGTCAAAATCGTGAGGCGTACCTTACAGACTTCGCTTGAATTCTCTCGAGTCTGTTGATCCAGACGTTTTGTGAAGGGTTCCAGACTATGGTCAGAAGTTCCGCTCATCGGCGTAAACTAACCTGCAACCTTGAGGAACAACATGACAGACGTCATTGAAGAATAATGATAATAGTGATGGTCCCAGGTTGCTGCCTTGAGGAACACTGAAGTAGTTGCTGAACGGCTCAGATTTGGCTGTTCCTAGTTTGATGTTCAATAGTCGATTGGTCATATATGATTCTATTCATTTAACGACATTCGTTGCCACATCTAGACGGTCCTGTTTTACAAAAAGAATTCGGAGAACAACTTTGTCGAGTGCTGACTTTAGGTCGCTATAGACCGTGTCGATCTGTTCAGTAAACAGGGTAAGACAGGGTTTTACTTCAAGACCCAAATGCCTTGACACTACAATGCGAATATTGACAGGATCAGTAAAGCAATTTCAAGCCACATAAGACAACGATGTTAGTCGACTAATTTCGCTTTGGTTGAAGCTTTTCTAGTAATATTTTTTAACAAGACTAATTTTTGAAAAAAATAAACTTGTATAGAAATGGTGTTAATGATCAAAAATAATTTTAGAGCCAGGATGGTTTATTTGTTCGATATGACGTCTTCGACAGAGTTGTAAACAGTAATTTTGTCCTTTCGAAAAATGGTATACACTGTTAAAAATATTTTAAGGGAAAGATTAAAAATAGAATAAAAAATAAAAATTTTTTAAATTCATTTCAAAATGATTATGTTTTTGCCTGCAAAATCTACAAAGGGTAAGCCAAACTTTGATGGTTGTTGGATCATGTAGCAATAAAAATTAAAAAAAAAAATAAAAAATCTAAAATAAGAATTAGGAAAATAATTATTATTATTATTACTCTAGTATATAATAAGTATTCGAAAAACATTGATTTGAACTTAGATATAAAAAAAAAATAAAAAAAATTAATACTTAGAATAAATAAAAATTTTTTCTATTTTTTTTACAGAGTAGATTTTTTTTTAAAGAGAAAAATACCATCTACAACTTTGCCAAAGACACTATACAAGTCAAATGAACCGTTTTGGCCTTAAAAACATTTGTTGTCTTCAACAGATGGTGGGCGATCTTACTCCGCATGAAAAAGATCTGCAAATTTTCAATGCTTTTCTAAAATTGATAAAAAAGCTAGAAAATATACAAAAATAGGGTAGGGAACATATTCTAAGCAGCTTTAGGAACCGCCTGTGTATTCAAACGAAATACTCGAAATGTATTTGGTGAAACTCGAACAGTAGTATATCAATCTGTTCGCTATCGTTTTCTCTGTCAGAAC
Source organism: Wyeomyia smithii (assembly GCF_029784165.1). NCBI lineage: Eukaryota > Metazoa > Arthropoda > Insecta > Diptera > Culicidae > Wyeomyia > Wyeomyia smithii. Next base: position 22,688,892 of record NC_073694.1, read on the forward strand.
TTGTTTTCAGATTGTAAAACTAAGTTAGCAAACTTTAACAATCATCAATCAAAGTTACCAATCGAGGGACACTATTCCAATCACCCCGAACCTATTTTATGCAGTTTTCATCTGTTTTGCAGGCGTTTTTTTTCCAGCACACGAAGTGGCTCCTGAATGGCTGCAATATAGGTCGATTTATTTCAATTGCAATTGTTCACAGACTTCTTTGTGTTTAACGGTATTTCTTATATTCGTAAGACAGCTAGACAATCAAAGATTTCGTTTCCATCATTGAAATTGTCGATATTGATCAAAATGCAGGAGTTTGAGGCCTGTTTTATTCGACTGATTAAAAAAGGCGCTAGTGCTTAAGCCGTTTCCTACCCTATCTCGATACTTATTTTTCAGGCGCGGGTATTGAATAGAAGAGTATCTTAGCAAAGAAAAAATGAAATTACAGCCGCCACTGTTTTTTCTATAAACAGAATTGCTTAAGGGAGCGGTCTTACCCCGCTTACCCCTATTAACATCTGTTACCTGTTGATATTCTTTTCATATTTTTCAGTATTTTCGAATCTTAACTTTAATCTTGACTTTTCTATGTTTTCGTATAAATTTTGACATTTTCTGGCATTTGATGTAAATTCGTTTTCAACATTTTTTACAGATTTTTTTTTTGTTAGACATTTTTAGTTTTTTTCTTCATCTTTTTCACATTTTTATAAAATTATTTGCAGTTTTTAAACACCTTATTATATTAATTTATTCAACGTATTTTTTTGCTTTTTTTCTGCTCTTCTCTTATTTTTTTATTAAAAAAAATTAAAATGAGTATTCTTGAAATTGATTAACTTCTGTTTGAGCGTCTTGATAGAATATTCACACTACACATTACACTTTTTATCCACTTTCACTATTTAATTCTATCACTTTTCACTTTTCACTTGCATATACGTATTCCAAATAAGCACTGACGAAGGCGCTAAGTAAGCGTTTAAATACGTATATGCAAGTGAAAAGTGAAAAGTGATAGAATTAAATGGTAAAAGTGGATAAAAAGTGGATAAAAAGTGTAATGTGTAGAGTATTCTTGAGTTTTTTTTATTGGTTTTTGAACTTTTTCTGGCATTTGCAGATTTGCTTTTTGATATATTTTAACCTTTATTTGACACCGTTTGATATTTTTATTTTCTTTTTTTTTACTTTTCTAGATATATGTAGATATTTTTTATATATTTTCGTAATTTCTTGACATCTTTCGTTGTTTAAATTTTTATCATGTTGTTGACATTAATTTCACATTTTAATGTCCGTTTCCGATTTTTTCTCCTATTTTGCCGAAATCTGGTATTTTATTTTATTTCTCTGCGATTTTTATAAACATTTTTCGACATCTGTTTGATGTTCTGTTCTCAAATTTTTTTATATTATTTTTAACTCTTTTTGTCATGTTGTCGACATTATTTCAAAACTTATTGTTTCAGGATTTCTTTAATCTAACTTGATATGTTTTTAATTTTTTTCAACAGTTTTTATAAACTTTTCGAAATTTTTAAAACTTTTTATTTTATTTGTCGACATTATTTTTTGGAATTTTCGTTACGTTTGTCCGACATTTTCCGGATATCATTCAAATTTTGTCTTCCTCCTAGAAAGGTATGTATTGTTGTAAGATGGTGTTGTAAGAATGAGTCTGAGAAGGAAACAAAGCGACTGCCAGAGAAGAAAAAACTTGTGAGAAAAGCAGAAATTTACATGAAGGTATATAAAAAAGAGTGTCAAGGGGAAAAAGAAAGTGAAACAAGAAAAGAGGAAGGATGGGGAAAAGAAAAAAAAAGGAGGAAATAATATATCTAAAATGGAAAAAAAGGAGAGAAGAGGGGAAAATAATTATACAGAAATAGGGAAAAAGAGATAAAGAAGATTGATAAAAAGACGATAGAAACAGAGTTAGCATAGAATGTGGGACAAGATAGGTGGAGAGGCAAGAAAGATAATAGAAGAGAAGAGCTTAATATTAGCATAAAATAAAAAGAGCGTAAAGTGATCGGAGAAGGATGAAAAAGAGTACGAGTAGAGAACCGATAAAGAGAAGAAAAAAGTGTAGAAAAGTCAAATTGATAGAAGGAAGCAGAGAGAGAGGCAAGCAAGTGAAAAAAGAGGGGAAAAATGAGCGAATGAGAAATAACATAGCGCCGAGCAGGAAAAGATAGAAAATAGAGAGGAGAGATGAAGAACATAATAGAACATGGAGGAGGGAAAAAACAGAGAGAGTAAGAGAAAGAGAAAAACGAGCGTAAAATGAAAGAAAAGAAGCTAATAGAAAAGTTGAAGTTAACTGAAGGTAACGAGACAGAACTTTAAATGAGAAAAGGGGGATATTACAAAACAAAAAAGAGACATTAGACAGGATGAAAAGAAATAAAAAATATAAAAAAGTGAAAAAAAGAAAAGTGGTGAAGAGACGGTAAGAGAGAAATGCAAATGACAAAGATAGTAACACAAGATAAAAGAAAAAAAACAGAAACAAAGACGATAGATAGAAGAAATTTGGAGGCAGAGAAGAACGAGAGAAGATGTATAGAGAGGAAAGATAGAGAAAGTGAAGGGAAAAGAAACAAGAGAAAATATCTAATAAGAGCAGATAGAAAATGAAAAAAAAATCTTAACGAGAACCAAAGAATTTATAGAAAACGAAAAAGAGAGAGAGAGAGAGAGGCAAGACAAAAAAGAAAAATAAGAATGAAAGGAAAACAAAATTATGCCGAGCTGGAAACGAAATAAATGCGAAAGAGAGTGACAAGTTGTAGGAAAAGTGGAAGAAAACAAAATGAAGAATTAAATAAGGTTGAATAGGTAAGAAAAGATAGAAGAAAGAGATAGAGAAAATAGAGAGGAGAGAACGAAAAGAATAAAAATAAAAGCAAAACAAAAAAAGTGGAAAGAAGGTGCAAAAATAGATATAAAAGAAGAAGAAACAGGAAAGAAAAAAAGGGTAAGGAAAGAGGCTGAGCGGATGTAGAAAACAGAACTGCATAAGAAGAAAAGAGAAACACATAGGCGATGATTTAGAAAACAGCGAAAAACCAGTATGAGAAAGTGAAAGGAAATTTCTAGAAGAACGGAAAAGTAGAATATAAACAGAAACAGACATAAAAATATTAGGAAAAAAATGAGAAAAAAGAGAGCTAGAAGAAAAAAGGAGAAAATTGAACAAAAGAGAAATAAAAGAGTAAAAAGAATAAAACTAGAATGAGGGAATAAAAAAACGAACGGAAATATTTAATTAAGATGTTAAAATGACGTTAGAAGCGTCACTTGATTGACTATATTGAATTTGTTCGCAGGTTTTATAGCAATTTATCCTTTTAAACAAAGAATGTTAAAAAAGGGCTTGGAGGAAAATGTTAATAATTCAGAAATCACCAGAATGTCGAAAATGTTGAAAAACTGAAATAAAAAAGGCTTCAATCAAAACCTCGCATGGACATGCATTTCCTGAAAATCATCACGTTAACGAGGATGAGAGCGGTCGAGAAAAAAGAAGGAAGATTTAGAGTGTGAATGGATAAATGAAGTGGAAAAATGAAAAGAAAAGCGGAAAGAGAATAAAAAGTGTCCGAAAAAATGCGGAAGGTGAGCAAAAATAATGCAAGAAATAAAAAGTAAAGAAATGAAAAAAAACAAGAACAATATAGAGAGGGGGAGAGAAACGAAAAATAAAGAAAGGAGACGAAAAAAAATGAGAAAAACTAAAAGAATCCGAACAGAGAACAGAAAGAGTGGACACTGGAAGAAGAAAACAATAAGCGAGAGAAAAAAAGCGGAAATAAGAAAGAGGAAAGAGAGAAAATAAAGCTAATGAAGAACATATTAAGGCTGAGAATAAACAAATTAAGTGGGTGCGAAGGAGATTGAAATAGGAACAAAGAAGAAGGATAGAAGAAATTGAAGAGTATGCAAAGAGAAAGAAATAGAAATGATGAAGAAAATAATATGAAAAGGAAAAAATATAGGGGAAAACGAAAAAGGCGTAAAAGTGCTATAGAAAATCACCGAAAAATTAATTTGGAGGTTTAGCGTGAATGTTTCGCATGTTGGTTATTTTATTTAACATTTTTATTTAACATGTTTTGTATATGAAAATAGCAAGAATTCAGAATTTGGCTTCGATTAAAATTCCGAACACTTCATCGTAATCACTAAGAGCACTAGCACAAGCGTAACAAGATAAACGAATTCGTCAACCACTTCAAATCGTTCTCCATCTATCTCCACCTCAGCGCCAACACCACGGGAACTCCCACGCTCCCTGCTAGCTACCATGTACTTCATTTCATCTAGTACTGTTAAAAGCTTAAAATCGTATGAACCTGTAAATCGTCACTTATTTTCTCCAATGTTGACCCAAATCTATTCATAGGCACTAATGTCAATATGTAACTCGAAATTGCCTCATATACGAAGGAATAATAACATGCGATATACATTGCCCTTTTTTTCAACATTTAAGCGATTCAACCTTTAAAAGATCTTGCTTTTGTAAAAGCCGACTGTATGTGCCAACTTTTTTCATTTTGATGATTTTTCTTTTATTTTTGTTTATTTTGTTTATTTTTGTTTATTTTACTTCAATTTATCTGACAAAAGTCTTAATAAATAACATGAATCAGGGTCAAGTCTACAAAATATTTGCTTGCTTCAACTTATACACAAACTTGCGGGTTGATTCGCCAAACTCAAAAAAATCTTCAACACTCAGGAAGGTTCTGACTGCAGCGGTGACTGGTTCGTAGAATCCAAATGATGTGCGGTGAAAGGAGGTTTGAAGCAGGCCAGTAGATCTTAAGGCACGTTGAGAAGCACGGAAGTTTAGCTGGTACAGGAGCGACGGTGAATCGATTTCTCCATTCATAATTTTCGCAACGAAAGCAGCTTGCTGTATTTTTCGGCGACGTTCAAGTGTGTCAAGGCCAAGTAGCTCACAGCGATCAGTATACGGTGGGAGGTTATCCGGATCACGCCAGGGTAGATCCCGTAGTGCGAATCGTACGAATCTTTTTTGAACACGTTCTATCCGTAAACACCAAGATAGCTGGTGAGGGAACCAGATCATGCTGCAGTTCTCGAGTAATGGTCGTACCAGTGAACAGTAGAGCGCTGTTATACAGTGAGGATCTCTGAAGTCACGGCTAATTTTAGCAATAAATCCTAATTGTCGATTCGCTTTCGATATTAAGCTGGCATGATGCAAATGGAAATTAAGCTTTGCATCGAGCAAAACACCAAGGTCGCACACACGGTCGACTCTTTTCAGCTCAAGTCCTTCGATGCGGTACTCGAACATGATCGGGTTTGAAATTCGGTGAAATGTCATAACCTCGCATTTTTTTAATGCTGATTACTAGCCAGTTCCTGTGGCACCAGTCGACGAAAACATTTAGCAGAGCTTGTAGACGGCGGCAATCGTCAATTGTACGGACTACCAAATACAACTTTAAATCAATATTATACTACTGACATTACGCCAAAATGATGCAACACCAGAATCAGCCAACTACGATGCATGGTTCATTACAAAAGAGTTTGCGATGTTACAATGATTCTCTTAGCGTCAACTCTCACTCTCATTTTTTTCTTGCTATCTTTCTCGATCATTCGGGTATGGCTGTACTGAGATTGAACCAGCAGAAATATCAAGTTCATTTTGACAGCATGATGTTATGAGGATAGCAAACATAAAATCAATGATTTTTCTTCAATTGATATGTATGATATTAATATATGGTCGGCATGCGATCAGACCGAACTAAGCGCCGTTTTCTCAGATTGAGTTATTGACACCCAGTGGATATGAGAAGTAATAATCTATCTACTATGAAGTAACGAAATCGTTTGAACATTTGATAACGATATTATAACAAAAATTCTCTGTAACAGCTTGTACACAGCAATTGCGGCGGTAGGGGAGAACCGTACAAGACGCACCAATTGGGTAAGATGGCCCATGCTATTAATTCCCCAAAATACTAATACATGTGGCTTTTTATGATGAAATTCTTCGCTTTTCTCATAAAAACCCAGCTTATCTACAGTTCTCATATGAAAAAGGGTGCCATGATGACTAAAATACTCAAAACACTGTGCAATTGGCTGTGGCTCTGTCCAACATGTAATTATTCATGAATTTTATTTAAGCTTTTATGATTAACTGACTTGTGAAAAACACAAAAAACTATGGTTCCCCTAACCTTTACACGTTTGGAGTTTATAATACTATGAGTATTTCAAATTATTTCACTAACTTTCGTCAACTTTTACCTAAAAACAATCAAAATTAAAATTGGGGCAGAATGCACTATGAAGAGCTTGCAGGAGATTGCTTGACAACTTAGATCGTGTTCCATTATTTTTGATTTTACTTTCGAGACTTCAAGCGCTTCTCACTTCGCGTGCTGATTTCTGCTAGTGGCATATTGGCCTACTGCTTTGGAGCATACTGACCTTTGTTGTGGTGCGTTTTGGTCACGGGCTTGTTTGGCGGCAATGGTAATTTTCACCAAAAAAGACATTGAAATCGAGTATTTTAAAATAAACTTCGTCATAAACATATAATAAATAGATCCTACAATCATCCTACACGTTCAATGTCGCTTTGAAATGATTTGAAGCGCTATAAATCGCGCAAATGCTTAACTGGTGCGTTTTGTACAATCCTCCCCTAAATGTTTTTCGACGCTTGGTTCGGTTTGGCTGCACGCCGACTAAAAGCATTGTCAATAAACAACTATTACTTCGTTTTGTAACTGAGCGTATTTTAGTTTGGTACATTTTGAATCTGTATGATCATTCATTTTTATTCTCAGTAGAAAATTTGCTTCTTCATAACACCAATTGTAATAAAAAGAATTCTATTAGTATTTTTCAAATGATCTCATATCTGAAAAATAATATTGCATTTTTATTTGTTTTTTTTTTGACAGCATGAGTTTATTAATTTGATTCTTGAAGTAGGTTAAACTAAAGACAGTGTTAGTTCGCGGCAAAAAATGAATCGCGGGTGGCAAAACAGAAAACTTTTAAATATGTATGGGTATGTATATTTATATACAGATCCTGTTAAATGTTGGCACGGTTCAACTTTGAAACTGTTCAATTTTGGTTCGGAACGGTTTTGCTTTTCTCCTAGTTTTCATTCATATTTTCTTTTAACGAAGAGGATGGCCGGAGTTAATCGACTGGTTTCGGATATATGACCGGAATATGTTTCAGTAACATGGTAACGATGATCAAAGCAGTGCTTAGAAGTGCTTAAAATCCTACCATGCCTCTCATTGAAAAATGTAAAAATGCGGACCTGTTCCGGTTGTGTTCCGAATACTCGGAGTTGTTGTGCCAGCCCATCAAGCGACACCTATAACCACTGGTTTGAAATTATAAACCTAGTTCATTGGTTGCCATATCTTGAGTTGGGATCGTCACAGACCGCAAAGCAGATCAATTTTAAAAAATCCTGATAGCAACATTGAAGTATGTGCTAGCACTGACATAATCATGCTACTGAAACGATTTTTGATATTCCAAAAATCACCTTGATTTGCATTGCACTGATATTTCCGAGTGAACTCTGTATATTCACGACGATTGACAATGAGAAGCCGAAAATGGCAACAAAAGAGACAAGATATTGAATCACTTGTCGGAACCTCACGCTTACTGTGATGGTTGCTGGCTATTTATGAGAGAAAGAAACGAGTGCGATGATATTTTCTCTCTCGTCATAGTCAGCATGTTGCTCTGATTCTGACTGTCATGAAAAAAATAAAATGTAATCCTCTTATAACTGTTATATGAGTTTTCAAGCAATATTAATGTCATCGTTTATCACACAGATTTGAAATCCTACAGTTTTGAACTGCAATTAATTTTAGCATTATTTTTTTCTGTGCATTTATACGAGTAACAATATGCATTCATATAACATATAAAATCTACAATGAAAAATAACTTGAAAAAATTGAAACACGATATTTTTACGATTATGTATAAAATCGTTGCCATTTTGATACGATTTCTGGTTATAGTTTCCAACAACTCATTCTTGGACAGTTTCCCCTTAAATTATCAATTTCTGTGTTACAATTCTTTTGGTTAATTAACCCTAAGTTAGTACTTAAGAATTGAATAAGCTCCCAGCAAATTATACTTTTTACTGTCGAGCACATTTCCCTGTCGTTTCAGCGGTCATTCCAAGAGCAACTTCGAACGTGTTTGGTTCTCAATCAATTTCGTGCTCTATCATAGAGCACTAGAATGGAGAACAATTTAGAGAAATAAACCAACAGATAAGCACACACACCTTTTATGGGCTTTTGGTTGCTGGCTGAATTCGTGCCCTGCGGTGAAAACAAATTGTCTGCTATTGTGGCAAGCCAGACAAAGAATGATTGGACCCCGTTCATTGATTGTATGGCCTTTTGTTGATTCCCCGGTGTTACAGTAATAGACGGAAAGACGAATCAACTGTAGTATTATCAAACCTGTTAACGGTCGAACGTGGTCATTTCGTGCAAACATGACCTACTCGGGCGAATTGATCATTTGTTACGTAAAGGTGTGTTTTTTGTTTGTTTGTCGATACAGGCTTAAAGCTCACGACACCATTGGAAAAACTAACTTTCAATGAAGATAACGATTATGACTACAGCCAAGTGGGTATTACCATAATGGAACCACATTCTGTTGCTTCCGTAGCCTGACTCATTGTCATCATCTAACATTTGCAAGGTGACACATAAGCCAAATCGCAGCAAAATAAAAACAGTAAGCGATCATAAACACTCCAAAATATCACTCTGGCGGCGTTTCGAGTGTGCAATACCTAGGGTAGGGAACGGCTCAAGCAGTAGCGCCTATTTCAATCAGTCGAAGAAAACAGGCCTCAAACTCCTGCATTTTGATCAATATCGACAATTTCAATGATGGAAACGAAAACTTTGATTGTCCAGCTGTCTGACGAATATAAGAAATACCGTTAAACACAAAGAAATCTGTGAACAATTGCAATTGAAATAAATCGACCTATATTGCAGCCATTCAGGAGCCACTTCGTGTGCTGGAAAAAAAACGCCTGCAAAACAGATGAAAACTACTCAAAATAGGTTCGGGGTGATTGGAATAGTGTCCCTCGATTGGTAACTTTGATTGATGATTGTTAAAGTTTGCTTACTTAGTTTTACAATCTGAAAACAAGTTCTGACAGAGAAAACGATCGAGAACAGATTGATATACTACTGTTCGAGTTTCACCAAACACATTTCGAGTATTTCGTCTGAATACACAGGCGGTTCCTAAAGCTGTTTAGAATATGTTCCCTACCCTACAATCAATGCAATTTCATGCTGCTGAAAGGTTAAACATCGGAATTATTCACCGTTGTTGCGTCACTTGTGTCGAACAACAGCTACAACAAATCGACCTTTTTCACTAAGCTTCTAGAGAGCAGCCAGCCGCCTTTAGGAGGTTGCGAAATGAAAATGCGTGTGCAGCGACGCATCCACGAATGTTCCGAAGAACGCAGCTATTATAGGGCTTTTGTTTTCCGACTCTCCCGGTATCTCGCTACCTTCTTGTACCATGTATGTTTTTGTAGTACACGTGTTTCGTTTTGCAACCGACGACGCCAGCTGCCCAAATGGCCACGAACCAATGGCCCAATGGCACCGCACCGGGTGCTATTTGTTAATGAGGTGATGAAACATCGGCTTAGCATTGTTTAAGCATATTATTATTAACACGCGTTTACGAACTTGACGTGGTGCCAAAAGAAGAATTTCATCATCCTTCAAATTCGATCGACGGATCCTCCGCCATGCGGAGTTCAACAAACCGATTGTAGAAATTCCCTCATACTTTTGTGGATCGCGCGTATATCTACTGGAACTGCCGGGTGCTTCTTCCTCCTTGCACATTATGATGCACGGCTCAGCAAATCGCATTATGCACACCCGCTGCACAGTGAAATCATCGTCTGCTGCGGAAAGTGCCATAATAACTCCTCCTTGATAGGCACACATTAAGCGCTCGAACCCAACCCCGGGCGGAGAAGCTCCCCGCAGTTGAGTGGCCAGATGCGGTCGTAATCGGTATCGTTTTACTCAAATACGTTAATTGGCGCTTTACTTCACCGAGCGGCAAATTCGTATATCAGACCGTCAAACGAGCGATGGATAACCGTTTCTTTGCACCCACCCCAAAAGCACCTGTTTACGGTTGCAACTTGATCGCTAAATTGATTATTTGATTGATTGATTGATTAACGAGCTGGCACGGCACGATAGCATAATCGTAACAAACTGAATTACCAATTCGTTTATTTATTACATGCGTGCTTTTGGTCGATTTGTTTGAAATCACGAGTCGCAATTTAAATGATGATGTCAAAATAGAGGTTTTCGTGCATATATATTGCAAGAAAATGTGTTTATACATTAACTTTCAACACCAGATACCATATAAGACGACAACAATTTTTTTCGTGCTCATCTTACTTTTATTTCTATACACCCATTTGTTCCTTCTGTTTTTTTCTCCATTTTTTCTCTCTTTCTTTTTTGTTCGCTTCTTTTATTTTTGGAAATATCGTTTAGAGCGTATTAGTATAATGATATCAAATCTACAAAGAATGAAACAAATTTCCACATATATACATATGCACTGATGATGACTACAAGTCGAATGGAAGTTCGAATGGATATTTTTCATTCTTTCGATTTTCGCGTCTTTTATCTTTCTCTTCATTTCTCCAATGTTCTCTACTTTTTCGGATTTACTTCATTCCTGCTCTTTTAGCTTTTTCCATCTTCTTTTCGTTCGCTTCTGTGTTTTTTTCGGTCACTTTTCGTTCTCTTTTCTTTGACCCCGCAAAAAAAGCTCTAACTGGAAAAAATTGAAGATTTAAGCTTTTTAACCATCCCTACAAGTGGTTTGGTGTCCCATAACCTTTTCAAAGATCAAAATGAATTTTCCCGCAAGCCAACGTAGAAGCGATGGACCTGGCGAGCATCTACTGTGCGGCATTTTGACGCAGTTCTGTATACTCTAGGGAATCAAAAATTCACATCAAAGGTTAAAGAGCTATAATCTTCTTTAGACAACTATTTTGCAATTTGAGACATTTTTTTTTTCGTTTTAGTCGCTCAGTGTAATCTTATTTTGATGTAAAACTGACGCAGGACTTTTAAATCATTGAAAATGCAAGTTCACAAATTTTTTATGAATGTAATTACGGTGTTAACACATCAATTCGTTTTTTTTCTTCTCTCTCCTAATTATTTCTTTTTTCTCTCTTTTAATTTTATTTTCTCGTTTTCTTTTTTCTTCTCTTTCGCTTCTTTCTTTTCATTTTATTTTTGTTTCTCTTTTTCTTTCATTTCTACTCTAATCTTCTTTTCTTTTCTACTTTGACTCTCATTTTTCTCTTTCCTCTCCCGATTCATTTTCTTCAGTCTCTCTGTCTTTCTTTATATCCCTTTTCTCACGCTTCTTTTTCTTCTATATCTATTTCTGTTTCTCTTCTACGTTTTCTTCAGCCTAGCTATTTCCTCTCGCTCTCTTCCACATTTTCATCTCTAATTTTCCCTTTTCTTTGTTCTTATTGTTCTCATTTTTGTTCGCTCCTCTCTATATCTCCACTTTCTCCACTCACTTTTAGTTTCCTGCACTTTTTTAATTCTTCACTCGCATTCTTTCGATTGTCTCTTCGAACTTTTCTTCATCTTTTTTTCGTTATCTTTTTAGCTCTTCTCTCTTTTTCATCTTCTTCCATTTTTTGCCCTTTTCACTCCTGCTCTATCTTTACCTTTCCTCTCCATCTATCTTCTCCCTCACTCTATCTTTTTAGTTCCGACCTTTAGTTGTTTTTCGACCTTCTCTCCATCTTCTTTGTCTTTATCGTCTGTCTATCTATCTTCTCTGTTTCGATTATCTCTCTTTCACTCCATCTCATGTTGTTTTCTTCTGCATTAACGTCTCTCATTTTCCTTCTTTTCACTTCTCTTCTTCTTTTTCTTTTTCTCTTTTGCTTCATGTTTTCTACGTCTATCCTTCCTCTTTGGTCCTTAATGTCTCTTCTATTTTCCCTCTTTTTAACAGTTTTTATTTATTTTCTCTCCCGTTTCGTTGACTTTTCTTCATCTTTCTCTATTTTTTTCCTCTTTCTTGTTTTATTATTTTGTTCCTTTTACTTGGCCATATATTTTGTTTTGCCTTCTCGGGCTCATTTTGTTTTTTTTTTTTTTTAGTTTCACTCATACTCAATTCACTTCTTTGTCTCTCCTCTCTCCACTTTCTCTTTCTACTCTCATTTTTTGTTTTTTTCTGTTCTCTTTCATTTTTCGATGTGCATTCCCCTTTTTATTCCTACTTGTATTGTTTTCGCTTTTTTCAGTAGCTGTTCGTTCTTCTTGCTTATTATGTCTATTTACTTTCCGCATTGTATCCGATCGTTTGCCCTTCCTCTTTTGCTCCTCTCACTGTCTGCATTTTTTAAGCTCTCCTTTTGCTGTTTCTCTCTAGACTGCTTTCTCTCCATCTCTCTCTCTGTCTCTCTCTTCTCTCTCTCTTTTCTCTCTCTCTCTCTCTCTCTCTTTCTCTCTCTCCACTGCTCTCGTTCTATTTCTCTCTTTTCGTCTCTCCTTTTTTATCTCTTTCTCTCTCTCTCTTTTTTTCTCTCTCTCCTTTTTTTCTCTTTTTCTTTCTCTCTCTCTTTTTTCTCACTATCTTAATCTCTTTCTCTCTCTTCCTCTTTCTCTTTCTCTCTCTTTCCCTGTCTCTGTTTCTCTTACTCTATCTCTTTCTCTGTCTCTCTTTCTCTGTTTCTCCTGCTCTGTCTCTCTTGTTCTGTCTCACTTTCTCTGTCTCTTTCTCTCTGTCTCTTTCTCTCTCTCTTTCTCTGTCTCTCTTTCTTTGTCTCTTTTTCTCTGTCTGGTTTGTTTTCCTTTTTAGTCTCTCATTTTCAATCTCTTAATCACTTTTTTCTCTCACTTCCTTCATGTTTTTTTTTTAAATTTTGTTCCATCCTGTTTGCTCCCTAATGTCTCTTTCGTTTCTCTTTATATTATCTCCTTTTTTCTATGTATTTCTCGTTTCATTTACTTTTTTCTCTGTTTGATCATGTTGTTTCATTTCAAGCTCGTTTTTCTTTTGCCGTTTTCCTCTCTGTTTTATTTCTCCTTCTTGTACCATTATTTTCTCCCCCTTTCCTCTCTTTTTTCATTCTTATTACTTTTTTTACTTTTTCCTCTTTTTGCTTGCTTGCTCCTTTTGCTGTCTCTCTCTCCACTAAGCTAAGCTTCTTTCTCTATCTCCTCTTTCTCTATCGGTCTTCTCTTCTCTTCGTTTTCTCTTTATCATTTTTTATTTCTCTCCCTCTGTCTTTATCTCAAATTTCTCGTTAGTTTCAAACTCAGACACGAAAAAATGATACTGAGATTAACTGAAGCAACCTGTTTCAACCATAATAAAATGGCATATTTTAATAAAACTAACTTCCCCCGTTTTCACAATCACAACTTAGCGGAGAATCCCTTTTTTCCTTTTTCTTTTCGATATCAAATGTTCAAAAGGTCAAATAAGTTGAAAATATCATAGTTAAAGAACGATCGTACGAATACATTATAAAACTAAAATACAAAATAAATAAATGTCAAATGTCCAACCATTCGAGGGAAAACAAAACTAGAGAGGGTTAAAAAGAGTTGTAATGAAAAAATAAGAAACATGTTGTGAATAAAAAAATGTGTCAAAGAGAGAAAAAAATATATTACGTAAAATTTGTCATAAATGCTCAAAAATGTCTAAAAATGTCGAAAAAAAATATTGGTAAAGATGGATGAAAAAAGTTCATTTCCCTTCATTCCTCACTCGTTTTTTTTCTTTTTTCTTCTCGCAACTCTCACATTTTCTTTTTTGCTCATTTCCTCCTTCTATCTTAAAATTAGAATCTTTTCACCTTTCTTCCTTTTTTTCGGTTTTACTTTTATTTAATTTATCTTATTAATTTGACTTCATCTTTCCTATCCCTTTTCCTTCTTTTTTTTCCTTTCCCATTTCATTTACTTTTTCTTCTTCTGTTCTCCCACTTTTTACTCTCTTCCGCACTCATTTTGTTTCTCATTTCGCACGTTCTCTTTTTGCCCTTATTTCTCATTCCTCTCTTCTCGTTTTATTCTCTTAATTTTCATTCTTCAATCGTTATCCTTTGATTCTCTGTTCGAATTGTTTCATCCTTTTTCCATTTTCTTTTGAATCTTTTAGTAAGCTAGCACTTTTTCTCTTTTTCCCTCTTTCGCATTCTTACTCTATTTTCTCTCGATTTTCTTTGTTTTTTTTTCCATGTCTTGTATTGCTCATTCTTCATGTCCATCTCTCATTTTCCCTCTCTTCATTTTTCTTCCTTTTCTTTTCTCTCTTCTTCCAGGTTTTCTACCGTTTTTCTACCTTAATGCTCCCAAATGTCTTTTCGTTTCTCACTTACTCATTTTTTTCTCTTTTTCTTTTTCGCTTTCTGAACCATTCTACAACTTTCCTCTCTATTTGCTTATTTTTCCTTAAATTCACCCTCTTTTTTGAATGTCAAAAATGATTGCAATTTCAAAATGGTAATGAATAATTAAAATTTTAAAAACGGTAATAAATGTCAAAATATTTCGGTAATGTCAAAAATATTCCAAATGCCCAATAATGGTAAAATAGGACCAAATTGATTCAAAGTGTCGAAAATTGAATTCGTACTCACTCTTCACTCTCTTTGTTTTTGGTTGTTTTTCACTTTGTGCTCGTTTTACGCTCTGTTCTCGCTCACTTTTCATTTGTAATATTATTTTAGCTATCTTCCGCAGTTTGTCGCTAATTTTTCGTTCTCTTTCCGCTCTCCTTTCGCTCTCTTCTTCACTGCTCTTATGCTCTCTTTTTGCGTACACTCTCTTCTACTTTAGTCTCAATTGCTATCGTTCTTTTGAGAAATACAGTGATCACCCGATTATATCACACCCTGATGATTTTTGGCGTGATAAAATAGGGAAAGTGATAAAATCGGGAAATTTTTAAAATATTATTTTTTTTATTGAAGATGTTAAATCAATAACTAAATACGTAAAATCAGTGATTTTATTTTTTATAGATAGATTATTCAGTTGCCTAAAACTTTTCTGAACAAATCTAAATAAATAAAAAACCTAAAAAAATCGATGTAAAGTTGCAAATAAATTACAATTAAGTTTTTTATTCGTTCATGTTTTTGTTTGAATTGGTAAAATGAATTAATTGCTTTTTTGTAGCGCAGTACCATCAGCAAAATATTAGATGTTCTCACAACACTAAACTTTGCCGGAGACAGCATGCTGATATCTCTCACATATTGCAACCGGAAAAATCCTAAAATGTAAACAATGATTTTGATTGCCTTCTCATAGAAAACTTTATGTTGCTTGCAATATGTAAGAGATAGAAACATGATGTCTTCTGTAAAGTTTCTTGTTTTGAGATCACCTAATACTTTGCCTAAGACACCAAGCGTCTATCTTTATCTAATGAAAAAAAAAATATTCTATCTCACTTTTAGGAGGATTGATCACCCAGCTTTCTACATCAAAAGATGCGTTTTCGAATATTTTGAAACTTCTCCGAACATATTATACGGTTATAATAAACATTTGTATCTCTATTCAATTATTCGAACGAAAACAGAAAAATGTAACATTATGCATCGGTTGAATTTTTAATGTAAACTACATCCAGAATGATGTTATTCTACACAGAATTATGAAAAAAATCTAAAATATTGAAGCGTAATAGAAAATCAATTCACCCTGACATTTTTCTAATGAAATGTTTTATGATGATAAAATCGGGTGAAAAATGTGATAAAATCGGGGGCAGATAAAATCGGGTACTGATATAATCGGGTGATTACTGTACTTGTTTTATTAAACTTATTACCTTTATTTACTGACTCAAATAAAAAAGAATTGTGTTTGAGTTGACTGGCACAACTTAATAAAACTAAGTTTTCCACAAGAAGTTCCAAAACCAAAACTTTGCAGGCCAAAAGAAAAAAAACCGAAACCGTTTAACAACATTCTGGAAATATTTTTAAATTTCTTACTTTTGAAGAATCTAAATACGGGCAAACTTCGATGAAAGGTACATTTCGAATTTTGATTTGTACTTTATATCGAATTGTACCTTATATCGAATCATGAAACGTTATCCACAATAGGGCTTCAAACACTTCATTTTGTTACCTTTTGTCTACGTATAGTTTATTTTGGAAATAGAATCCAACTATAAGTGTGAACCGACTTGTTTTAAGTACAATTCAAATCACATATATTTTTTTGCTTTTTTGGAAACTTTCAGCCGCGTCCAAAAAAAAGGTTGAAAAAATTCAAGCTGTTATGTTATTATTACTAGTTTTTATTTACCATTTATTTACAAACATACACATTTCTGTATCGAAAATACTTCTTTTTTTCTTCTTGTTGTTTTTTAATTTTTGGTTCAATGAATAAGAACCATGAATATCTGCTTACGGATTGAGATCTTTTTCAATTATTTCTCCGTTCCTTAGGATTTCGAAACTTGAATTTACCTCGTTGAATTTTAAAATGACCGTTTGAACTAACTTTTCATTACACATAAAAATGGCCCAGAAATGCACATTGCATGCTGGTTTATAACGTGAAAAATGTGATCGTCAACCTTTTGAATGTAAAAATGCCACTTAAATGCCATAGTGTATTTGACAAATTTTGTTTATATCCCAAGGAGAAACTTTTGATGCAAATAGATTATTGATTAATCTGCCTAAAAGTGAGAATTTTATCTATTTTATTACTTATCAAATCAAGGTAAAATCTTTAGAAAAGTTGTAGGTAAGTTTATGTAAAAACTTTGCTGAAGACACTTCGGTTCTATCTCATGAAAATAGACCACACAGGTAGTTCCATAAACGCACATTCTCAAAAGGTCTGAAAAAAAAAACAAATACCAATAAACTTTTTGGGGTGTGATTTAAGAGGCCTACTATGTCCTAGAAATTTTTTTTTATTTTTGAGAAATACATTATTCTGCCGAACATACTTTAAGTATATTTTCAACTTTTTCCTAGGTTCAATGACGTTTTTGATAAAAATGCTCTTTTTTAAGTCAAAACTTGTTTTAGCTGAGAAAGTGTTCAAGAGCGGTTTATGAAAGAAAAACAGGGTTTGGAACATTTTTTCGAGCATTGTATTTTAAATTTGTTGGTGTCAGTAGGATCGTAGCGCTAGCCCCGCAATTGTCCTGTACACCAACAGTCGGCTGCGAAGTCTGTGTATAATAAACAGAAGGTCAAGTTCCGAATCAGAATGTAGCACCAAGGCTTTGCTTTTTTATTTTAAATTTCACACAGATTGTTCAGGGGTCAAACTTTAGGTTAATTTTTTTCTATCAGCTACCCCGTTCCCATCCACACTATATCATGTTTTCTCGGCAAAATTAAATTTTTGTACGTTTTTTCAAACTTCCGCTGAGTGTAACGTAACTTATGGACACTCCCTAAATAATCAATAGTAAGGAGAAATGTTGACGAGATAACCAGTATGTTATTTATAGAAGTTTCCATACCAATTTACGAGTTATTTGTGACATAAAATAAATATGTACCTTATATCGAGGTAAAATGTACCTCATATCGAGTGACGCTATATCGAAGGTACCTTATAACGAGGGTACCTTATATCGAAGTTTGCCTGTAATGAAATTTATCTTTTCTCAAATCCGCAAATATGGATTTTTATTATATTTTGTAACAAAAAGCTAAAGAGATTACTGCCGATTTAAGAATCACTATTTTTTTAGCGAGACTCAAGTCTGCATACTCAAACAAAAAAACTGTTTGTACAATTTTCGATACATTAGTGATATGGAATAAATAACTTTCAATCAAATTTTTTCGCAGTCTGTCGTTAAACTAGTCTCGACACCCCATTGCGGACCATCAAAAAGTAAGCTTTAGATAACTCAAGATTAAGTTGATTTTATTATCAATTAGAAAGAGTATAACAACATAACCTTAAAATTGTTTTCCGATTTTGTTGGTAAACACTACGCAAAGGAAAAAAAATAGGAGGTTGTATCCAAGACACGACCTCATAAATGACGTAGAACTACGTACACTATTAACAAATGCATTGAGTGTTTCATTACCCTAGTAACACAACTGTTTTTATCAAAGTTTTATAGCGCTTTTTTGGCTGTATTGAGCGCTATAAAACTTTGATAAAACCAATATTTTTACTTGGGTAATGAGTTATAATGTCTACTAATGAAGGATTGTGAATTTAGTGAACCGGATTCAGCAGTTAGCAGAACGTGCCGAGTTTAAAACCACACACAGCACAAACACACAAATCATACCATATCATAGACACACACACATCATACCATATCATACAAACACATACACATCATACCATATCATAGACACACACACACACATTATATCATATTATACACACACACACACACACACACACATCATACCATATCATCATACCATACACACATCATACCATATCATACACACATACACACATTATACCATATCATACACACTTAATTTATCTCAGCAAACTTCCCAACAGCTGATTGAGCTCGGCCGAAGCTTTGCCGAAGTTCTTAAAAATTCTGCCGAGAACTTGTAGAACATTTCGCTGAGTTTATCAGCTGTTGAGCTCTCGGCAATAAAATCTAAGTGTGTGCACACATCACACCATATCATACCATATCATACACACACAGCAAGCAAGCGACCAATCAGAGGACATTTTTTTTTTTTTTTTTTTTAAGGGGGGATTTGTTAGTAGCTTAAGTATTTATGATAAATATTAGTAAATAATGAGTGTGTGTGTCCAATCACAAATGGTGACTTCTCAACACTGTTAGAAATTTGTAATTTTAATTGTTAGGATTTGTTTGCTTTCGCAATTAGGACTTATTATTCGTAGGGATTTAAACCTACTTGTCAGAGAAGGGGAAGTAAACTTACAACTAACTTAATTGCTAGCTTATTGGCTATAAAGAGAGCTTATCGTAGCAATTGAGGATTGCAACGATTTTTGTCGAAAATTGTTAATAATTTTATTTGACATAGCTTCTAATGGTTCAACACCAGTAAGTCTATGTAATTCGAGTGTACCAAACCAAGGAGGACGCTTCAAAATCATTTTCAGAATTTTATTCTGAATCCTTTGGAGCGTTTTCTTCCTTGTTGAACAGCAACTTGACCAGATCGGTACAGCATAAAGCATTGCTGGTCTAAAAATTTGTTTGTAAATCAAAAGTTTTTTCTTTAAACAAAGTTTAGAATTCCTGTTAATGAGAGGATATAAACATCTCGTATATTTGATGCACTTGGCTTGTATACTCTCAATGTGCTTTTTGAAAATAAGTTTTTTTTCATAAAGTAGTCCCAAGTACTTAACCTTGTCGGACCAACTTAAAATAACCCCATTCATCTTGACAACGTGATTATTGTTTAGCTTGAGGGAAGAAGCCCTAGGCTTATGCGGAAAAATTATAATTTGAGTTTTAGAAGCATTGGGAGAGATTTTCCACTTTTGCAAGTAGGAAGAAAAAATATCTAAACTTTTCTGCAATCGACTGCATATGACACGAAGACTTTTTCCTTTTACGGAAATGCTTGTGTCATCGCAGAACAATGACTTTGTGCATCCTGGAGGCAAATCAGGAAGATCTGAAGTGAATATGTTGTACAGGACTGGACCCAAGACTGAACCTTGAGGTACACCTGCTCTGACAGGAAATCTATCAGATTTTGAATTCTGATAGACAACCTGCAGAGTTCGATCAGTAAGATAATTTTTTAAAATTTTGATAAGGAAAATTGGAAAATTAAAAGTTTGCAATTTCGCAATCAAACCTTTATGCCAAACACTGTCGAATGCTTTTTCTATGTCTAAAACAGGCAGCTCCAGTGGAATAACCTTCAGATTTGTTAGCTCGTATCATATTAGTAACTCTGAGCAATTGATGAGTTGTGGAATGCCCATGGCGAAATCCAAACTGTTCATTTGCAAAAATTGAATTTTCGTTGATGTGTGACATCATTCTGTTAAGAATAATTCTCTTAAACAGTTTACTTATTGAAGAAAGCAAACTGATTGGTCGATAACTTGAAACTTCAGCTGGGTTCTTATCCGGTTTTAAAATTGGAGTTATTTTCGCATTTTTCCATAATTTGGGAAAATATGCAATTTTGAAGCAGCAATTGAAAATTTTCACTTAAAAATCCATTGTGCTCTCAGGGAGATGTTTGATTAGTATATTAAAGATTCCATCGTCACCAGATGCTTTCATATTTTTGAAATTTTTAATAATTGATTTGATCTCATTCAAGTTAGTTTCAATTATTTCTGCAGGTAAAAAATTCTGGGAAGAAATTAAATCAAATTGACGTGTGACTTCATTTTCAATTGGACTCACAAAATTCAAATTTGAGTTATGAACACTCTCAAACTGCTGAGCAAGTCTTTGAGCCTTTTGTTCATTGGATACAAGAAAACGTTCACCATCTTTTAAAACTGGAATAGGCTTTGAAGGTTTCTTAAGAATCTTCGACAGCTTCCAAAATGGTTTTGAATATGGTTTCAATTTTTCAACTTTAGTCTCAAAATTTTGATTTCTCAGAAGAGTGAATCTATGTTTAATCTCTTTCTGTAAATCTTTATAAATAGTTTTAAAAACAGGGTCACGAGAACGTTGATATTGACGTCTGCGGACATTTTTCAAACGAATTAGAAGTTGAAGATTTTCGTCAATTATTGGTGAATCAAATTTCACTTGAGCCTTTGGAACAGAAAAATTCCTGGCATCAACAATTGCACATTTTAATGCTTCCAAAGCGGAATCAATATTCACTTCGTTTTGCAAATCAAGCTCATTATTGAAATTTCTCTCAATATAATTTTTGTATCTTTCCCAATTAGCTTTGTTATAATTAAAAACAGAGCTCATAGGGTTTAAAACTGATTCATGTGATAAAGAAAAAGTTATTGGAAGATGGTCAGAATCAAAGTCAGCATGTGTGATCAAATCACTACATACCTGACTTTGATCTGTTAGCACCAAATCAATTGTTGAAGGGTTTCTTACAGAAGAAAAGCATGTAGGACTATTCGGAGACAAAATAGAAAAGTATCCTGAAGAACAATCATTGAATAAAATTTTGCCATTGGAATTACTTTGAGAATTATTCCATGAACGATGTTTAGCGTTAAAATCGCCGATTATGAAAAATTTCGAACGATTTATGGTGAGTTTTTGTAAATCACCTTTAAAATAATTTTTCAGCTCGCGTGTGCATTGAAATGGTAAATATGCTGCGGCAATGAATAAAATCCCAAGTTCAGTTTGAACTTCAATTCCCAAAGTTTCAATTACTTTCGTCTCAAGATGGGGAAGAGCACGATGTTTGATTCGGCGATGAATAACAATTGCAACTCCACCGCCGGAACCCTGAATCCTATCATATCTATGAACCACGTAATTGGGATCATATTTTAATTTTATGTTAGGTTTCAAAAATGTTTCAGTAATAATTGCAATATGCACATTATTTACTGTTAAAAAATTAAAAAGCTCATTCTCATTGGCCTTCAATGAGCGAGCATTCCAATTTGATATTTTAATTGTTTTATTTAAAATCATTGCTAAATTTTAAATTAGAAACAATTTTAATAGTAAAATTTGTGCCTATTTGAATGGCTTCAAACATTGATTTTGCCTGCAACATGGCGTTCATAAGATCGAACATTGCCTGTTGCAAAAAAGAAAGTTTACCTGCCGTAATAGGCCCCAGGCAGTTGACATTAGAAAAAATATTTTCGGCAGCAATATTAGCTGGAGTAATAGGTGTACAATTATTTTCTAGCGTGTTTTGCTTACCCATATTAACGGTCATTTTCGAACTACCAACACTAGGCGGTATAATGTTCGAACTACCTGTAACCTGTGCATAAGTTAAACGGGTATGCAAAGGAGTAGGTAAACTATGCGTCACTGGTACACTTGGAGAATTTTGTTTTGAAGTTGGTTTTAATTGAGAAATTGAATTTTGTTTACCTTGCCTTGCCTTAACAATTGCTAAACGGACTGGGCATTGATAAAAATTTGACATATGGTTGCCGTTACAATTCGCACAGCGAAAATTTTTACTCTCTTTCACAGGACATGTGTCCTTTTTGTGAGAAGAGTCTCCACAAATGAGGCATTTTTGGTCCATGTTACAAAACTTTGAACCATGGCCATAACGTTGACAAACACGGCATTGGGTGATATGCTTTTCACCTCCGCCATACTTCCTATAAATTTCCCACTTTACACGCACATTATACAAAGCATGTGCTTTTTCAAAAAATTTTAAGTTGTTAACCTCATTGCGGTTAAAATGAATTAAATTATTAACAAGGGAAATTCCAGTTCTCTGACTGTTTTCGCCTCGTGATTTTTGTTTCATTAGAATTACTTGGGTAGGGGCTATGCCAAGTAATTCTGTTTAAGTAAGTTTGATCTCATCAACGGTTTGATCGTTGGTGAGACCTTTCAAGACAACCTTGAACGGCTTGGCGTTCTTGGTGTCATATGTAAAAAATTTGTACATCTTGTCAGTTAAATACTGAGCAAGACGATCACGACCCTTTACTGAGTCGGCTAATAAGCGACATTCACCTCTACGGCCAATTTGATAGGTAACTTTAACGTCAGAAACAAACGTTGAAAGTTCCTTTTTGAATATATTAAATTCAGAAGAAATAGTTACCACAATAGGTGGAACTTTCTCCTTTTTTAAAGATTTTATATTTTGTATAGTTTCATTATTGGTAACTTCCATTTCACCAGCTTCTTGCTCAGGCAAAATATCAAAAGGATTGTCACTACAGACACTCGAAGTGTCAGAAAGTGATGCCTCTCTTTTCCTCCCCGCAGCGATGCGAGGTTTCTTTTTCTGTCCAGCCATTTCAGGTGATACGAAAAAAGTTAAAACAAATGTCAAATTCAAAAGTAGGTAGTCTTGAGAAAGACTGATGGGAAATAACTTTCAGGTAGTCTTTAAAAGACACACTGACAAAACACAAACTTTGAAGCTATAGGCAGTCAAAGACCCACAAGCAACAGAAAAAACGTCTGATCTGTAGGACAGTTCAAGACGCACTGAATCAGAGGACATTATTTTTATTTCAGCAAGGCTTGACAATTTTCAATAGTGCAATAGTTCTTAGAGTCAAACAACATTTTTCTGCATTTGGGCAGATGCGTGTATAATTTTCCAATCGATTGCTGCAAGAATGAAGAAAATCGGTTGAAAACCAACCGACCTATAAGCATTTGAAAAGGGACAAATTTCGTCCCAGTTTTTCAGTTTGCATCCCTGTGTGGTATGCTAAAGTAAAACGTAGTTCTTCGTCAAAATCCTCAAGTATTTTGGGGCTCATTTACCACAATTTAAAATAAAAATAAAGGTTGCTATTCTAAGCATTTTTAGTGATTACGGTCGAGGTGATTAACTTATACATTATTACTGGATAATTACCAAGCCAGAGGAACTCAACGCAATAATTTATTAGAAGTTTAGTGATTCCATTAAAGGTGTGCTTAAAAAGTATAACTGGCAGGAAAAAAACCAAATTTATTATAATCAATCGAGGGCGCTTCAAGCACCCAAAATTTTCCCTCAAATGCTAACAAATCCTCGCTGCATAAAACCATCCAACAGGCTAAGACTGGGGGAACGCTACCGGTATGAACGCTTCGAGTATGAAAACATAAACAAGACCGGTAAAGTATGCGCGCGGTGGTAGCACGTTCCGGTCGAAAGTTAAGCTTCAAGAGTTTCTCGCATCAATTTAGGGCTTCGATTTCTGTTTAAATAATTTAAAAACCTCGCAGCATTAAAACCACCGAACCGCGACGACAACGACGACGACGACGACGACTATGCTAGCGTTAGCGGCTTCATCAGAGGAATTTCAGGCAGGCTTTTCCGCTTCGCAGCATGCAACAGCGGTAAAGGGCTCCGCATACTAAGTACCTCCTAGATTTACTACACCGCCAGAGGCGCACGTGCTGCGGCCATTTCTGATTGATAGTAATCTCCCGCAAGAAATTATGTTAGCGCTTTTAGCGGATGAGCGATTGTAGGTTAACACAGGGCGGGTTTCCTAAGATATTTTTTCGCGCGACTAAAAAGCTTCGAGTGTTGTTACTATACTCAGTTCAACAAACAAAGTGATGGGTTTGAACGATGATAACGGGTGTTACTGGACTTTGACATCGCTCTTGAGATGTCCACCCGATAAGGGGAAACTAATTGAGCCCTATAAAACCACTTTGGCTGGGTGAACAATCTCACAGTGAAAATTATGTCTCAATTCGACCAGACGACACGTACCTGGAGCGGTCCACGGCAGCCGCCGGTCCTCAATCCAGCCGCCAGCCTGGGTCAGGTGATTGCGAACGTTCTCGAGCGGACGCCGGAAAAGGTGTTCCAGATCTGTGCCGACACCGAAGCGGTTATGAGCTGTGGCGAACTGCGAACCCAAATGATCCGAGTGGCTTTGAATCTGAGCAAACGGTGCAATGTGTCTAAGTATGATATGGTGTGTGTGGTGGTGAATAACAGTGCCTGTGTGACTCCGCTGCTGCTGGGTTTCTTCCTGTTGGGAACACCGGTTCACACGCTGGATGCCTCGTTCGAGCAGTCCGATTTGGTGCATCTTATGGGCATCACCAAACCGAAGCTGGTTTTTTGTAACCAACACAATCTGGGTAGGGTGGAGCAATCTTTAAAAGAATTAGAGTCCGATGCTCGAATCATGGTTCTGGACACGCCGGAAACCGAAAAGCTACTGTTTGATCCGGTGGAAGGCGAGGTTGGATATCGTGCTCCCTATCTGGGCGATTCAGATAAAACCATAGCAGCGATTGTTTGTTCCTCCGGAACAACCGGCCTACCGAAGGCAGTCTGTCTTACGCATGCCCAACTGATTGCCCCCTACCCGTGGCTCACCAATCTGGGCATCGATACGATGCTATGCTTCAGTTCTCTCTACTGGGTGTCGTCGTTTCAACAGCTGATGATGGCTCTTTTCAACGGCCACAAACGAATCACCACGACAAAGCCTTTCAGCCCAGCGTACGCCTGCGAACTGATCGCCAAATATCGGGTTACGAACATTTTCACCCCTCCCCCGATGCTGGCCGATTTGGTGGTGTATTGCGAGACTCAACGGGTGACGTTGCCCTCGCTGCGGGTAGTCGGATGCGGTGGAAGTTCGCTGCCGGAATCACTGCGCCAGAGGGCCAATGCGTTGCTAAAGCCAAACGGAAAGGTTTACATGGGTTATGCGATGAGCGAAACTGGCGGAATCGTTTCGATCGATCTGTTCGGCAAACCCAACTCGGCCGGTGTGCTCATGGCGAATGTCACTGCAAGGGTGAAAACCCGTTTATTATAATTTAGAGAGTTGTAAAATTTTATCTTACCTCCGCTAGATCGCCAACGAAGACTGGGATCTGCTCGGACCCGAGCAGGAGGGTGAAATTCAGGTCCACTACGCTCACCCCTTCTACGGGTACTACGGTAACGAGGCGGAAACGCAAGCCCTGCATACCTTCGATGGGTTCATCAAAACTGGTGACGTCGGATACTTCGACAAGACGGGCTTCCTGTACATCACCGACCGCAAGAAGGAAATGCTCCGCTACCGGGGCTACCAGATTGCTCCGGCCCAGCTGGAAGCGGCTCTGATGGAGCTGCCGGGGGTGGAGCAAGCCGCAGTTGTCGGTGTCCCGGATCCGGATCCACCCCATGTCGATTTGGCAACGGCTCTGGTCGTACTGTCGTCAGCAACTTCGCCAAACACGACGCCAGAACAGTTACAGAGCGTATTTAACGAGCGAGTTCCCGACTACAAACGGCTCCGGGGTGGACTGTTCTTCGTCAAATCTCTACCGCGAACAGCCAACGATAAGATTAACCGTCGCGAGGCGACCGCGATGGCTCGAAAGCTTTCACAACTTTACAACGATTAACGATCATCTTAATTATTTTCGTTCTTGTTTTTATTTTTTCTGTCATGTTTCAATTTTTTTGCTGTTTTTTTTTCTTCACTCTAGCTTGTAAATTGTGTGGTTAGTTTCATACCGTGTAACAATTGGCTTCTGCTTCTTCTGTTGTCTACTTTTGTGTCCTTTCAAAAAAAAATTAAACTACTTGTCGCAAATCGCTAGGAAAGGGTAGGAAAGAAGTCGGGAAAAAAATAAATAACCATCTTTCTATTCACTACTTAGCTAGATAAAACTGATAAATAAAGAGAAAAAAATAGTAACTTGATAAGAGATTGATTGATTAATAAGTTGATGTGCGCTAAGTTTGTTGCACGAATATATTAGGAAAAAAAATATCAGGAAAAACCCCACAGTATGCTATCTTCCTCACGAGCACACTTAAGTCGGAAGGTAAATAAATGAATCATGTCTAAGAATGTGTTGTCTTATCGTTCTAGTGGTATATAATAAGTGGGGGGGAAATATTTCTCGCATCGTTTCCCTTAGTTTGAACGATTGAATAATAGGAGATAACTGGGAAGAAAGCCAACGTTTTTTTTTTTGTTGGTGTTAGTTTTTTTTGTCTCCTTAGAATCCCCGTTTTTTTTTCTTCTTCTTTATGTTACTGTCAATAATGTTCATATTGCAAGTACTATCCTAGTAATAGCCTATACGTCCACTAACTTCGAATTACCTATAAGTCAACGTTTCGATTTCCAACCTAGTTAATACCATGGTTTAGTTTTAACGTTCAACCTGTCCGTCTAGGCGAACACTGCTGTTTGCTGTGCTTGTTTTTTAATGTTATTTTTTTCAACTTTTCTAACTTTATGTATAAATTGATTACCTACACTAGGAGCTAGTTTAAGCATTTCCTTTTGTACACTTTCTGACTAAGATCTGTTTTTGCGTTGTCACTCGTTCGAATCTTTGCTAACCCCGTCCGCTCCCCCGTTTTTCATATGCACGATAACAGTAGTTGCCACAGTTCAGCAGCATGAACAGAATAAGTAGGTGTGACCATTTTCTACAGTTCATCGAATCAAAAATTATCGGGTGTGACATATATTATAAATTTATCAACAACAACATGACCGACGTGAAGTGAAATCAAGATTCAATACTTCAAGTGTTGGAAGTGGTCCCCGTGGTTCTGTGGTTAGCGATGTCGGTCGGCTAGCTCTCCCACACGGTTGTGATATCAAGTTCGATTCCCGATCAGGTCGAGGAACTTTTCGAGCTAGAAATTTTCTCGACTCAGTACTGGGGCACGGTGTATCGTTGTACTTATCCTACAACATGCAAAATGTGCCGAAAACAATATCGATAACGAATTCTCTCAACTAATCTAGTTGATCGAGACCGCATTAACCCCCAGGCTAGCGTGCGATATTGTATTGTGTTGGAATTATACCCAGATTAGTATTTTAGAGATAATTACAAATAGAGTAATTTTTCAACCAGGTTGATTTTTTTGCACATTTTAATTTTACAAAGAAAAATCTATTCAAAGTTGTTAACTCGGCAGAAGATCGCCGTAACACGTTTTTGAAGATTAGTATAAATAAACCTTAGTTTATCGAAAAAAAATTTAAAATAGAGGTTGAGCACGATTAAATTTGGACACCCGAAATGACCAGTCTTTTCGCTTGAAGTGCATACTTTTTCTTGTTTCATCTGAAACTCAGTACTAAACAGTACTAGAGGAAATTGATGGCGTGAAACAAAATGCATTATGAATAAAACGAATTTACTGACACTTGGAGTCAAAATAAACCACTATGCGGAATTCCCAATTTGGTGCCGATTGTAGCACCCCTCGATCTGTAGTACCCTTCACTTTTTTATCAAAGTGTCATTTTTCGTTACAAACCCCCATTTTCTTTCATTTATGGCTACAAATACATAATGTCTAGGAATAAACAGATACATTGTTTTTGGATTAAATTAGTCAAGGAATCAAAAAAAAATCGATTTGAAGCGGCAGTGTTGCCGGGTATGTTCGGGGTACGGTGGTACTGTTCCACAATATATATCGTATCACATTCCACTGCCGACTTATTCTATTGCTCATCCCTAACTGACTTTGGTCTCGACTACACAGGTCTATAAGAGTTATCAGCATCAGCTGACTCTTCTATGTGTGATGAGACATTCCTTTCAGTCGCTTGCACAGCAGTGTGTGTAGTTAGGGATGAGCAATAGAATAAATCGGCAGTGGAATGTGATACGATATAGATTGTGGAACAGTACCACCGTCCCCCGTAGTTTAATTGGTCAAAACACCATGCCGGGGACAGGGAGATTGCGGGTTCAAGTCCACTCAGGATGCGGTATATTTTTCCAAATCTGTATCATATTTCCAGTTCGCTTATTTTTCGCTTTCCCTACTACACATACTGTTTGCTTGATGAACTTGTGTGTTACCGGGTAAAAGCCTTTGTTAAAAATAGAAATTTAGTTCGAAAAAGACTTCAAAGTCAAATTGTTCAATTTTAAACGTTAACTAAGCTTTCTGGTTATCGAAAAAAAATTGCCCCGGTGTACCTTAGTCAAACCCGAAACCGTTGAAACTTTTGTACTTTTTGCACACTTGAGATGGAATGACTTATAAGTATTCCATACCTACTTCAATCGGTAGAGTGCCCCGGCAGACTGCAAAAAATGGACACGGAAAAGTTCGGACACACAAGAAATGCTTTTGTCTCAAATATTTTTAATTATTTTTTCTATGTTTCTAATACATTGCTTACTACTGAAGGTTTAAGCTTCCATGCGTAACGCTAATCGTTACTTTCTTTTCCCACTTTTCTTTGCTCCTTTCTTAGCGTTACATAATTTATCGTAACCGTTTGAGAAGCAAAATATGAGGTTGAATATAAACCAGGATTTCAAATCAGAATCTTTTCAAAACATCAAAAGGAGCAAAAATTGGAGCTGAAAACCTCTGAAACCCATTCAAAACATTGAATTAGTTGATTATCACTGTATACATTGGAGTAGAAAATATTATAAAAATCCTTATAATTTTATATGGCTTTAGAAACCCTTATTTATTGGAAAACGTTTCTACGCCAAATCAGTTTATTATTTTTTATTATTATTCAATTCAATTGCAAATTAACCACGAGTAAAATCCAGAAAACCCACATTAAATTGCATCACAGAATAAATTACCCATTGAGTATTTTATCTTGAGAATTTGAATAAAAATTGGCGTCACCCGAAAAGCAATGTCGCGAAGTGATTTACAAGCAAGCGTGTCGTGGGAGTGTTTAACAAGCGTGTCGTGGGAGTGTTTAACCGGAATCTGTCCAAGTCTTTCGTTCAGAGAGCCAAGGACCAAATCGTGACGAACAGCAAAATGCGGTGAGAAAGTCGCGGGCCCCGAAACTGTATTCCCAGATGCTGACGAAGCTTAAAGGTGGTCTCCCAACAGCTTCAAGAGCTACTGTTCTTCACCGCCCAGCACAAGATTGATGTTTCGGAGGAAATAAAGAGGCAGCAACTGTCAAAGTTTGTCAATAAATACATGATTTGGCAAGCGGTTAGTGACTACCGGGACTGTAAACGGAGAGATCTACCTCAAGGAGTTTCTACAGAAGCGTCTGCTTCCTCAATTGAACCAATACGAGGGCCCTACGATCGGTCGAATCTAGCTTCGTGCCACTATTTAATTTATGTCCTGGAGTGGTAAGAAGCCAACGCAGTCACTTTCGTACCCAAGAAAATGGACTCCCCCAGCGCACCGGAACTAAGACCTATCGAAAAATATTGGGCTTTTATGAAGCAGGCACTACGAAAGCATCCCAGGGAGGTCAAATCTGAGGAAGACATGCGAAAAATGTAGGCAATTTATGTGATTTTTTCAAGGATGCTAAAAATGAACACGGGCTAAGGATGTGGATGTGTTCTAAGTCTATATCACATCCTTAGCTCGTGTTCATTATTAGCATCCTTGAAAAAATCACATACATTGCCAAAAAAAAAAAATGCCCATATTTATTTGCCTGCTTGACATCTTATACTTGATGTACCACAAAGATGGACCAACTAGTTTCCATAAGAGTGGTGACAACTTGCTGTTCGTTTTTCGTTGCCCAAGCAATCGATTTTCATATGTTGCATTTACATAAGACCCAACTCTGACCCGGCTGTTTACTTAAAACATGCGTCTTGTGTTCAACAACTGTGTGAAATTGCTGCTTCTACCGATACTGTCTTTGCTTTAGGAGACTATAACTTGCCCAGGCTCTTATGGAATTATGATGCCGACATAGATTGCCTAATTCCTGTTAATGCTTCCTCGGAACAGGAAATTGCTTTAACACAATCCATTTTGGCATGTGGATTACAACAGGTTCAAAATGTGCGTAATTCAAACGGAAGACTTCTTGACCTGGCTTTTGCAAGCAACACTGAGAGAATCGAATTATTCGAGTCACCTCGTGGAATTTTAAAAATTGACAGCCACCACAAGCCGTTCATTATCAAATATGATTATTTTCGAAATTCTGACGACACCTGGGCAGATCGATCTCACTACGATTTTGAATCATGCGATGAACCCTCAATTCATGCTCGGTTAAGTTCTATTGACTGGGAATTGCTTATGGAGAATTGTAACATTGACGACGCTGTCCTCCGGTTTTACGAAACTCTCTTCAACATTATTCACGATCACACTCCTATTCGACGACGTAGAGTTCGCCCACGTTTCAATCAACCATGGTGGACTTCCGAGCTCCGGAATCTTCGCAACAGATTACGTAAGATAAGGAAACGTTTCTTCAAATCACGCACTGAGGACAACAAGCGATTGCTTCACGAAATGGAGGAGCTCTACACCGGTCGTCTGAACGCAATATTTCATGACTACATATCGCGCAATGAATCGAACGCCAAGCGGGATCCGCTCTCGTTCTGGTCATTCATCAAAAAATTGAGACGGAATAGCGGTATACCTCAGGATGTATCCTACAGGAATATCAGCGCGGACTCCACTGATACGGGTGTTGAACTTTTCGCTAAATTTTTCAAAAACGTATATTCGGACACCCAACCCACCCATTCACCGGACGAACGTCGCGAATGGTTGGATAGCATAGCTCACTACAACGTGAATTTACCGCAATTTAATGTTTCTGTTGATGAGGTTCAATAAATGCTAGTATCATTAGATGCTTCTAAAGGTCCCGGTCCGGATAATCTACCGCCAGCTTTTGTTAAGCAGTTTGCTACTAGCCTCGCCTTGCCCGTATCGATTTTGTTCAATCGTTCGCTAGGTTGCGGTGTGTTTCCGACAGTGTGGAAAATTGCGTCTATAACGCCAATACATAAAACTGGAAACATTCATAATGTTGAAAATTACCGTGGTATTTCAATACTTAGCTGCCTTCCAAAATTGCTTGAAAAAATTGTTTACGACGCTACGTATCGTTCTATTCATCCAATCATATCTGAACATCAACATGGTTTCGTGAGAAAGCGTTCTACAGTCACGAATTTGATGATATTTATTGACTCGCTGATAAATGGTATTGAAGAACGACGACAAGTTGATGCAATTTATGTGGATTTCAGTAAAGCATTCGACAAAGTACCACATGCACTAGCAGTTGATAAGATGAGGTGTATGGGTTTCCCTAACTGGGTGACTAAGTGGATACTGTCCTACTTAACCGATCGCTCGGCCTTCGTATCAATCGGTGGTACTAAATCTTCCTGCTTCAAACAACCTTCAGGTGTGCCACAAGGCAGCCATTTGGGACCATTAATATTTATTTTGTTCGTAAACGACCTGTGTACCCGTCTACGCTCCTCAAAACTCATGTTTGCGGATGACTTAAAAATATGCCGTGTAATTAAATCCAGACTTGACTGTTGTGCTCTACAGAATGATATTGACGCACTTTTACGCTGGAGCACATTGAACGGCATGCAGGTTAATGCCACTAAATGCTGCGCCATCACCTTCAGCCGCTTACACAATCCTTTGCATTTTGGTTATACAATAGGTTCCAGCAGTCTTCCCCGAGTGAATGAAATAAAAGATCTGGGTGTAATCATCGACTCTAAGGTCAGATTTAACGGGCATATTTCCATGATTACTGCCAAAGCGTTTGCCACCTTAGGTTTCTTGAAAAGAAATACTAGTGCATTTCAAGATATCTATGCGCTCAAATCACTATACTGTGCTCTAGTCCGCAGCATTCTGGAATACGCTGTTGTTATATGGGCGCCATATCACGCTGCGCAACTAAACAGAATCGAAGCTATACAGAAAAACTTTATAAAATATGCTCTACGTGTCCTGCCCTGGAATAACACTGTTCACCTTCCGCCATACGAGGAACGATGTCAACTAATTAACCTGGAGCCACTGGCAGTAAGAAGAAAACTACTTCAGCGGCTTTTTGTATTTGGTTTACTCAATGGAGAAATCGACTGCAGCTCTCTGTTAGGTTCTATTGGTATTACCGTTCCACGGAGGCAGCTGCGAAATTACACGCTGCTGTGGCAACATACTCATCGTACCAACTACGCTTATAACGCACCATGGAATATGTGCTGCCGAGTTTTCAACGAAGTTTGTGACGTCTTTGATTTTAATATCAGTAAAAGTACTTATAGACAAAGAATTCAACACCTAGACTAAGTAAATATCTGTACAACTTTTTGTTGAAGATTGACCAATAAATTAAATTGAATTAAATTAAATTAACTCCGAAAATCTTGAAATTTTATGATATTTAAAGGAAAAAAAACCTAACCTCTCAACCCTCCGTTACAGGCACTATTATATTTTGTACAAAGCTCTTTGTAATATCCCATTAAAAAAATATCGCTAGTCATGGTGTGAGTGAAGCAATGTTAACGACATAAGTTTCCTACAATGATTACTTTTTCCTATTCAATAACAATTAATTTCATTTTAATTGATAGTAGTAAAAAATAATTCATCGATTTTCGGCTAAAAAAATTTTTTTTGAGATAACACCAGATCTCGACGTATTATGCATTTTTAAATAATTTGGCATCAAAAAAAGGTCGACTTTCCCAAGTTCATGTACCATTCGCGAATTTCCCAATTTGATGTAACCATAATGCCGACACACGAGGTACATTTTTCGTTTCCTTTTGTGATGCTCTGTTGCCAATACGTGCTCAAGGCGATTACCCGACTGCTAGCGCGGGTAGGTATTACGAACAAACAGCAACAGAAAAAGTATTCTGAGAAGATAGGAAAAAAGGTTGTACTTTTGGAATGCCTGGCTAGAAGTTTGAGGTAAAAGTTAGGCGACAATTGATCCCACGCAAATGTGGCAAAACTAGGGTGAGTGGCAAAATAAGAATGCATGGCATTATTGAGATGTCGAAAAGAGGGTAAATTTGATAAAATAGAAAGGATTGCTTTTTTGGAGTTCAAAAACAAGATAAATGTGCCGAAACTAGGATAAAATAGTTGAATTATAAGTCTAAAAATAGAGTACTCGTGTCAGAACTAGGACAAAAGGCTTTATTGGGTGCCGAAACAGAGATAACCTCCAAAACTAGAATAGTTGATTGTAATAGGGCCCTACATTGCATTAGAAAGAATTACTTGTTAAAACTAGGATAAATGGCTTCAATAACCAAAAATTGCGCAATCATAAACGACGAAAATGAAAGTAGTTTTGCAATCCTTAGAAATACAGGCAAAATAAAAGGTTGATTTAAGGAAGTTTTTATGTAAACGATATACCAGATCGTAACGCAAAAAAAAGATAAAACAAAAAAGGCAAAACCAAGCTTCAAGAAAAAATGTTGATGCTAAATCAAGTTTCTGAACAAAAATTTCATAGCGCGTTCGATTAGCAGAGTGCCTTGTAAGACTGCAGAATTTAAAATTAAGCCTGTACATCATTCATCTGTGAGGACAATATTTTTAATATTCCTTTGCCCAATTTAAGCTATGCTTTTGTGAAATTTTTCATTTATTCCTCTGTTATGAACCTCACTTTGCTACCGAACATTTTTGAGATTAGCGAGAAATCATTTTTTCAAACTCAGGTTTTCGCTAAAAAAATTCATACATTATTTCACATTATTTGAAGATTTTTTGTCGTTATGAATTTTTATTTTGTTGTTACTTCTAGAACTTTCAAAAACATTATGAAAACTCATCCTTTTGTCTACAACTTTTAATCAACTTTCAAGCTAATCTTAGCAACTTTCAGTACTTATTATAATTTAGTATATTTTCAAATATTTGACAAATTTTTATGTTTATAATATTACCTCAAAATATCATCAAAATAAAAATAGCAAATTACTTTGCAGTTGAATCGCAAAGAAAATAATTTTCTTCTCTAGAACTTACTCCCAATACTTTTCTTGAAAAATGTCAAGATGTCGAGTCTTTTTTCAAGAATCATTCAGAAATTTGGCAATAAGGAAAATCCCTAATAAGTACAAAATAATAAAAAAAAGTTCTCAGCCACGCCTTGGTCTTCATGTCATTCACTGCTGAACCTCCTGGCAACCTGCCGCGTGCAAATTTTTCTCGAATATCCTCCCCATTCGCCGCTCTCTCGCTACACAAGGAAACACGTTCACCGCAGTAAAGGTAAAACAAAGTATAATTATTAAGTTTCTTGTCAGACTTTTCAAAAAATCCGTGCTTCTAGCCGGCTGTTGGTTATAATTATGCAAAACTCTCATTCTCGATCCTCTTCCCCATTTCTCCAATTGCTCGCCGAGGTTGCTGCTTGTTAATTAAACCTAAATTGAAATTCCTTCCATCTATAAAAAAAACTGTGTAGAGTTCGTGTTTGTTTTGTGTGTGTATGGTTGATTCTAGTCTCCTGCATTCTTAACCAATAGAATAACAATTTCCTCCTCTTAACATTCCTCTACAATAATGACACTCTCTGTCTCACACACGCACAGTTGCACTGCGCCCTGGTTAGCGCGCCTGATGGAAGTACTTTTTCTCACTCACAGCTTTTTCGCGCCTATAACATCTACAGCTACAACTAGAACATTTAAATCGAGGAATCAACCAAAACGGAACTGATTTCCTCCTGAACCAAAAAAGAAGAACAAAATCTAAAACTGAGAAGTCATCAACAAAATATCGAAACTAGCTCTAAACTTCCGAACGCAAGCTCACGATCAAAAACTAGTTAAAATATCGGTGGTGGCTAACTGATTCTTCGTGTCCTTCTTCTAGTGTTTTTTTTTACATTGTGAATTTGCCTGTTCCGTGTATAAAGTGTGGAAGGAATGGTGACTTACCCTGCTGAGCGTTTACCGTTGGAATCGTCACAGCAAGGGGTTTTGCTCCGACGACGGATCATGCTCCGAATACTGCCGATGGCGCTGGTCCACCTACGTCAAACACTTTTGCGCCTCTGCAGCAGTCGCTCGTTGGCGCCATCTTCCGAGGCGGCGGCGGTCGTATCCGAAGGCACCGAAAGCCGCCGTTGATTTCGTCGTCCTTCGTCTCTGCTGCGTCGTCGCTGGTCATTGATTTTTCTTCGATTTGCTGCTGAACTTTTTCCCGAACGGGAATGGCAACTTTCGTCGTCCTCGTCCTCGCTTGACGTCCTCGTCGACGGTGGATGAATCGGTTGAACAGTTGTCCAGGTCCGTTCCGGCGTGGTGTCCACTAGCTGATGCAAGGCCGCCGGAAGCGACACCACTGTCGCTTTGCTGCTGCTGCTGCTGTTGCTGCGGGTGGTGTGACTGGAGCTGTTGATGCTGCTGATGTCCTCGGCTAGTGCCAGGCTGCTGCTGCTGCTGGGCAAGGTAGTAATCAGTGAGCTGCTGGAGCTGTAGCGTGGATGCGGCGGAAACGGAACCGCCCCCTGATCCCGCCGGCGACGACGCAACGCTCGAAGATGTCGGTGGAAGAGATAGCGATGGGGATCCCAGGGGGACCAGGTCGGTGTCGGACGAGCGGACCAGCGAGAAGAGGCTGGAAAATAAACAAAAATGTGTTAAAATTGAGCATAAATTAGAAAAAAAGTGTCTATAATCTATCATAAGCTTTGATTTATGTCTGAGTTAAATATGAGGTTTGCAACTGGCAGCACGATTACAACGATAAAGCTAATGAATTTAACGATATTTTGACTGAAAGCTTCAAAAACTTCGGTATCATTCGAATCCACTCATGAAAAGTTAGTAAATGTTTCCACATAGGTTTGTTTTGTCTTGCGTAAACATTTCCTATTGTGTACCTATTAATAATAGCCAGCAATTGAATCTTAATTGAATTAACCTTTTCTAGCCTTTAGAAGATTATTTTCAATATTTTCAACTCAATTTTGGATTATTTTCTCGTTTACCATTTTCCTTCAGATATGTGTTTTCGCTGTTCTAGGGTAAATTTTAGTTAGTTTTCTTCTCCATGCTTTTCTGACCTTTGCAATCTTAAGCTAATTTTGGAATCTTTTTTTTTTTTTTTCTTGACTTTTCTGACCTATTGAAGCAGGTTTTCAAAATTCTGAACTCAATCTGAACTGTTTTTTTTGTCTTTTCTTCAGAGACGTCTTGTCGCTATTCTATGCTTAGTTTTTTTTTTTTAGTTTTAAATTAGTTTATTTGACACGGCACGATACATTTTCTGTTTTACTGAGCCAAGTACAATTCGTTTTAATTCTACGTTAGCAGGGAAAAGAGGGAGGCCTTTTCTTTATTCTCGCGGCCGACTACGAGCTAGTGGGGATTTAAGGTGAGAGGAGGGGAGATACAATTTTGACTTAAAACTATTTTGGAACTTTGTTTTTCAACTGGTAGAGCAATTGTATTCTTGTTTGTTGTGGGTTCAAAATATTTGTGTAAGCATAGTTGCGGGCTCTTCGTTTCCGTGTCTTCAGCATAGCATATTTGTATCCTTAATCTGACAAATAGACAAAGAAAATTTTAAATTTTAATGTCAGCGTTTTTCAGAAAGCAGTATAACTGTGTCATGTACTGGAGATCACCGCTTCCCAGAATGTCTCTAACGGGTACGTTCGGTTGTTTTCCTCGGGCCCGAAGGGAATCTATAAGCTCGGACCTAACACCACAGTATTCGGTACACGACCAAACAACATGCTCGATGTCATGGTAGCCATCGCCACAAACGCAGTGATTACTGTCTACAAGCCCTATACGAAAGAGATGCGTGTTTAACGTGTAGTGATTGGACATAAGTCTAGACATCACGCGAATGAAGTCCCGACCTACATCCAACCCCTTGAACCATGCTTTCGTTGATACCTTAGGAAAAATGGAATGTAGCCACCGTCCCAGTTCATCTGAGTTCCATGATGATTGCCAACTGTTGAGTGTTCTCTGACGCAAAATGCTATAAAATTCATCATAAGCAATTGGTCTTTCATAAATATCGCCATCAATAGCACCCACCTTAGCTAAAGAGTCAGCCTTTTCGTTACCCGGAATCGAGCAATGAGAAGGGACCCACGCTAAGGTAACCCGGTAATTTTTATCTGTTAAAGCACTTAAAAACCACCGTATTTTCCCCAGGAAATACGGGGTGTGCTTCACAGGCTTCATCGATCGCAGAGCCTCAATGGCACTGAGACTGTCTGTGAAGATGAAGTAGTGGTCTGTGGGTAGGGTTTCGATGATTCCAAGAGAGTACTGAATACCAGCAAGTTCTGCGACGTACACGGAAGCAGGAGCATCGAGTTTGTAGGAGGCGGTAAAATTTTCGTGGAAAACACCGAAGCCAGTGGACTCATCTAGATTAGATCCGTCAGTGTAAAACCTTTTATCATAACTAACATGTTTGAACTTATTCGAAAAAATCTTAGGGTTCTCTTGCGGTCGCAATTGATCCGGGATACCAGAAATGTCTTGTTTCATGGTGGTGTCGAAAAATATAGCATTATTAGAAGTATCTAAAAGTGCGACATTGGAGGAATCGTATGAAGAAGGATTAATATCTTGAGCCATATAGTCAAAATATAAAGTCATAAATCTGGATTGAAATTGAAGGTCGACCAACCTCTCGAAATTTTCAATTACTAATGGGTTCCTAACTGTGCATCGAATTAGCAACCGGTAAGAGAGATTCCAAAAACGATGTTTCAACGGAAGAATACCCGCTAACACTTCAAGACTCATCGTATGGGTCGACTGCATGCAACCCAAGGCAATACGCAAACAACGATATTGTATTCTCTCTAATTTTATAATGTGCGTGTTCGCGGCGGAGCGGAAGCAGAAACAGCCGTACTCAAGAACTGACAATATCGTTGTTTGGTAAAGCCTTAGAAGGTCTCCTGGGTGGGCTCCCCACCAGGTTCCGGTAATCGTACGAAGAAAATTAATCCTCTGTTGGCATTTTCGTGTCAGATACCTAATATGACAAGCCCAGGTGCATTTAGAGTCGAACCAGACCCCGAGATATTTAGCGACTAAAACCTGAGAGATCGTTTTACCCGTTAGTAGGAGCTGCAGCTGAGCTGGGTTATGCTTCCTAGAAAAAACGACCAACTCAGTTTTCTCCGGAGAGAATTCGATACCCAGCTTAAGAGCCCATTCAGACAAATTGTCTAAGGTATCTTGCAATGGTCCTTGCAGATCGCTAGCCTCGCTACCAGTAATGGATACAACGCTATCGTCTGCAAGTTGCCTTAGCGTGCATGAATTTGCAAGACATTCATCGATGTCATTGACGTAAAAATTATATAAGAGAGGACTTAAACATGAGCCCTGGGGAAGGCCCATGTAACTAATTCGGGAAGTTGTCGAATCGCCATGTGAGAAATACATATGCTTTTCTGACAACAGATTGAGCAAAAAGTTATTCAAATTTAGTGAAAGTCCCTGCGAATGAAGTTTCGCGCTTAAAACTTCTACAGAGACAGAGTCAAAAGCCCCCTTAATATCCAAGAACGCAGAAGCCATTTGCTCTTTTCGAGCAAATGCGAGTTGAATTTCAGTAGAAAGCAACGCTAGGCAATCGTTCGTCCCTTTGCCCCGGCGAAAGCCAAATTGAGTATCTGAAAGTAAACCGTTTGTTTCGACCCATTTGTCTAACCGTAAGAGGATCATTTTCTCCATTAATTTCCGGAGGCAAGAGAGCATTGCAATCGGCCTATATGAATTGTGATCAGAGGCAGGTTTCCCGGGTTTCCGAATAGCAATGACTTTTACCTCCCTCCAGTCATGCGGAACAATATTTAGCTCAAGAAACTTGTTGAACAAGTCCAACAAGCGTCTTTTTGCAGAGTCGGGTAGATTCTTCAACAGGTTGAATTTTATTCTATCTAACCCTGGAGCCTTATTGTTGCACGACAGGAGAGCCATTGAAAATTCCAACATCGAAAATGGAGGCTCTTCCGTAGTTACTATAAACGCGTCGCGAAAGGTTTTCTGTTCCGGTACAGAGTCCGGACAGACCTTTTTGGCAAAATCGAGTATCCAGCGATCTGAATACTCCTCACTCTCATTCGAAACGTCACGGTTCCGCATGCGCCTGGCGGTATCCCAAAGAGTGCTCATCGCTGTTTCCCTCGACAACGCGTTTACGAACCGCCGCCAGTACCCGCGTTTTTTCGCCTTTACTAAGCTCTTCATCTGCCTGCCCAGTGCCTCGTACTTTCGTAGTAGGTTGACAGTGCCGTACTCCCGGTAGTCCTTATACGCCGCGGACCTTCGCGCGTACAGCTCAGAGCACTCTTTGTCCCACCATTTGTTGGGAGGGCGTTGTCTAATCGTTACCCCGGGTATCGGTTTCGTCTGAGCTTGCGTCGCGGCGTCGATTATCAAGCCAGCTAAGAACGCGTATTCTTCCTCCGGAGGAAGTTCCTCGTGAGTCTCGATAGATTCCGCTATAATAGACTCATAACACTTCCAATCAATATTACGTGTAAGGTCGTAGGAAATATTGATTGGGTTCGGGGGAGTTGAACCATTAGCAATTGATATAACGATTGGAAGATGATCACTACCGTGGGGATCGTTGATTACTTTCCACTGGCAATCTAACGCTAGTGATGTCGAGCAGAGGGATAGGTCAAGCACGCTTTCACGTGCCGGAGGATTAGGTACGCGTGTCGCTTCCCCAGTATTCAAAACTGTCATATTGAAGTCGTCGATCAAGTTACAGATTAAAGAAGATCGGTTGTCGTCGTACAGCGACCCCCATAGCGAACAGTGAGAGTTAAAATCTCCCAAAATCAAAAAAGGTGCGGGAAGCAATTCTGCTATATCAAGGAGTTGCTTCTGTTCAATCCGCGCGGATGGGGGAATATATAACGAAACAAGGCAAAGGTCTTTTCCATTCATATTCGTTTGAATGGCAACAACTTCAATATTCGAGATCGAGGGGAGGTCAATTCTGAAAAAAGAATAGCACTTTTTGATCCCTAAAAGTACCCCTCCACCGTGTGAGTCTCGATCTCGACGAATGATGTTAAAATCGTGAAAAATTAAGTTGGTCATTTGAATTGAGAAAAGTTTCACAAAGCGCGAACGCATCACAATTGTATGTGTTTATCAAATGTGAAAATAAATCAAATTTGGGGATGATACTTCTGCAGTTCCACTGTAACACAGTGACAAAATTCCTAACCTCTTTCAACGTATTAGTCATCGAAAGATACGATAGCTGAAATGAGGGGCCAAGTTGCTGTGAGTTGCTTCAAAAAGGTTTTCACTGTTGGGAGAAGGGCAAGAAGAATGTTTTGAAGGGGATCTGGTATGTTGAATGTTTTAAATATCCAGTCCACAATATCAGAGAATTTTATGAACCCTGTTTCTTTTATGTCTTCTGATCGAGAAATGGGTGCCCGAGGGGTTTTTGGTGCCCCAGGAAGCGGTGGGTACTCCTGGTTTGATTTGAAATTAAAACCGGGGGGTACTTGCTTCGGTTTTTCTTCACCGCTTCCTTTTTGTGTTGTCTTATTGGTCATTCCGCTAGGGGTTATCTTACGACCTTTACGAGAAAGATTAGGAGAGTTGAGCATTCTCCTCTTCCTAGATCCCTCTGGCAAGGCATAGGAACACCCTTCGACGGGATCGTCAGATGTACCCTCATCGGTTGGCAAAAAGGAAAAGATGTTTCCTGTCGAGGGTGGCTCAGCCCTCTTAAGCATTTCTGCAAAAGAGCGCTTTGATCGTTCCTTAAGGGAACGCTTAATTTTTTCCTCGCGCTGTTTGTACGCGGGACATGCCGGAAGGTCATGCCGAGTTCCCTCGCAATAAAGACACTTTTCAGTATCCCCACTGCAAGCGTTCTCAGCATGATTGCCTCCGCACTTGCTACAGCGTGCCTTGTTGCAGCAGTAGGTGGCTGTGTGACCTAACTGCTTACAGTTTTGGCAATGCATGACCCGCGGTACGAACAGGCGTACAGGTAGACGAACCCTGTCCAAGCGGACGTAGTTCGGCAGCGCGGATCCGGCGAATGTTACTCGGAAGGAATCCGAAGGGAGGAATTTCTTCTTCCCTTCTTCGATGGATACTGAATGCAATTGCTTGCAATCCAGTATCTTTACACTTTGCATCAAGGGGTTTTTAAAGCAGCCAACTCCATGACGCAAAATGTCATCGACAGTGAGATTCCCCTCGGTAACCACACCGTCGATTTCTACATCCTTGGCAGGGATGTACACGCGATACTCTCTCGTGAAGAGCTCGTAGCCAGCAATTTCGTTTGCTTGCTTCAAGCTACTCACGACAACTCGCAGTTTGTTCGGCCTCACCTTCGTAATCTCGGTTACGGCCGAAAAATGTTTTGCCAGGTCTTTGCCAATTTGGATAATATTCAATGGCTTCTTTATGGGCCGGAAAAAAACAACGTAGGGACCGCCAGCGGCATCTGGGTAAGCTTTTACCCGTACTTCCGGTACTCTTGGTACAGGACTTGGCAAAGGGGAGGGCACAGGGGAAGGTAGGGGTGTGCTGATGGGAGAAATTTCAATTTCTTCCCCGTTTGTTTCCACCTCCAGGAAAAGTTGCACCTGCATGTCGTCCATTTTGCGGGAGCGTTACGCTCTACCGCACACAAACGATAAATATTCGAATATGGGGGGGGGTTCAAGTAGTTGATGTTAAATTTTAAAAACAATTTTTCAATCTA
Organism: Wyeomyia smithii; assembly: GCF_029784165.1. Classification (NCBI taxonomy): domain Eukaryota; kingdom Metazoa; phylum Arthropoda; class Insecta; order Diptera; family Culicidae; genus Wyeomyia; species Wyeomyia smithii. Next base: position 22,731,127 of record NC_073694.1, read on the forward strand.
CAATGGATCAAATAAAAAAAAAAGACAGTAATACTAATACTAATAACAATAGTAATAATAATAATAATAATAATAATTATAGTAATAGTATTAATAATAACAATAATAATATCAATAATAATATTAATAATAATATTATAACATAGTAATAATATTGATAATAATAGTAAAAATTCTAAAGGTAATACTTCACCGAACGTCTAAGTCACGACCTCACGGCTGATAGTAGGATTAATCGAGCGTCTCCGCAGAACAAACAATGACGATCCAGCTTCGTGTTGAGACACAGTGGCCGTGTCCTACACGCGACCTTGTAGATGCCACTTGTAGTTGACTTCCACTCGCTCGATCGTATGATGGTCCGTGCTGCTAGCGGGGTAACAGCGGTGCGGGAGAATTATTCTTGCTGATATATCAGCTGCGTATCGAATCACTGGCGGGGTAGCCTGCCCCTACCAGTGTGCAGATGTTTCTGCCGATATATAACAGTCTATTGTTATTGCGCAGCACGAGAACTAATCGACAAAAAAACACCCGTACGATAACTCGTGTATTGTTATTTTGCGAACTCAAACGGAGATAAACAATTTGCGTCTAATCGAGACGAAAGCAAAACAACGAATGTATTCTATGCTTAGTTCTAGATCATTTTTAACTAAGTTTTATCATTTTATTATTAGTTTTTTTAAGCTTCAAAAGCCTTTTTCTACTATTTTGAACTCATTTCAATTTATTTTATTGATTTTGGCATTTCAAACCTTTCTTTATTATTATAAGTCTTTGGGCCTTTTCTAACCTTCAAATTTTTTTTTCAGGAATTCTAAACAATATTTTAAAATTGTCGTGTTTGACCTTTTCATTCCAAAACGGTTTTCACTATTTTTAGCTCAATTCCAAATCATTTGTTTTTCTGGAACATTTCCACTATTGTTTGCCAGACTTTTCTAGCCTTTAGAAACCTTTTTGACGTAGAGCTACGTTTTACTTTAGCATACCACACAGGGATGCAAACTGAAAAACTGGGACGAAATTTTTTTCCTTTTCAAATGCTTATAGGTCGGTTGGTTTTCAACCGATTTTCTTCATTCTTGCAGCAATCGATTGGAAAATTATACCCGCATCTGCCCAAATGCAGAAAAATGTTCTTTGAATCTACGAACTATTGCACTATTGAAAATTGTCAAGCCTTGTTGAAATAAAAATAACGTCCTCTGATTGGTCACTTGCTGCTGTGTGTGCATGATATGGTGTCATGTGTGTATGTGTGTATGTGTGTATGATATGTTATGATGTGTGTATGGTATGATGATATGGTATGATGTGTGTGTGTCTATGATATGGTATGATTTGTGTGTGTGTATGCTGTGTATGGTTTTTAACTCGGCACGATCTGCTAACTGCTGAATCCGGTTCACGAAATTCACAACCCTTCATTAGTAGACATTATAACTCATTACCCAAGTAAAAATATTGGTTTTATCAAAGTTTTATAGCGCTCAATACAACCAAAAAAGCGCTATAAAACTTTGATAAAAACAGTTGTGTTACTAGGGTAATGAAACACTCAATGCATTTGTTGATAGTGTACGTAGTTCTACGTCATTTATGCGGTCGTGTCTTGGCTACAACCTCCTACTTTTTTCTCGTTCAATTCATGATTTTTCATCGCTCATGGCCCTTTATAACCTTAAACCTGAGAAATTGTCTTACATGCACTTTCTAACCTTCAGAAACGTCTTTTTGCCGTCCTAAACTTAAATAGAAAACTATTTTTCTTCTTCTGGCATTTCTGAGCTTGAATTGGGGTCATTATCATTTTTATGAATTTCAGAAGAGTTTTTTGCTGTTCGAGCTAAATTCTGGACTTTTTTTTGCTCCTTCAGAGTAAAGTAGAACCTTTTTCTATAATACTCTTCGAAACTAAAGCTCAAATTACAAAACTCTTATGAAATAACCAGGCAACATTTGACAACAGAAAAAATAAAAAGAACTAACAAATTAAATCAAACTATAAAGTCAATAAATGTTGCAATAGAGGTCCTTTAGAAAAAAAGGAAGAAGGAAATTGTACAAATTGTACAATCCAAAATATGACAAGCAGAAAACAAACAAATATTTTCAAATCTTATATATAAAATAAAGTTACATATGTGCGACCGCTCATAACATTACAACGGAGCGTCTGATTTGAGCTGGCTTTGTTTTGTTGTGTTCGTCTTTGTTCAAGGCACATTGTTACGGCGAGAAAACTAAGAAAATTCAAAGGAAAATGGTAAAATTCACGAAAATAAAATTTCCACACAACGAAGAAATGAGATTGCAGAAGGCGCAATGAACAACAATATGACAGCAATTTAAAACAGGTGACTCTCGACAGTTATTTTGAAATCATCCTTTAAAAGCTACCACCGAAAATTAAAGCTAAATAGGAGTACACTCGATTGGTGGCTGCCGTCACGGTAATCAGTTGAACTATCCAAACATATAAAAATACAGCTCTGTCTGTCTGTCTGTCTGATCCATAGAGGCTTGGAAACCACTAAACCGATAGGCGTGAAATTTTCTATATAGGGGTTTAAGGGGCCGAGAAAGGTGACTAAGATAGTTCGAGACCCGTCCCTTTTAACACCCCTCCCTCTTTTATAAGGGAGGGGTCCCATACAAATAAAACACAAATTTCGCACAACTCGAGTACTAACCAAGTAAACGGAACCAAATTTGACAGGTGAATATTTTAGGGGTAATAAATATGTCCATAATAGTTTGACACCCCTCCTGCTTCTGGGAGGGTGGGATGTCCTACAATTGAAACTAAAATTTTTTCACAACTCCAGAACTAATCGAGTAAATGGAACCAAATTTAGCATGTGCCGGTTTTTGGGGACAAAAAATATTTTAATTGTGGTTCAACACCCCTCCCACTTCTGGATGGGAGAGCTTGAGATGGGAGAGTGGTTTGATACTCCTGCGTACTCTGGAAGCCTACAATGATCGGGTCGATGCACAGTAGCCAAAACTCGACTCCAGACGCCATTTTTAAATTTAAGATGGGAACTTCCGGTTTCTAATATGGGTATTTCCGGAATCGTAATGGTGCACTGAAGCCACAAGTCGACCTCAGACAACATTAGAATTGTGAGATGGCAACTTCCGGTTTCTGGAAAACAGCCGAAAATGGCCGATTTCTATCCAATATGAGTACTTCCGGAACCAGAATGGTGGCCAGAAGCTAAAAATCGATCACAAACACCATTTTGAATTCTAAGATGGCGACTTTCGGTGTCTGGAAAACAGCCGAAAATGACCAAATACCACCCAATATGAGAGTTTCTTTAACCAGTATGACGTTCAGAGGCCAGAATTTTTCTTCAAATGTCACTTTGAAATCCAAGATGGTGACTTCCGGTTTCTGGAAAACAGCCAAAAATGACCAAATACCGATCAGAATCAGAAGCTAAAAATTTACCACATACACCATTATAAATTGTAAGATGGCGATTTTTGGTTTCTGGAAAACAGCCGACCGATGACCAATTAACACCCAATATGGGTGTTTCTTCAACCGGAGCTACACTCTGGGGCTAAAAATTGTCTCCAAATGCCATTTTGATATCCAAGATGGCGACTTCCGGTTTCGGAAAAACCGCCGAAAAAGACCAAATATTACTTAATATGGATATTTTCGTAATCGAGATGATGCATAGAAGCCAGGCATTGACCCTGGACACAATTTTGAATTCAAAGATGACCACTTTCAGATTCTGGAAAACTACAAAATTACTGAATACCACCCAATATGGGTATTTCCTGAATCAAATTGATGCCAGAAAAACAGCTGAAAATGAGCGAATACCACTCAATATGGATATTTTCAAAATAGAGGTGATGTACAAAAGCCAAAAGTTGAGGATGTTGTCATTCTGATAAAACCAATCGTTTCAAACGATTTGCCTTTTGACTTTGATTATAACTTATGACCGATTCGTCGTGCATTTGCAGACTATAAACAAATCGCAAGGAATCAATGAATTTGGAATATTTAAAATTACTAAATTAAACACAAAAATGGGCGAGACGAAGTTTGCCGGGTCAGCTAGTATCGTATATTTTAAACGTAAGCAGATTTCAGAATTTACGCGTTTTTACGCGAATTTAGGAATTTACGCGAATTTTTCAGAAAAGCCGTTTTTTCGCGGTATGTTTTTATTAGCTTTTCGTGTTCAAATCGTGGATTTAGGCTCCAATTACTGAATGTTCACTGATTCGGCCTAACTTTTTTATACTTTTTCTTGATTTTCAGCCTGATTCGCATGCGGAAATAACACAGCTATCGATTCTTTTTCGAAAGAATTTAACGAAGTGATTAAAGCAAGGGAGTTTTTTCTACGCAGATTTCGGAATTTACGCGTTTTTTCCGCGCTACGTATCCTCCACGTAAAAAAAAGTCTTTAGTGTACTACATAAGAGAATGATTACATTATTCTTCCAAATGGGGGAAAGGTGTAGTATACTAATCGAAAAACGTGCCCATTATTATAACCCGAACACGATACCATCGCTAGCATCTGTAAGCTTACGCACGAAATATGGAGTTTACGTTTACGCGTGCTAATGTAGCGTAACGTAACTTCGGGGAAATTTGGGTCAGGAGCTCTATAACAATGTTTTAGAGAAAAACTTTCTTAGATAAAGTTGTTACATATGATAAAGTAATTATTGATTTTTTTTTAAATTTAGGCTGATCCAAACTTTCGATGAAATCAAGTATAAGTCTATTTTATATTTGGAGACATGAGAAAAAGTAGTTCTAAGTTCGTTAATTTTAACCCGTAAAGACCCGGAACGGAACTTGATTTTTGAAAATGCTCGTTCTCAGTACTGGAACGACCGATTTGGGTAAACTTGACCTTTTATTCAAGGGGAATAGTTGTTCTAAGTTTTGGTAAAGGTGCCACCCCTCTGGACCCCTCCCCGTTTTTGTGAGACGCAAATATGTCTGTGTTTTTTTTTTTCTAATTTTTCAAACAGATTGAGCAACACTGGGAATTTTCATACGTGTCAACTGCTCCATGTATCAAATCATGTCAGGTGGATGTAATATGGTATGTAAGAGTGAATTTCGGAGTTTCCAAATTATTTCAGTACAAAATCACAAAACTACGAATTTTTAAAAAAATTCAAACAACAAAACCGTTCTTCAAATTTTAAGCTCTTAATTTTTGCGGTAAGGTCTCCTGAATCCATACGTGATGAAATATTTATTTTAGCATGCAAACATTTTGAGAAAAACCAGTTTAAATTCACTAAAGTACGTAATTTCATGGGAACCTAATTTTCTCAGTCTCCCACGGTAGGTTTCAACTAAGCTCTTCAATTTTCAAGCTCTATATTTTAAGAGTAACGTGTTCTGAATCCAAAGCTGCTGAAAGATTTATTCTAGCATACACAGATTTAGAGATCTAAAGGGGTCCAGAGGGGTGGCACCTTTACCAAAACTTAGAGCAACTATTCCCCTTGAATAAAAGTTTAAGTTTTCCCAAATCGGCCGTTCCAGTGCTGAGAACGAGCATTTTCAAAAAGCAAGTTCCGTCCCGGGTCTTTACGGGTAGAGCAACTTTGTATAAAAAAGTTTTTCTCTATCTTTGAAAATAACAGAATTGTATTGAAAAAAACACATTTATACACTGTAATTTTTTCATTACAATTTTCACATTAAAAGCGTCTTTGAACGACTTTTAGGACTTTGAAAAGAAACAATTTGTAATGCTGGCATCGCGAATATCTCAATTTTACTTAATGTTTTTATGAACAATATATCAATCTCATTTGTTTGTCATTCTTTTTAGGTCAAGCATAAAAGTCCTAAAAGTCGTCCAGAAACAGTTTTAATGCGAAAATTGTAAATAAAAAAAATTACAGCGAAAAATATGCTTTTTCAATCTAAGTCGTTTTTAAAGATAGAGAAAAACTTTTCCTACAAAGTTGCGTAAAATTAACGGAACTATTATATTGTAGAACAACTTTTTTTTCTATCTACAAAGATAAAAACATAATATCTTCGAAAATTTGGGTCATCCTTATTTCTGATAATTTTTAAATAAGCGCTTAATCATATGCAACCATTTTGCAGAAGAAATTTTTTGCAGAAAAAATTTTTCTCTAAAAATTGCTATCTAACCCTAAATACAAATTTCCCCCTTAGTTCGAATTCTGGACCATTGTGGAATGTAGACCCACGAGAAGGCACAACACGTCCTGATAGTATGTCTGAGAGTTCTCTTCAAGTGCTTCAAGAATGTACATTTAAAGTTTGGAGAAAATTTGCGTGTTTCTGTGAAGAGATGACTGATTTTTTTTTTGCAAGTTTTGAATTTTTGGGTGACGAAATACACTAAGGTTTTTTCTACACGTAATTCTGAAATTCTCGTAAAAAATTTTGAAATTTACGCGTTTTTTACGCGGATTTTTCAACAAAGTCGTTTTTTACGCGGTATGTTTGTTCAAATCGCGTATTTAGAGTGTCCGATGATGTTACATAAGCCAGTTACTGAATATTCCCTGATTTGGCCAAACCTTTCTATAAGTTTCCTCGATAATCAGCTCGATTCGCAAACGGAAATACCATTGCTATTGTTTTTTTCTTTCGAAATAATTTAGCAGAATTGAATAAAAACTCAATGAAGTTTTCCACGCGGTTTCAGAATTTACGCGGTTTTTTACGCGGACTTCAGAATTTTAACTGTTTTCACGCGTTTTTTTACCCCCGCGTAAAAAACTCTAGTGTATATTGAAAAAACGTGAAATTAGTATAATTATTTGTTTTGAAACACTGACGAATTATTATTTGTTTTCCGAAATTATTAAAATGTAAGCCAAATTGTAAAAGATTGATTTTTGGAGTAACACAAAAGAATGGTTATATCATTCTTCCAAGAGGGGGACAGGTATAGTATACTTATTAAAAGACTTGCCCATTCGTATAACCCAAACACGATGCCGTCGCTAGCACCTTTAGGCTCACGCACGCTGTATGAAGTTTACGTTTACGCATGATCGTAACGCCAGTTTATTACTTCGCATAAATACCTAGGCAAATCCTTTAAAAACCAGTTATCAACTATAATTAAACGATTAATCGAGCGTCATAATCTCATAGACTTTTCGCTTTGTCCTAATTCCGGCGGGATCAAGTCATGATTTTTATTTTTGACCTTTGAGAACGTTTCCTCTATTCTGAACTGAAGTGTTTTTCTCAAGTCTCTTGAAACCTTTATCCACTACTTTAACTACTGACATTTTTTTCTAAGTTGTGCCTTTCATTAACTTGAGATAGTGAAATGTTGAATTTTCAGACTCTCGAATTTTGTATTTTAACTTAATGAACTCTCTGGCTGGACTCTAGAATACTGAAATTATTGGATCCTCGCCCATTTGAAATCTTACACTCTTTAGCATTTTTTTCAGGAATGTTAAATTGGACTTGTTCAAACTCGCGAACATTTGGACTCATAAACTCTTGACTCTTAGAATCTAGGATATTTTGGACTTTTGAGCTCTTGTACCTGTGGACTATTGGATTCTTTTAATCCTTTCCTCAGGAGTTAAAATTTTCTTAAACTGACGAGGGAACATTTTTCCATAGCTTTCAAGTTTTCCACTAACCACTATTTTGCGGTCAATGTAATATCAATATTGACCTTTAGAAGCGTTTTTTTATTCCGTTCTCAATTTTTTAAGCCCTTAGAAACATTGTTTTTGCTACCCAGACTTCAATTTGGGATCAATTTCGATTTTCATTCTACTAAGCTTAGATTACAATCATGTTTTGTTGAGAAGCGATTCCATTTTCGAGAGATTTTAATGTGTTTTTTATTTTTCAACGGCAGAAGAAATTATTCCTATCCTGAGTGAGGCGATTTTCAATTATTGTGAACTCAATTAGGGTACATTTTTCTATTATAGAATTTCCAGACATGCAGAAGTATTTTTCACTATTTTGGGCTCGATTTTAGACCGTCAGAGGTTATTATTCACCAGAGCATTTGCTTCATCTTTTCTGGTTGCTTGTTGTAACGAGTTCTAACTGACACGAGTCTTGATATAATCGTTGGTTTGTAACAGAAGTGTGTGTGTCTCCTGATGTACTCTTGTTAGTGATTATACTCTAGCACTCTACAAAGCTTCTATCTATTATGCATAAGTTATTCAAAACCACTATTTGAACTTACTATAATGTTCTATTTTTGATGACGAACAATAAATTCAAAAAATTTAGCATAACAGACAACTAAAAAGTTAATAAAAAATGATAGCAGGAAAAAGGCGGTAAAGCTCAACTAAAAACTGGCACTTTTACAAAAAAAAACGAATACTAAAATGAGCTGAACACTACTCTCACTCAAAAAAAACTAAAACAACGCGGAACACACTCACGGTTTCTCATCTTTGCATCGTTCGAACGACTCAAAAAAAAACTGGTTTTGTCCTTACAGCTACGAAACTTTTTTTTTCGATAAATACACTCTGTATCACTGTAACTCAGTGTGGAAATACTATCTTCTTCAACGTGAACTCTGCTTGCTGCGGATTCGTCATCACACTACTAATTGGAATAATAGGGATCGGTAATATCACTTTTGCTACTACTGTTACTACTGTTCTTATCCTGCTGCAGCAGATTGTAACGTCTGGGACGGAGAGAAATGGATAGAATAAACTTTTTTTTTGCTAACAATAAAATACCAGGTTAAGCAACCAAATTTTAACTACAAGGACATCAAAACAACTATTTTTTTACAAATCATCCTTACCTTTGGGAAGACATCGTTTTCCGGGGTGGTGGCATCGGAGTCTTCCCCAGACCGCTAGACGCGGTCTGGGGCAGCTTGACCGGAGCCTTTTTCCCACGGGGCGGCACTATCCGCTCGGTCGACGAAGAGATCAACGTTTCATCGTGTAAACTTTGAGAACTACACCGAGAAAAAAGACAAATAAATTGAAGAAAAAAATCCTACACACACACGCCAGCATGCAAATTTTGACTCACCTATCGTTTTTATTCGGTTGCGGTCCAGCAAGGCTGCTGTGAAAAAACGGCGACGATAGCGGTGAAGAGGGTGTGGTCGAGGAAACCGATCCGGAATAGTTTAGGCTGTTGCTACTGTTACTACTGCCGCCATGATGGAACTGGTGAAGTGACAACGTCGGTGACGAATGCAGCTGCTGGCCGTACGGATGATGACTGTTGCTACCCAGATAGCCCATCGCCGTAGATGGCGTAACGATTCCGCTGTTCAGTGGGTTCAGGGCACCAAGCTGCAAATGCGAAGTGCCCGGGGCTCCACCACCAACGATAAACGTCACGGTGTCACGTTCGGCCCGTTCGCCGTCATCGCTGGCGGAAGAATCGTCCCGAGTGCCGCGGCAAATTCCATCGTACAAACCTGGTAGAGTTTTTTCCCCGGCGTGACAGGACCAAGCAAAATACACGAACAAACGATAAACATGGAAGAGAAAAAGAAAAAATAGCGAAACGGAAAAGTACGTTACCGAAAAAAAGTACTAGACAGCACGAATAAAGGAGAACTTCGCTCGTTGTTGATGAGAAAATGATTGAACGAAAATGAACACTACACTAACAAAACTAGGTGACAAACTAATTGTGAAGCTGCGAAAAATTGTACAGTGCGTCACGTTTGCGAAAAGAAAGTAACAGACTGTGCCGAAAACCAACCAATCAAAACTAAACTAATTAGAGTTAGAAGTGCGCATGTAAGGTTAGATGAGTTACATGGTGCCTTAGAACGCACACAGGGTGTGCAAATCGGAAACAGGTTCCCGGTTGAAAATCGAAGTTGATAACTTACTACACAGAACAATTTCATCAGCTGATATTGTTTTTGTTCAGACTTTGGTTGATTATGCACTATTATGAACACTTAACCTAGTTTCGTTCTGAAACAACCTGACTACTGCGATCTCGTATCGAAAACTATGTATCTATTTCTCACAGGGTGACCGAACATCTTGAAATGTTAAATACTCAAACTCTGTACTCTTAGTTTTTCAGATTCTTGTACTCTTAGATTAAGCCATTCTTGGGCTATTGAATTTCTGTGTTCTCGGAATCCTCAAATCTAAAAGTTTACGACTCTTGAAATTTTTTAACGTTGAATTGATTAACTCTACTGATTCACGCTTTGGACTTTGGACTCTCGGATACTGGAATTCTCGAATCCCCGACCTGTTTTGCCAAATTTAGAAAAAAAAATTAATTTGACAAAATTTCTATAACTTAAAAAAATTGATTTTCTTTTTTCAAATTCACTAGGTTTAAGATTTGCCAAAAATATTAAATTTGACAAAATTATTGAAGTTTAACCAAATTGGAAACAATGGATAAAAAGTTGAAATACGCATTCCTGGAAATCAAAAAACCAAGTCCATACTCCAGAAATATTAGATTCTTGAATTGGGTTTTAAAATTCGAACCTCTGGAATTTTCAAAACTTCCGGTTTGTACTCTTGAATTCTTGAAATCTCAGAATTAGTCCAAGATACAAGAATCAAACATCAAACATTTAGGTTGTGAGTACTCTAGAAATTTCCCTTCTACAGTTTGATTCCTGGTCCAGTTAATTCTTGGTCCATGGAATTCAGTAACTGGACTCTTGATTTTTCCTCGTGATCCCGTGAATTATAGGATGTTTAATTCATTATCTCTCAATTCTGGGTTTTTCAGGTTCTGGACTTGAATCTTATTCTATTGGAAGTTTGATTTTTTGCACCATTGAACTTATCGATCCTCACTCTTAAAATCCTTAGACTCTCGAAGCCGTAGATGCCAGAATCCAGTTTTAGATCCAACAATTTCATGAAATTTTAGGCATCCTTTGTACTCTGAAAATCTGAGGCTCTTAGACTCCCAAATTTGTTTCCCGAATTCTTAGCCTCGTAAGTTACATTCTCAAACAATGTATCTTTCAGACTTGAAGACTCGTAGAATCTTGACCTTATGGAACTTCTGGACTGAACTTTATTAAGCTCTTACAGTTCTGAATAATTGAAAGTTACTCAGTTTCTCCGAATCTCTTACTCTTACATCGAGACTCCTGCATTTTGGAATGCTTGCCATTTTTAACTCTTGAATCCTTCATACTTAAATTTTGTTGCGTAAATTATACGTAAATTTTGTTAGGTAAAATACATGAAATCTGGCTGAATCTAAAGAAAAAATATATTCTTTACAATTGGAAAATCAAATGTGTCAAAGTAAAAAAAAAAAAGTAGGATTCAATGTAATTAATTTGAAGTGGTTATTTATATAAAAATTACCAAAATTTTTAATACAAGCACAATACAAGCACACAAAAAATTTACAGTTAATGAAAAAAAAAACGTCAATAGTTGAGAAAATTTGAAAATATTATAAAACTTGTGAACAAATTTTGAAAAATTGGAAAATTTTAGCGAAATATGTAAAAAATGCAAAATTTGTCATGATCTGTGAAAGTTTCCATCATGCAAAACTTCCATGGTTGGGCCCATAATTATAGAAATCTTCACCGCAGCAGCACGCTCTTCTACGTCCTGGTACAACTTGACTCCACCCACACATTTGGCGATCTTTTCAACTAGAGGTCTGGTAAAAAACAAACTCTAACAGTGCACTAAGCCTCGTTTGTTCAGTGTAGGTCTTCTGAGTTGTCTATGTTAGTGTTTGGTCAGAGTTAGGCAGCTAAAGTAGAAAAAAACTTTTTGATGGATACGAAGTATATCGCTTGGTAGTGTTTCACCAAAAACAACCCTTGTAAGTCAGAATGAACTAATCTATTTCTGCGCCCTAGATGTACGGTAAATGGTGAGTTGACAACCTGGAACGAGCGTCAAACATAGCTTCGGCCCTCACAAGATCCTATCTCACACCTCCACGAGTCATATGATTACACTAGACTGCCGGTTGAAACATGGATACAACTGGTTGGTGTTGCCTGGGCAATGTTGTCATCCGACAATAGCTAAGTGAGAAGGTGCGACGCTATTATTGGCGCGTTAACCATATTCCGGCGGTGGAGGAAATGCTTCGCCAACCCGAGCGTCTGTTCACTAAGATGGTGCGGCTCAAAACAGCGTCTGATCTCCATGTTAGGAGCGGCTGATTACCGTCCTGGTGGCAGCGTGGGACTCTAAACAGAGCTGACACGATGGTCCCCCGGCGAGACAGGGGGTTGGGGAAGGCCCAACGAGCCGCCCCGGAAAACAACATGTTACAAACAACGTAAGAGATAATACGGATCGGAACAATCGGAATGGACCAAGGCAACGAAATAAGGACTACGATTGGAAACTTGGGACATGGAACTGCAAATCGCTCTGCTTTCCAGGATGCGACAGGATAATTTATGACGAGCTACATCCACGCAACTTCGAAGTCGTAGCGCTGCAGGAACTTTGTTGGACAGGACAGAAGGTATGGAAAAGCGGGCACCGGGCGGCTACTTTCTACCAGAGTTGTGGTACCACCAGCGAGCTGGGAACCGGCTTCATAGTACTGGGTAAGATGCGCCAACGCGTGATAAGGTGGCAGCCGATCAACGCAAGGATGTGCAAGTTGAGGATAAACTACAGCATCATCACAGTCAACTACAGCATCATCAACGTGCACTGCCCACATGAAGGAAGACCCGACGACGAGAAGGAAGCGTTCTACGCGCAGCTGGAGCAGGTCTACGATAGCTGCCCGCGACGGGACGTGAAGATCGTTATTGGGGACTTGAATGCTAAGGTAGGACGGGAGGCAATGTACAGACCGGTAATCGGACCAGATAGCCTGCATGCCGTGTCTAATGATAACGGCCATCGGTGCGTAAACTTTGCGGCCTCCCGTGGTATGGTAGTCCGAAGTACCTTCTTCCCCCGCAAAGGTATCCACAAATCCACCTGGAGATCACCCGACCAACAGACAGAGAACCAAATCGACCACGTTTTAATCGACGGCAGGTTTTTCTCCGACATCATCAACGTTCGCACCTACCGCAGTGCGAATATAGATTCGGACCACTACCTAGTAGCTGTGTGCATGCGCTCAAAACTATCGACGGTGTATAACACCCGCCGAAGTCGAACGCCGCGACCAAATATTGAGCAACTGCGGGACGCCGAGGCTGCACAGTAATACGCGCAGCAGCTGGAGGCAGTGCTACCTACGGAAGAGCAGCTTGGCGCAGCTACCGTTGGAGATGGCTGGAAAAGCATCCGATCCGCCATAGGTAACACTGCAGTAGCGCTACTAGGTACAAGGGCCCCGAATCATAGAAATGACTGGTTTGACGGCGAATGCAAACGGTTAGTCGAGGATAAGAATGCAGCACGGGCGAGAATGCTGCAACACCGTACGAGAGCGAACGTGGAACGATACCGACAGGCACGGAACAGCCAAAACTCAGTCCTCCGAAGGAAGAAGCGCCAGCTCGAGGACCGAGATCGCGTAGCGATGGAAGAGCTGTACGTAAGTTTTACGAGAAGCTGAACAGCTCCCGCAAAGGCTTTGTGCCGCAAGCCGATATGTGCAGGAGCTTGGACGGCAACCTCCTAACAGACGAGTGTGAGGTGATCGAAAGGTGGAGGCAGCACTTAGACGAGCATCTAAACGGCGATGCAGTAGAGCGCGAGGACGGTATGGCAATTGATCTTGGTGCACGAGCAGAAGACATCAGAACTCCAGCCCCCGATCTTCTGGAGGTGGAGGAGGAGATTGGTCGGCTGAAAAACAATAAAGCTGCTGGAGTGGACCAACTTCCCAGCGAGCTATTGAAATACGGTGGAGAAGCACTGGCTAGAGCCGTGCACTGGGTCATTGTCAAGGTTTGGGAGGAAGAACGAGTACGCCGCCTACAAGGTACTCTCCCAAATACTTTGCCGTCGACTATCACCATTTGCGAAGCAGTTCGTGGGGCACTACCAGGCGGGATTTATGGGTGCCCGCGCCACCACGGATCAGATATTCGCGGTTCGGCAGGTTATGCAGAAATGCCGCGAATATAACGTGCCCACACATCATTTGTTCATCGATTTTAAATCGGCGTACGACACAATCGATCGGGACAAGCTATGGCAAATTATGCACGACTACGGATTTCCGGACAAACTGACGCGGTTGGTCAAAGCGACGATGGATCGAGTGATGTGTGTAGTTCGAGTTTCGGGGGCACTCTCGAGCCCCTTCGAAACCCGAAGAGGTCTAAGGCAAGGTGATGGTCTCTCGTGCCTACTGTTTAACATTGCCCTGGAAGGTGTCATTAGAAGAGCGGGGATTAACACGAGTGGCACGATATTCCAAAAGTCGGTTCAAATGTTTGGTTTCGCCGACGATATTGACATTGTGGCTCGGACCTTTGTGTAGATGGCGGATACGTACATCGGACTAAAGGCTGAAGCCAAACGGATTGGACTGGTCATCAATGCATTGAAGACGAAGTACATGAAAGGAAGGGGTTCACGAGAGGACAGTGCTAACCTCCAACCTCGAGTTCAAATTGGTGGTGATTAAATCGAGGTGGTTGACGAGTTCGTGTATCTGGGCTCACTGGTAACTGCCGACAACGATACCAGCAGAGAAATTCAACGGCGCATTATGGCAGGAAATAGTGCATACTTTGGTCTCCGGAGGACGCTCCGATCGAGTAGAATTCGTCGCGGCACCAAGTTAACCATCTACAAGACACTGATCAGACCGGTAGTCCTCTACGGGCATGAGACATGGACTATGCTTGCGGGAGGACCAACGCGCCCTTGCGGTCTTCGAGCGGAAGGTGTTGCGTACCATCTCCGGTGGACTGCAGATGGAAAACGGAGTGTGGAGAAGGCGAATGCAGGAGCTACTTGGGGAGCCATCTATGGTTCACACCGCTAAGATAGGCAGGTTGCGGTGGGCTGGGCATGTTGTAAGGATGTCAGACGACAGCCCGGTAAAGATGGTTCTTGAAACCAATCCGTCAGGGACGAGACGGAGAGGTGTACAGCGGGCAAGGTGGATCGATCAGGTGGAAGACGACCTGCGGACCCTACGCAGACTGCAGAGCTGGCGAACTGCAACCATGGACCGAGTGGAATGGAGACGACTCTTACGTACAGCAAAGGCCACACCACGGCTTGGGACTGTTTGGTAAGGTAAGGTAAGATGTACGGCATCGAACACATCAAGAGCCGACTGTTTCATGTTTGCCTAAATGTTTTAAACTTGTTGATTACCGTTTCGAGTGAGTTGCTTTTTTCAATGTTTTATCGTGTAATTGTTGGCGTACTGCAAGTCCAATTGTAACGTAAAATTTTCAATATATTGTAGACCCTTATGATGTCCCCATAAAAAGTCCGAAACGTCGATGATGAGCGAATAGCAATCAATCCATTTAATTAAACTGCAAGCCGAAATACCAAAACCTCTTGCACAGACAAGAAGACACTCGATGACGATTTCATCGACCAGAAAAATAAAGATTATTTTGAAATTTTGCTTAGTGGGCAGTAATGCCGCTAGTGTCGCTATAAGCAAGTGTGCACATTCATTATCAAAGACAAAAATTGTTTCTACGAAAATAAGTTAGTAGGCAATAAGCTCACACGGTGGCGCATGAGTGTACACGTAAAAGTTGAAGTCTTGTACAATCATTGTGTCTTCCCGATTCGCACAAATGTTGCACAGAAATCGCACAATAAATGTGTGAAACGCATAACGCAACAGTTGTACTGCGAATACATTGACATAGAATGAAATCAGAATATGTATCATATACCGACACTTTATTTCTCACGTCGAGTGTATTAGTGACTGTTACTCATGGAGCAGTGCAAGCAGCAAACAACAACATGTGAACTCACTAGATTTAAATAGCTATAACACTCGATCGATTTATCTCGATGGATTTGGTCATTAAAAAGTACCATTGAATGATTTGTAAAAAAACGAAACAAAATTCTGTTCACAACATTTTGTAATCAACGCTAGCTTCACCGCAAAACTAGCAAAACCCTCCATTCCACAAAGCCACAAAAGCGTTGCTGATTTTTTATGGCAACACTTGTAAATTGTGTGATGTGTTTTGTCCTTCTGTGCACGCGCTTTTTTCTCAAGCGACGAGAGAAATTTCTCTCTCGCTCGTAAAATTTCCATGTATGTGCGACAAGACTAGACAAGTCACATACAATTTGCAGGTTGCTCTTTCGGTTCGGATTGCGACGCGCAAAGCGATATCTCGTTGCTTCACGAAATGAGCGAGACACCCGTGCGGTAGCATATGTCTCGTCCTCAAGCAGAAAGGAGGAGAATGGTTTTGCTTCTCGCTCGCTTTGCAATGCTGCTTGATACCAGTTGAAACTGTTTAGGTGTAGTAGTTTGGACCTGCCAAATACATTGGAGAAACGCTAGAGCATTAATTGCGTTATGCCCAACACGCAATTATTGTACTGGTTCCGAACTACATCAACAATTGCGCTAAAAACGCACAATTTTGTACTGGTTTCGCACAATTCAACTTTTGCGTGTAACGTTTCGAATAAGGACGAAGTATTTTTCTTCGAAGAGCCTCGTCTGTTTGTCTGTGCCCCTTGTATTAAACACCAATTCCAGTCAAAATAATTCCAGTCGAAAATAACTAACAGTTTATTATCAGAGCGTACGAGGCTACGATTTGTACTCGTAATAAGGCTTAAAATTGGAATTGGATTTGGAATCAATTTTCACTTTCAGCCCGGTGTCCCGTGTGAACTGAAATTGGGATACGAATTAAGACGTGGATTTTACTCGGATTTACCCGAATAAGTACTTGAAATTACACCCGGATTTAGACTTTGATATGAATTTAGACTTCAACTTATACGTGGACTTGAATTTGGACTTTTATTTTGGACTTGGAGTTGGGTTCTTCAATGGAATCATAATAAGACCAGGATTTCAATTGAAATTCGATATGAACTCGGATTTTAATTCAGATTCAATCTCTTATCGAGATTTGGAATCGGACTTGGACACGGATTGGAATTGGATTGAAACTCGGATTTACATACGGGTTAAGATTTTAAACTTGAATTTGGAGTCGGATTTAAAGTTAATGACCCATATTTTTTGGTATATTGGTTTTAGTGGAAACTACCTCTCCCAGTAGTTTAATTAGCCAAACACCACGTCGAAGACATCGAAGATTGCGGGTTCGAGTCCCGTCTGGACGAGGGAAATTTTTTCTAAGCCTAAATCACATCCTCAGCATGTGTTCATTTTTCGCATCCTCGAATAAATCACTTACGTTGCCCACTTCACAACTTAAAATGTAAATCATAGGACAGAAAATGTAATTAGTTCTTGAAGTAACATATTTTTTGTGCTTTATGATTGTTTTTTATGTAGTTATAGACCTAAAATCTTAATAAGTCTGAATAAAAGGCTCCGATTTGCACTAAATGTAAGCTGGGACTCAGACTCGGATTTGGATTGGGATTTCGACTCAGATTTGGGATCGAATTTGGACTCTGATTTAAGCTTGGGTTTTAACTTGGAGTTGTATTCGTACTTCTATGTAGACCTGGATTTGGGCTCGAAATGGACTCGTATTAGAACTCAGTTTTAGACACAAGCAGCTCTGAGCTTTTATTCAGACTCCAATTTGGACTTAAATGTAAGCTGACATTCAGACTCGGATTTGAGTTTGGATTTGGATTGGAATTTAGACATGAATTTGGACTAGGATTTGAGTTTTAGAAACGAGTTTAGTCTCGTGTTTACTCGATTGTGGATTCGAATTTGGACTTGAATGTGAATCCGGATTTAAAGTCAGGTTTAACCTTGGGTTGGAATTCGGATTTGGACTACAACTTGGACTTGAATTTGATCTTCGATACATAAACTCGAATTTGTTAGATTTGATCAGGGGCCACCCACATTCCACGTGGAAATATTTTTGACGATTTTGAGCCCTTCCCCTCTTCCCCCTACGAGGACCCACATAAATTGTACAAATTTTGGTTTTTGAATAAAGGAATCTCATACTCATGGATCCTTAGATTCTCCAAACCTTTTAAAGTTCATAGATTCCAGGATTCAATCTAAAATAAATTATACAAATTCGGTCTGTCAGACATGGAAAGTCGCTTCTGAAGAGCTATGTGGAAACTTTCTGCTATTGGACTCCAAACTTTCTGGTTTTCTGGAATCTTAGACTGAACTCTTTCCACTTTGGAATCCCGAACAATTGTTCCTGAACAGGTTGGTTCAGGACTAGAACCTGTATTTTTTGTAACTTTGAAACTCTTGTACTCGTGAACTATAGACTTCTGCAATTATTTTATTGTTCATAATTCATGAACCCTTTCAATGTTTTTAGCGAATGTTTTCAGGCTCAAGACTATGACCTTTTCAGACTTCGAATTCTGGATTTATGGACCTCTAGCTAGTTGAAATTATAGTGTATAACTCTTCAACCCTTGGAGTCTTGAACGTTTAACCCTTGTAAAACTTCAGTTTTTCGGGTGCCCAGAATTTCGCACAATTGGAATTTGAATAAATAAATTTAAAATATTTTCAACATCTGATTCCTTCCAAAAGTCATGGTAACTAGACAGTGACATTAGTCGGTCAAATCCCGATATTTACTTTTCTGGATATTCGTTCAAACCAAAAAAGATGGTTACCAAAATCATTGTGACAATGGTAACAAGTTTTTTAGTAAGGTCACATATTCTTTTAAACATAACTTCAGATATATTTTTTTCTTATGACAATCACAATGACTAACTGAGGAAAGTATTCATATGAAATGTCACCAGTAGTATTTTCTCTTGACGACATGGTACTTGGACTTCGTACTTCAAATTATCACCGTGACTACTTAATAAAAAAAAATACTTTTGTTTCCAAAGTAAAACAATATAGTATGTGACTCTTGAGAGAAACATAAATAAGTTCTGAATAAATTGTCACAAAGTCAAAAAAAAAAAATATTGGTTTTTAAACATAGCTTTAGCGCCTTTCGTGAGAAAACTCATACAAATTGTTACTATGAAAAGTAATAGTTACTTGATTACAAATGAAAACTATTTCCACATTATTTTTAAAACATTTGGAGGACAATTTTAGGAAAGAAAAAGCCTTATTTCATTTGTGACTCTCGTGCGGATTGGGCAAAAAAAGATCACATTTTTGGACTTTAAATATTAAAATTTTATCCTTTTGAAATCCTAGACTCTAGACCTTTGGACCCTGCAATCTCATTGAAATTATAAACTCTCTTGTATTCCAAAACTTTCCAGCTGGAATCTGGTAATCCTAAACGCTACGATTCCTAAGAGTCTTAAACTTTTACACTCTTTAGCTTGTTGAAACTCTACAATGGATTGGATTAAAATCTGAACTCTTGGTTGCTACTACATTTTATAATTTGGTATTTTAAACATGTACAACCGTTTAAGTACCACAACAATTCTGTGAATAGTGCTTAGACGATTTGCATCCGCTTCTAATGATTCAATTATTGAGTCATTAGTTAGGTCATAGTTGGGCCCATAACCTACTCTACTGTGAAGACTTACGAATCAGGGAAAATACCTTGCGAGTTTCTAACGAGAAAATCTCTTTTGATTGGCAATCCAGCGAATCTTTTTTAATACTACTAACATCTATGCGATCGATATCCACTTTATCTAATCAAGCTCTTCTTATACTATTTTTCACCAACAAAGTACGACATGTTATTACACTAAAAACTATGTTAAAATGTGCCAACTTATACCACAAGGAGGTGCGATGAAGGTGATGGGAGGAGTAGTTTGGTGGTGCACAGAGTTTAATTCCGAGGCCTTACTGACTAGGGTTACTCTGATTCGCATCATTCATGTGGCACAGGGCGAAACAAAGCGCCAGAAACAAGCAATAGGCAAGCATTATTAACACGCATTAGAGAAAAAACAACAACAACAAATCATCCGTGTGTGTATGAAAGAACAGAATCGAGCGCATTCGAGCAAAAATGTAAACGAAACCAATTCAGTTGATCAGTAGTAGCAATTACTAGCAATTTGGCAGAGTAGGAAGAGGATAAAAAATTAACAAAAATTAAAAAAATAAAGATGATGGAGAAAAATCAAGAATCGTAAGCAAATCTTACCTTTCACCAGTATCTGTTTCTGACATGCCTGATAATCGTTCGTATTTACCGGTTGGTACGTTCCATTTTCCACATGCCTGCTTTCTCATGCCTTACTTTCTCTGATATCCTGTTTGCTTGTTTTTTTTTCTCTCTCTCTCTCGTTTTTGATTAGATCATGTAATCTGAGTCAGTGTGTGGATTCAAGGCATGATTCGAATGTTTTGTTTGAATTGTTTTATTATCACAAAACAACGAAGAAAGACGAAAGGGACGCGGATTCGAGTTGTCCAGCAGAGTTAACCAATGAGGGACACGTTTTTGTTTTGAACAAACAAGAGATTAGCAAAAATGAACCATCTTTCGTGGTGTGGTGTTATGTTTTAGAGTTACCAATCAAACAATTTTCAATCACAAATCGGGGGTTTTCCGTTCGAAAATGAAATGAAAAAAAAAATGCCAAGCGAAACACGGAGTTCGACCAACTTATTCTGTGGGAGGCACTAGTTGCTGTGTGAGTGTGGCAGACAACATGATGAAAACAAACAAGCAGGTTTTCAATGTAAGAGAAAATGTAGCTTTAATCGGAGAAAAAATAAATAACTAAAAAACACAAAACTAAAAATTAAAATACAGTAAACATAATCGTTAAGACAATAGTAAATAGAACAGTTTTACCTTACACTCTAAGGGAGCCTTAAGATCTTAAGTAGTAAACAGTTTAAGCTCAACTTTTTTCTGTCGCTTATCAGTTAAGTTGTTGGATGCTGAGCGGAGGAGGTAAGCTTTTTTCTTTTTACTCATGAAGCTTGTTTTTATGCGTAACATTTTAGTACGCGCCAGTCGTTTCCGACTGTCGAATGGGTACAATGAGAGGATTTTTTTTTTCTTTAAAGCGCAGCTACTTGTTGGCCGAACCTCAAGATACTTTATTTTATTTTTATTCTATTCGGCGTTAGTCTCGGTTAATGATGCTGCCTTTTGCTTGCTTCTTACAGGTTTGTTTCGCTTGTTCAACTAATCATTTGTTGAAAGGATTCTAGGAAGGATGAAGGAGGTTTCATGGATGAAAATTACCGTATAAGTAAGATTGCACAGGATGTTCTATACTTGGCTGTTATGTATCGTTTTCATTTGTCAATCTAGAATTAAGCATTATTCTTTATAATGAAGCATACATATTTCAAGGAAAAAAAAAACATGAGTGAGAGAATGCATGAGAGGTAATAAAGCAATAATTTGATCAGACTACAAGAAAAAATCAGCAGACTTTATCCCTGCTCTTCTGGGGGATTATCTATCGACATACTCTATGATACAATTTACCGTCTTATTCTAGGGGTCTTCCATTTCTATCGCACAAATGTGATGCTATTCGTGTGCAGATCTATTATACAACTAGCCTAACACTGGGGGGTGCAGCCTACGTGTTGGGATGCCAAATTCCTACCCCCCGAGGCGAGTGGCCGCAACGGGAGAAGGTGGCATCGATGTGCTCTCTTTCGCTGGGGAAGACTCGTTCATCGTATCGATGGTTTTTGTGTGTGTTTCAATTTATTTGTTTATTTGCATTATTGCAAATAAACGCACCAGTAAATATACAACAAACAGAGAGAAAAACCCGAAAGAAACCGAAAACACGGTTCATAGAAAGTAATAAGCTAGAGTTACTACTCCGATGAAAAGACAGAAAAGTTGTCAAAGCTGAGTAGCTTACCTTGCACGGAGTCGTCATCGAGGTCATCCTGGCTGCTTGATAGGCGCGCTGTCCGGGGTACCGAAAAAAAAAGAAATACCAACAAGTGTCCTTTTAAAAAATCGAAAAGTAGATACTCACATCGATAGCTCTTACTGCCAACGCCATTCCTGCTGTAGAGCTGATTCTCCAGATAGGCCAGCCCATTGTTATTGACTATATTAAACCCCAGCAACTGTTCGATCTGTTTCCACCGATACATGCGTTCCTGCAGATCGTTGGTCACATCGTTCAGTGCGTTGCGGGCTTCCACGATACTGCGATCGACGTCGTCGATGCTTTTACCGTGCGTAGATACGAACGCCCCCACCAGACTGGATCGCTTTTTCTTCAGCTTCTCGCAGGCTTCCCTGGCCGACATCAGCTGCTTCTCCGCCATGCCCCGCTTCCGGATGTGATGTTTGTTCTCCAGCTCGAACGTTAGCTGTAGCCAGCTTTGAAGGCCCTGCGGAGGCGTCCAGCAGTGGTCGTTTATTTCGACTTCCGCTCGTGATAGTTCCGAGCGCAGCATTTCGATTTCCTGCTTCAGCTGCTGCAGCTCCAGGTCCGAGTTGGAAGACGTCAGAGACGGTGCCTCGCGAAGGCGTCGCTCGAGATCCTGCTTCTCCTTGCCCACGTTCTCCTGCTCCAGCCGGGCACGCTCTAATTCCTGGAAGGAATAATATGAGTGTTAGTTTTTATAGGCTTCAAGTGCTGGTATAATTTCTTAGGTGTCAGTATTAATGAAATTAACCGTGTCCTAGTCAACGATTTATGCAATGGAAATGGCGTCAATGAAGCTTAAGGGAATAAAATGTATTCGAAACACAAAAAAAAACAAAATCATGATAACAATCAGAAAACGTATTTCTCGGCCCTAAAATCTGGTAAAAAACT
This sequence comes from Wyeomyia smithii, assembly GCF_029784165.1. Classification (NCBI taxonomy): domain Eukaryota; kingdom Metazoa; phylum Arthropoda; class Insecta; order Diptera; family Culicidae; genus Wyeomyia; species Wyeomyia smithii. Next base: position 22,753,888 of record NC_073694.1, read on the forward strand.
TGCTAATGGAGAGTCCTTTATTTTGATTTATTTTGATATAGCAAAATTAGATTTTAGGCAACGATGACACTTTTTTTTCTAAAAGTGTTTATTAAGTTAATTTTTAAGCAAAACTATAGAGAGTTGGATTTCACCAGTCATTGCTAACATACATATTTTATAATTTTTTTTTTGGATCAGCCATTCCTGAGTTATAGCGAATTAAAAAAAAATTAAAATCAAATATTTGTTGCTTCCAAATTTGTAATGACTTTAAAGCGTGTGAAATAAAAGATTGACATCTCCACATGTTCTGGAGCTTTTACCCTGGTCCTGTCGGGACTGATTTTACTAGGACCCATTCACCCCACATGGGCTGCCAGTCCTTTGCTTTTCTGTCATTTCTGTCAAAATCATAATAACAATCATAAAACGTATTTTCGTGCCCTAAAATCTGGCCAAAAATTAAAAACTATATTAGTCATAGCCAACAAACATTTTTTTTTTTTATTTTTTTGACAGCCCTTCCTGAGTTATAGCAATTAAAAAAAATAAAAATCAAATATTTGTTACTTCCAAATTTATTATGACAAAAGGGCGTGTGAAATAAAAGTTTCTTCTTAATTACCATCCCCGCTAGGTGATTCAATAAAATCTTAACATTTTCATTCAGGGCGACTTTTTCGTCTTTTCTTCACGCCATTTCATTTCATACTCAATTTACCGTTTAATTCGAGCCTTTCGACTCTTGCCAATAAAAGGTTATTAATTTTTTTCGGTGCCTTTTTGTATTTCTTTATGCCTTCATTTGATCCATTTCAATTATGGACCCGAGCTTGCTCAGCTAACGGTCGGCTCTTGTTACTTACTTCTACTTCTACTAATTATTTCCCATTTAACTTTTTTTTTATATAACAGTCGTAACATCGTCAACTTTTTTTCCCTAAAACACCCTTACATATCCGACGGGAAACCCGGTCATCCACAAATTGAAACTCTTGTTACTTTGACAATTTTCATCCGATTTAAATAGTTTTTAAACTTGTAGATTCAGCAACTTATCTACTTTGAATTTAGTGCCAGCGTTGCCTCGAAAGAATTTACGCATTTCCGGAAATCTGTTTTTTTTTCGAAGATATGTTCCGAAACTTGAGATTTTTATGAATATGTATTTGATATTTTTGGTGAAATTACAATTGATACCTCAGATGAGTACTTCCGGAATCGGGATGATGTCCAGAAACCTGCAAACGACTACATGGGGCATTTTCAATATCAAACGACGGCTTCCGGTTTTTGGAAATGAATCAAAATTGGTCGAATACCATTGACTATAAATATTTCCGGAATCGGAATCAGGCCCAGAGACCCGAAATCAACACCAGACGAAATTTTGAGATTCAAGATGGCGACTCCTGGTTTTTGAAAAACAGCTAAAATGGACCAAATACTACCTCATATGAGTTGTTTCGGAATCAAATGATATCCAGAGACCTGAAAACGACCCCAGAGGCCATTTTGAATTCAAAAATTGCAACTTCCGGTTTCTAGACATAAACCAAAAATGACCAAATACCACTCGATATGGGTGTTTCCGGAATCGGGATGATGCCCAGAGACCAAAAATCAACTGCAGATACCATCTTGAACTTCGAGATGGTGTCTTCCGGTTTCTGGGAAACAACCAAAACCACCTTATATGAGTACTTTAGGAATCGGAATGATGTCCAGAGACCTGGAAATGGCCCTAGCGGCCGGACCGGAAATCAATTTAGCACGCCATTTTAAAATTCAAGGTGGTGACTTCCGGTTCGTTTGGTGTCGTTTTAAGGTTTCTGAGTGAGGTGGTGGTAAGGATGGTCGCAAGGTCTTTTTCAGGTCTCCGGACATCATTTCGATTCCGAAAATACTCACGGTCAATTTTGGATATTTTCCAAACACCGGAAGCCATCTCGGATTCCCAAATGGCGTCTGCAGTTGATTTCCGGTCTCTGGGCATCATCCCGCTTCCGGAAATATCCATGTTCAGTGGTATTTGGTTAATTTTGGTTCATTTCCCGATACCGGAAATTGCCCTTTTGGAATCCAAAATGGCGTCGGGGATCGTTTGCAGGTCTCTAGACATCGTCCCGATTCCGAAAGTGTTCATATGAGGTAGTTTTTGGTCAATTTTAGTTATTTTGCGGAGACCGAAAGTCACCATCTCAAATTTCAAGATGACGCCTGGAGTTGATTTTATCATCTTGATTCCAGAAACACCCATATTCGATAGGTTTTGGTTCTTTTCCAGAAACCGGAAGTCGCCATTTTGAAATTAAAAATGGCGTCTGTGGTCGTTTTTAGGTCTCCGGACATCGGCCGGATACTGGCACTATTTATATGAGGAGGTTGTTGATCAATTTTAACTATTTTTCGAATACCGGAAGTCACCATCTAGAATTTAGAAATGACGTCTGGAGTTGATTTCTGGTCTCTGGGCACCATCCCGATAACGGAAATATCCATACTCGATGGGATTTGGTCAACTTTGGTATCCAAAATGGCGTCGAGTGTCGTTTTACGGTCTCCAGATATCATCCCGGTTTTACAAATACCCATGTCAGATGGTATTTGACGTTGTATTATTTAATATGGAATCTGTTCCGGAAGGACCATTTTGACTAACACTATAACACCCATAAGGTTCTGAAGCTTTTAACCTGTTCCTGTCGGGACTGATTTTACTAAGAGTGAATCACCCCACATGAGCTGCCAGTCATTTGCTTTTCTACTTTTCTATCATACGCTTGCTTATAATAGTTTAGCTAAATAAAGATATCAAGCTAAATAAAGATGCCAAGGTGGACAGAGTTGTTTTGCTCCGCCACATTGCACAGTGGTTTTAAACGTGAAAAAGGTGATCGTCAACCTTTTGAGTATAAAAATGCCATTTAAATGCTACAGTATATTCGACAAAGTTTTTGTAAATCTTAAGGGGCATCTTATGATGCACATAAAATTTTGATTAATTCACCTAGAAGTGAGATAACAATTTTATTTTTTTAATTACTTATCAAATCAGAACGAAGTCTTCAGCAAAGTTGTAGACAATCTTTTGTAGAAAAACTTTGCTGAACACACTTGGGTTCTATCTCTTGAAAATCGACTACATACAGATAGTTTTATACACAGACATTTTTAAAGTTCCTAAAAATCGAAAAATACCAAACAACTTTTTCTGAAGTGTTTTTAGAGGCCTACTATGTTCGAGACATTTTTTCATATTTAAAAAAAACATCACTCTGCCAAACATACCTTGGGCAACTTTTCAGTTTTTTCATAGGGTTGAGGGAATTTTAGATAAAAAAAGCACTATTTCAAAATAAAATTTCTCGAAAAGCTGCAAAAACAACAGTCTTCACTCGGAGGATGGGGATTAGTACTAGCTTCCCCAGGTGGTTTCACTAGTTTCTTGCAATCTCTTAAAGACTTGGGCGTGGGTGAAAAAAATATTTTTTTTGTTTTTTGGCGTTTTTTCATGTTTTTTTTTTCTTAAAAGATGTACAGAATCGAAACGATTTTTAATTTTTCATTAAAAAGTACGAAAAGCATTTACATTTACGGCACTGTGTATTATTTGGAAAACATAAAAATAGAAAATAAATTATTTTTTTCGAAAATAATTGTTATGTCACTAGTGTATGCAATTGCCAAGGTTTTTTAACAAAATTAGCAACATTCTTTGACGTTTTTCCAATGCTTGAATTCTGAAAAGAAATTGTCAGCTCAGGGATAGATACCCTTATTTTTTTTTTGAATTTTGTCCATACGGAAGTACCTAATACATACCGAAATACCTCCGTATGTACGAAACTAAAAAATAAATAAGGGTATCTGTTTCTGAGCTGACAGTTTCTTTTCAGAATTCAAGCATTGAAAAACGTTTGGAACTCATTATAGGTGCGTATTCTGCAGAACTTTTGATTTTATACTGTTTTTGTCGCACCCCTGAGCGATGAGAACTATAACGCAATTCTCAGTTGTTCGCCGAGAAATTCATTGCACTTATTTATGTCACTTATTTCACTTATTTATAAGAGTTTCACTGGGCTTCTGCTCTGTCTGGCGTTTTTTCGCCAGAGTGCTCTCTCTACAGTGGATGGTGTGATGCACATTGAATATAAACTCAAAGTTGTTCCCTGTTTTCTCTTTAAGATAAAGATGAGCAAAACGAAACCTGGTCGCATCGCTCTAGTATAACATCGGCATTAGAACTGCAAAATGTAAGGGTGGAAGTTGTAGCCATCAAAGAAGTGCGGTCGCCGAAGACGGGTTAACGTGAGTTCCGAGCGGTAGATCCTATTACGGTTGACGGATGGCATTTACAAGCTGAGCTTTTCGTGTAAAATACGGCTGAATATTCAGCGTTTGTTAGTTGTTTCAGCTGAGTACACTCGGAAGGTGTACGAACGGATTAGTGAACCTTCTTGGATGAGATGAAGAAAGCTTGGAAAGAGCATAAAAGCTGAAAGGACAGCATCCCAGCCGAACTATGTAAAGTCGGGAGTGAGCAGCTTTTGCATTACCGCAAACTTCACAAAAGTTTCTCTCGTTGATTTAAAAATGAAGGTGCTTTTCGCGGCTGGTTTTAATTTTGTTTAAAAACGATGCATCAAGTGCTCCGGAAAGCACGATTTGGAAACCCCTGGCTTACCGGTCGGTTTACTAAATGCCTAGGTAACTGCCTAGTTTTGGAGAGGTTCGAGCGAAAAAAACTAATTCTATTGCCGGGGGGTGGGAAACCGCTAGGGACCCATCAGCATATAGACGTATCTATTTGTTGGTCACAGCGGGCAAGGTTCTTGAGAGGATTGTCCTCAACAGACTGGTGGAATGCACGGATGGTGTAAACAGTCTGGAAAGTAACCAGTTCGGCTTCCGAAAGGATAGGTCCACACTGGATACTATTCTACCCGTCATCAAGACGGCGGAGGTAGCACTTCAGCACAAGAGAAGGGCCATTCGATATTGCGCAATTGGGTGAAGAAACCATTCGCTAGCGTTAGCTGGGACTTCATAGCGCTCGCGATTAGATGCATCCACGTACCAGTGTCGTAAAAGTCTCTTGAAAATTACGTTTAAAACCGAGTACTAGTTTACAACACGGAGGAGGGTCAGAAGTGCGCCCCAATCACCGCAGGAGAACCGCAAGATTTCATACTGGGTCCGGTGTTGTGGTAGGGGTTTTGATCGTCGATCGAAAAGGTTGAGTTGACGGCCGTGCACTGCATACGCAAGATCGATAGATAGTTCGATAAGTATAGTTTAAGTAGTAAAAGGGTGCATCAAGCACAAACCTTTTCTTGCCTTGAAGCCCTCTCTCTGACGCAATATCTAAAGGTAGTTCCAAGGAGATATAGGAATGGAAAATGGCCGGGTTTAGGGGGTGCCCCACACCTTGGTGGTGGGAAAACATTGAAAAAAAATCGGTCGAATTGAAGAAATGGTGTTGCTCGAAAATCTACGAAATGACTCAGATTAAAAAAAAACAATCTAACCATTCTTTAATTACCGACTCATTGAGCATGCTCTTACAAGAGTCGATTCAATCGACAATCCTGGCGTCGTTCTGATGATAAACCTAATTTTAATTTTTTTTTTTCGATGTACTGTTATCTCTAAAGCACGTCAAATAAATTAGATTTACATTTATCTTTCGTGCCTCAAAAAAACTCCTATTTAAATTTCTAAGCAACGTGAAAAAAGCCCCAATCACGTACCTTCTGCATATCCTTGAGAGCCACTTCTGCCTTCAGCAGTCCCTCGACGTCCTTCGCCATCCTCTTGAGGTGTATTTTGGCGTTCTTATTCTGCTGATAGGCATACCAGCTGCCAATGATGGCAGTCAGCAGAAGGGTCACCAGCAACAAATCCTTCCATCGGGTGCCAGTTTCTACAAAGAAAAAAAAATTCTTCAGCGTCACCTTCTAGAGAATCAATCACGTGTTGCATCACCTCTCGGTGGTCCAAACAGCACCGCGTCCATCGCTTTCAGCGCAATCTTCTGCTTGTGGATCGGATCCTTGATCCCGAGCACGTTGCTCACATAGTGCATATTGTTAACGGCCAACCGGGGCAGTACCTTTCCGGTTACTTTATGCAACCGGAACAAGTGCACGTATTGGGGCAGCTGAACGCTCTGCGCCAGCCACTCCGTCGTCTGATCGACCGTCCAATTGTGCACCTCCGAGCGGAGCCACGCCTCCCACAGTTCCTTCACCGAAATGTGCATGTCGTCGTTGAAGTGGAACGCCTTGTGCCGCTTCTCGTAACCTGAGTCGTACTTGAGCTCCTCCCGCAGGAACTAGTAGTTGGTAACGAGAAAAATCAATCAATTTTTTTAAACTAAAACCATTCGTACTTACATCATCCGACTCGCTCAGATCGATGTCACCGTTGTCATCGTCATCCAGCTGCCGGTGTAGCGACCGGATCGCCTCCATTCCCAGATGGTCGTGATGGGCGATGCAGTCTATATCGTCGGCCGCGCAGGCCCCGTCCGCCGATCCGCTGCCGTAGGTGCCTGAAATTAGGAACAAGAAATCTTTGGATTTAAATCAATCGTATCCGTTCTTCGAGGGGGGACGGCGGGTGGGAGTGAATGGCGGCGGATGGGGTTCACACACCACACAGACGCGGTTTTGTTACTGGATAGTCGCTGGTAGTAACACGGGGTTCAGTTCAAGTCAACGGGGGACGATAACGCGCTCTCTGGCTGGAAAATGGTTTGATGATGAGACCCGATGTCCTCCACATGGCTTCGCACTCCTATTGTGAATGGTTTTACGATTATTATTATACTATCAGCGCACGGTCATTGTCGTTACAGTCGACAAATGTTTCCTCAATCAGTTTTCTATTAGCACACAAAGTAAGTGCGCTTTTGCCGGGCAATCAAACGGAAATCGGCAGAACCGCCACACAGAAATTCCGCCCCGCAAATAGACGTTGGATGAAGTTAATGAATTTTATCACCGGCTTACCCGGGCGCTTGTGTTTTATTATTTTAATTACCCTTTTGTTTGTGGCTGCAGCTACGCTGCATTGTTTGCAGGACCACTCAACATGGCTTCTGGTAGTAAATATTTGGGGTGCTGGGGGACTCTACGCGAGATTCTTGGAGCAGTGGTTCGAGTGTATCCAAAAACACAATTCACAGAAAAAGCAATTCCGATAAACTCAAATGTTAAGTGTGATTTCACGCCCATTCGGCAGGCTGGATAGAGGGTGCGGGTAACCACAGTGAATGACAACCGTCCATCCGTCCGGTTGAAGATGCGCCGTTTGGATAAACAAATATAAACATCGGCTGCCGGGTTGTTGGGAATTGAGAATCGATTTGGCTCGAGTACACTTGCTGCGGTAAACCACCAACTTCGAGCGTCCAACTTTCCGCTGACTGTTTATGCAAATGTTAAAGTCTGAATTGAATTAATCAATTGACTCGATGATATTCTGTTGCCGCAACGCAAGTCCTACTCACGTAGATTGTGCGGGAATCCTAAACCGCCACTGTCATCGCTGCGAAGTGATGTAATGATTGATAAATAAGAGGACGTAACCCGATTACGAGTTCGTGCCTTGCAGGAGATTGTGGCAATTGCGACTATTGAAAATCGTTAAAGATATTGAGGTTGTGAAAAGAAAGATGTGGAATTCGGTCCAAAGGTTTCGTCGAATCATCAGGTCGAAAACCCGGAGTTATTAGCCTTTAAAAGGCTTTAAAAACAGTTGATTCAAGCCTTCAATCAAATTTAATTCAAGCTGAATTCAATCTTGATTTAAATTTGAAGTCAATAAGGCAATCTATTCCAAATCCCAAACCGAACCTAACTAAATTCGAATCCAAATTCAAATCTAAAATCTTGTTCCAATTTCAATCAAATAAAATCCAGTACAACGTCAACCAGAATCTTGTCAAAATGACACTGAATTACGACTTTATCTCCCAAGCTGGTTAAGGATTTCATCGGGTGAAATTTCCTCGCTTTTCCTGATGGAAAATTGGATTTCCTGATCCAATGTATGTCCTCATACATTGTAGAGATGGTCGGGTATGGGAAATTTGTTACCCGTACCCGACCCGTACCCGACTAATCGAAAATTTTCAAACCCGTACCCGACCCGAACCCGTAGTCTGGTTTGTTTAAAATACCCGTACCCGACCCAAACCCGAAAAATATCTATTCCAACTACCCGTACCCGACCCGTACCCGAAAGAAAACAACGCCGAAATTGCTTGAACCCGACCCGTACCCGACCCGTCCTGGATTTTTTTTTTTTTTTCAAAATACCTGGGTACCTCGCACGTTATATGCACTAATTGTCATATGTGGTTTCTCGAGATGAATGTGAACGCATGTTAATGAACCCAGAGTTCCAGGTGGATGGTCCACTATAAGAAAGAGGTCCACTATGAAAAGTGCATGTCTGGTAAAGTTAAAAAAACGACGAGTTTTATGTGAACATCGCAGCAACCTGAAATCTTAATATTATAATAAAGTCAAAGTTAATATTGTTTATAACATGAGAAAAATTTAATAATTCATTTGCATTTGCCAAAAACCTGTAATTTTTTAGTACAGATTCGGTGTCATCGATTCAATCTAAAAATCGGTATAACACAGATATTTCTGTACATCCCTGGTCTTGCACTGTGACAAAGACTATGCTATCGCTGTCAAATCTCATATACATATTTGCTTCGTACCAAACATCTCAATGCACAGTAGAGAATCGATGGCCATCCGCCTGAATTTTTTTTACATCAGCTGTTTCATAATATTTTTCCTTTATTGCTATAACATTCAAGTACCTAAATCCAAAATGTGGATGCAATATCATGAGATCTGTTTTTTTATAACTTTTCGAAGTTTGGCATACTGACGTTTTTTGACATGTTTAAAAAAAAATTCATTACTTTGAAACAGCTTCAATGATAGCTTGAATTTTTTTGGTGTCAAAGAAAAAGTTGATTCGTAGTTAGTTTGTATGTATTACCTATTTTGTTTTAATTTAAAAAAAAAATTTTTTTTCGCAAAATTTGGTTGATTTGAGGTGTTGTGCAAAAGCTACGTAATTTGTTTCTGTGAGGAGAACGCCCTGTGACTAAGGGGAAAAGTGCCAAAATCATTAATAATTAGGTCACCTGCTTTATGGACGGCCAGAAATAAAAAATGGAATGGAGATTGGTGTTCAGCACCCCAAAATTAAGTGAATACCATATTTTTGTCGCATTTATCCACACTTTTTTTTACTTAACCAGCCTTTGTATTTAGTTGCCTTACTGTGCAATGCTCCGCGGTTTTCCTCACAGATATGAAAAACAGCCTGGCAAAAATTCCATTTAACTTAAAACGGTTGCAGGAAGAACTATTGACTTTCACATTAGAAAGAGATAGCATGATGTCATTCCCTTGGTGCAAACACTGCCGACAACTGTCAGAATAGGTATTGGCCGATCTATCGTTGAGTGAGAATGGGCAATTTCTTGTTCGATCTTTCCGATTATCGACACTAAGTAAACACCTAGGTTTGAAATGTTAAAAATTAATTTCTCATAATGCACGAAAATCAAATTACCCGTACCCGACCCGTACCCGACCAATTGAGAATTTTTCAAACCCGTCCCCGACCCGAACCCGAAGCCTTGGTTTTTAAATTACCCGTACCCGAACCGAACCCGTAAAATATTTTTTTACGTTACCCGAAACCCGACCCGAACCCGTCGGGTACGGGTCGGGTACGGGTTTCGGGTAAAAATACCCGTACCCGACCATCTCTAATACATTGTTATTCCAGCAATGTTTGCTGGTGGTTGGATTAGACCTTCGGGACTGCAGCAATGTTGGATGTTAGATAGTCTTTCAATTGAAACAATCGAATGTCTTTTAATTTAACTCACTCGAATGGAATATTTCGCGCGAATGTTGGATACAGGCGTAAACAAGAATAAGGCAGTATATTGTGGACATAAAGCAATTTTGAAACGGCAAAACAAATTAAATTTTTGGTTGCTGATGGAACAGGAATAAAACGCTAATTGAATCAGTTCTAAACACAAGAGTTTCTAGAGTACACGCAAACACGGTTTGTTTGTTTAAAAAAAAGTAATTCAATATTAAAAAAATAATCCAACCGGACAAACGAATTTCTTTTTTCCCGGTTTTTGATGTCGAGCTTGAGATGTTCTGCTCATCGTGTTTATCGTTGACGTGTTGTGAATTATTTTTGGAGGTAAAAATCCAAATAACCTCCTTGGGTCCGGGTGAACTGGGTTAAAATGGCAAACTTGGCCATCAAACTGCGTCTTAATATCACCTTTGTCTGTTACATACAATGCAATGGACTGTGACCGATTCACTTAGAAAAAACAAAAAATTTCTCGGTCACATCTTCCATTGCGCGAGGAAGTAAACCCCATGAGGCCATATTAAAGATGGATGTCCAGCTGACGGTTGCCAAAAGTAACATCAACAAACGTCTGTTGATATTTCCCTTTTCACGTTTATAGCTGTATTAAAATAGAAGGCCGCCTGGAAAGGAGGAGTTCTCTTTCCGGATGGCGACCCTGACCTCACCGGTAAACCGCTGGTGACCATCGAAAGCCGGCAAGAACTCTGCAACAGATTAACCGCATTTAAAGCGATTTCCCACACTTCACAGCGTATAAATAGCTGCTGAACGTTTGTTCCAACAGTTCACCTACTACGGGCAAGTGGTTAATTTATGTAGCTATTTTAATAATAATCATCCGTCGGGGCGATTAGCAGTAGTAGCAGTGAGCGGTGGCAGCAACGTACACACTCGGACAAACGGACCAACGAACCGACGGACGGATAGACGATAGACACGGTCAGGTTGCATCTGATGGAAACCGGTTCACGGTGGCAGCTTTACGACGCCCCCTGTCTTGACGTGCGCGAGGCGAGATGTGATAGCATTTCAAATACAAACCGGAATCGCGATCGCGCTTTTACAAAAATTACAACCCCACCGATTAGACCGGGAACTTATGAGCTCATGAATTTCTCCTGGAGGCGGGGTGCGCTGGATTCTCCGATGAGTGAATGAATTATGCACGGATCGCGGACAATCTTCGAGCTCGTACGATTCTGCATGCAAATGTAGCACGCAGCAGATAAACGTCACAATGAATCATACTTTACCAGTTTATCGCTCGGTGTTTGCCTCTGGCAAACATTCCGGGTAGTTGCCAAAATTTATTATTTGGGGGATTTTACGTCAATTCACTCCGGTTGCTGGCACAGAAAAGAGCCAAAGTTTCTTTCATTACTTCCGAAACCGTCGGAGGTAAGATATGTTTGCCAGCAAAAAGCAAACGGTGCTTTTGAGCGACTTCAAGAGATATTGAAGCAGTTTAAAATTTTCTTCTCCGTACTGTGATGAAAGACTCGTAGTAAAAACGATAATTTTTTAACAAAGCAGATAGGAAGAGCGAAACGAAAATGACGTCGACAAAGATCAACAGACAAAGATCAAGAAAATGTGGACCCCACTGCAACCGTTTTTGCTATCCACATTTTTTTCCCTTTTTGCAGTGTCACTTATTGAAAAGACCACTACTAACTAAGACTTACTAACCACTTGTCTTCTTTATCGACCTTAACATCTTTTCCCGCAAGCTATCACTCTAACAGTATATTACGTGATATGGTCGAGGAAGTTTCCGAAGGTTCAGATCAGAGTTTTTCAATCTGGAGAGAAGGTTTTGTGTGAAGAAACCTGAGAATTAACCCATACTGAAAATTATTTGACACCACCTTATCAAAGCTGACTCTGTAACCTTGCGACTACGAAGCTCCCCAAAGAAAGCCATATACCGAGGTGTGCCGTTTCATTATCTGCGTGACCCCGCCTATTCGTAATTTTTTTTTTGTGATTGAATAATGTGCGACTAAACAAGAATGAAAGACGTTAGCGGTGGGAGCTTTTTTCAAGGACCTGTTAAAGGACAAGCTTTTAAAAAGGTTGAACTATGACAAAAAGACTCAAAAATATTTTGTCATATCTTCCGTAGTCCTATCTCAACCATGCGTTTGTCCATCAAGCCAGTAAAAAAAAACAATGAATGATCAAAAAGGTAGGGAGTGGGGGATTTAAATCGCCTACTAAACGTGATGCCGTGAAGAAACCCTTCCATCAAATTCAGAGATCTTTTTTTTTGTTACAGGAAGAACAATGTTAACAATTTTTTGTTTGTCATTCTGCATTTGCGGTGTAGTTATGATTAGTATTTTTGAGGGGTCCAGATCCAGCTGTTTAAAAAAAAAAGATTTAACTTTTGCACTAAAACTGCTGCTAAAATAAAATTAAAGTACCAACTGCTTCCAACAACTATCCACTTTCTGTAATTGTTGTCTGCCGTTTTTATTGCCATATTATCAATTTTTTAAATATTAAGTTTTCTGTTTTTTTTTTGTCTTTGTTTTTTATTATTCTTTTTTTGCTTTTGCTCCTTTATTCACACATTTGTCATTTATTATATTTTTTTGCTATTTTTGTCATTTGGTTTGTCATATTTATATTTTTTAATCACCTTTGCGATTTTAAGCATTTTTTTCATTTTTTTCAATAATTTTATTATTTTTTATAATAACTTTTGTCAAATTATTTTATGTCCATTTAACCACTTTTGTTATTTTCTTGTCAATTTTTGCCATTTCCTGTCATTTTGTGTATGTTTTGTTCCTGTTTTTTGTGTTGTTTTTTCTAAATGTTTTAAATTTATTCTTCTTTTTTTATCAGCATTCGTTTTCTCATTTTTTTTCGTTCACATTTTGTATGTGTAGGATAAGTTTGTATGGTTGGCAAATGGCTGGACACGTGTAACTTGAGACCCTAATGTGGCCATTCACCTCTGTCCAGCAACCCCTATCCCAACCTCCACGTGGTGCCGACCGGAATACGAGTAACCTTAGCGGAGATCGGGTGACCAACCCCGGTGGAAACTATGGTCGTATGCTGACTGGGAAGGGGGTCGTAGGCGGCTGTATCCCCATAGGGGCGGCGTACAAGAGCGTCTGACCCGGAGCGGGCGGCTGAATTATGGAATGCTGAATCCCGCCAGCGACACCTAAGATGGCAGCCCCATCAGCAGAATGTAGGTATCGCGACCCTGGTAAGGTAGCATACCGAAACCTTTTATCAACCACGAACAACGAATTCAATCGGCAAAGACCTAGGCTACGAACACGGAAAAAGATTAAGGTAAACGATTGTAAATTGGGTACTTGGAACGTCCGATCTCTCAATGAACCGGCGCGGGCTGGATTTCTTGCTCGAGAACTACAGCGGCAGGGAGTCGAAATCGCAGCGATTCAGGAGATTCGGTGATCAAATTCCGAAGAAAGGGAATTCCGTGCAGTAGAACCTATTGCACGCACTTCTTCCTAGTACCACATCTACTACAGTGGCGCCAAAGCAGCGGAACGGGGCGTCGGTTTCGTAGTGCTGGGAAATCAGAAAACAAGAGTCATCCGGTGGAGGCCTGTAGATGACCGTATATTCGTGTTGAGGATTAAGGGCAAATTCTTCAACTACAGTTTAATAAACACCTACGCACCGACAAACGACAAATCCGATGAAGTCAAAGATGAGTTCTATGACGAGCTTGAGCGAATCTATGACGAGTGCCCAAAACACGACGTAAAAGTTGTCATCGGAGACGCAAACGCACAGGCTGGGAGGGAGGAATTCTTCCGTCCGGTCATTGGAAGGCATAGCCTCCACTCGTCAACCAATGAAAACGGCCTGAGGCTGATAAACTTTGCCGCGGCCAGAGGAATGGCCATATGTAGCTCCTATTTTCCACGTTTGAATATTCGAAAACACACCTGGAGGCATCCAAATGGAGAAGCCTGCTCCCAGATCGATCACGTACTGATTGACGGTCGGCACTTTTCGGATGTTACTGATGTTAGGTCTTTTCGGGGACCAAACATTGACTCTGACCATTATCTCGTCGATCCGCGCACGGTTGTCGAACGTGCTGAAATCTCGCACAGAGAGGACGACGCGTTTCAGCATTCAGCGGTTGAAAGCAGATGGCGTGGCAGCAGAATACGCCAGAGAGCTGGATCAACGGATCGCAGAACAGCAGGAGGAAGGAGTGGAAGACATAAATGGGCTGTGGAGCAGTATCCACGGCGCCATCGAAACGACTGCGAGAGAGGTAGTAGGTACGACGCGTGGAAGACAGCCTAACGGCTGGTTCGATGCCGAGTGCCAGGAGCGACAGATGAGAAGAACCGTGCCAGGAGCCGCATGCTCACTGCGGCTACGCGTCAGAACAGAGAGAGGTACAGGGTGGCAAGAGCTGCTGAAAATAGAACCCACCGTCGGAAGAAGCGCGAGTACGAGGAGCAGGTGCTCGCAGCGCAGAGGACAGCTATGCTCAAAACGACGTGCGAGATACTATAGAATTGTCAACAGAGTCAGAAGCAGCAATTTCCCGGTGCCGGTCATGTGTAATGACGGCAACCTGCTTACTGATAAACCGACGGTTGCAGCCAGGTGGAAGGAGCATTTTCAGACGCTATTGCACGGTGAGGAGCCGGATGAGCAGAGCAGGAACAGAATGACGATTATGAGTGACGAACCAGCTGTGGAGCCACCAACACAGGAGGAGGTGAAAAAGGCGATTAGTGAGCTGAAAAACGGCAAGGCCGCTGGGAAGGACGATATCCCGGCCGAATTTCTAAAAGCGGGAAGCGAGCGGCTGTACTATGCGATCCACCAGATAATACTAAGAATCTGGGCGGACGAACAAATGCCGAACGACTGGTTGGAAGGCCTCATATGCTCTATCTATAAGAAGGGCCATCGATTGGATTGTGGCAACTATCGAGGGATAACGTTGCTCAACTCCGCATATAAAGTGCTCTCCCGTATCCTGTTCTTCAGATTGAGACCGTTAACGGAATCCTTTGTTGGCGAATACCAGGCTGGTTTTCGACAAGGGCGTTCCACGACGGATCAAATCTTCACCTTGCGACAGATCCTCGATAAGTTCTGGGAGTTCAACTTACGTGCGTGCGGATAGCTGGCGAGACATCAGCCGCGTTCGTAACGTTGGATGGACTGAAGCAGGGGGATGCGCTCTCCAACCTACTGTTTAACATCGCTCTTGAGGGTGCAGTACGAAGAGCAAACGTGGAAAGAAACGGTACGATCATCACGAAATCTCACATGTTTCTTGGTTTTGCGGACGACATCGATATCATCGGTATCAACCGTAAGGCCGTGGAGGAGGCCTTCGTACCTTTTAAGAGAGAAGCAGCGAGATTGGGACTTGTCATTAACTCTGCCAAAACGAGGTACATGGGTGCTGGCAGAGAGCGTGGGAGCCCCCGTGGTGTTGGTGCTGAGGTGGAGATAGATGGGGAACGATTTGAAGTGGTTGACGAATTCGTTTATCTTGGTACGCTTGTGACATGTGATAACGATATGAGCCGTGAAATGAAACGACGAGTTGCAGCTGCGAACAGGGCTTTCTACGGACTGCGTAACCAGCTAAAGTCCCGTAGTTGCTGTGCTCGGAGTTTTTGAGCGTAAAGTTCTGCGATCGATACTTGGCGGTAAACTAGAAGATGGAGTGTGGCGCAGACGCATGAATCACGAGTTGTACCAGGTATACAAACATGCTGATATAGTGAAGGTAATACAGCGGGGCAGGCTTCAGTGGGCTGGACATGTAGCCAGGATGTCTGACGAGAGAGCCGTCCAAACTATCTTCAGTAGAGAACCAGGAAGAGGCCGTCGACTCCGTGGTAGGCCTCGCACGCGGTGGATGTGCGCGGTGGAAGAAGATGCACGATCTGCTGGTGTACGGGGAGACTGGAGAACAGCTGCCCAAGCCAGAAGAAGCTGGACATCTCTAACTCGTTCGGCCCTAGACCGGTGAACGGTTCGTTAGCCAAAAAGTAAAGTAAAGTAAAGTAAAGTAAGTGTTGTTTTATAAATTGTAAATAACTAGTTTTGATTTTTTTTTTGGCATTTGTTTTCTACACAATTTGCAATTTTTGTATTTTTCTTTGCCATTTTCTTGTCAGCTAGTTAGCCATGTGTGCAAGTTTGTTTGCATTTTTTTCACTTCAGAATTTTCGAACTTTTTTTGCTTTTTTCCGTATTTTATCATTTTTCCGCTATTTTTGTCAGTTAGTTTTTCGTGTTTGTATTTTTATACATGTATTTCCCGCGGCTTCAGGCGTTTTTTTTTATTTTTTTGCCTTTTTTTTTGTTATTTTACTGTCACTTTTCCTATTCTGTTACTCTCTATATGTTTTATTTCGTTTTTTTTTAACATTTTTGTGTTCTCTCTAAGGTTTTTCATTTCTTTTTTCACATTTTTATATTTGTTTCTTATTTTCAATATGTTTTAGCTTTTTACCTTATTGGTGCTCTTCGTTTACATATTTATTAAATCATAGGTCGGTTGGTTTATCATTTTCAATAAGTCATGTTTTGTTTTTTTTTTTCAATATATTCAGTTTAGTCACTTTTTTTTACTTTGTCATGTTTTTGTTCTTTTCTTAGTTCGTTCTAACATTTGTTTTCTGTCCTTTCAATATTGTTTGTAAAATAATACTATTTTCGCTACTTTAATAATTTCAATTCTTATATTTATTCGGTTAAATTGATCAATTTCTGTTTTTTGCTTTTGCCGTACGTTATTTTATTATTTCATAAGTTACTTGCATGTTTTTAGTCATTTATTCTTTTAAATTTTCTTATTCGTCAATTCGTAAGCAGCGTGTGTAGATTTTTCTTATTTTTTTTTTATTCTCGCTTATTTTCCGTCGGTCTAGTTCCGCCACTGTTGTTGTGCCAATCACCGACGCCCGGGGAGGCGACTCCACCAAGGACCCTAATTTTCGACCCGTTGAATAACGGACCGTTTTGTCTTTCATTGTTGATTGACGGACCGTTTTGGCTTCCATTTTGTTTTGCCTTCCATTATAACTTTTTTGTACCATCATTTTATGGTAGTTTTCTTAATTTTTGACGTGGGACTACGTCTTTGTTTTCTATATTGAGATGCATTCTGTAAAATAGGAAACGAAACTTGCAAATGTTACGTCAGATTTCAAAGGATAATAACAGCATAACCACATGATGGATATCAATAATTAATATATTGTTGGATAGATAAAACGTGTAACAATTTTTTAATACGCTAGTCATCATTATTATTTCACTGCTCAACTGTGAAAATTGATTAAAAGTTACAAGGAAATTTACACGGACAATGAACCAATCATACGCGAGCATTCCTAGCACAGACGATGTGAATGGACACCAACAGGGAGTGCCCTGTGATATTCTCTGTTTCAATATAAAAAAAATGGACAGAGTGAAACGGCTTCGAAATTACTTCCATGATAAGATTTATGTAATAAATTTAATTTGATCAGAGTTAAATAAGACAAAATCATGTATTATGATAACGTAGATATTGTTGGATTTGGTTTATGAGGAAATAGTGTTAGTTCTGATTCAGCTTGTTAAATAAATGTTGTTCGCACAAAAAACTACACTACACAATATCGTTAAGTGCAATCGAAGTTCTTTCGAGTGTTTTTCGGTATATTCCTAAAAAGAAAATTTATGGGGAGGCTGCGTATAAACAAATACCTGAACCACAGAACAAACGAATCGTTGCTGTCTGCAGATTCTGTAACTTTTGTAACTAAAAATCCTTCTAATTACAGTATTTAGTCCCACGTCACCATTTCATACAACCCTAGGGCTGTATACCTTGTAGTATTTTTTTAATTTTTTTGTCACCATATTTTTTCAATTTCATTCGTTTTTTTTAGTCAATTTTCACCTTGTTGAATTTATTTTGTTCGTATCTGTTATTCTCGTCTATTTCTTTACTGCTTTACTGTAATCTGTCAATTTTTCTTTCCTTGCTATATGTTTGTCGCTTCTTATTCTTAGCTTCTTTCAATGATTTTTTATTTATAGTTTTTCATTGTGATTTTTGTTTCTAGTATTTCGTCATCATTCATTATCTATTATAAGTTTTTATCGTTTTTTTGTCATTATTCAATTTTATCATATGTGTTTTTGCTAGTTTGTCATACTTGTCGACAACTTGACTTTTTTTATCTTACATATTTTTTTTATTTTACATAAATGCAAAGTCACATAAATTACCGATGTCACCAGAGATACCAGATTTGTGAATTTTCGCAGACTTTTGCCTGTATTTTTCCAGTTGCTGGATTTTTTTCCGATCCCAAGTTTTATTTGTTATTATTTTTTGAGGCTTTTTTTGGATCACCTAACTTACAGAATTTAAGTGCATTCGAGAGAACGCCCCCGAACGAGTTCACGTGAAATGCCCCATTCGTAAGCTCTTTTCTTAATTATTTCTGCGTAGAGCGATTCAAAGTTCTGATCATTTTTTTTTTGGTTTGTTTTCGATTGCGGAGAGAAGAACAGGTGTTAATGGATGTCTGTCAGCGCTTCACCGATTCCAACTAATTAATAAGTTTTCCGTCTTCGGATGTTTTTATGGCGAAAAAACACCCTACCGGCAGCAGTTGTGCGCTCTACGGTGCTTAGTAAGATATTAAATTCTCGCACCTGTCAAGACAACCAGATGAAATATTTCCTTAATTCAGAGATTGTTTCTTTTCTGCTGTTGCTAAAATGTATCAATTGTTTATTTTAGTAAATTCCGGCTAGACTAACTACCGAAACATACGGTAGCAAAAGCGGCCCGGACTTGCCGTCGCTTTGATCTACGTCTGGCTTAATCAGTGGCGCGGGATTTAGTGCGCTCATATCGCTCATATTTGTACTGCTCTGCTGACTGCTGGGGGCGGCGCGGTACAATTCGCTTAATTGGATCCAGCAGCAGTGGAATGTTGTTACTTCTTAACTAAATTATATTTACAGACGCACAACACTGAGAGATAACCACGCGAACGCCGGTTGGAACAAGCGCAGCTCTGCGCCGTCGCCGCCGGTTCGGGGGATATTTATCGATAATGTAAACAAACTTGGCCGGGTTTCATTCGAAATTCGCCCGTGTGTATTCTATAGAGATTTATCACTTAGCCTGTGTAAATCAGCATTCATTTCGAGCGTGAGCAGAATATGAATTATTCCCATAATCAATAATCGAAGAGGTGAATATTTTTCACCGCTTTCTAGTGTGAAAGATTCCGGGCTCCGAAAACCGAACGCTTTTGAACAGATTACTCAGCGGACGGACGTTCCTTTTTAGAGCCCTTTCAAGGTAACCCATTTCATTAGGCTACTTCTGGTCTGGGTTGAGAATGAACATCATCGAAACGATACAGTTTACTACACATCTGTATGCAGTTGTAACCGGAGCTCCGTCGATATACACCTTGATTCAACGGTTGAACTCGGTGTAATAAATGTAGACTCATGCAATTGATATATCTTCTATTACAGCCGTGTAGAGGATGACTTCCACTTTTCCACGTTTTCCGTGTCTCACCCGATGCATCTGTTTTTTCCCTCCATTGTTCATCATCATCGCACGGCACGGAACGTTGTTCCTAATTTGAATAGCTAACTAATAGCGCGAAGAAAGGTGAATGTAAGGCGAATCAAGCTTCCCATATGTATTATGACTGTGTGTTGTCGTCTTCTCACTTTTGGTTAGATAATAATTGCGATGCGCGGAGTGACTGTTTTGTTTTATTTTTTTTCCTTCTAAAATCGATCGAGATTGTTGGGATGTGGTTCCCTATTCGTTATATAATCTAAATTTACTATTCTATATATGTATCAACTTTAAGGCATTTGAATATTCTTGAGATCATGCATTATTATCATATCAGTTTTTGAGCTTGATAGCTCATTTTAAGATGGCTTGACAAAGTATTTTTTTTTTAATTCTTTTAGCACTAATATTTAGTTGTTAATTTGTGGTTTCGAAATCCAATTTGTGGTAATTTGTGGTTGAGTAATTTCTGAGAAATTTTCAGAAAACTGAGTCAAGCCATCTCTGGAAATGATTTCGCTTCAAATGAAACGGACAACGATGATATATACATCAATCGAAAGCTCCTAATTTGTGGTTCACGAAAATGTAGTTTTTGTAGACATACTTCATATTAAAATAATTGAAAAACTATTATTCAAATTTTTGAACATTGTTTACCTCTTGTTGTCAACACCGACCGTACGCGGCGCTGGTAGACCATCAAGAGCTAAGAGATCTAGAGCATATCGAAAACCCGTAAATCTTTGTTTGAATTCTATTATCTACCCGCGCCATCTGCACGTAACGTTTACCAATTCGTCATTTTGTGTAGTGAGTATTGTTCTCAGAAAGCTTTCGTGTAGCGATGAGTATGGTGAACCTAGAGATGCTCAGAGGGAGAGATATGCGGTGAGCCAAACGAACCGTCAAAATTGGAGCCAAACGAACAAGAACGGTAACATCACATTGAGAGGTATTGCAATCAGGTACAAAAAAGAACGTGTTTATTTCTATACGATTTTTTGTTCTATTGCCAATGAATGAATTAAGAATGCTGTGAGTGATAAATTGGTGCTAAAAGAATTAAAAAAAAATACTTTGTCAAGCCATCTTGAAATGAGCTGTAAGCGGGTAGTCCCAGCAATATTCTTTCTGAACGGGGGTAATCGCCCTCGGAGAAAGTAAAAGCGCTGGTAAGATCATGGCATCGGTTTTCTGGGATGCGCGTGGGACAATGGTCAATGTTTTTCTTCAGAAAAGGAAAAACATGCATAAAAACCTTTCTCGTGCTACTTTGATAAATTTTATTCATTCGCATTTTCAGTGAATTGGAAAAAGTTTAAATTAGAAGTTCTTTTTCGCAAATTTCTTGGCTTGCTGCACTTCTTTAAAAGTATCCAACCAAAGTCCTCTTAAATATGGATGTCTGGATGTCTCCCGTAGTTCTGTGATTTCAAGGACAGAAGTCATGATTTGGCGGAGTGAGATTTTAATTTAAATTTCTCCTTTAGCTGCTGATACATACACACAACGTACTTCAAGTTATTCTGTGAGGAGCTCTGTGGCACATCAGATATAGTAACAAATGGTTCGTTTAACTTGATACTATCCACGATAATTTTTGGTAACCTAAAAGTTTATAGAATAAAACAATAGTCACTTTCATCTGAATGAATAGTTTCATTCATTACAAGGGATTGCAAATTTTTTGTACACAGAACATGGTTTGAGATGTGTTCGCTACTAGCCGTAGTTGGAACAACAACATGTACATATGTAATGACAAAACCGTCTCTAATTTCTCCAGGAGCTCAGCATAATCGAAAGACGGCGGTCTGTAAATGAAATGCATGTAAAACTCGGTTCCAATATTTAACCGAATATCAATATTTTGTAAGTCTTGGTTGTAAGTGTTGCAAACAATTTCATACAGAATAGGTTCCCTGATATAAACTGCTTAACTCCTCCTCGATTTGTATTGGATTTTTATATGATTTGGATTGCGTATAGATTAGACTAGACTTGAAGGAATTAAAAAGAATTTAAAATTGTTGTGAATCGAATTTTAAATCAACTGGGCTTGGATTTGAAATGGATGATTGAAATTGAATTAAATAAAAATCAAAATTCGGATTAGATTTGATTTGAATTTGGATTGAATGTGAGCTAAATTACAATTGAATTTAGAATAGATTTCAGGACTGCGACCTGAGATTAGATCTATTGTCATATTGCCCAGGTGATTTCTGTACTACGCACTTCACATTATTGGCAGTATCACTATTGAAGTAAGTGATACGGTTATCATTCATATCCCTGCTTGTGTGTAAGTTTTACCTTTCCATTTCAAGTTAACTGCTCTACTATACCGAGCCTCTGTCCATCCTAACAATATCGCCCAATTACAATTCCCTGAAGAGAACTTTCATACGGTTAATCACACCAGTTTTATTATAATAGGGACTTATTTTTGTTAGGAGAAGAGTCAATAGGGGTACTGTAGAGCTCAGATAGAGCCTGATTCTACTATGATTCGAACCCACGACCACCCGCTTACCAAAGCGGACTCTGGAACCTTGCGGCTACGGAGCTCCCCTTAGAATAGATTAGTCATGAATTGAGTCCGTGTTGCATTTTATTGTAATTTTCAATAAAATTATATTAAGTTGAATTTAGATTCTAATCAAAATAAATTTGTATTAAATTGAATTTGAAACAAATTTGAATAAGATCATTTGAAATTGTATTTGGATTTGAATTTGGATTGTATTTGAAATAGACTTGAATTAGATTTAAAACGGATTTCATTGATTTAGATTTGATTTTGATTAAATTTGAACTCAACTGTATTTAGGTTATACATAAGAGGACTTGGATTAGATTCAGTTGAATTGTATATGAGTTATATTTTGATCATTTTCTATTGTCTTCGCTTATTGGACTTGGATTTGAACCTAGATAGCATCGGATTGAACTTTGATTGAACCAACCCTCTAATGCCCAAGTTATTTTTCGGACGAATAATCACTATGAATATTTATTAACATTTTTAAAGAATTTATTAAAGATTTTTAGATGTTCAACTAAAGGCGTGTCTAAAGACGGCACTGGAAACTAGAGGGTTAAGATTAGATTCGATCTGTATTTGGATATGAATTAGATTTTGTTGGGTATATATGTGAGGTTATGTTTAGATGTAATACATGTATTGACTGATTCAAATAGATTAGATTTAGTGTTGAATATGAATTGGATTAGGGTTGGATGGGATTTGAGCTGGATTGGACTAAATTCAATTTGGATTGAACTTCAATTAAATTTATTCTGTGCACATATTCAAATTCAAAGAAGACTGTAACATGAAATTTGGGAAATACGGCTTTTTCAATCCTAAGGATGTATCAAAACGCTACTATGTTTTATGTCCGACGTTTCGTCCTTTGGACTTGGTCTTCCTCAGGGGATATACAATTTTATTGAAACATTTTATATATAGTAGTTTTTTCTTCTTCTTTTAGCGTTTTGATACACCTTTAGGACTAAAAAAGCCGTATTTTCCGGATTTTATTCTGTGCATCATTTTGGTTCCGGGGAAACTCATATTGGGTGGAAATCAGCCATTTGTGGCTGTTTTACAGAAACCGGAAGTCGCCATCTTGAATTTCAAGATGGCATTTGAAGACAACTTTGGCCTTTGAGTGTCATTCTGGTTTTTTCTGGTCATGTTCAACTGTTTTCCAGGAACCGAAAGTTTCTATCTTAAATTTAAAAATGGCGTCTTGAGTCGATTTTTGGCTCTTGTGCATCATTCCGATCATTTTAGGCTGTTTTACGGAAAAACTGGTTGAAATATCTGTTCAAATTGTCTGGGAGACCTCCCCTCCCCCTTCCAGAAAACGGAGAAGTGTCAAACCACCATAGATATTTGTGTTTGATTTAGTTAAGAACCCTCTCATTCGAAGAGGGAAGGGTGACGGGCCACCACGAAAATATTTGTTTACGCCCCCAAAATCCTCTACATGATAAATTTGATTCCATTTACTTGATTGGTTCTTGAGTTGTGAAGAAATTTGTGTTTCATTTGTATGGGAGTCCTCTCTTCCAGAAGAGGGAGGGGTGTCGAACCACCATGGAATTTCTTTTTGTCTTTAAAAACTTTAACATGCCAAATTTTGTTCCATTTACTTGATTAATTCTCGAGATGTGTGAAATTTTGCGTTTCATTTGTATGGGACCCCTCCCTTACGGAAGGATGAGGTTTCTCGAACTTCTTAGTAACCTTTCCTGGCCCCTAAAACCCCTATATACAAAATTTCACGACGATCGGTTCAGTAGTTTCCGAGTCTTTATGGATCAGACAGACAGAGCCGCATTTTTATACGTTGAGATTGCATTTCAATTGAATTGATAAACATCAAAGTTCAGATTGGAGTTAAATTTGATAAAATCGAATTAAGATCAGATTGCAATTTGACTCGGAATAAATCTGTATAATATCCGGTTTGGATGGAGATTTAAACCTGTATCAAATCAGGTTGGATATCGACTGGATTGGATTTGAATCCGTTTTTGTTTTAAGTTTGGGTTGAATTTGGTTTGAATTTAGATTGGATCAAAATCGAATTTTGATTACGATTCAATAAATTTTGCATAAAATAAGATTAACGAGTAAAAACTAAAATATTAGATTTTTTCTGCTATTGTCAAAAAATATGCAGATGTACTTACAAATAATCTGACTACTTTCTCTTGAAGATATGTACTTTCATTATTAAAGTAACAAAATGAACGTGTAGAAAGGTCTGGAAGAGAGAGAGAGAGAGCAGATGAAACCGAAGTTTATAACCTGAAGTTTAAGTCGGACTTTATGGTTATTGGGTAGCTGAATCGCGGAAAGTGGAATCCACTCAGCTAGTACTGTCAGTGGACGACGCTTCTATGCGCAAAATTACTGATTGAGGATATAAAACTGAACTTCAAGTTTAGACAAATCGTCGGCAAGAAGAAAGGACACATAAGAACAAAATACTTGGGATCCCCAGTTATACCGATAAGCTGATCTTTGATGATGCACAGCCTGTTTCTAAAGCAGGTATTAGACGAAGCAAATATTTGCTATTTTTGGTACGATTTTAATTTGCACGAAATTGAATCTGTATTAAAAAGTAGCAAATATTTGCTTCGTCTTATACCTGCTTGAAGCAGCCATTCTAGTAAGTGCTTTGAGTAATGTTATTCCAATTACACAATTTATCAACAGAGACATAGCATCCTCACAAATCGAAGTTCCAACGGTTAGTGGGAAAGTAGAGCTCATCACTGCCTCGGTGTTCTTTCCGGGGAAACAAGAGGGAGCCCCTCTTAGAGAAGTAAAGAAATTTTCCAATTACTGCAAACAGAACAAAAAAATTCAGAAGAAATAAATAGAAGCTAATGTGTGAACGTATCGAAAATACTTCCACTGCAGCCAGGTTGCAAAAAGCTATGTAACGGGTGACAACTAAAAATTTGGAATGTCAAAATAAGGTGGATAAACTTAAAGAAAAACTGCTCAATGCATCTCTTGATTCTCGAAGGAAATCTTCGATTGGACAACACTGAGGTAAATTTGTTGGGTTGCGTATTTGGGGTACAAATGGAGTCGAGTGGTTGTTTCAGAAACGTTTGTGTTTTTTTGATGTGCTGTGATGATATTTTCTATGGTCAAAACACATAATTTTCATCTGTATGGTGTTTAGGAAGAAATGGAATCATAATATTGTTCAAACATTCGTTCTGGTATATATTTTGATTGATAGCTAAACCACTAGGCTTGAAGCATGATTTGACAAAAAGGATAAAGTCCTTCTCTGTCCACTACTCTGGCCGGTCTTCCACTTTTTGTTAAAATTGTTGTGCAGTTGATAGCGAACTGTACAAAGCACTTACGGAATGCTCGTTGTTTGGACGTCATTTTGAACCGAACTGAGCATGCATAAACAAAACAAAAAATACTGGCATAAAGAAGAAAGATAGAGCTTTCATATGCATATTCTCAATCCTCTCTGAGCGTGTTTGTTGTGGAGTAAAAGAGCCCCAAAAAAATCCAGATTTGTAGTTGTCACCCGTTATAAAGAACATTCCAACGGCTTAGGAAGACTGAAATAGACAGATGGCATTTACACCACAGATTCTCAGGAAACACTGAATATTATGATGGAAAATCACTTCCTCCATCACTTTCTTCGAATACAGATAAGGTCCAGGACCAAACTAAGACCAAATGCGACTTGGACCGATTCCTAAGAACTAGTATGCTCCATATTCAGTAATCGAAGGTTGAATGGGCAATAGATTCTATTTAAGGGGTAATATCCACCAAAAAAAAATTCTTGTCATTTTTTTTATTGGCTTAAACCATGCTAAAACTATCCTAGAATCAAAATCTACATCGCCCAAGTACTGATCTAAATCAATTTTTACTGAACAACTTTTGACGTAGGACTACGTCTAACCGCACTATACCGAGATACATTCCGCGAAAACTAAAACCAAGATGTAACGACGGAATGAAAGATTTCAAACGGTAATACTGATGTAACCACATGATGGACCACAATAATCGATATGTCGTTGGATTGATAAAATGATGGACAATTTTGTGATTCTTCAATTTTCATTATCACTTCATTGTTAAACAGTGAAAATTGAATAAAAGTTTCAAGGTCGAATGTTCACCAACAATGTACCAATCATATGCGAGCACGCCTGGCACAGACTTCATGAATAGACACCAACTGCCTGCAGTGATATCCTGTATAGCAGTGGCAAAAAAAATTTGACAGAATCTCCCCGTCCCAATAGGTCAACTAATGTTAGCTTCCATCAGCCTAGACTAAATTGATGTCTTGAAGGTAAAGCTTTTTCGGAAAGTTCGTAACCACCTCCACTACCAGACAGTTTAACGTTCTGCTGTTAACAAATATGTTAATGTTAATGAAACTGATGTCTTGAAGGATAATATGATGGCACAGGTAACAGTACTGCACCGAGCAATGTATGAACAGAGCGCTGGTTACTCGTCGTCTATCAGTGCAGAAAAACTCGATATTCATTTGTGTGCAGTCAAGCCAAGTGAAAACTACATTGCCGCTGTTGACTCGCAGTGAGGCGTGGAACACAATCGAATTGCCGTTTGAATCGTCTTCTTCTTCTTGTTTCGTATAGCAGCAAATATCAGAATTCAATATGATTTTTCGGATGTCGCAAAATAAGCTGCGCCGCCGGGGACTACAAAATGCATTGTTTATTTTTGAACTCTACACTCTGCCTTTTTTTAGATTTATTTAAATAACTAAATATAAGGTATTTAAAAGACAATAGAAAACCAAAATGCTCCGTACAGATCTTTGAATATGTAGTTAAACGAGCTGTACTGATGATTATATTTTACTAGCTAAATGAATTTAGTCCAATATGACAATACTAGTTGCATCACGCGGTGGCGGTTTACAGAAAAACCAAATTCATTTCATCTTTATATTAGAGTTCCGACGTTAGTGTTTGTATTTTTCAATTGAAATTTTTTTGAATTTGCATTTGCAAGAAAATATCACTTATAACAACGCTATGCAAACATTAATTGCTGAGGCTGATGTTGTGCATCACTCTAGCCCAGTTTATTTTCGAAGATAACGGACATATAACATTCAAATATGGTATCTTCGTTGTTCTTTGGTATCTTGAAACTGATCAAATTTTTTTCTGATTGATCCTGTATACTGATAAAATGTTTAAGTTGACCTGAATTGAATGTTAACATGTTCATAAAATTCTATGTCAATTTCGAATTTTCTGTGAATATACATTTTCTACTAAAACTGTAATTCGTTATCGATATTTTTTCCACGAGCTTGTAATTACAGGGAAAAAATTTATGTGACATCTTTGCCGCTTTGTGATCGGTGAGTGAGCCAACTTCAACAAATAGATATAGAAGGAAGTTTAATTTCTACTAAATCGTACTCAATTAAATATTTTATAGAGGGTTGCCTTTTCGCGCATTAAAGAAAATTCGCTGTATTAGAATGAAAGGTATTCATCAATGGTCCAGAAACCAAATTTAGGGGAAAATCAAGTATCTAACTTTTTTTACTTTTGTAGATAGAAAACCTTGTTTTACAATTTTATAGCTCCAATAATTTTAAGTAACTTTGTAAAATAAAGTTTTTTTCTAAAACATTGCTATAGAGCTCTAGACCCAAATTTTCTCCTAAATTTGGTTTCTGGACCATTGTGAATGTTAAAGAGAATATTTTTTCTTCTTAGATAGAGTGCTGCAAAGAAATAATCAAAATACAGACCCCGTTCGATTTTGGCAACACCTCAGAATTTTTTCTGTTGCCAAAATCGAACCATGCCAATAATGAACGGTTTTTTTCATGACTTTTTTGACTTTTTAAATGGTCAAAGACGACCTTAAAAGTAGAAATGGCCACCAATGAACTAGTTTAGTTCCAAGTCGTTTGAGGTGTCGCTTGATGAATTTGGGCTGACGACCTAGATACTTGATATTACCACCGGAACCAAAACACCTTCCTTTTGGAAGATGTTGAGCTTAAATTGGTTAAAACAAATCAAGCAAACTACAAAAGTAAAACGAGCTCAAATCAAACATAGCTTCTAAATAAAATTATGAAATTATTGTGGTCCTACGTCAACTATGCGGTCGTGTCTTGGTTACCACCCTTCTACTATTTTTATGCTCCCAAATAACATTTTTCGTTTATTTTGGTGATGCTCGTTTTTTTTTAATTTCGAGGCTTTGTAAAGCGCAGCCTCACATTAGATAAAACCTAAATTAATCCACCTAGCGGTCAGACCCAGACTTTCTCATTCAAACTTATTATTTGTAAAAATAGATTTACATGAACTCTTCAATCCAATAAATGTGTATTCACTTTTTGGGTTTCAAAATAATGATGTTGTAATTGAAGTATAAAATATTACATTTGACGTAATGTAAATGCTCAAGAAATAGCGAAATAAAAGAAATGACTTTCAATTTCGAACAATTTCATCACGAGCGATACCGGGAACGTTCAAATAGTACGAAACCACATTTAAATTATGTTGAGGCCACATATATAGATCGAAGCAGGTATAGTTTTAAATAGCCTTTGAATTTCTTTTCTTTCAATAACATTTGAACCACATATCAAATTGTTATGAAGTTTGTTATTTGTAAGTTTAAGAGATGACTCGTTCGTATGACACTAGTTATGTCCAAATAAGTCGTGTAATCTTTGAGATAATAGACTTTCGTTGTTTTATTACCAATTTAATACGTAACGGTTGCTTAGTTCGAACATAATCAAATGAAATGGGAACGTATAGGACAGCCAAACTTTGAAACCACGTGTTAAATCATAATTCATTAGTTAACCCTTAACTATTCCGTTCATCTAATAATACTATTGATCAAATCGGTTGTGTAGTTTCTGAGATAATGAAGTTTCGTGATTTTCACATTTCGGTACATTACAGACGAAGTTACAGTTCGATTACAGTAAAATTCAATAGGGTGTTGTTAGTCAGCTAGACCTTACATTTGACACTAATTTCGTGAAAATCGGTTAAGCCATCTCTGAGACTAGTGAGTGAGTTTATGTATTCTCGGAATATGCTTCTTTTCATAGCTGGATTTCACATTTTTAAACATAACAGGCAAAGTAATAGTCTGATTGCAAAAAAAAATCATTAGGGTCTTATGGGGTGACTAGACCTTTCATATGACACTGATTTTGTGGGAATCGGTTCAGCCATCTCTGAGAAACATGAGTGAAATTAAACAGTCTTCAGAAGACGATTCTTTTCATAACTTTTGAACCACATGTTCAATCTATATAAAATTCAAAAGTTAAGGGTTTTTAAGATAGCCCGTTCATTTGATACCAATTTTATTGAAATCGGTTGTGTGGTTTCTGAGATATTGATGTTTCGTGATTTTTACATTTTTAAACATTACCACTAAAATAAAAATCCAATTACAATGAAATTTAATAGGGTCTCATGGGGCAACTAGAACTTTCAATTGCATATAATTTCATAAAGATCGGTCCAGCCATCTCTGAGAAAAGTGAGTGAAAATAAAAATATGTACACACACACACACATACAGAAAATGCTCAGCTCGTCGAACTGAGTCGAGTGATATATGCCATTCGGCCCTTTGAAGCACTTTCATATCTTCGGTTTTGCAAGTGATAGCTATACCTTCCTAGGAGAAAAGCAAGAAGTTAAATAAAATATTAATTAGGAGTAAAATATTCATGCTGAAGAAATAGCGAAATAAAAGAAATGACTTTGAATTTCGTACACTTCAATCACGAGCAATACCGGGAACGTACGAATAGCACAATACCAAATTTAAATTTTGTTGAGGCCATATGTTTTGATCAAAGCAGTTACAGTTTTAAATAGTTTTTGAATTTCGTTTCTTTTCATAACTTTTGAACCACATATCAAATTGCTATGAAATTTCTCACTTGTGAGTTTGAGAGACAACCCGTTCAAATGACACTACACATGTTCAAATAAATCGTGTGATCTTTGGGATAATAGACTTTCGTTGTTTTTATAATTTAATACATAACGGCTGGAATGAAAATACGATTATAGTCAAATAAAATGGGGACCGATAGGAAAGCCGAACTTTTTATTTGACACTAAGATTGTTGAATTTAGTCCAGCCATTTTTGGGAAAACGAGTGAATTTGAAAAGTCACCGGAACATGTTTCTTTTCACATTTTTTGAACCACGTGTTTAATCACTATAAAATTCATCAATTAACCTTTAACTAGCCCGTTAATTTGATACCAATATTGTTCAAATCGGTTGTGTACTTTCTGAGATAATGAAGTTTCGTGATTTTCATATTTTGATACATTACAGACAAAGTAACTGACCGATTACATTGAAATTCAATAGGGTGTTATGAGGCAGCTAGACCTTTCATTTGATACTAATTTCGTGGAAATCGGTTCAGCCATCTCTGAGAAAAGTGAGTGAGTTTAAGTAGTCTTCGGAATATGTTTCTTTTCAAAGCTGGATTTCACATTTTCAAACATAACAGGCAAAGTAATAGTCCGATTGCAAAAAAAATCAATAGGGTCTTATGGGATAATTAGACCTTCCAAATGACACTAATTTTGTGGAAATCGGTTCAGCAGTCTCTGAGAAACATGAGTGAGATTAAACACTCTCCAGAACACGTTTCTTTAAATAACTTCTGAACCACACGTTCAATCTTCATGGAACTCAAAAGTTGAGGGTTTTTTAAGTAGCTCGTTCATTTGAAACTAATTTTGTTAAAATCGGTTGAGTAGTTCCTGAGATAATGATGTTTCGTGATTTTCACATTTTTAAACATAACCTCTAAACTAAAAATCCGATTGCAATGAAACTCAATAGGGTCTTATGGGGCAACTAGACCTCTCATTTGCAATTGATTTCATGAAGATCGGTCCGCCCATCTCTGAGGAAATCGAGTGAGATTGGGAGAGCGTTACACACACACACATACACACACACACACATACAGAAAATGCTCAGCTCGTCAAACTAAGTCGATTGATATACGAGATTCCACCCTTTGGAGCACTTTTATACCTTTGGTTATTCCAGTGATTGCTATACCTTTCTAGGAGAAAGGCAAAAAAGGAAGAAGAGGAAAATAAAATTCAGGAAGGACAACTTTACGGCGCAGGGATAGCTGACTGAAGGTAAAAAAAAATATTAGGGGCTTTAATATTACGATTGTTGAGATTTCTAGCCTTTTGAAACTTTAAACGCGTTTTCCTCAAAACCATGTTTTCAAAATCGGCGAGCAGTAGAACTAAAAAAGTTTACATCCGATTGACTTGAAATTTCAACTGTAGCTTCATTATCAGATTATCTAGTGAAGCAACACACGATTTTAGCGATTGAATAACAATAACAAAACTTATAAACAATTAAAGTCGATTTTTTTTTGTCGAGAAGCAGTTTTTTTCCCCAACCGTTGCCATTTTGCGAAGAAAACTTCTAAAAATATATTCATGTGTACTTCACTAGCGACACTTATTTGGATAATAAAAAAAAATTGTTATGGTTGGAGGTGGAGTTGGGCACCACTTCTACTGCTCGCCGCGGAAGAGCTTTTTAAAAAAGCGGTACGCGGCAATACCTGCACAGCCGCCATTTTGTAAAAAAGCAGCAATTTTTTTTTATTCTCCAAGAGTTGCTTCATCCAACGATATATTATTTATATAGCTTACATCTCAAATGTCTTTTGAGAAAAATCATGAAAAAAGCCT
This sequence comes from Wyeomyia smithii, assembly GCF_029784165.1. Classification (NCBI taxonomy): domain Eukaryota; kingdom Metazoa; phylum Arthropoda; class Insecta; order Diptera; family Culicidae; genus Wyeomyia; species Wyeomyia smithii. Next base: position 22,785,734 of record NC_073694.1, read on the forward strand.
TGTTTTTTCATGGATATAACCCCTTAAGCTATAGGATGCGGTGTCGAATGCTCCTCCAATATCAAGAAAAGCAACCGATGCAATTTCTTCCGTTTGAAGCGATTTGTCAATTTCATTACCTAGCGACTGTTTTTTTTTTCTTTTGCTGCTCGAAGCATACAGTTCCAAGGAGAGTAAAAAAATGGACAAGAGAAAAAACGTAAATTATTGGGAGCGAAATCTGTCTTGAAAACCCGGTTGTGGAGCATACAGGTATTTCATCAGCCTGCAGTTTATAGTTCAAGCGAGGCGAATTTCACGAATTTACACTTCGAGCGAAGTGAAAATAAGCCGTAACTGACAGAATATAAACGCGCTGAGTAGTCATGTTTTCGCTAGCTGCTTCTTTTTTCACTAGTGTGTGCATGCGAGAAAAAAGTTATCCCAAGTTAAAAAGACGCGATCAACACTTAGTGTTAAGGGTTATACTAGTTAAACCTGGGGAAAGTTTAAATATTTTCTTACTGCGTATCATTTTTATAGTACATTGAAGTTATATTTTTTTAATAGTCCAGTTTTTCATCGGCAAATAAAGCATTACGTTGTTCATGATTCAGCCTCAGCAGTTTAAATAAAATCTTCAAACCCATAAAATTTCATTAGTTTTAAGCTAAACTGGGTCGGTATACTATCATTTGTATAAGTATTTCGTTTCAATTACAAACGGGAAGGTTTGATCGCTCAAGAACCGACGAACTTTGACCTTCGAATTTAATCTAGCGGCAGGGCTCTAAAGTTCCGTCTTCTCGAAATAAGTCCCCATGCTAAACTTCAGCTCTATCGAACCTCGAAAAGTCGAAAAAGCTTTCAGGCATCGAAGGAGCATTTGATAATGCATCCTATAATCCAATGAAAGGTATTAGTTATGGTAAAACATAACTTAGACATAACTACTTAGAATTACAAGGCCAAAGCCTTGTAAGTAATTGGTTTTGCGAACAATATTACTATATCGGTGTAGTTCATGCAAAAAACATTCATAATTAACGAAAAAAAATTAAGAAACACTTGAGGAAGGTCCGTAGTCGGCTTTCTAACAATTTTTTTTGTGATGCCCGGCCTTCACGTTGACTTTTTGAATACGTCTCTTGATTCTTACAAACAACTGTTAGCAGTTCGTTGCTTTTCAGTTTTTTTTTTTACTTGTACAGCAAAGAACTAAAAATCCCAAAGAGAGCTCTAATTGGGAGACAGTGAGGCAGATTCGTTGGGTCGTGTATATTAGGTACAACTGAAATTGTTCAGGAACCGTATTGCCGTAATGTGTTGATGCATCATCCGTCCAAACCAAATACCTTCAATCGGCATGGTGTTTGTGGAAAAATTGAATCACAATTTTCCCCAAACATTCGTTCTTAAAATTCAAACATTCGTTCAAACATTCGAATTAAAATTAAATTTACATAAGATACGATTTCTGGTTTGATTTGTAATAGATTTGGAAAAGACGTTAATTGGATATGGATTCGACACTGATCGCAATAGATTTGAATTGGGTTGGAATTGGAATTTTGATTGAAAATCGGATTGAATTAGTATTGGATCTAAATTAGGTTTGGATTGGAGTGAATTGTGATTGAAATTGGAAAACATCTTGCAAATATTCGAACTGAATTTGAATTTGAAGCCTGACTCGGATGAGTTAGGACTGAAGTTAACTAGAATAGAATTGAGAATCTGGCTTGGGGTTGGATTTGGATTTGATCCTTGGTCGACTTGGGGTCGGATTCAAATCTGAATCGAATGGATTTGGATTTGAACCTGGATTCAAATTGTACAAAATTTTTTAATTAGATTTTGATTGAATTCTGCCTAGACTCAGACTGCAGTTAGGCAGATTCCGATTAGATTTAGACTAGAGTTGAGTTTGAAGCTGTATTGGATTGAATTCGAACCTGGATTAGAATGGATTTGATTCAGATTTAGATTAAACTTGTAATAAATCTTGATAATATTCAATTGAATCGGATTTGATTGGATCCGGACTATGTTTCGATTGGATTTAGATTGGATATAAATAAAATTTGCATTGGATTTGAATTTTGGTTTGATTTAGAATAAATTTGGAATTGAACCTGATTGCCTACGATTGAATACGCGTGTTCCTCGATTCCAGAGTGTAGCTTCAGTGATGCTTTGGGGGCAGTTTGCAAGCCAACAAGTCAGAGTGGACGGATGTTCTGGAACAAATTGTTACCGCGAGTCTTCGAAAGCTCATGGGAGATAACCTCCATGTATTCCAGCATGATGGTGCACCACTGCGACCTTGGCTCAAGGTTGGTGTAGCGACAATTTGGCGGATTTTCTGAATAAAAAGGAATGTCCTTCATGTTAGCCAGATCTGAACCCAATGGACTTATGCCTGGTCCTACATGACTTCGAAGCTTGCTGACTACAAGATCTCAAACTTGGCACTGTTCCAAGCGGTTATCCAGAAACTCTGGAATGAAATACCTATGGCATCCGTGCGTAATGCCTGTGACAGCGTTTGAAATTTGTGGAACTAAGGAAGGGCTTACTCCAAAACATCTGCTATAGACGTTCACTATGGAAAGTATTTAAAAAAATAATACTTAGAAATTTAATGTGTGATATTTGAATCGCATTATGGAATTTTGAAATTTTATCCGAATTTATAGAGTAGAGTTTTTTAATCAGATTTTGATTGGATTTTAAAGTTTCGATTTGACCTAGGGTCGCATTGGATTAGATTGAGTTATATTGGTTGCGAATTAAATTTGGATTGATGAATCTAATTCGGATTCGGTTTGAACCTAGATGAGATTAGGATTGTATTCTAATTTGATTTGTGTTAAATTGGAAACGATTTTGATTGATTTTGGTTTAGATTAAATATCGATTTGGTTCAGATGGAAGAAAACAAAATTTATTGAAATCCGTTGGTTTAAACATACGATAGCCAAAAGCCAAAAAAGCAACAACACTATGCGAATCATAATAGAAAAAATGCTCAAGTCAACATTCATGCTAAGAAAAAAAAACATGAGGCACTTTATGGCACATTTTTGTCCCAACACAATAACCTATGACGCATGGTTCAGCCTCGCACTTCCATCTTCGGACCCAAAAGCCATCTGTTTCGACCAGCAAAAAAAAGCTTCCCTATATGGGACTCTATAGACATTTATTTCCCGCTAACCCTCAAGGTGCGCTGGCAAAAGACAGTATGCAAAACGAATGCACGGGGTATCTAGCCGACGTGGCACAAAATTATTCAAACACACAAAGCCGGTGTGAAAAATCGGCTAATCAGCCGCAGTACGCGGTCGTGCTTTTGAAGGTGGAGAATAATGTACCGAATGCACATGACTGACGGGGTGTCGGATTGCAACCTTGAGAGGTGTAGGAAATTTTGCGCCACAGCGCACCACGCTCTGGAAAGGGAAATAAACTGTTGAGAGTACAGAAAAAAAGAACAAGCTTTCGGAAATGGAAAGAAAAAAAAACAACAATAGCAATTAAAGGTTTAGAACAGTTCTCGTGATACCTACCGAATTCGTGGTGGACCGCTTGTGACATCGCCTGGCTTAGAACGGCGTACGAGTTGCGCGTTTCTAGCATTCGACTGCTGGAAGACTGCTGACCGGAAGCGGCTTTTGATGCTGGGTGTTGTTGTTGGTGTTGCTGAGAACCGTGGTGCGCTTGATCGGTTCGAGGTGGTTCACTGCCAGCACCACTACCACCACCTCGATCGTGCTGATGAACGACGGGGACTTTTTGCAGCTGATGCTGATGTTGCTGTACCTGTACTTGCCTTGAGTTAGACTGCTGTTGCTGCTGTATGTCATCGCTTTGCGACGACGTCGTCTCACGTTCGGAGCACGACACAAGCACGATCGATGATGAGGTGAGCAGCGCTAGCACCAAAGTTACGTGCAGCCAGCAGCGGCAGCTCCTAGAAGCAGGTAACTTCAACAACATGTCCGCTCCTCGTTTGTCCCGCTTTACCGTACAATAAAAATTTAGGCTTCCCGACAACAGCTGGAAGAACCGGATGGCGAAAAACTGGAAAGCAACAAAGGAAGGCGGTTGCACTATCATCGGATATGCCTCATTATTGCGCGATTCGAATGCTTGTTTTGGTCAATGTCGGCTCCCGCTGTTGATACTGTTATTGTTGGTGTTGTTGTTGATGTTGTTATTGCTTTTCTTTTGGCATTGATCTTGAACAAGTATCACACAACCTGTGTATGTTGTACAGCACACTTCCGGATTTCCTCTCGCTCTCGGTCACTCGTTACCGTTGCTGCTGTCGTTGTTGTTTGCCGTTTTCGATATTATTGTTAATCTGTCGATCGTCGTTTCCAGAGCTGCTGTAGGCTCAACTCAGCTTCTCTCCCCTTCTAGGCACTCTACTAGACGCCTTTGAACGACCTTCACCCTGTGTCGCGCAGCTCGGAAGCCAACCACTTTCAGAGCGCTTGCTGTCGCACACCTTTTTTTTCGTCAAATTAATTCCGCCTCCAAAAAAATGAAAAGAAGAGATCTTTTCACATACCTTTGTGGTCACACTGAAATTTTTATTTTCTTATTTTTCCTTCACAGTAAATGATCTTAATTTTTCCACTCACTTGCACCCGCGGCGGCGCGCACACACACAGGTAATCTATTCACGCGAAAATGACACAATAAAAAATACCAACCAGCACAGGAAGTGACACTTAAAAATAAGATTTTCCATCCAAAACTTGATACGTAACTCCGCGGACAGCTGCCAGGTTGCAGGGTTCGCAGGGAAGTGTGCTCTTTTCCAGCAAATGTGCGACAACGACGACGACGAACTCGAAAGGGTTTTTTTTCTGGTTCGTTTCTTTTCTCGCCGCCTCACACGCCACAACCGATCGAACACGTCAGTTCACCCGTGCCCGTACACTGCAATCGATTGAAGACCCCGACGTCTCGAACTAATGATCTATCGAAGTGGAGCCACGGTTCAACACGTCGCAATATTCCAGGCTTTTGACCGCAAAATCTTACGACCGAAATGAACGACTTTTCACGTTCACGTACCCCGCTCTCTGTCACACGTTGCTTCCTAGCGACCGTGTGAATCCGTGTGTGGATGATGGTGCACTTCGGAGGTATAACAAACAATTTCACTGCACACAATTGCCAGCGCCCGTCGTCATTCACTGTAGTCTCACTCGCGCATTCGTCATCAGTCATCAGACAAGGCAATTAAATAGCTAAATATTTGAACCACCTTTTTTCCTCTGGTGTGTGCGCACGGTTTGCACTATCCGCCCGCAGCAGTAGTAATTGTGTGATGAACATCCAAAGTTCAAAGCAGCAGCCAGACGACTAACGTGAGAAGCACAAGAGAAAAAAAAAACGGAACGAAAACGAACGGGAAGCCAGTTGTGTAAAGTCACACAGTGAACTGTCACTTTTCGCACCCACACACTCTCGTGCGCGGCTGTTGTTCCTTTTGACACACGGATTATCGCTTTCTCTTGCACGCTACCGTCGTCCAACTATCGCGGCCAGCTGATGTTGTTTTGTGTTTTGTTTCACACCACGCGAAGCCTGTTAACAAAAGATGAACGGTAAAACGATAAATTAGAGAATGTGTGTTTGTGAATACAGAGTCTATGGTATATAGAGTCGCGCGAAGAGAAAATCTATCGTTCCGGCAACACAGTTTTTGTGCCGTTTGTTGCCAAGAACTATACAGTTCTGTTTTTCACCATGCATAAGCGAATATCAATTTTTGAAATTCTTCACAAGGTACACAGTTTTGAAAGATTACACCGGTGATATTTTGTTAAATTTAAGTGAACCAGTGTACAGGTTTAATGTTGGATTAAAATTTGTAAGTAAAACTTCGGAAAAACACATATTCTTTATTACGCTCAATTACAACACTTTTCATCCACTCCTAACATTATCACCTTGTTTATTTACAGTGCTCGATTGGTTCCCTCGTTTGACACTGATTTGGTTCCTTTGGTTTCATCTTTGCGGGACTCTTAAATATTATAAACATAGACTCTGTGTGAATAGAGTGCAGAAACGGCAGTAGCAATAAAACCCGATAGGAAAATGAAAGGTTGCCAGTTGGTTTACGAAATTTAGATATCAATAAAGAAAACAGGGGTGGCATTGCGCAGCTCGATTCGAACGATTTTCGCCATTTTCGAGTAGGTCACATATTGCCAGTTATGCTTTAAGCTTAAAAGGAGCTGTCATTGCCGTTTGTCCTGCGGCTCATCTAACCCGCAAAGTCGAAAAAAATACGAAAAACGAAACATAACGCCAGGGTTGATATTTGTTGACACTCTTGAGTGAATGTGAAGGTGAAAAAAAGCATCCATAAACGTTATTTTTTTACAATCCTTTCAGAGTTCTCCCTTCCCGCTTTTTGCATGGAAGTGAACTGTCAAAACACCTCATTATATTTCATGCGATGAAAGCAAGACAACAAAATCAGTTTATCAGTTAACGAAGATTGTCAAGGCATCGGTCAGTTTCAGTGAAAAGTGTTTCGGTGAGGTTCATTTTGGTTGAGTGGACTGTTTGTTTTTCTTTTTCGCTTTGAAGTGAAGATCATTTGGTTGGATTTGTCGTCAAACTTTATTTCGTGACCGTGAACGATGCGCGCGATCTATTTCAACTGAGTATAACAGCACGTTACTAGGACGAAAATCTAGTGTATCTGAAGAGTACTGCGATCATTGGAAGTGAAAATTGAAAATGATTGGCTGTAATATTCGAAGAATTTTGCTGGGGAAAATGACTTTTATCAGCACTGCATAACGCCCCCCAGCGATCATTTAGTTTTGTTCGAGTTGCTCGAAACGAAATGCGCAATGTCACCCTAGGACTAATGGATATGCCAAAATTTTAATTTCGTACCCGCATAATCAATACCCATAAAACGTGCCTAACAACTAGTTCGGGATATTTAGTCACGACTGTATAGGCTATCGTTAAACCATATGGATTATCATTCGTTTATGGTTATTGATAATGCGGGTAGGACGCTCATGAGCAAATTGAAAATTAAATTGTCTTGACTTTCAAAAACTCTAAATGTAGAACGAATATTGTTTGATTTGAATCAAACTTTGGGGGGGGGGGGGGGGTTTTGATCCTTTGATTGATCCTTTGACTCGAGCGCTAGGGGTAAGACACCAGTGGATATGAATCTTCAAATGATTTCCAAGTACAGTCAGGTTTTTACACGGAAACTACGAGGTTTTTACGTGGGTTTTTGAATTATTGCAGTTATTTTAACGCGGATTTTTGAGATAACGCGTTTTTTACGCGATACCGCGCTAATTCAAAAAAATGTTCGTCGATTTCCGAATTAACGCGGCGTGGCAACCAAAAACGTCTTAGTGTTTATTGAGTAAAATACCTAGTCAAAAAAAACTTTCCGCCCTCCAAAAGATGCGAAATAACCGTTGAAGAGGACAATTTGAATTACCGGTCGTAGAGCCTTTCGGGTTTTTTCTAAAGCATTTCTTGGTGGTTAACTTTATGCGGATATTTTAATTACCGTGATTTTTTACGCGGTTTTTACTATGTATGTATCACCCACGTAAAAAAAAAAACCTGACTGTACTTCTGATTGAGAAACTCAAATCATTTGGAAACACAGAAACCCAAAAAATGTTGTAATATATACTCTTAAAACCGAAAAAAACCTAAAGAGCAGCTTGAAGGCTTTTAGTTTAGATCCAAATCTTCAGCAATTTCGCCCGTATCAGCATCATTGAAAGATTCCCATGACTCACTATGTTAAAATATTAAACAAGGAAATTTACGGAATCCACGTTTCCCCAACATTATTCGGAAGACTTGGTCAGACCAAAAACTTCGAGCGCAAATTCCATAATTTTCCAAAAGCAGAAGCACAATTGATGTTCAGAACAGAAAGCTACATTAAATGTAGGTTGGCTTAAATCTCAAGATCGATGAAAACAAAATCGAAATTAAACCTGATATGGACCTAACTAAGCGTAAGGTCAACATTCTGCGACCACGTCTATACTTTCATGTACAACTTCCTCCCTAGCTGCGCAAAAGGAGGGGTCAATTGATTTCGTTAAAAGAGATTGCTTACGAGAGCGAAAACGAGAAAATTTTTCTGTTCGGCATAGCTTGGTTATTATATACCACAATATATCTAACTAATGGTAGCAGTGGTCATAGGCTCCTACAGGAAAAATAGCTTGGTTATTATCCTCTGTAGCATGTTAGTATGAAAAATAGGATAATGTTTTTCAATTTTGCGCTTATACTAATTTAAATCTCATGTCACAACAGGCTTAGCCGTAAGATTGTATATAAAGGAGAGTGACGAAACGGAAACCTCAAGAAGTAATCCTCTATCTTTTAAAAAAAAAAGATTTGCTTTCATTTCTATTTTTATGTTTAGCTGATAGAGTTATATAAACATATTAAGTATTGTTCAATTGAGTGATTTTGCCGCTTCATTAATCAAATCGCGATTGCATCTTGAAATAATTAAATCGTCCAATAATTCTGGAGGCATTATTGGAGTCGATTTCGTTGGAGTATTAGCTTAACTGCATCTTTCCACTGACACTTGGGAAACTGGAGCTCTCAAATCAACAATTGCCAACTCGTAAATCTCAGGACCGCGAAACCTCTGCATTTTCCAATATTTGACCACATCAGCGGTCGACGGAAGACGAATTCGGTAGTTTGCCAGATTTATTAATTTGAATTTTAAATCCGCCTGGCAAGTTGCAGAAATTGTTTTAATAGCGCCGCTGCATTCCTCCCGAAGCTTATCTTCAAATTAATCTCCTACGAAATCGTCTTCAAGCTCATCAACACATTGTGTTGTAACAACATTCCTGACCTGATATTTTTGCTACTTTTAAAACGTGATCCTGTATGAAAAAATGTGATAAATTTCAATTTATAGACTTTTATTTAGGGGCCATCCACATACCACGTGGACAGGGGGGGGGGGGGGTTTGTAATGTCCATATACTTTAAAAGAAACCTGCAATTGCAACCAGTTTATCTTCATTTGAAAAGAATGGTGAATCCATGAAAGCCCAAACGGTGAAACAACAAAGCTGCCTTTAAGCTTTACTGTAGAATGTTTTCGTTTTTTTATTTAAAGTATCTAATAAACCGGTAACAAATTTATTTGCTGTTTGAAGTTTTTCCACTTGAAAATGGCATTTTCATTATACTGAGCAAGTCACCCATCACAATATTATCACTTTGGAATGATTCCGTTACTATAAACAGAGGTTTGAAAGCATATACAAATTCGTCCGTTGCCAACCATACATTGTTATCAAGTATCAATTTATTGCATTGCTCATCGATATTGCTGTGAAAGCTTTAAAACTTGAACACGCTCTCAATCATTATGCAAGTTGATCCCCATCATATCTCAACATCTGTTCTGGGAAAAGGGACCTTACCCAGCCTGAAAGTTCGCGTTTTGCATATTTCAAGAATGCTCGTACAGATTGTAACCATTCTTCAGATAGCAGAACCTTCTTCCCCGTTACATCTTACTTCGTCTAAGCAGTCCAAGAATTCATCTACGTTTCTATCGTTTTCCAAATATTCTGTACAACCATCATCCGAAAAAACATCAACGTCTATAGCGCTTTCGCTAAATTAATATCATTTAAATGGTTCATACTGAATGTCTCATCATCTAATAGAGCGATATTCTGGTGATGTTGCAGTTTTTCTGGGCAACTTAGCATATTCTTTTCTTTGGTCTGTAGTTACCACGTTAATATTGTATATGCTCAACCCACATTTTTCAAGTGTTTCATCAACTCATTTTTTCAAATAAGCATAAGTTTTTCGCGCCTCAATTTCCTCCATTAAAAGTGTTCGAATGACAATCTTTCCATTTTGTTGTAGGAACTGGGTATTTATTTCATCGAATTTTATCGAAAACGATTTTCTTTCTATTCAAGCGAAATTAGTTCGTGAACTTTTTTTGGCAACTATAGAAACAAAATTTCTCATTGCATCAGCATGTGTTGGTAAACTTCATTGCTTTAGTCCTATTTGATTTGCCATTGCCGGAAGCATGTTCACTATGTGTCGTTGAACACTATTTAGAGTGCCTTTTAGTTTGCCGCTGCAGCAGCCTTCAATCAAACTACCGTAAAACGGGGCGAATAGAAACAGTGGGGCGAATAGAAACAAAACTTCCGAGCTTGATAAATTTGATTATATTACTTCGATAACATTCGAAAACGATGTAAATAAATTTTTCTCGAATAGTTTATTAGTAAACAAGTCCTCTAAACCCAGTTATGGATTTAAACGACTGCTATAAGTTTGCTGGAAAAATTACAGAATGGAGGTTCAAATTTGAGCGTTTCCGAATGCACACAAACTTTGTCTGTGGGAGCCATCTTGTTTTGTTTCGAGCTTGTGCGTGTGCTGTATTGCGTTGGCAGCTAAGTATTTTGAGTTTTTACAGTGAATTTTAAGCTTACCATAAGGTATTTATCACTCTTCCGCTAATGTTTTATGGAAAACTCCCTGCTCGCAGAATAGAAACGCGAATAGAAACAACGCCAAGCGAGTATTTTCTGCACAACAACAAATGCATTTCTCAATGCAATCATTTTTTTATGTAAAACGATGAACCTGTTCTATAAATCCTCAGCTCATCATGGTCCGGACTTACAAACCGAAAGGTCCAAAAAACTACAACAAACCGGACCTGCTCCGCCTGAGACAAGCTGTGGAAGTGACGGAGAAGAAACTGTCACTTCGTCAAGCGGCCAAAAAATACAAAATAAGCCATTCTGTGATTTATCGGCATATCATGGGGGAACATTCCGTCAAGCCTCAGGGTGGACAAACTTGTCTTTCAAAATCGGAGGAATCCTTGCTGGCTCAAAGGCTGAAACTATGCTCGGATTGGAGATACCCTGTAGACACTCGGATGCTTCGGCTTGTCATCCAAGAATATTTAAACAGAAACGGAAAGAAAATTCCAGTTTTTAAGAACAACCTTCCAGTACCGGATTTTGTTTACTTGGACAGGAATAAGCAGGAGCTCTCTTAGGATGTGCCAAAACATCAAAAGGAACCGATCGGCAGTGTTAGGTAAAATAATTCACCAGTACTTCGACAGGTTGCAATATAGTAAATTACGATGAAACAAATTTATGCGATGATCCGGGAAAGAAGGCCATAACGCGACGAGGCTGCAAGTATCCAGAACGAGTGATGAATAGCACGAAAGTGTCGGTGATGTTTAGTGCTGCAGGAGATGGTACCATATTACCTCCCTATGTCGTGTACAAGCCTCTCCACTTGTATGACTCTTGGACAGAAGGTTGACCAGAGAGCGCGAGATACAACCGGTCTAAATCCGGCTGGTCGAAAGTTTCTCTTTCGAAGACTGGTTGTCTTCTATTGCGATTCCATATCAGAGAAAGCTAGAGGGAAAGCGAGTGTTAATTGGTGATAACCTTGCGTCACATTTGACACTAAGAGTTATTGAGCTCTGTGCCGATAACGACGTAACGATGATTTTTCTCCCAGCCAACTCATTACATTTAACGCAACCACTAGATGTGGCATTCTTCCGCCCACTCAAGACTGCCTTCGGAAAATCCTTACAAACTGGAAATCCTTCAATGGCAAATACGAAGTGTCGCTGCCAAAAGATAAATTTCCAAGGCTCTTGAAACAGCTGATGGATGGTATCAAGGAGCAGGGGCCAATAAATGTCCGAGCTGGGTTTAAGAAATGCGGAATAGTTCCGTTGGACAGATCGCCCGTGCTACGGATGCTACCTTCAGAAACCAATTCAGCAGCAATTGTTCTGTTTTTTACAATATAAAACCAGAATCTTTCATCAGAACGAGAAAAAAATAAGTCGACTGATAAGTGTTTCTATTCGCCCCATTGCGGGGCGAATAGAAACATGCAGCATTTTCTTCGAAAATAGAATGAAATACTTATTGTATCAAAATGATAATTACACCCTTAATAGAGGAGAGCAAGACCCATGTTTTAAAGGTTTTATGTTCGTTCTAGACATTATAGTATTTTTTGTACACTGCCAGATATTTCGAAGACTGTTTCTATTCGCCCCGTTTTACGGTATTCGTCAAGCTATCTTTCCCCATGATTATCTGCAAACAAATGTTAACAAACGAAGGCTGTTTCTGCAATGTGTTTCAATGAATATAACAACTATGATATAAAGCATATAAAGCATAAAACGAAGACACCGGAAAAATCGAGCTAATTTAAAATTGGCCCTTATTAGTTTTAAACAAAGGATTCTGTAAATATTCCAAAAATACTCAAATTATAATTGACTAGTTTAGTTCAGAGTTCAATTTTCAAAGAATTGAATAAAGACAACACAAAAAATGTTAGTAATTTTCAAAAGCTCTGTAACTCAAAGCTCTGTAAACAAAGAATGCTAGAACTAGGAATGTTTATGAACATATCTTACACTTTCTAGTTTAGATTATAGAAATCCAAAGTTTAAGATTTCCAAATTTCTAAGTGTCCAGGAGACCTGCAGAAGTTTAAAAGCGTATTTCTTTATTCCACTGCACTGCGGCAGGGCAAATTTGCCGAGGTATAAAGCAACGACATCGCGATTTACGACGCAAGTAAGAAAGAGATGCCAAATAATTGTTTACGAACTAAGCACGTGCGGTGGTGGGTTGAAGCTGACAAATTTTACAGTGCGCTTTGGGCAGCACGCCAGGTCAAAATCGAGCGAATAAAGAAGGGTTTCGACAGCAGTTAGGTTGCTTTCACACTTAATTTATCTCGGCAAACTTCCCAACAGCTGATTGAGCTCGGCGAAGTTTTTAACGAATGTCAGCAATGTATTTCGACGAACATACAGCAAATATATCGATTTACCGTAAACCAGCAAGTATAGACGTTTCGTTTGCCGAAGTTCTTGAAAATTCTGCCGAAAACTTGTAGAACATTTCGCTGAATTTATCAGCTGTTGAGTTCTCGGCAATAAAATCTAAGTGTGTTCAGGTCGAGGTAAGCTAGTGTAATAAAGAAATTCGCTATAAGAGTTCAGCAATTCGCAATGAACTTTTCGATCCTCATAGTTATTGATAAATAACTTTCTAGAAGAGCCAAATGAATCTACACACTCAATTTTTTTCAGCAAACTTTCCAACAGCTGATCGAGCTCGGCGAAGTTTTTCGACGAACATTCATCGATATAGATACCGTTTGTACTTATAGAATATTTTGCTAAATTTATCAGCTGTTGAGTTCTCGGCAATAAAATCTAAGCGTGTAACCAGTCAATGCAAGAATGTAAATATTTTGTTTTTTTTTTCGGAGTTATTGCCGATTATCAAATGTTTATGGCTCGTAAAAGGTAATCCTGGCAACACTGCGAAATTTAAAAAAAATCTAAACTCACCAAAAAATAGTAATATAATCCAATAAGAATCATCCGGTATATTTCGAACCCTCCACTGGCAGACACAAATCTAGCTTGACACTACAACTCTTTCAGGGGTTAGGTTTAAAGTTCAAAGTGTCAACCAGAAAAAAAATTTCATCACATTTTCCAACTCATTCGGAAGAACATCACACACTGGCCACTTACTTGTTCCGAAATGATAACAGATAGCAACAAACAATAACTTTTCACAGTAAAATCCAACCGGGTAGAAACGCGCACAATTTCCCTGCCACTGTTGTGAGTTGGACGAAATGCGATGATAAAGAAAAAACCGCAGAAACAAACTTTTTCCGCTCTTGTGTTGGTGGTGGTGTCGTTGACTAATAAACGATAAGTTTGGCTTTTCGCTTAGCGCATATCAAATCAATTTTTATAACCGAGCATAGCGTAAAGCGATGCTTTCGCTGTCGCGACTTCTGATGCGGTAAAATTGTTTAAAAAAGTGTGATTTTGAAACAGATGGACAGCTCACAACGTTTGATCGCGCTGGTTTCCGCCCGAAGGGCCCTGTGGGATAAAAAAATTAGCCAGTACAACAACAGGACGCTGGTCAACAGATATTGGCGAGAGGTTGCGAACGAATTTGGCAACAATACGAGTAAGTTTTCGATAAAAATGTTGATGGTTAATTTGAAAAACTGAAGCGCTTCTTCCTTTTTAGTTGTTGAAATAAAGCGGAAATGGAAGTATCTCCGAGACACATTCCTGAAGGAAATGAAAAAAATACCGAAGGAAAAGTTACGCGAACCCGACTGTGCGTCCTACAGCTCTTGGCCGTACTTCGAAGCGATGCTGTTTTTGAGAAATATGGTCAGACCACGTAAACAACTGTTGATCAAAGGTAACCCCGACGAGGAGGAAGATGAAGACTATCAGACGAGTACAGTGCAGTTTGATGAGAATCCGATAGAGCTGGTAGAAATGCCATTTACGATTAAAACGGAAGACTCAGTTGTGAATGAACAACCAGCTAGTAGCAGCAAAACGGCTGTCGAAGCGCCCCCTAGATCGGTTCTCAGTGACGATGAGGATGAACTGTTTTTCAGAAGCTTGCTACCACACGTCCGCAAGATGGAACCGGAGGATAAGCTGTTGTTTCGGACGGAAGTACAAAATCTCGTCCTGCAGCACGTCTATCGGAGGGACGATCCGATCTAATTTGTGGTGAAACTGATTTGCGATACTGTACCTAATAATGATTTAAGAAATTATACTCTAAATTAAAATTTGCTTTTTTAAGTGAAAAATAATGGTCTCATCTAGTTTCGTCATTGTTTTTTTACTTCATTAGATTTAGTGTTGATAATTAACATATCAAAATATTATTTTATAGCCTATAATCGTCCCCATATATTCTCTTTTGATAAACATGTTGCTGAACAAGGTTTTGCATCTCCGTGCGAAACGCTAGCTTATCCTCCGGATCCAGCTTCCGAACGTGCGGCAGAATGCTTCTAAAGAACATTTCATCCTCATCAAACTCCTCAATGATCCTGCTCGTTCCAGTAGCTGTAGCATCCATTTGCAATGGAACGGCGGGGGGCTCAATCGGGTCGTAGATTTTTGTGACGGTTGCGTTTCTACTTCGCTCTGGCTCATAATTTGCCAGTTGTTGTTCGGAGTCACTGTTGGACGTCGTATAGCCAATAGATGATCGTGGTTTGACCAAGTCCCGCAGGAAGAGCAACGATTTGAAATGCGGCCAAGCTCCGTATAACTCGTAGGTCGCAACATCCAGGTTGGGCCATTTTTCCGCGGGTACTCTCTTCATTTCCTTGAGAAATGTATCCCGAAGGGATTTCCATTTTCTCTTTATAGGGTGCGCTGAAAAGAGTTCCTTGTTTTGTTGCACTGATCTAATAGTAGGAATTATGAATTAAAAACTTACACTTCTGAAAGCCCAATTCATTTGCAATCTGACGCCAATGTCGCTCCACCAGTGCCCTGTTCCGATAGTTTGCTACTCTTCTATCCCATATGTGTCTTCGCGAGAAAACAAGCGAAATTAGTCGTTCGTTTCCGTTCTGCTCGCTCGCCATGCTTTCAGAGGGGACAACACGTGAAAAGCACTTTTCAAACGGTTTCTGCTTCCGCGTCCACGACGCTTGTAGCGATTATTTCGTCGCGGATTCCAAGACAATTCAGACGCTTTTGTCAAGTTGAGTGCGTCGTTCTATACGCTTCCGAAGCAGCCAATCCTCAATCTTACCTGTGTTGATCGCATCTATCAAACTTATCGTTTTATCGATAAGCCGAAATTTATGCGCGGCACGCATAAATTTGGTAATCCTTAACATGCTCTATCTAAACTTAGTAAAATTTGAATTATAGAATGAAATGTGGAAGTTTATAGGATTTTTACAATCAAAAATATGCACTTTTTCTGTACCTGCTGCGATGGCTGGACAACAAATTGAGTGGCTCTTGGATGAAATTTATTTTCGATCCGTCGGCTAAAGGGCAACGGAGAGACGTTGAAAAATTCCGGAGAAAAACTGTTCATCGAGATGGATGATTTATATTTATATTTATACGCAAAGCAAACGTACAATAAACATTTGAAACCAATTTTTTTCAAAAAATGAAGAGAATACAAATCCAAAAAGGCAAAAATTAAAATTCGTAAAAACAAACCGAAAATATCAAAATCTATCGACGTTCAACGCCATAGAAGAAAATGGTTTCAAATTATATTTCAAGTCTATTTTCATGTTACTGAAATATAATCCTAAATCAAACTTTCAATAGCTAGAACACTTTCAAAAGCTAGACCCCAAATCAGCGTTTGAGTTGACGTGAAACGTTCCTAAAAGCAAAGCGAATCTCACATTAGTCATATAGCTTGAAAATGTTTTTGAGATTAACTGTTTTCCAAAAACCAGACTAAAGGACTATGAAACAATTTAATAAAAAATTCAAACTTAAAAAAACAGAATTTTCAAAGCCCAGAGTTTCCAAAATTGTCAGTATTTTAAAGCTTGACAGTCCAACATTTGAGAGCACAAAAGTTTCCGACTCAAAGGGTCAGAGTGCATGATTGATTGCTCAATTCAATCTTCACAGTTATCCATAAAAAACTTTCAAGTCCCATCTAGTTTTGTCATTGTGATTTCATTGATTCATTAGTTTCAGTGTTGATAATTAACATAATATATTAAAATATTGTTTTAAAAACTATAATCGCCAACACATCTTCTCTTATGATAAACATACTTCTGAACCATGTTCATTATCTCCGTGCGAAACGCTAGCTTATCCTCCGGAGCTAACTTGCAAACGTGTGGCAGAAGGCTGCTAAAGAACATTTCATCCTCATCATCCTCCTCCTCAATGGTCCTGTTCTTTCCAGTAGCTGTAGAATCTATTTGAAATACACCGGCGGGGGCCTCAACCGGGTCGTAGATTTTTGTGACGTCTGTGTCATAATCTACCAGTTGTTGTTGTTCGGAGTCACTGTCGGGCGTCGTATTGGCAACAGCTGTTCGTGGTCTGACGAAGTCCCGCAGAAAAAGCATCGAGCTAAAAAACGGCCAAGCTCCGTACAATTCGTAGGTCGCTACATCTAGGTTGGGCCATTTTTCCGCGGGCACTTTCTTCATCTCCTTGAGAAATGTATCCCGAAGGGATTTCCATTTTCTCTTCACAGGGTAAGCTGAAAAGAGTTGCTTGTTTTGTTGCACCGATCTAATAGTATTCTGAATTAAAAACTTACGCTTCTGATAGCCCAATTCGTTTGCAATCTGACACCAATGTTGCTCCACCACTTCCTTGTCCACATAGTTTGGCGCTTTTTTATCCCAGATCTGTCTCCGCGAGAAAACGAGCGAAATGAGCCGTTCGGCTCCGCTCCAATCGTTCTCCATGCTCTCGGTGAGGACAACACGTGAAAATCACTTTTCAAAGGGTTTCTGGTTCCGCGTCTACGACGCTGTTAGCAATAATTTTGCTTTTCAATCCAGCTTTCCAAGGCAATTCAGCCGCTTTTGTCGAGTTTCTGTAGTCCTCCAATCCTCTTTCTTCCTTTCTTCTGTGTAGGTGTACCTTACGAACTGATGCCGTCGCTGTCAGTTCGATAAATATTTATGTGCTGTGAAGCGCCAGTTGCACTGTGAAAAAAATCACGTCGAAGTGAAGTGATTTACTGTTGAATTCGCACTTCTAGTCAAACTCAAGAATAAAACGTTTTGTCTTGTTGAAGGTTGCTTTAATAATGAACCGTTTAATAACTGAACAATCTCTTTATATAGGAATCGGTTGCTATGTTTCTTGGTTACTATTTCTGTATGTAAAACATCTGGGTTACTATTTCTAATACAAACATTTCAAAGTGGGAGCAAAATCTTTCGAAATATATCATTAAGCCCTATTTAGAGTTCTAAGCGAAGTGAAAACCTCATACAAAATGTTCTATTTTTTCACGGGAATGGCATCGCTGTCAGCTACCATACATTTGACGCGTTACCAACATCACTGGCACTGGCACGACTGGCACCCAAAAAATGGGCAGTTTACCCTTATCTTATGTTGATTCGGGCAAACCGGCTAAATGTTGACTGCAATTATTAATAGCATATCGGACAGTTTTGAGCAATTTCTTAAGGTTTTCACATGGTATGTGATATTCTAACTGATATTTAGTACATTAAAGCTAAGTGAAGCAAACTGTGACAGCAGAAAAAGTAGTTTTGGGACAAACGGTACAGAAATAGATGTTCGTAACGCTTGAAGGCTACCAATGCAACCTGCAAAAATTTCACTTTGCTTGGAACTGTAAACAAATTCGATCCAGCGAAATCGAAGGTTGTGGATCTCATCTTTTTCACTGGGGTTTACTTTTTTCACGCATACAAACGGTACTGAAAAAAGCAACAGCAAGCGAAAACTTGCGTGCGTTTATATTCTGTCACTTGCAGCCAATTTTCGTTTCGCTCGGAGTGCAAACTCTTGAATTTCGCTTCACTTAAACTGTAAACTGCAGGCTGGTGAAATACCTGCGTGTTTCACAAACGGGTTTTCACGACAGATTTCGCAAGCAAAAATTTACGCTTTTTCACTTGTCAACTTTTTCACTTCGCTTGGAACTGTAAACTATGCTTCACATTGAACACTGAAATCAACATTATTAGGCATTTTGAACTAGATTTATTATTAGGGATGTCAATTTTCGAGGGTCAAACATCAAAACTTTAAACACTTTGAGGTACCCCTAAACCATGTCTGATTGAGCTGAAATTTTACCCACATCATTTTTTTGGATCAATAAACCAAATTTATATGGTAGGACCATTTTTTCTGCCACCCTATATTACATAACTAAGACATAGGTGAAGGCTGTATTGACCATCGCACGGTGACGTCACACATCTGAGTTTGACAGCTACTGGTAACTTTGTTTACATTCGTGTGATGCAGTTTTGTTCTTAGTTATAGCAGATCATTTCAAATGTAATCATAATGCCCTTCAAATGTTGTGCGCGCTGGCACCTCACTAAGAATAATTATAAATTGAGCAGTATTTCCAACATGCACAATTCCTCCATCAGAAAAAGTATAAAGTCCATAAGGTAAACAAAGTGGCCACTAACTGTCAGAAAAGTCTGTTACACTCTTTGACAAGGCGTGAAATATTTGTCACTTTTTGACAGATAAAAATTTGGTCAAAGATAATTGTTTGTCACTCTCCAATTTGCCAATTGAGTCCTTAAGTTTTACACGTATTGCTGATTTTCATATATCAGCTGGAAGAGGGCAATTTTCTGAGCAGAACGTGATTTTTAAAAGATGTTTATCGTTTGCCTTCGATTTTTTAATAAAGACTAAAAAACTGCTCGAAATTCCTTAAATGACAGTTCTCCTATATACCGTACATGGGCGAAATGTCGTTTAAGACCTTTCGATCAGTTTTTTATTCTTCATTTAAAAACCGAAGGAAAACGACAAACATTTTTTTTAAAATCACGTTTTGCTCAGGAAACACGGCTTTTTCAGGTGATATATAAAACTGGTACAGTACTCGTGCGCTAATTGCACGAAAGTTGCAGTGCAACTAGCGGATGGGCTTTTTAATTGCATGAACTCAAAACTGTCAAAAATTTTTAGGGGGTGCGCTAATGTTTGGTTTTCGTGTATCCGTTTACGAACCAATTTCGAACCAGTCAGATTTTTTCATACATTGCAACTTAGTTGGAGTGTAACGAACATTACTGTATTTCAGAGAATCCCACGTTTTCAGAAGCTGTTCAGTGTGTGGACAGCTTAATGCGACATTTCAGTGAGGATTCGACACAAGTGATCAAATTGAAATTAATTAGATCGACTATAATTGAAAACAAATTGGGCAAACGTGCAATGTGATTATGTATATTTGTTATTTAGTACATACAACCGAAATCTAAAATAACAAAATTAAAAATATTGAATTTATTTTCAGTTAATTAAATATTTCGCGCATTCAGTATCCCCTCGCAAAACTTGACAGAGAGACATTAGCTTCAAAAACCACGTGTAGTTTGACGCAAAACTGCTTTTTAATTGCACTTTCGTGCAACTAACGGACGTGCAATCAAAACGCAGTGCAACTAAATCGCGTGCAATTAGCGAACGAGTGCTGTATAGCTTTTATCTGAGGGGCGAGACAGCTTTTATCTGAGTTACTCTTATGCTTGGGAGTACATAACCACAAACCTAAGACATACGTAACACTGGCTTTTTTCTGGTACACGTTGCCCCATAGTACTCCGTACCTCGTCATGTCCAACTGCTCGATAAATAATGAACAAAATGAATTTTCTTTTTCTCGGCATTATCGAGTCCCAAAGAAAATTCCATACACGCTTACCATGAAAAACCTATACGTAAGTAGAAATCACTCAAAATCCTCTTAAAGCGCACAAACTCAAAATTTGAGTAGAGAGGCTGTACCTACTTCTGAGTTGTATGATCACATACATAAGACATACGTAACACTTAGGAAGAAATCTTCCGAAAAAGTTAGTACAAAATGAACTACTCGAAAGTACCAACCTCTGTAAAAAAAACTCTGTTTGAGTAGTTTATGGAGGTTGTGTACCTGCGCAGCCCTGCATTTGTCTCGTTCCCACTCGAAAAATGCAGCATTGATTTTGTAAATAACTTTTTGACAGTTTCTTAAGGGATTTTGTTATGGGCTCGAGTAGAGCCGCGATGAAGAAAATTCATTCCGTTAATTTTCGTCGAGCAGTTCAAACTGGTGTTGGTACCCGGTGATGTGGGGCAAAGAGTACCAAAAAAAAATCGCCAGTATTACGTATGTCTAAGTATGTGGTATGATCATACCTATAATTGGATAACGAAACATACCTAAAAATTGGTAACATATAAGATAAAACAGATACAAAAATGACTTGTTTTAGCGCATATTGGGATGTTTTAGTTCATGATTATCAACAAAAATAGGTAGTTTTAACGATTAAGTTCGTCAATTCAACCCACAACTAGTTACCACTAGTTTCATATTAGTTTTGCAGATCATTGATAATGCAAAGTGGGTAGTTTTCACATATCAGTGAGTTAACTTCACCCTAAACTAAGTAGCTGATTTCTACAAAAATAAGTAATTTCAACCTAAAATAAAGTTCTTTTTACTCAATCCTATAGTATTGAGTATATACACTATATATATAGACCTGTGGACTGAATCGCAGCGAGCCAAAATAACTGTCAAACGTGCGAGCCAAAATGAACATAACGAAAAATTTGTATCAAACAAATAACAAGAATATAATGAACCTTCGATTCCAGTGCTGCTGTCATTCACTACGCAGGTCTATATATGTAGTGTCTATAGTATTGAGTACCCAAAAGTAAGTAATCTAGTATGAACAACAAATTGGGTAAAAATTACTCAACGATCGATAAAACTACCCAAAATTAAGCTCAAACTATTCACTGTAAGCATTGAGAATTCCTGCAACAAAAATTGAAAATTTTGGTTTTTTAATACAAATAAAACTCAAAACACTCAAGATAATGTTTATAACATTGTTTATATTCCCTCCAACAACCGAAAGTTGCTTATCACACAATCGGTCTTGAGGTGTGTCCGTTCGTTTTCTTGGTGGGACCTTCAACGCTGTAAATTTCCGGAAAACCAAAATCTGGCCCGTGCCACTCTGGCGCACACCAATAGTTCATTCTCCGGTTCAGTGTCCCCGCAGGCGATACCACAAAATCAATGCAGCATTTTTCGAGTGAGAACGAGACAAATGCAGGGCTGCG
Source organism: Wyeomyia smithii (assembly GCF_029784165.1). Lineage (NCBI taxonomy): Eukaryota > Metazoa > Arthropoda > Insecta > Diptera > Culicidae > Wyeomyia > Wyeomyia smithii. The sequence continues at coordinate 22,807,485 of NC_073694.1, forward strand.
CAGGTACACTGCCTTCAAAAACCACTCAAACAGTGATTTTATTCAGAGTGTGGTACCATTCGAGTAGTTCATTTTGTACCAACTTCTTTGGAAGATTTCTTCCTGAGTGTTACGTATGTCTTATGTATGTGGTATAATCTCAACCAAGTTTTCAAAAATTGGTGAATTTCCTGTAATTGAAATCGAACGTGATAACTCTCATAATTTTCAATAAAAAAAATCGTTTCTGGAATACTTTGTGATAAGGTCGTATGTCTAAACGTAAACAAAACGAGTGTAAGATGATTTGTGCTTGTGAAGTACAAGGGAAACAAGTTATTTCTTTTGTACTTCACAAGCACAAATCATATACACTCATTTTGTTTACGTTTAGACATACGACCTTATCACAAAGTAGTGGAGATTTAACTGTAACGTGGTGGGGGTGACACCCAAATTTTCCGCCTCAGGTGTCACGGCACGGTCACGCTACGCCACTGGCTCTAGCGACACATAAGTTGTCATTTGGGCTTGGCTTTTATTCGAATGCTCCTGGAAGAAAAAATAATGAAACCAATTTTTAGAAAATGCTTTTCTTGAACATGGCAGGGCAGTAATGTTTAAACAATTAGAAATTTATAATTTTGAAGTAGAATACTTCTCTCAGGAAGTTCGGCTACATAGGGATGTGAAATGAAAATCTAAAACCGAAAAAAGTGAAAAATATGTCCAATTTCAAATGCTAATAAAAAGATTAGTATTCGATGGATTTCCTTCGTTCTTACAGCAATAGATTGGAAAATCTTCTAAGATTCTTCCCAAATGAAGATAATTGTAGTTTTTTTTTCACGCCATTGTACTATTGAAAATAGTCAAGCCTTGTCAAAACGAAAAATTTGACCTCTGATTGGTCGTTATATGATTGCTTCCCAAGCACGGTCGACAGAATCATATACCTTGCAATTGAAACATGCTATTTGGCGTATATAAGAGCCTGTTTCAGCCGAAGCCGCTCATAATAGTTCTAGACAGCGACAACAGTAGTTGTCCTCTCTTAGCAGCAGCAGCAGTGCAGTGGATACCAGCGATGGCGGAAAGCGGCCACAGCTGTGGCGTAGCGATGGATAGCGCACTAGTTGCAGCGGATTCCAGCAACGATAGCAGCTGGGCCAGCTGATGCAGGGACAGTGGATACCAATGGCAGCGTGAAGCGGCCACAACTGTGGCATGGCTATGGATAGCGAACTAGTTGCAGCGGATCTCAGCATGTTCTGATGCAGTGAGTTCTTTGGTGAAAAGCTGTCTCTGTGCGATAGTGGGCACTAGTAAATGCATTCAATGAAAAGTTGACTCATTTTGACAAAGCGTGAGCCGTATAGTTTTGAGTGTTATATCAGCATTTCACTGTTTACTTTATCACAACGAATACTTTGTTCGCACTGTCGGTGATAACGCACAGTTTCAGGATGAAACCTGAACCTGATGATTAAAGCGTTAATGTTTTCTCTTGAGTTAATTTACATTTTTAAATTTGTAAAATTTATAAATTTTACTTTATTTCCGTGCCTTAGAACGTACTGAATTATTTTTTCCTTCGGTCATGAGCACGACACCCGAAAAAGTTTCATCTCAAAATTTAAAAATTGTCAAGCCCCAACCATGACAAGCAACTTACTATATTATTGAAAATGGTCAATCCTTGTTGAAGCGTAAAATTCGATTGATCTGATTATTCAACGTTTATTTACTAGAAATGACTGACACGCAAGCAGCTGGGTTATCTTTCTTGTAAAAGTATTCTACTTCAACCTTGCGGTCGTGAATTTGCACACAACCCTCTTGTTTTTTTTTTTATCAAGAGTACTGTAAGTTTAACTCGCATTTTATTAAATAATTGCATTCTTAAGTAACGGAAAAAAACTTATCTAGATTGCATTCGAAACGTTGACCCTAACGAGTAAAATCATTCGATATGAAACTATATTCTAATGTGATAAAAAAAATACTTTTCAACCGTTCTACGTCCTGTTGTGGGGAGATCCTAAACCTTCTCCGCCAGCAGCCGTTCCTGGTCCGGGTCCGGATGCAGTTTGATAATCTTGTGCTTGTTGGCCTGCGTCGGATCGTACCCGTACAGGAACACCGATCCAATAACGAGAGCCGCTCCGACGGTGAACTGCAACGTCAAGTTGAAATCGAACAAATACATTGAGGCTACGCAGGATATGATGATCGCAAGTGAGGTGGCGAAGCCTTTCAGAATATTATCTGCATACTTGACGACCACCGCCACAATTAAACCTCCACCGGCCTGCAACGCGATCAGATACCAGATAAAGCCATCATAGCCGTAGAAAAATCCGTTGCTGGAAATTTTTCCCCCGTCGTACACGTAACAGGTGAGCAGTCCGAAAGGTAAGCTAAACAAGCTGAGTTGAATGTTTCGCATCCAGATGGAAATGTCTGCCCCTTTGAGCATTTTCTCGAAGAAAATTCCGGCAAAGCCGGACAAAAAGCAGGCGCCTACGGCGGCACCGAATCCCAGCAGGCGATTCTGATTTGCATCTCCCGGCATTTGCTGCTGCTTCGAAGCTGCCGTTCCGCTGGAATCCGTCTGCGCGAGCTGAACGCTTGCCACTCCGACAACCAGCGCCACAAGGGCTGCCCACTGTGTCGGATACAATTTTTTTCGTAAGATTATCACGGCAAAAACCGCCGTCGTAAGAATCTTCAGCTGATATGTCACCTGATAGGTGGCCGCATCCAGATGGGAAGCTGCCACGTAGAGCAGATTGTTCTGCACGATGTACACAAACGAAGGGACACAAATTTTGAGCGTGTCCATCGGTTGCTTCACGATCGTGTTGTACAGAGTGGCGCGCAAACGGTGCACACTTCTGCCCTCCTCGAGGAACACCAGCACTAGACTGGTGCCCAGTTTGACCAGTTCGGCCATCACCACGGCTGTTGAGCTGAGAAACATGTCGCCGGATCGGGTCCGGGAGTAGCGCATGCTGAGACCAAGGATTGCATTCTGCAGGGTTAACGTAATCAGGCTGAGGTATTTCAGGCTGCTGTTGGTAGATTCTAAAAAAAAAAACGGGAACCTCTCAAACAAAAGCTTTCCAAGCGGAACCACAGCATCACTACTTACTGGGTGCCATTGTCCTTGCGGTGTGCGGCTTAGAATCTACAATCTCGATGCGTTGTGAGTAAAAATAGAACAATTAAAAAACTTTACACAGTTCCGAGTCCATTTGAACTCTACACCCACTAGCTAACGAATAAACTCATCGCAAAAAAAAACTCCGGAAAGCTAGCAAAAAATTCAACCACCTTCTTTTCTAGGTAGAAAGTTGTTTTTTTGATTACGTTGACAAAATCTGCACTTGCCAATCAGAATCGTTGTTTGCTTTCTTTCCTGCTTGCTTGCGTTGCATTCAGCTTCTTGTTCGTCGGTCGGTAAGGTAGAACAAATATTGACGGAGGTAGAGGCATTCGCTGTCAAACGTCGTGTGATGTGAACTGTGAAGCAGAACCCGGCAGATGTAAACAAAAGTCTCGCGAAACGTGCGCTTACTTCTCAGGCTCCTGAATTTCAATTCTTGTGATTTTGTGCTTATAAAATAATAACAGTTATATTTTTCTCAATTAGTTAGTTGTGATAGTAAAACCAGGATTGCAATGAGTTCGTGTGTTATATCGGAGGTTGCAGGTTTAAAACCGGAACGGGATAATCCAGTTCTATGTAAGTATCGGAAGAACTTGCTACCAGAATTCGACTCCTAAACGGACTAGGGTGCAGTTGCCAGCAGTGGCCTTATAATGCTGTATTTAAGTTATGTACCAGTAAATTGAATACAACACATTTTAAACCGTTCTCTCTTCTCAAACATTACATTTGATAAACCACGAATTGTTTCTTTCCAGTGGGTTTCCAAAACGCTGAAATGGGCTACAAGGACGACACGAAGATGCAGTGCTTTCGAGCGGAAGACACGAACCGGGCGACAGAGGACTCCTACGAAAGTGAACCCCATAAATCATCGCGAATGGCACTTGTCGTCTCCGAGCAGCAAGTTTACCGTGGTTATCTAGGTGAAGACGTGGACGCGGATCGGCTCAACACGTACGTCGCCGTTCGGAACAAGACAACCGGCAAAATGCGCCTGATCCAGGTTGAGACCTGCACGATGCTGCACTCCTGCTATGATGAGGCCGATGAGAGAAAATTCCAGAACGCTAGCGACGAAGTCGACCTAACGATGCAGCGGAAGTTCGCTGGTAAAGCCGGATTGCGAGCGCTGGATCGGATGGCTCGTTCCGGTAGCAATTTGGATGTTCTGAACGAAACCATTCACGATTCCGTACAGACTTTCGACGATGAACGTTTTGAAGAGGACAATCAGTTCGCCAAGGGTAAACTAGAGCGAGAACTTATGCTGGCAAGCATCAAACCTCCTCGAAACCCGAAAGCGCAAACGCCAGCTGAACTGTATCAGATCGAGGACATGGTTTCTGAAGTTGTTCTACGACAGTTGAAAACGGTTGCATTGGACCTAATGCAGAAGGACCCGGAAACACTGAGCATGGCGAACATTTACCTCACAAACAAGGTAAAAGCAGCACTCCAATCGAAGGAACCAGATTCCGAAGAGAACATTGAGGTGATTATTACTTGCCTGGTGATGGACGCTCTCTGCCATCTGATAGAGTTGCGAAGTCGAAGTCTGACCCTGGCTAAGCTGTCCACCTTCAGCAAAGAGCTAGACGCAGAGCTGAAGCGCACGTTTGCCCAAGCCAATCATCACAAGCAGCTAAAGACGAAACACACGGAACACAAGGCGCTCAGCCACTATTTGGCGCTGGCTTTCGCGCTAGAAAAATGCGTACTTCTGGTGGACCAAATTCACGCCGGCCTGAACATTCCGAAGAACGATTTGGTCAAATTTGCCGTCTTCATAGGGGGAACATACAACTCGACGAAGAACACGCTCACGCTTAGGATGACGGATGATTCCGAGGGTAAGAACAGCTTGGGCAGGTCCTTCGTGGGCAAGAGGCGATTCGGAAGAGGTAAAAAATGAGATCATACTTTTTTGGAAATATATTCTAAAAGGAGTTGCTTCCTTTTTTTATTAAAAATACCCTACATTCTAATTTTTTTGTGAAAGGACAATACGATCATACAAATGAAACGAGAACGATCGCTATCGATTAGTTTTGAACCTATATCGATTGATTTCAGTTGTTGTCGTTTCATAAAGAGTGGTTGATCGGGTACAGCCTCTCTACTCAGATTTTGAGTTTGTGCACTTCAAGGCGATTTTGAGCAGTTTTTACTTATGTTTAGGTTCATCCTGGAAATCGTACCATAATGTCCGCTCGAAAAAATGAAAACACCCAAATATGCGTATTTTTTTACTTAAATCAACCCGTTTGTGCGGGAAGGAACTTTTAAGTAAAAGCACAGATGACAGACATCCAAGCTAGAACAAAGAACTCCAGAAATCGCGTGTGTAAGATTTCAAATTCTTAAGCCTGTATTACACTCTTTGACCAAGCGTCAAATATTTGGCACTTTTTGACAGATAAAAATTTGGTCAAAGATAATTGTTTGCAAGGGAATGGTATGGTAGCCTTCAAGCGTTACGAACATCTATTTCTGTACCGTTTGTCCCAAAACTACTTTTTCTGCTGTCACAGTTTGCTTCACTTTGCTTTGGGACACAATTAATGTACTAAATATCACTTAGAATATCACATACCATGTGAAAACCTTAAGAAATTGCTCAAAACTGTCTGATATGCTATTAATAATTGCAGTCAACATTTGGCCGGTTTGTCCGAATCAACATAAGAAAAGGGTAAACTGCCCATTTTTCGGGTGCCAGTGCCAGTGATGTTGGTAACGCGTCAAATGTATGGTAGCTGACAGCGATGCCATTCCCGTGATTGTTTGTCACTCTCCAATTTTAACATGGGGCAAACAACAACCATGATGTCAAATAAATTGGACCATTATGTCAGCAGGTCAAATATTTGACCATTAGACAAAGAGTGTATTACAGGCTTTACTCGCAGCGCTGGATTAGGGATCATTCAAATAATACATAACGCTCTAGGGGGTGGGGGGTATTCAGCGGAGCGTTATAGTGCATGTGGCAAACATGTGAAATTGCGTTACATGGGGGTGGGTGGGTATTGAAAATTGCCAAATTCCGCGTTATGTAATATTTGAATGGTTCCTTACAGTCAAAGCTGCCAGACGCATGAAAATTCTCACATATTATACAGTCGCTGTTTTGCAACGATATAACACTGGTTCGTGAGGTTTGCGTATTTTTTCTCAAATCAACACTAAAACAAACAAATTTATCGCAAATAAACTAAGACTGATTAAAATTGTCGATAATGTACAAATTACGACTGTTCAAAATTTCTACAAAAAAAAACGGCAACCCTTCTATTGCGATAATATCGAAAAGAGCTGAAAAACTATCGGTTTTATGAAATCATTCACTAGTTCTAGCGCCACCAAACTGCGTGGTACGGCATTCTAAAAAAACCGTTGCATCTGTTTACACATGAAGCGAAATTAAAGCTTGAATGTCTGTTATCTGTGCCTATACTTGGATACCCTTAATAATCATTATCAAAAATTCCATACAAATTTTACCCAGAATGAGATACTCGCATTTCATATAAATCTATTGCTTTGTTTTTACCTATTTTTATACGCATTCTTTACTTAAACCAGTAAAAACATCCAGGGTTACGTAAATTTACGTTGTTTTTACGCGTTTGCTTGGTAATATTTCTTCTGAGTGCGATTGCTTCTCGAATGATCGAAGTAATCGATTATCTGCTGAAATTTTCGATAATTTTCAATAAATAATCGATTAGTTGATTCCGAACCGCGCTGCATAAATCTGTGTAATGTTCTTTACAGTAAGAGTAACTATATATTTCGACTTATCAGTTCGGTGGTTACAATGATAATGAAAAGAATTTTTTAATTTGTTGTCTTCGTACCATAGCTACAAATCATGGCCAACCTGGCAACATGTCTATGATGTTATGCCTATGGTACATCTCCCTTTTTTAGAAAAGATCCTAAGGTGCAAGCCAGGCCGGGAGTCTGCGATGTCTTCCCTCTTGTCTAACATGCTCTGGAGAATTTTCAACTGGAACATTCGAGTCGCCCGTTATTGTAATGTCTGAATCTGGTTCACCTATAGAAGTTGTTGCTTCGAAATCTGCTACCCATTCCTGATCTTCTGGTGGTTTTTCTGTAACCAGGGTTTGCGGCACTTGGAGTTGGAATTCGTCAATGAGCAGCTCCAAAGGAAGTTGATTGTTATGCTCCAAAACAACATCACTTTCACTTGGAAACCGTTGTCGTAGTTGATTTGTATGTGTCCGATCTCAAGCAGCACAGTGTAATTAACAGAACCCTTGCGCTCGATTATTTGCCCGGGAATCCATTTGGTAGAATTGTTGTGATGAACCTGAGCGAAAACCAATGCTTCGGAATCGAAAACTCTAGTCACCGCACCGTGTCGTTTGTTGAATTGAGCATTCTGTTTGTTGTTAACCATGGTTGGACTTGGAAGACACGGCTTTAACAGGTCCAAAGTTATCCGCAAAGGTCGACCTAAGAATAGATGTGCAGGAGTCTTGTTTTCAGGAACGTTTCTATTTGGCATTGACCGATAAACTGAAAGAAATATTTGTGGATGCTGAAACGTCACTGCCTTTTCTCCTTCGACAAGTTTCTTTAGTCCTCTTTTTAGAGTATCGACGAAGCGTTCAGCTTGTCCGTTTGATTGTGGATGGTACGGGGCTATCGTGAGGTGCTGGATACCGCTTTCTTGACAAAAACGTTCAAACCGATCACTAACGAATTGCGTACCATTGTCAGATACAAGAGTTTGCGGGTTTCCATATCTCGCGAATGTTTCTTGTAAAATCTCCAACGTCACAGTAGTGGTTGTGCTCCGGGTTTTGAATATTTCCGGCCATTTGGAATAAGCGTCGACCATGACAAGGTAATAATAATCATCAACAGGACCAGAATAGTCAACATGGATCCTGTCCCATGGTTTCGTTGGTATTGGCCATGATTCGAGTGTAGTCTTGCGAGGCGATTTTGCTGCAACTGCACAGAAACGACACTGACGCACAAATGATTCAACTTCTTCATCGATGTTTGGCCAGTAAACGTAGCTTCTTGCTAGTGATTTCATTCGATCGATTCCAGGGTGTCCACGGTGAAGTAATCGAATAATACGCTTGCGAAATCGTACCGGAACTACAACACGATCGCAAAACATAACACATTCTTGGGTAACTTGAAGACCATCTCGTCGGGAGAAGAACTGTTGAGCAGCAGAAGTACTGAGTTCGTTCGCAGTTTTTGGCCAGCCGTTATATATGCAATTTATGACCTCTTGTAGGACAGGGTCGTCTTGGGTTTCCTTGGCGATCATATTCGATGTAACTGGCAAACTAGATATCGAATCTTCGAGTATTGCCTTCACGTCAGTTTTCATTTGAAGTGCAGCAATCACATAATCCTCATCTGGCTTACTGTGGCTGGTCATCAGCCGTGACAACAGGTCAGCGTGTCCAAAATTAGCGGTTGAAATGTATTGGATATCGAAATTGTTGAGCAACATCGTTAGCGCCCAACGCTGAAGACGATTGGCCGTGTATATGGGAATTCCTTTCTTACTACCAAATATCTTGAGAAGTGGCTTATGGTCGGTCTGTAACACGAATTTACGACCAAATCAGGGGCGACTCGCGGCTTTTGAATCTGCCTGTTCAACTACACATTCTGAAAATCGCAATTGGAGGAAGTAATCACAATCATGTCCGCGTAATCACGCAAGTCATTCTAGTCGTTACTATTTGAACGAGTCGCCTATGGACGAGTCGCCTCTGGACCAAATATCCATTTGTGGAAACGGGTAACTGCAAACACCAACGCGAGCGCTTCCTTCTCAATTTGACTATAATTCGTTTCCACGGGCGTAAGCGACCTTGAAGCGTCTGCAATAGCTTTTATAGATCCATCAGAAAAACGATGCAGAATTACGGCGCCTAAACCGTTCTTGGAGGCGTCTGGATGGAGGATCGAAGTGCGTCAACAAAAGGTTGGAAACCAGTATAGATTTAAATCGATCAAACGACTTTTGGCAATCAGTGGTCCATTCCCAAACAGCATCTTTCTTTAGTAGACGGTCAAGTGGTGCTCGGAGTTCCTTCATTTGACGAACAAAACGTCCATAATAATTTATCGCACCTAGATACGAACGTAGCTGCGACAAATTCGTTGGTGGTGACATTTCGGAAATAGCAATAGTTTTGGCTGGGTCTGGGCGGTGACCATGTTGGTCGACAATATGACCCAGAAACTTAATCTGCGGAAAAGAAAAACGACATTTTTCGATGCGCAGATGAAATCCAAATTCTTGAATTCGCCGAAGTACACTGTTTAAACTGCAATCATGTTCTTTCTGAGTCCTTCCAGCGACCAATATATCGTCCAGGTATGGCTTCACACATGGTATTCCAGCAACCATACTATCGACTATTCTCTGGAACGCTCCAGGCGCAGATTTAACACCAGGTGGCAATCTATTATACTGGAACAAACCTTTGTGCGTGTTTATAGTGAGCAGCTTTCGATATTCTTCTTCAACTTCGACTTGGAGATAGGCATCCGAAAAATCGATACAGGAGAAGAAACGGCAGCCGGCTAGTTCAGCGAAAATATCGTCCGGATGCGGTAGTGGATGTCGATCTGACTCGAGGCGCCATTTAGGCCAGTTGAGTAGTCACCACAAATGCGTACGGAGACATCGGATTTGCGAACCACGACTATAGGTGCAGTCCAATCGGAGAATTGGACTGGTGAGATGATGCCGTTGTCTTGAAGTCTCTGAAGCTCTGCATCAACTTTCGGAAGGGCAGCGTAGGCAACAGGTCTCTTTGGGCAGTACACTGGTCGTGCATCTGGCTTCAAGTAGAGTGTCACTTTAGCTTGTTTGCAGCATCCGAGGTTTGACTGAAACACTTCAGGATACTTGGCTTGCAACTTCTGCATTGTTACCTTAGAATTTTGCTGAATGGTGTTGACTAACGAATTGAAGGGAACCGACCAGAGATCGAACAGCTCAATTGTCTCGATCCCGAGAACGTTGAGGTCCGGATTGTTTGCAACGAAGACTCGTCCTTCATTCATTACACCTTGGATGGGGATTTCGGTTCTGAACTCACCCACGATGTTGATGCTGTCACCTGATGCGCTTACGGCGGCAATTTCCGTTGAATCAATGACAGCAAAGATGACTAGAACAAGATACCTGACTCTTGCAGAATTCATCGGACATGATTGTCGCTGCGCGTGAGCAAAAGTCGAACTAATTTATACACTGTTAATATGATGTATACTTAACGTCAAAATCAACTGACGACAAGGCCAAGACATGACTGCTGAAAGGTGAAACAATTTTTTCAGTATCCACGTGAACGACTGTACGGTGCTGCCATCCGAAAAATGATAATAATGTGTACGAATGTTTAGCTCTTAAACATGAAACTTTCCAGAAGAATCAAGAATAATCGGCGCATCATTTAAAATTGAGCGTACCATCAGAAATTCCTGATAACCGTTATGAGCACGCTCTACAGCCAAGTTTTCCACTCTTGCCGAGGTTAATAAAGCAAAAATCGGGTGCCCCGGTGAACCTGACCATATGCACAATGGTGCTGAAACCTGGCTTGCGACATATCAAACTTTAAGTTTTGGTAGAATGGGACCTAAAAATAAATATAACCACTCAATATAAACACACTTTTCTTTCGTACTTTGAATGTGCAAAAATAATGACAATAGCGTTAAGTGCAAAAAATGACAATATCATTAATCTGCATGTTATCTTAAGCGTCGAGCTGACCAAACTGCTACACCTTTTTCATATACAATCTTGAACAGCTCAACGATCGATGGCGAACTATGCACGATAAATCGGTTTTGCTCATAGTGACAATTTTATGGGAATTTAAGTCATCAGATGGCAGCACTAACCGTCGGAAATCGGTCGTATTCAAAATGTATGAGAGCTGCAGTGTTGCTGCTGATCCGTTGATGGCGATCTTTATATACTTCCGCTTCTTTGTAAGATCAACTCGCTTAACCGCAATACCTTTGGACTTAACATTGTCTTTAGGTTTCGGTTTGTCGATTTGCTTTAATGGCTTCTTTTCGGATGAAGAGCAGTACCCTTCCTTGTGGCCCTTTCGTTTGCATTTCGTACAGATATGCGTCTGGTAAGGACACTCCTTGACATAATGAAGATCCCCACAAAACCAGCAAGGTGTTTTTGGTGACTTCTTCTCTTTTTTATTTAAAGCATGATGACGAGAAATTGCGTTGACATTTAACTTGCCCACGGAACCCTTCTCAATCATTTGCGTATCTTGTTTCAGGTTGATAATTCGGTTGCAATCTTCAACCAGGTTTTCAAGCTTGAGATTTACACCTTCGGCAGGTGGCGCGTTTTCTTCAGCTTCCAGCTTACCAATCAGCCTGGTTCGAATGTCTGCATCGCGCGGTGATTGAAGACCGCACACAAACCTGAGCGTCTTGAATTGGTCACTGGATAGTTTTTCAATCTGGAACGCTTCACAATGTTTGTTGACCGAAGCTGCATATGACGAAAAATCATCGGCTTCGCTCTTGACGTATTGGAGACACTGATAGCGTGCGTTGAAGAGGGACTTTTGGCGTCCGAACAATTTCTTTAATTTCTTAACGGTGTCTTCAAATTCAAAATCACGGGGATGACTTGGTAAAACACTGTTGACGTAGCGTTCGTGAAATTGAGTGCCGATTTTCCTCAGAAGCAGTCTAACTTTAGCTTTGTCGTCCAGATTCTTTCCATCCTCCTTAAACACGTCCTCATACCGTGCGTACCACGAATCAAAGAAAATACTACCGTCTGGGTCGTAGTGAAATTCCTCGATTCCAGAGGAGAGTGACTCGATGATCTTCTCGCTACCAACAAGATTGACATTACCATGTTGAAGAGCTGCAATCTGCTGTTGTTGGTTTGCAATGAGGTCCGTCAACCGGAGAATCGCCTGCTTCAGATCTTGATCGACCATTCGTGACAGTTAGAGAGTTTCAGTGTGAACTTCAATTATCTTTAACAAATCCAAAGTTGCTTCAGGGAACAGCACGAACTTTTCCTCGTCGCCAAAAATGTAATGTTCTTTACAATAAGAGTAACTATATATTTCGACTTATCAGTTCGGTGGTTACAATGATAATCAAAAGAATTTTTCAATTTGTTGTCTTCGTACCATAGCTACAAATCATGGCCAACCTGACAACATGTCTATGATTCTATGCCTATGGTACAATCTGAAATCCACGTGGAGTTTGAAAAACGCGTAAAACACTTAAATTCATAAAATTCGACACAAAGCGATGTCTTCCAATGTTCCTGGATGGGTGGATCCTGATGTCCCACCCTTTTCAAGACCCTTCATTTATCCAGCCTGGGATTTAGGATGCTTGGGTCATGAACCTATCAGAAGGAGCCAAACAAGAACACCTCCGCTAGATGCTGTAGATGAAAATGGCTTCGGGCCAGACGATTACATAGATCCCAAGCATCCAGTAGAGAAATTCGACGTTGGCGTTGATAAGATATGCGAGATCTTTATGAGGAATAATACTTCAACCAAAAACCCGAGAGAGAGACTTCCTCGTGGTGAGCCTCCAGCTGGTGGATCAGGTCAGTCTAAAAGTGAGGACGTCGCTATAGATTCATCTGGCACCTCAACAGAGAAATCATGTAATCTGCGACCGCGAGTGCCGCAAAGAAACTACTTTGACCGAGCCTTTGGCATCCCTATACCGAGTAACAGTGAATGACAATGAACTCATGTCCTGGGCTCAAATTAATTTGTGCCCGCTGTCAGCAGTAAGATGAAGATGTATGAAAAGAAGCGGTGATATGCTATCTCGTTTCTACATATGTTGAGATGTTAGCCCTTGAAACATGGCGTGATGCCAAAGGGGTGACTATGACAAAGGAAACTGATCAGAACAGGACCGTAGTTGATCGTGGGGTTTCAGGTGGCGCCAGCAGTACTGATGAGGATGGACCATCTTCTTTGATCAAAAAGTCTACAGCCAATCAGATCAGCAAAAATTGCCGCCTAGCAAAGTCTAGAGGACCTGCTAATTTTTAAAACCATTTCAACTATATAATTCATTGCTTCAGATATGATCTGATAAAACTGACACATTAATTTCTTGTTATAAAACTTTTGTCATCTGAACCTAACTACATTGTTGTAATTTTCATGATAGGAAATAAACTTGTTGAACGAATTTTGAAAACGTTTTCTGAAAATCTACAAAAAAAAAAACAGAAGAGCCTCTAACACCGTAAAAAATTGAATATCTTCCACTAGCGAACCAAAGGAAATCATGAATATTGAAAATAATTAATGAAAATACCATGTAGAAGCCGACTCTTTAAGGACATCCACATGAAAAGGCAATAATAGGGTATTTAATACTACAAAAAAATCAAGGAAATTTCATAATTACTTTACACAGTTAAACTATGGCTTGTAGGCAACCTACACAAACAAAATTGTCTAGACCAGCAGTGCTTTATGCGCTGTACCGATCAGATGAAGTTGTTGTTCAACAAGGTCGACAGCGGAATGTGATACGATATAGATTGTGGAACAGTACCACCGTCCCCCGTAGTTTAATTGGTCAAAACACCATGCCGGAGACAGGGAGATTGCGGGTTCAAGTCCCGTCGGGATGCGGTATATTATTCCAAATCTGTATCATATTTCCAGTTCGCTTATTTTTCGTTCTTCCTCTACTCACATACTGCCTGCTTAATGAAGGTCAAAACGCTTCAAAGAATTCAGAATTTAATTCGAAAAATGATTTCGAAGCATCTACCTTGGTTTGATACACTCGAATTACATGGACTTACTGGTGTTGAAAGATTAGAAGCTATGTCGAATAAAATTATTAAACAAATCGACAGAATTCATTGCAAACCTGCAACGATGATAGCCAAGATCCAATAAGTTGGCATTAAAGTTAGTTGTAAGATTATTTCCCTTCCTTGACAAGTAGATATAAATTGCTACGAATATTAAGTCCTAATTTCGAAAGCAAACAAATCCTAATAATTTAAATTGCAAATTTACAAGATATTATTCAACTTGAACCTCAATGGGAAACGGGAATAATCAAGAAAAAACTTAATGAATATAAAATATACCGAAAACACTAATTAAATTTGCAAGTTTTTATCGCTTACATTTTAAATACAGCTTAGTCAAATCAGTTGAACGTTGAGCTAAACCAAGCTGTAGAGCTCTATATAATATTTTATTAGTTTTAAAATTCTAAAGAGTTTTCAGATAACCATTTTACAACATTCCTTCCCCCTCTGAATTGTACAAGCGGCCACAGTTGACCGCAAAAGTCTGAAACGTCAAAATACCGCGCGCGCTTCGAACTCACGCGTGTGTGTGTGCGTAGTATCTCCTCACGCGGCTACTTTATCTGCTGTGAGCTGTGATCCAATCCATGTCACGAAGCACGATCCACACCAAAAATCGCGTTTCGCAGGCCGAAGCAGTCCGTACTGCTGCTGCATATTGCACTCGTTTATTACGCTCGAATGGACGGATTCTAGCCGGAAAACCTGCCCGATTGTGTGCCCCTTGTATCCACCCCGGGGTGGATTTTACGTGCCAGTGAAGTGACCAACCTAGGAAAGTGATTTCAAAACCTAAAAGTTGCGTATTTCTTTCCGATGATTGGCGATGCAATGGGGAATCGGAAACTCACCATTCGGGCGTGAGAATGTGAGTACGACGGGTGTTTGTGTGTTGCGTGTGCAGTAATGTGCATCTCGCTGCGCATGTGTTCGTGAACGGAGAACGGGGTGGACGCAAAACGACGGAGAACTGTCAAAACAGTTTCGCTGCTATGTGCGGTGCGTGAAGAAGAGGAAGCTTGCAAAAACAAGAAACAACAATTTCACTGCGCCTGAAGATGGTGAGAAAAAATAGGTTTTTTTTTCTTTATCGGTTTTCGCTCGATTGGTGCCGATTTGGAAGTGTTTTCTTCTAAACTACACTAGAAGTGCGCTGAATGTTGCATCCGGATTGTTGCAGTTGCCGAGAAAGAAAAACCCCGAGTGGTGGAGCAGTGAGTTTGGACGGAAATCTCAGTCGAAGAGACTCATCTTTTCTCAACAAAAAAAAAATAAAGAACAGACTTGAAGCAGATCAGAGTCCGGACACGGGTTCAAGCAAATCACAGCGAGTAATTTTGCGTTAATCAGTTGAGGAGAAAAAAAATCCGCAAACCAGATAGTAGGAATGGCAGTTCTAGACAGCAATTTCAAAACTGAATTATGATCCGACAAAGAGTTGTGTGATTCGACTACAACCGGGCAAAGTTGGCTGCGACGTTTCGAGTTTACGGCATCGATCTGCAATGACTAATTGCGGATAATATATTGACCGTGATTAGAGCAAGAACAACACAATCGTCGCTCGAGCAAGAGGAGGGATTTGCGATAATTGGCAGCCATATTTAAGTTGTTGCTTTTTTTCGAGGCGAGAATCGTCCGGATGATAGAGGAGGAAGCAGAAGAAAATGAAAAAAGTTTAATTTGCTAGTGAAAAAAGCAAATGATAGTGGTTCCAAAATATTATAAAACAGTTTATAACTTTAATCATCTGTGAAAGTTTTCTTTTATTTATATCTAATTTATAATATATAATCAAAGCATAGAAGAAAAAAATATTCAAAATATTCTGAGAGTGCAGGATCTTTCTTCATGACTAGTGTGGTAAGTAAGACAGCATTCATTACCGTCTATGTTTTTTTTTTCCTAGCATATAAACTCATTATTTGACGCAGTCAATTTCCACAAACTATCACCGCGGATGCTAGAGGGTAGCCTCGGGAATCGATCGAAACCGTGTACTTTTTAGCGTTTAATTTCAATTTCGGGCCACCTATTTTTAGCCATGAGTACACGGACGGGGAGGAAACGCTTTTCACCAAGCATAAATACTTTGTCAGTATCGGTGCTCTGGTTTCATTTAGTCTATTACTTATTACCGTTCCGAGCGAACCCCCTTCCCCTTCCGAGCGGTGGTCCCTCAGCGCTGACCTTTTCGATCGTGCTTTGACCGGACACTGGAAAACGCACACACGCATTTCCGTCGTGACTCAGAACTCGAATTTTTCCTGTCTCGCCCACATTCACCATCTGAGAGGACTTTCACGCTAATTCTTCTAGCCCTGTCGTGGCGAGAGATTTCAGTGAAACTTTGTGAGTTTGGTGACATGCATGGTGTATTTTCTAGAATTTCAATTGAAACTTGCAGGATCTAAAAAAAATACATTAGAAAAGTTTAAGTCGGAAAATTATATCACGCCAACAAAGCCTACAAAACGCTTATAGAGCTTCTAAAATGATTCCAAATTGAGCTTAAAATTATCAGGTTTAGAATCATTGAGGAACGGTTTTTAAATATCAATACTATTGAAAACAAAATTAGAACCGGTGGAATACTTTTAAACGATCCACGCTTCTAAAGGCCACAAAATGTCACTAGTAGAAAAGACAACAATAAACAGAATCATGATCCCTAATTAATCTTAGAATTACTGCGAAATGTCGTTGAAAAAATGATACAAAATCAGGCTGAGAATTTCTGAAAAAATAAACGCTGAAGCCAGAATAAAAAACAAGCTCAGAATCACTGAAAATAAGCTGCTGAGGCTGAGCATCGATGATAGCTGTTTTAAGGCATAAATTATCGGTATCAATAAAAGTAGAAAGGATAGGAAAAGGCCCAAAATATGATCTCAAGTCAACTTAAGAATCACTGAAAACGTTTCCAGTACCTAGTTTGAAAAGATTTAAAAAGTGGTCCTAAGAAAGCCTGGAATCGGCCTAACATTAACTCAGAATTACAGTAAAAAATTGACTCGTAATCGTAATTTTATTTTCGTTTATTTGTTTTTATTTACTTCATAAAGTCTCGTTTGTACTCGCTGACTGTGTATATAAAATTTATCCATTCTTAATTCTACTTATTCCCCTATACTATCAATATTTTAAGATTCAGCCCGTTTGCAAATTTTTATAGTAAATAGGAAATAATTACGTCACCATTTGATCGTGTATAAACAATATTTTGTATAAACATACGCAAAAATATTTTTTTCATCGCCGTTATCAGGATCAGTATTTAAAATCTTTAAGAATGAAACACCATAAATGACCTCTGAACAATCCCGTCATTCCTAAAAGTAATCATTTTAGAATCGAATTCTGCTATAAATACCAATCTATCGTCAGATTCCGATTGCATTGGATTCCTAAAAGTATTTCTAAAGGACCAAGAATAGCCAAATTAAAAATGATTCCTAATCACTCTGATGATCGCTTCTGAAGATCAATCAAAAAAAGCTGAAAGATCAAGCCTGCTTCAACAGCGAAATGTTTGTGTTGAACGTCGAATTCGAAGTTAAACTATAACTCGGAACTTTAGAGGCTCATACGACTTTGAAGATTGAATGAGATAACAAAAACTTTAGGTAACGGTCAGAATAGGTGAGTCTGATTGTTGGAAACGGTCCTCTGTATGGTCCTTAATTTCTGCTAGAAACTGCTAAAATATTATTGAGGTAAAACAAGTAATTTTACAGGAAAATTATCATGAGTTGTTCTCAGGATTGACGAAATATAATTCAAAATGAAACTGAAGACCCGAATATAATCTTGAATAAAGGCAAAATTTTCTATAAACACTCCTAGAAATAATAAAATTCTCCAAAAACGTTACCAACAATGGACTTGTGATCCTGTAAAATAAGGAAAAAATCCCACGGAGCTGTCTTTTAGGGTCTCAAAGATAAGGCTGTGCGAGATTTCGAATGATTTCGTATAATTTCGCAAAACTCGAAATTTCCCGAAATTTCGCGAAATTTCGGTTTCGCGAAATTGCCGAAAAATTTCGTTGAATTTCGCTAAATTCCACCTAAAATTTCGCGAAATTAATCTTCCAATTTCGACGATTACGAAATTTCGCGAAGTTTCGGACCAAATTTCCGATGCAGATTATTACATTATTTTGGTTTGTGCTCATTGCGACTATAAATTAAATTGAATATATCTCAACAGATATCTGGTATACTAAGTCAGACATAGTAGAATAAACACTCAGCCGGTAATTTTTGTTTCTAAAGACAAAACCGTTACATCATGCGGGAGGTATTTTTTATTCACGCAGAGCATAAAATTCATGTCATCACTGAAGTCATATTCGAGGAATATGAAGCCGTCCAAATGCGCTACAAGGTATCTAGTAATTTGTTTGTAGGAATAAATTTTACGCATCTTTTACGTACATCAAAATGTGGTTATATTTGCAGCGCACAAGATTAAAGAGGTCACTTTTTGTCTTTCGTTTAGGAGGGCATAGCAATTTCTGTCAAAACTAAAACTCTGAAGCTCTATCTTACAGGCCAAATGTTCTATGCTACTCGACTTGTAAAAATTTTTAAGCGCTTTTTCGGATTTCTCTGTGTTAGTGGACTCCTCTTCGCACACCGTAGTGTATTTAAATGTGTTTTTTCAAATAGTTCATTGCTATCACTAGGCTGACCAGATATCATGCCTTATAGTGTGCAGACAGAGTGATCGATGTGTCAAGCAGAAAAAGTTGTAATTGCCTAAGTTTTTAGTATTGTTTCAAAACACTCTGACTTCAAAGTCAGCATAGGTTTCAAAATTGCCAGGTACCTTATCAAAAATGTTTTAAACGTGTAACCAAAAAAGTATACTTTATTAATGAATGAATAAAAAGTACATGGTTCGCTCTCGTTGAACACATAACTGAGAAATGTTACTCTCGTTTTAGGGGGCACAAAATTTTACAATGTCAAAAACAAGTTCAGATTATAGCATAAAAGTGATTCTGACTTTGCACTTGACGAATATACAAGGTAGAAGAAAAGAAAGGATAGAAAGAACGAGAAATAAGAGAACGAGGATGATTACGAACAACTCAGTTGAGTAAAGAGAAAATTATTTGTTTGTTGCATTACAACATTCCATTCTAACTGTTGATTGGTTGAAAGAAAAATAATTTTTGGTTTGTTCCAAAGGGGCCGTTCCCAAACCACGTAGCCATATATAGGGAGACGGGAGGAGGGGGGGGGGGTTTATTAGCCTGGGGGCTAATGCGGTCTCGATCAACTAGATTAGTTGAGAGAATTCGTTATCGATATTGTTTTCGGCACATTTTGCATGTTGTAGGATAAGTACAACGATACACCGTGCCCCAGTGCTGAATCGAATATATTTCTAGCTCGAAAAGTTCCTCGACCTGATCGGGAATCGAACCCGATATCACAACCGTGTGGGAGAGCTAGCCGACCGACATCACTAACCACAGAACCACGGGGACCACATAAGACGAAGTTTTCGCAATTTTTTAATTAATAAATTTATTTGACACGACTTAATAATTAATAAGTGTCACGGAAAGTTTGAGAGTTGTCAGCAATTAACTGTAATCAAATTTTTGAAACATATTTCAAATTTATCCGAACGAAGAAATTTTTTTTTATTTAAACAGGCTTTGTCTTATATGGCATTTGCTTCTTTAGAATAATAGTTCTATTTTACAATGCGTCGGGATTTATGACATTTTTCCTGGAACTCAACGACCGGTAAAAAAAAATCAACGTTTTGGTCCTCAAAAAAATATATAAGACCTGGATGTTCGTGAACTGAAGGAAGAAAGAAAGATGTTTATATATTGTTCGACATTCCAAAACTTTGTAATTTATTTAAAAAAACTAAGGTAAGATCAAACTGCTTAAACAAATTTCATTTATTTTGATACTCAACAACAAATTAAAAATCATTTTGAATATACTCAACAGAATAGCGTATTTTAAATTACTTTCAGGTAAGGAAACTGTTATATTTGTTAAAGACAATGAAATATTAATAAAAA
Source organism: Wyeomyia smithii (assembly GCF_029784165.1). Lineage (NCBI taxonomy): Eukaryota > Metazoa > Arthropoda > Insecta > Diptera > Culicidae > Wyeomyia > Wyeomyia smithii. The sequence continues at coordinate 22,827,579 of NC_073694.1, forward strand.
TTAAACAACCATTATCTATTTGTTATTTTGGTTTTGATAAAATGATATTACTGAAAATTCTATTTACTATTTGCGCAATAACTAATAATCCGTTTTCTTAAACCTTCATTTTTTTTATAAATTTTTCATACTTTATTGTACATGGGTCATTCCATGTCAAGTGATCAGGCAAATGCAACGACCCTCTCCGATTCGCTTCAAAATGAATAAAATGACTTGTTTTAGGTCAAAACTGAAAAATCCAGAGTTTTGGGTTAATCGGACAACCCCCCTCCAATTGCGAGGCCCTCCGATTTTGTATTTTTTGACAAAAAATCATTTTCCATGTTTTGGAAAAACATCATATCTCAGAGGCCGTAAGAGCTACAGACAATATTAGATACCGATTTTAAAGGTTTTTAAATTTACAATCGAATGGCAAAGTTTGGTGTTCAACGTTTGCAAACTATATGCGGAAGGCACGAAAAACAGTTTGGCCAATATTTTGCAGCTGGACAGAAACAATGCTGCAATCCGCTGAATTGCCATGGCGGTGCTCGTAAGAAAAATTTAATAATCATTTCGTCATGTTTTCATGACAGGTTTCATGAAAACAATCAGGAAATAGTAGAAGGTCAGAGACATGCATCCAATATGATGCAGCACTGAGAGCGGAGGTTGTAAGGATTAATTCGCAAGATAGAATGATGGATCAGGAAACAGGTGTAGCAATCGATGAAAATAGTATACCTCAGCACAAGTATTGTTACAAGCATTATAGTTAACAGTCATTATTTCCTTGTTATAGATACTGGTGTGTTGGATCATTTAGCTGAAGAATTGGAAACTCCGCATGAGCGGAGTAAAAGGATTTTTCACACTATATTCTTTACAACATGAAAATGTTGGAAATGAAGTGATTAGCTCACTTCTGCGATGTCATTATTGTTTTGTTTTATTTGAAATTGTTTTGAACCTGTTTTAATCGTTTACTTGTATAGTAAAGACACAGCTGGTTTGCCTTAACATGGTTTTGCAATCTCTTGGTCAATCACCCGTTAGTGAGTCGAAGGTCAAACGATCGAATAAATACAGTAGAGAAAAACTGCTAAAGGCATCAAAACCTTTGAGGCTGTTTTTAGTCAGCAAAATGAAGGTCTAGAAAGTGCTGGAGAGGAAATGGTTCGGCAACTCAAAGAAAAATTTCAAATTTCTGATAAAACGAGCAATAAAATCCACCAGTTGTCAGTGCTGCCAGGTTAGATTCAATTAAATCTGTTCCAGGGATCCGAGGAATGCATTCGGCGACACCTCAAGCTGACGTTACCATTTTAATGAAGACATTGTCAAGCTCTGACCGGGTACCTATTTCAATGTAACGCCAAAAGTTAAACAAAAGTCGTCACGTGCTACAAAAATCAAACGTTATTTTCTGACAAACTTGTTAAATAATTATAATTAATGAAACGCACGTTGTACTTTAATGGCTGTTAATTCAGGTACCATCAAGTAGAATATGAGAAACCACTTTTTGAGATTTGAAGCGGTGATTTAGTTTGGGATACGTTTTAATAAGGCTTGTCGCATTTGTAGGCGTATTGTTGAAATTTAACGAACTCGTTATCTTAAAAGTTGAATATCTCCGCAACGGCGCATATTGCATTTTGTGGATAGGTGATTCTTATGTAAAATTTTCCGCTGAACACATTGGTGACATCAGATTTAAGAGAAAATAGGAGGTGTTTTGAGATAAACGAAGTTTTAGTTTTTAAACGTAAAAATATCAATATTGGCAACACTGTTTGCAAAATCTGATGATGCCATTCGATTGTAAATTTAATAACCTTCAAAAAGAGTATCTAATATTGTCTGTAGCTCTTACGGCCTTTGAGATATGATGTTTTTCCAAAACATGGAAAATGACTTTTTATCAAAAAATACAAAATTGGAGGGCCCCGCAATTGGTGGGGGGGTGTCCGATTAACCCAATACTCTGGATTTTTCAGTTTCGACCTAGAACAAGTCATTTTAGTCATTTTGAAGCGAATCGGAGAGGGTCGTTGCATTTGCCTGATCACTTGACATGGAATGACCCACATATATTTGCAGAATAAGATCACAAAACAAAAGACCACGAAAGAACACGGGAGAGTAGGAGGGTATAAAAGGGATCAAAATATGACCACGTAGTTTAGGAATGGTCCCAAATGGATTTTTTTTTTGGTGTCGCCGAAACTCACAGGGCATATTTTTTTAGGACAAAATTATTTTCTACAACCTTACCAGAGACACTAGTTACGCCAGTCAAACAAACCGATTTAGCTGAAAAAATAATTTAATCTCCAATTGGGCACTCTGTGGGTAATTAATTTATTGAAGACATCGCTTCGGTATTTTTTTTGTAATTTTTATACAAAAAACATAAGATTTTTGAAAATAAGCTTTTTTATATTAATTTTAATGTTTCTTTTACATTAAAAAAATGAAATTTTTGATTTTTTTTTTATCGGAAAGATAAAATTACTATCTAAAACTTTTCTAGAGACGTCACACTGATCAAAAAACTTTTGGCTCTGAAAATATTTATAATCACAATAATCCTCCCAAAATAGCATTTTAAATAGCTTCTCAGCCTATAGAAACGTTTATGCAAAGTTTAAGCCAAATCTAAAATGACAAAAAATATTGAAACTTGGACATTTTTTGTGGAACTGTTCAGTTGAAAAGTAATTTTAAGTTATATTAAAAAATGTGCAAACATATTGAAAACTTCAAAGTTTACAGAATAGTTAACTTAAATTTTGTTTTCCTCGAATTGATAAAGATGTCACTTAGTCTAGTCTGACTAAACGGTGTTAAAAAAAATTCAATAACACTGGTCGACAAAAGCGAAAAAAAAGTTGCCCTAAAGCTAAAAATGGTTGCCCCCCAAAGGTTTCACAGCTTTACAACCATTCCTGTGAATTTTAAAGCTTTTAGAGAATGCAGAAATGCATCAGAAGGCCACCGAGGAATTGCTTATCGGATTCGTCGCTTTTACGTTTGCATAGGGAAAAACTCTTTGGAAAAGTTATCTTTGCTAGGGACACCAAAACTCACAGGAATGGTCCAAATCCTACCTACCATCTTTCATCTTTTCCAGTGCGAGCTCTAGGACAAAACTTGGATTTTGAATGATGAAAGTGCTATGAAAGAAGGATTACTATTTTAAACATAGTTGCATTCAAACCAAAAGAATCAGTTCAGAAGCTTATTAAATTATTATTTACAAAGACATTTCGAGTTTGACCTTTATATCATTTGTATCTATCGCGTTACTATTACCTGCAATATAATCTGTATAAATGAATGCATCAAGATTTCAGTTTTTAACATTTTTGATTTTCTCGTCATTGTCGGTTTATCGATATCTGAATACCTACGTTACTCTTCGTCGACCAGGTAAGCACCTTGCGATCAGCTACTGAAGGGTACTTCGTTAGCGTACGCTCCAACGTTTCAAATCATTGTAATGCTATGTTTCAGAATCATTTATTTTATTTTTCGAAATTTCGCGAAATTTCGCGAAATTTAGAGACCAATTTCGTTTCGTCTCGAGAACTCGAAATCCACCTTGATTTCGTTTCGACTAATTTGGCGAAACCGAAATTAACGGTTAATTTCGTTTCGTTCCGTTTCGACACCAGAAAAGCCAGTTTCGCACACCCCTACTCAAAGAAGTGGTCACAACATAAGCTCGTCGCTTTAAACTCAGTCAGTTTTCAACGGATTTCAGTTCAAAAATTAATTAAAATAATTGCATTTTTTCTCAAATGTAATTCATACTACTTATTTTACTTTTATGACAACAAATCTCAAACATTCTATGCTGAATCCAGAATACGCCTCCACAAAACCAGGTCTTGTCCCTTACACCCGTTTCCCGGGCATCCTCGTCGACTCGTAGTGTTTTACCAGCTTGCCAATATCAGTGTGGTTGTATACTTCGTACAGATCGTGATTTGCCACAGTTTTTTGATCGCAGGGTTCTATGCTTGAAGTCCTTAAGCACTCGACGGTGGGCCTCTTTTTATGTCCACGTCCGTAGAACGCCACCAGGAGGATCAGCGTCCTATAAATCGCGAACTTTGAGCGGATCAGTAGGCTGCGGGACGTAAGCTAGTTACGCAATCCGTAATAAGCATTATTCTTGCAGCTTTCCTTCCGAGAGCCGTTAAAGCCTTCTTCACAGCTTTACGATTAGCACCTATAATGTCAATGTCGTCCGCGAAGCCTAAAACATGTGTGACTTTGTTACGATAGAACCGCTCCTCAGCACACCTGCATGAAGGGCAGCAAGGGAATAGCACCTTCCAAGGCTTTGTTGAACAACAAGTTCGATAGTCTGTCCTCCTAATTCAGACCATCCAACGTCACAAACGCGATCGAAGTTTAGCACGCTGTCTTGATGCTTGATGTGAAACCGTTAAGAGTCGCACGTATTAGCTTAATTAGTTTTATAATGAAACAAAGTTCAGGCATATTCTGCCACAGCTCGTTGCGCTTCACTCATTTGAACACCGCTTTGAAGTCTGCAGAGATATTGTGTATGCAAGTTGTGTTTTCGAAATTTGTCAAGAATCTGTCTCAAGATGAACATCTGGATCATCGCGCTCGACAACCGCCAACAAAGGCCCTTCTTATAAATAAGGCCAGAGAGTCCTTCCAAACAGTTCGTAGCTAGTTTCTTCTCAGATCATACCCTCTGGATATTCCACTATACTATACTAGCACTATACAGTAACTCGCTTCTGACTTCGAAATGTTTGGCCGGTCCTTCTCAGCGGCTTCGTGATTATTCAGCTCTCTGCAAGTTTTTCCATCACGTCCATTTTTGGTGGATCCACAGCTCGTCAATCATCCAAGTTTTCTCTCTTGTTCACCTCGCTTTCTCACCGTTCAACACCAGTTCCAAATGTTGTTTCCAAAGTCTATCCACCTACGACTTACCGGTAACGAGATTCCCCTCCCTGTCAATTTTGGCGGTATAGTATCTTTTCGGTAAACCGAGCTTCCCGGTATTTTTTCCTCATCTGACTGCTCGTTCAGGTTCACTCCAACTGGTTCATCGATCCGTCCATCAACTTTTCGAGTGTACTCTGCAGCAAGTTCGCTGATAACCTCTAGATGTTCAGACGTATGTTCCTCGCCGATCTCGATTTAAATTGTAATTTGAATCGACGTTTAGCCCCCGAAAAGACCGTACATCTATGACATCTGAAAAGTGCCAGGCGTCGATCAGCATGTGGTCGATCTGGGTTATCTACTGATGCGCTTTTGAGTGTTCAGACGTAGAAAACGGGTACTACAGATTCCCGAACAAGAAATCTCTGTGCATTTGTTATTGCTCCGTTGCTTCCCGTTGATCCTCTCCATCCTCCACTGGGGTTACCCTTACTTATACCGGTTTGTTCCGTTGAAGTTCCTGCTGCTGTTGTTGGTATGGCACCTCTTAGTTATCTCTTACGGAATCTTGCGAATTTTTTGCCGATCAGTTTCCTTCTGCTGCGGCTGGTGTCCCTGTTGGTGCTGTTGATTTGGGTATTTTCGATATTACTCATACTATGGTTATTGCTAGTGCTATGAAATTGACTACTCTCCTGGTCTCGATGGTATCCCGGCTGGTATTTCTGTCGCTGCGCTACTGCTCTTGCCATGCCCCTCAGTTATATTTTTATCAGCGCCAGAAGCTATATACCGGTTGATCAGCATGGTTTTATGCCGGGACGTTTTGTGTCGACCAACTTGATCGAACTCACAAATTCCTGTATCTCACCGATGGAAGCTGGATCGCAAATTGACACTGTGGCGATTTTGACACAGTAGATTATCGAATACTTTTACTTAAATGGTTATATACCTTTTTAGTTTTCAAAAAAACCGAGAAAAATTTTATTGCATTATCTTCAAAAACAACATCTTGAGAACATTTTCGCAGATTTTCATAAAGATCTGAGCAATAGGAAAAAAGTTAAAGCGATTTGCAGCGCGCCTCGCCACGGACGCATGAGCTAAACTTGAAACTTTTCACGCGATTATCTCGGAATAGTGTTTCCCGAAAAATGATTTTGCCCTGATCCTGATTGCGGGAAAACTACTGAACCGATTTCCTTCATCTTTTTTTTTTTTCAATTTCCGTTATTAAATTCGCCGGTCCTTGAACGATCGCTTTTTGAAACATACAGATACTTTTTGCTGCAAAAAAAAATTTAATTCAATTTTGGCGCTCAAAACGTGCATTTTTTTGGGAAAAACGTTCCCGTTTGCAATGAAAACAAAAATACTCATAAAAGCGATCGTTCAAGGACACGGCACACTTCTAAACTAATGAAATAATATGAGTTTTTTGATTTCGGTTGACCCGCTGAGTCTCTATCAGGATCACCGCAAGCCTCTGCAAAAAAATCGCGTTTCGGGGAAACGGCCATTACTCCAGTAATAATTGTTATATCTCAAAACCAAATGTATTTTTTTGTTTTTGATAAACTGTACTTTCAGAAAAATACCACTTTGATGCAATGAAAATGGTGCTATGCACTTAAAAATAAATTCAAACTTTCCTCATTTTTCTCGACCAAAAAGGTATATAACCCCTCAAGCTTTCTACATTCGGTATGTCTGGGACACTGACTTATTGGCTGAGCTCGTATCTTTTCGGCCGCACTTTGGCGTATTGAGCTGGATTTCACAGTTTCACGAACATTCAGGAACACTTCCGGAGTCCCTCAGAGCAGTAATCTGGGTCCACTGCTGTTTGCTTTCTATTTCGATGGCTTTGTTATGCTAGGTGTCGGGTGCGTACTGGTAAAAGCCGACGATCTGAAGATCTACCTTGTTGTGAATTCTGTCTAGGACTACCACCACGTTAGGACACGTTTGCTGACTGGTGTAACAGAAACAATCTCACAATAAGCATCGCCAAATGTTGTGGTCATAACATTCCATCGTTGTTTTGTCCCAATTCATTAAATTACCAGATAAATGGATGTGTCCTCGAACGCGTACATCAGATCAACGGTTTTGGAGTAATGTGTCATCACATGCTAATTTACAATCAACATTATCCAAAGCGATACTACTGACACTAACAGTCTCTCTCGAGCCGGGACTCGAACCTATGACGACTAGCTTGTTAGGCCAGCATCGTACCTCTAGACCAGCTGGAGTACCTACACCAAATAAATTTCGCTGATACAAAGACAGTTTTGAGCTATTTGGTTTGGATACACTAGAGATTCGTCGTAAGATTCAACAAGCATTCTCCGTAGCCAAGCTGCTCAAAAATGAACTTGATGCCCCGGTTATGCTTTATCACCTTGATTTTCGAGCTTCGGGTAGACGACTTCCTTCGTCAAATTCACTGACAACTAGGTCTCATCGGACCTTGTACGGCTTTTATGAACCACTGACATCATGCATCCGTACCTCCACACTGGTCGAAGATTTATTTAATGTCGGAAATGTTTCCTCACGTGATTCTGGTGAAGTGATTTCAAGGTCTGGGATGTTGTAATAGTTTTCGATTTTAGTTATTAGGTTTTTGGACAATATTAGAATTCTCAGATGAATCGACCAAAATACGAAAACAAAGGGGTTTATACACACACACTTTATTAGATTTCTTAGTCACATAAACCTTGAGAGAAGTGCCTGCGGTCGGTTGACCTTAGCCCCGCCAATCGGAAGACCGGTTGTTCCTATTCGCATAATTCTCTGGATTGTTCATAGAATATTTGTTTTAACATGCTTCATCGCTAACGGAAGACAACTAAAATTTGGATTTTTTTATGCTGTCACAAAACTTGGATGTACTAGAACGAAAACTAATATATTTCACTCCAAGATACATTCAATAATACCAAAAGCATTAATGAATATTTGAGAAAGGCCAAGAATCGGCTGTTTGGCGGAGCTTCGTCAGGATACCGGAACAAGATGTATGCTCGTCGACTTTTCGAACGCATCTCTTAATTCTACCAGTCAACTGTTTGCAGTTCCTTGCTCACCAGCTGTTTTTGTACACCAAGGAACTCAAAATCCCGAAGAAATCTTCGATTGGGCGACACTGATGGGGGATGGGGAAAAGTCTATTTGAGGCCGTTCCCATGTGTACATAAAAACCCCAATTTTACGTTACAATAAGCAGGCATGCCCAAACCCTCCACACCACTTGCGTGTGTGTTTCAGGCGATGCCACGGAGGGTTTTTCATTGCCCTTCAGTGCTTATACGAAACGGAAACCCACACTGTTCTAAATAAAACAGCCCTTCAGAAGCTTCGGCAAACACATGGCCGAGTGTTCCCGAATTCGTGAGCCCGCTTGCTAACACGTGTTTTCTCAAACGCATCATGTTTACAAAAGTACATATGAAAAAAATATTTCCTTACCTTACCAATCAGACGAGAGCCGTGGTGGCTCGTGCTGTATCAAGAATTTGGCGCCATGTTGCTCGCCTTTATTTCTGGTGCCGGTAGGGTTGCCGAAGAGAAGTGATTTTACAGGGTTGTCGTCCGGCATCCTTACGACGTGACCGGCCCACCGCAACCTATTGACTTTCGCCAGGTGTGCGATGGGATTCTCTCCAAGCAGCGCGTGCAGTTCGTGGTTCATGCGCCGTCGCCATTCTCCGTCGTCCGTCTGTACTCCACCGTAGATAGTCCTCAGCACCTTCCGTTCGAAAACTTCAAGAGCGTTAAGGTCCTCCGCGAGAAGCGTTGTTGTCTCGATCCCGTAGAGGACAACCGGTCTTATCAGGGTTTTGTACAGCGTCAACTTTTTGCGTCGTCGCACTCGATTCGATCGAAGTGTCTTCCGAAGTGAAAAGTAAGCACGATTTCCTGCCTGGATGCGTCTCTGGATCTCTTTGCTGGTGTTATTGTCGGCGGTCACCAGTGACCCCAAATACACGAACTCATGGACCACCTCAAGCTCATCACCGTCTACAGAGACTTGACTTGAGAGGCTGATGTTGTTCTCCTTGGAGCCTCTCGCTCGCATGAATATTGTTTTCGACGCATTTATCCGCAGTCCGATCCGTCCAGCTTCGGCTTTCAGTCGAGTGTATGTTTCCTCCGCCGTCGCAAAGTTACGTGATATAATGTCGAAGTCATCCGCGAAGCCCAGAAGCTGAACAGACCTAGTGAAAATCGTGCCCCTCGTGTCGATGCCCGACCTCCGGATCACACCCTCAAGGGCGATGTTAAACAGCAAACAGGAAAGTCCATCACCTTGTCTCAACCCTCTGCGCGATTCAAAGGGACTCGAGAGTATCCCCGAAACACTCACGTAGCACATCACTTGCGCTATGGTGGCTCTGATCAGCCGAGTCAGTTTATCCGGAAAACCGTTGTCGTGCATGATCTGCCATAGCTGTTCTCGATCGACTGTATCATAGGGCGCCGTGAAGTCAATGAAGATGTGATGTGTTGTACTCGCGACATTTCTGTAAGATCTGTCGGATTGAGAAGATCTGGTCCGTGGTGGCACGGGCTCCCATTAAACCCGCTTTGTACTGACCCACGAACCTCCTGGTTAAAGGTGATAGAGGACGGAACAGGATCTGAGAGAGTATTTTGTAGGCGGCATTGATAAGCGAAAAAAATATTGCAGGTGGTTGTATGCGATGACTACTGTCAAGTTTTCCAATATTATACCATTGTCGATCTCATCGTGGCGACCAATGCTTGTGTGTTCCCCGATACTGCGAGCCCTCGGTTGCCTCATGTGCCGAAGTTAAAAAACCCTCGGCTCGCGTGTTCACGAATGGCTCTCCTTTGTTTTGTCTTTAGCTAGCGACGGAGGGTAATACGAATAGCCCTGCGTGGTGTGTTTGTTAGCAGATGGGTCCCACGCGCATTGGTGTGCTGTGTTTTCCCCATGCCTGACAAAAAGTCAACAAACAAAGCTACAAAATGTACAAATCTAACCCCGAATTCAATAAATCATACATTGTGTTCAACTTAGTCATTACATAAAACATTAATCCTATTGTTGAACTATATGGTCAATTATAAAATATTCAATACAGAAATTTTCTGAAGGAATTCATGTGACAGTTCGCCGAACTCGAAGATCTTGTATTATTGTTGAGGTTCGCAGGAAATTATATACAGTCGAAACCCGTAGATTTTTGCTTTCAAAATGGTTTACCGTTAACCTTTTGCTAAAATTTGTTCTCATTTCTCTCTCAGTGAATATATTGAATTATGATGTTGAATATGAGCATCTCAAAAAAAAAAAAATCAAATTTGTCGTTGTCACCCGTTAGTCTCGCGACAAGGTTGGAATCTTTGATTGAAAAATTCAAAAGAACGATTTAAAACACTTATCAAAGTTTTGTAGAATATCAACAAATTAGTTTTATTTTTCTCATTAATAGTAGTTCATTACATTTACAAAACTGTTTTTTTAGAGGGAAATCCTAAATTGGATAATCAAATCCAACGCAAAGCACTGGAGTGATAACAAATAAAAGATCCGGATCATAACACTAGTCGACAATAGAGACGGCCCTAATGCTCAGAATAGTTACCCTAGAAAAATTGTAGCTTCTTAACCATTCCTGTAGATTTTGGAGTTCCTAGTGTATGAAGAAGTACGTCATAGTGTTGCATATTAATTGCCCGCCGGGTTCGTCGCTTCAACATTATGTTTACGAGAAAATTCAATTAAATCTCTGAAAAGATCTGTTCTAGGGGCACCTAAATTAACAAGAATGGTCGAAAAGCTATAATCTTTCATTTTTCTTCAGCTTGAGCTGTGTTCACCAGGGTAATTCATGCAAAGGGTAATTCATCAACTCTAATTTTTTTTTTTTTGGTTTATCCCTTATTCCACTGTATAATTCAGTGCCGTTAACCATCTTAAAACAGAATTTTGAACTACATATTTTATTCGGTTCATAATCCGATTTTCAACGATTCTGGTACATGCAATTTTCAACGATTTTGAGCTCAATTCGATCTGTACTTTTTCCATCATCGGATGCCATTTTCTTGTGATCATCTTGTAGTTATTTGGAATTTCTCATTTGATTTGGTGATCAAAAACTCTATTACGGAATGAACGGAAACTCATCTCAGGATTATTTTCTTTTCGATTTTTTCTCGTTAAGTAACCAATTTAGATTAAAAAAGTTTTTTTTTCTAGTCCTCAGTCAATTATTCAGTTCCGAATCAAATATCGGGAACTTTCACTCTGGAAGCAACACAAAATGTTCAGTCTAATTTGAGGTCATTTAATTCAATTTTCTGTGGTGATTTGATAGAGAACCCTAATTTTTCAACGATTGAGGTGTTTACAAAAATTGATTTCGAGATCTATGTCAAGTCTTTACTTACATGACCACTTCTGATATTTTTAGGCGTTTCGTGACTATCCCTATCTAGCTTCCCTTGCACGACGTTAGCAGTAGTCCAAATGCCAGATTGATAATGTTATGACATAATATAAGATTTATGTAGTAATATTATTTAAAATTTGCGCATTTATCAGGCCCTCAACAATGTAAGATTTTTGAAAAAAAAAAGTTAAAATTTTGGACAAAACTCTGAATCAGCAAGATTCTGAATAAACAAAAATTCAAGACACTGGCTTTGGTTCTGTTCTGAAAGACGTTTCATTTGTATTTATTTTTTAAGGTTTCAAGTGTTTGCATACTTATTTAAGCTACCGATGTAACCAAACCCACAAAGTTTCACTGAAGTCAGAGAGGGTGCTACCAACTCCAACGGAAGAGTTTACGTGAAATCCTTCCTGTATTTCTCCATTTCTGTATTCTAGGACTCCTTCTAAGAAAGCCAGCCTAAGCTCTAGTAGTTAGTGTACTCGGGTTCAACCGCTCCGAGAATCTTTGGACAATCGACTACTAATGGACGGTTGTGGTTTCTAGCTAGCAGCAACAGCAGCAGCAGCAGCAGCATCGAGCACTAGCGACAGATTCCACCCCCGCGCGGAGATCAAGCCCAGAACTGCGTCCAAGCGTCATGAACGACAGACGCCGGTCCCGTGCAGGAGGAGGTGAGAGAAAATAAAAGTAACCAATTGCTGCTTAAGTCTGATTCAGTTTTTCGGTCTCTCTACTTAAGTTTTGTTCCGTTGTGCTCGGTGCTTGCTTTACTATTGGTTTAGTTCTTCAGCTCATTGATTTGCTACATTTTTGAACACCAAAATTGCTCCTAATTTTAACTTCACGCTTTAGGTCATTCGCCTGCTAAGGGTGTGTTTTGTTCGCTGCAGTCTCAATAATTTCTAGAGTTTTCGAATTTGAGTAACAGTATCATCAAACAATTCCATGACAAAAAAAAACAACAAGAAAATGTTTATTTCGTTGTTTTACTGCTTTCTTCTCCTTCGATGAGACGATTGCTTTTTTTCTTTTGATTTCACAGAAATTTTACAATAACACTGGTAAACACAGGTCTTGCTCTAGAGTTCAAACTGGTCCTGTTATTTCTGGTGCTCTTAGCAAAGACAGCTTTTTCAGAAACTTGGATGAGTTTTCCCGTAAGCCACGGTAGAAACGATGAACCCGGTGGTCACTCACTGTGCGATACTTCTGCATACACGAAGGGCTCCAGAATTCACAGGAGTGATCAAAAAGCTATATTTTTTTTAGGGTTACTATTTTGAGCTTTGAGGCAAATTTTTTTTTTGCATTTGTCGATCAACAACAAGATGATTAAGAATAGCATAACCGATTTAGATAACCTGATCGGAGTTTGATACTCATAAATGTTATATGTAATTATTTTACTATCAGAAATACCAAAAATGGCACAAAAAAAAATCAAAAAAGGGAAACGTCGAAGAAAAAAAAGGAAAAATGATGGAAAAGGCCAAAAATATAGAAAGTTCCAGAAAGATTTCAGTCTTACGAAGTCACACATGTCATAAAAAATGATATTCCAAGAAAAAAATCTTAACATAAAAAATAATTGTAAAAATGGCATAAAAGGCAATAAACACTTTGGTCTCGATCACACAACTCTATAAGAGTTATCAGCATTAGCTGACTCTTCTGTGTGTGTTGAGATATTCCTTTCAGTCTATGAATAACGCTTGCACAGCAGTGTGTGTAGTTAGGGATGAGCTTTAGAATAAGTCGGCAGTGGGATGTGATACGCATATAGAATGTGAAACAGTACCACCGTCCCCCGTAGTTTAATTGGTCAAAACACCATGCCGGAGACAGGCAGATTGCGGGTTCAAGTCCTGTCGGGATGCAGAATATTTTTCCAAATCTGTATCATATTTCCAGTTCGCTTGCTTTTCGCTTTCCCTACTGCACACATTGTCTTCTTAATGAACGGCAATAAACAAGTTTTGAAAAAATCTATAATTTCTAAAAATGGTGCAAAACGATGGGAAACGTCAAAAAAGTTATCAAAAAGGGGTAAAAAATAAAAAAAATCCTGTATGGACTTTGTCACTGCTATCAGAATCGTTGATCTATTGTGAGATATCCCTAGTAACAATATTGGTTTTATCAAAGTTTTATAGCGCTTAATACAGCCAAAACAGCGCTATAAAACCTTGATAAAACCACTTTTGTTACTTGGGATGCCCTGGTGTGTCTGCTGTATCCCGCACATCTATTATTGGCAATACTGCTATTTAGAAGGGGCATGCTTAATATTTTTGTTTTATCCGTGCTTGTGTATAAGTTAAAATTGTTAAAAAGAGATTGAAATGTTACAAAAATTAAAAATATCAAAATAGTCCAAAATATGAAAAAAATATTCAAAAATGTCAATTATATTAAAAACGTTTGAAAAATGATAAGAAAAGGCCAAAAAGGTAGACAATGCTAGAAAATGTTCAAAAAATTTGAAAGCGGTAAAGAAAGTCAAAAATTTAAGAAAAACAAACCAGTCGAAATAGTTCAAAAGTAAAAAAAAACGTATCAAGAAAGGTTTAAATTTTTGGAAATTTATCATAGTCAACCAATTCTGAAAGTCTAAAAAATGAGGAAACAGAACAAAATGGTTCTATAATTTCAAAAAATAAAAGCGTGAGGAGATTAAAAATGGTGAAAAAATCGAGAAGACAAAGCTGCTAAACTAAATATATAAAAAAACAACAAATAAAATGCAAAATGGATTTAAAATATCAAAACAAAAGTTTCTAAAGCGGTTAAAAACAATCAATGTCAAAAAAACTAGATTTACAATCCTAACTCAAAATTTGAAAAGAAACAATCCTAACTCAAAATTTCAAAATAAAAAAAAATGACAAAAAAGATGCCGAACAATTCATGCAAGGAATAGGTGACAAGAGGAAAAGTGACAAAGATGAGAAAAGTGAAAAATTACAGAAAAATAAAAAAAAACTAAAACGCCAAAAAAGATCAAAAATATAACACCAATTCTCGCGTAAATTCTCGAAAGGACCTAAGTATTATTCAGAGACTCTTTGTTAACCATCTGTTTCAGTGATAACTAAGTTATTTTTACATTTTTCATAATACTCTGCATAGTAACCTTAGCATTTAAATCTTTGGATTTATGGCATGATATTGTTGAAAACTTTTATCATGACACTGTAATTAATGAAACAGAGTGAGAGAGAAGAGAAACTCTCATGGTTACTTAGATCCTTTTGAAAGGTTACGCGAGAATTAAAAAATATAGAGAAAGGTCGGAAAATTCGAACAATTAAGTAATATGAAAATATGTAAATATAAAAAAATGTAAAAAAAACGTTAATATATCGAAAATATAATAATGTTACGAAAAGTGAAACAAAGAGATGAAAAAACTTTGGGAAAAAAATGCCAAAAATTTAGAAAATATTGGAAAAAAATCGAGTTATACAAAAGAACTCGAGATCATAAAAGAGCATAAAACATGTAAATTATAGAAAAGGTAATTATCATACAATAAGATTAAAAAGTGAAAAATATCTACCACATTGAGAAAACACTAAAATGTTACAAATGACAGCAATAAGTTGAAAACGTTCAAAAAATCAGGAATGACAAAATTTTAAAACCAGTCGTGATAAACAAAAAAGCTTGAAAATTTAAAAAAACGAAGAAGGTCTGAATATTGAAAAACATGTCAAGGACAATGAATTTCAGAAAAGGTAAAAATCATCGAGAGTGTCCAACAAATCATGCAAGAATAAAATTGTGAAATTTGAAAAAGACCAGAAAACTAAGAAATTAATGGGAAATTTGGTAATAAAATAATAAAAAAAAATCAGGAACATCAAATGCCAAAAAAAAACCTAAGAAAAGTTTAAAACGTCAAAAAGATTAAGAATATATATAAAAAAATAAAACATGAAATATCACGGAAAGTCGGAAAACGCGAATAAATAAATATTATGAAAATATATCAACAACATTCAAAACGTAAAAAAGTGATGGAAATTCTAGAATAAAAATTAAAAATTTCCAGCCAAAATGGGCAAAAAAACAAGATTCTAATAGCATAATTAATCTCAAAAATTTCGAAAAAGAGATCAAAAACAATGAAAAAGGTACAAACTTTGAAAAAAAAAAAACAGTTTATTAATAAGAAAGGTTAAAGTCAAAGATGCTAGAAAATATCGAAACAGATCCAAAATTTCGAAAATGTTATGCTAAAAACGTATAAAATGTCAAAAAAGGTACAAGGTTGTTAAAATTAATGAAAAAAAGTCAGGTTCAAAATGTCACAGAAACTCAAAAACAGAAATGTTTTATGTTGAAAATTGTTAACAAATTAGGTTGAAAATGTTTAAAAAAATAGAACAGAAGTAAACAGAGCTATCAGGGGCGACTTGTGGCTGTTGAAGCTACCTGTTAAACTAGGAATTCTGAAAATCAGAGTTTGGGAAAGTAATTACAATTTTATCGGCGAATAAAAGCAAAGAAATTCCCGTTGTTACTATTAAAAAATAAAACTAAAAAATAAGATGATAAGAGCATGAATTTGGATTTTAGATTCATTTTTGCCTGACGTCCCCCTGTGCATTGCACAGGTTGCACCTATGGACGAGTCGCCCCTGAGAGCTATGAATTACAAACAAACGAACGATTGAACAAATAAAAACAAAAAAAGAATTGTCAAAAAAAATAAAAAAAGATGAAAAATGTCAAACAATAAAAGAAACAAATTTAAGAAAATCAGAAATGAAATGGAAATTTCAGCGTATGTGCTTAATGTCTGTAGAAGGTCGTGATCGAAATTATTTTGAACCAAAAACATTGATTTTAGAGCCGTAACGTCTTCAGCCAAGTTGTTTCAATCATTAAGGTGCCGCCACACGGACGCTAATTCCCTTAGTTTCTAAGTCTTAGTTGATTCTAAAAAGCATTTTTTTATCACTGAATAGTAGGCTATGAACTATTCGGGCATGACAGAGTAGTTCAGGGTCTCTATGTTATAGCTTTTGACAGTACAATCCCGCGTTATGATGAAAAAAATGCTTTTTACAATCAACTATGACTTAGAAACTAAGGGAATTAGCGTCCGTGTGGCGGCACCTTTATTCTCGAGGTCAAAGAAGTTGCAATTCCATGATTAATCCACATAACAGCGAGAAAAGAATTTTACTTTTCTCATTTTGGAATCCACTTTGTTCGGCAAAGTTATAGCAAAATTTTAAAAGAAACAATTTTGTTGAAGACATCCTACTTGTATCTCGCTATCAAAATGGACTTTTGTGGAGTTTTCCATAGATTACCCATAAATTAATTTTTTTCTATTTAACTTTTCATAGTGATTTTCTATAATTTTTCAATGTTCTACAATACTGTTTGCTGCAACGGAACAAACAATTTCACCAAAAAACGTTTATTTTTATCTCTCATATTTATTTGGTTGTTGACGATTTTTCCTAAAATAATGTGCTAGTTTACAATAACTACTTTTAACTCAAAAAATAAAGATTTTGGAGTTGTAGTTTCTTCAGTAAAGTTGTTCTACTAATAATTCTCCTTTTGTAGAAGTTGGAATCCTGTGATTCATCTTCCTAAAAGTGAGAATTGAGTTTTATTCTCATTTTCGCATATAAAAATCCACTTTACTGAGTAAAGTTTTAACACATTTTATGAGAAACAACTTTATCGAAGACATTATACTTCTATCTGCCAAATAAAATTAACTATTGTAAAGTTTTCTTAAGAATGCCCCTTAAAATATTTTTTTAATATAACTTTTTATTGTGAGTTTCTAAAGTTTTTCAATGTTCTACAATGTCTTTAATAAAACACACAAGTTCGCCTAGGAAAGTTTATTTTTATCTCTTATAATCGGTTAGTTATGAAATATTTTTATTAGAATAATGCACTAATTTACTTACAAATCTAGATAAACATTTCAAAAGGTCCTATCTGTTTTCATTGTTTTTGCGGAGCGTCTTTTTATTTTGGCAATTGTTTAGCTTTAGTAACTCTTCTAAGCTCGGTTTTCGTTTAGAAGGCGAGAGTGATTCCTCCGCTATCAACTTCTGCAAATAACGTGTCATAAAAGATGTTCAATAAGCTGTAAAGATTGAATGAAAATGATCGATCAAAAAATCGATCAAAGCAGATAGGACCTTCTGAAATGTTTCTCTAGAAATATCTACACAGTAGACTACGCGAGACAAATGCCTATCCCTGAATTTAATGATGTTTTACTTATATTTAAATATAAAAATTGTTTAGTCTGGAGATATTCGCAGATTTTGAAGATACATGTTAGTAAATTAGTGCATTGTTTTATTAAAAATCGCCAAGAACCAAAGAAATATGAGAGAGAAAAAAAACTTTCTTTGATGAAATTGTGGGTTTTGTTATGGCTAACATTGTAGAACATTAAAAAGTTGTAGAAAATCACTACTAACTGTTATATTGAAAAAAAAAGATGATTTAGTGGCAATCTGAAGAAAATTTCACAAAAGTATATTTAAATAGGCAGATAGAAGTACGGTGTCTTTTACAAAATTGTTTATTATAGAATGTGTTACAACATTGCCGAACGCAGTGAATATTTATTTTAAAATCTATATTTTTGGGTCAAAATGATTTCGATCACGTTTTTCCAGCTTTGGAATCAGTGTGCACCGGGAGGATCAGCGTCCTACACGGCACTAGTTTTGCTAGTTAATCAGAAATATCAGCGTCAAAAAATGTCAAAAGCGGTCCAGAATGTTTAGAACGAACAAACATGTCATGAGAAGTAAAAAAAAGTCCTGAACGAATAACTGGAGATGAAAAATATAACAATGTGGAAAAAGTGAAAAAATCTAACATCTGTCAAAAACAGTCAAAAGTGTTATCAAAAAACGTTTCAAACTCCAGGAACAATAAAAAAGGCAAAAATAGTCGAACTCGAAAATGTCAAAAAAGATATACAATGCTGAAAATAAATGCAAAGTGTCATAAAAGAAAAAAAGGCCGTCAAAAAAAAATATAAAAGATCCAGAATGATTAAAAATATCAATAAAATAAAAATGATCAACAACTTCAAATAGAATTTGGAAAATAAGTAACAGATGTTAGAATGTTAAAAGAGGCCGAAATAAATAGCCAAACTGAAATCAAACAAGTAGTATAAAAACTATCGAAAAGGGTTTCATTTAAACCTAAGTGATGTTCGAAGTGAGTCACTAAAGGGATGATAGAATTATTCTTCATAGATAAACAAAATCAACATAATTTGTTCTTTACTTCAATTGCATTTTCATTTTTGTTGCCTGCAAAAAGTTTTCCTCATCCTATATGCGCAATAATTCTCAGCTATCACATTTTACCCATTTTTTCAGGTGCATCAATCAAGATGGAACACTTCCAGGCGGCGTTGGACCCCCGCAAGCAGGAACTGCTTGAGGCTCGTTTTCTGGGAGCAAGGGTGAGTACCCGTGACCACTACATTCCCATTCTGGAAATCTGGATCGTTGCTATCAATACACTGCTGACGAAGCGTATCACCGTTGATTACCTGAATTTCCTCGCTTCGCCCCGTTTGCTCGTTGTTGAGCTTTCGAATCCGGTGAAAACAGCTAGCTGCTGGTTATCGATCGGAGTTTTTTCGCCGCAGAAGACGGATGACGGTACGGATGACGGTGAAGCACGGTGATAGGATTAAAGGAGGGGTAGCAAACATCGACTGTGTGGCAGCAGAGAAGGAAAGGAAAAAAAACGACACAATCGCTAGTCGCTAGTGTAGTCAAAACTCGCCCTGGAGATGATACATTCCAATTCTCGACTCTGTTTTCAACAGCATCAACCTCGGGATTGCAGGCGGCGGGTGGAGATCGAAAAAGGAAAATAATTTGCAGAAAAAGGCTGCCTTCTGTCCTGCTCTCGTTGCAGAGCTGGTCTAGAGGAAAGAAAAATCGCAGCCCCAAGAGTGGCGTCAACGGCGACATGATTTGTGTGCTGCACTAACGTGAAACGGGCGAAAGAAGGCAATCGAGAGAAGAAAAAAAAACCCGGTTGCGCCACTGAATCCGTTCGGCTGGTCTCCATAGTTCACTTACACGTGGAACACATTTCTAGTCGAACAAAGTTTGTCTTGGCTTGAAGGATATAAAAGGCGCGCTTTGCTTTGGGCCTAAAACTAAACGCACGAGACGGCGGCACCGGCGGGGGTCAGCAACTGGTGCCTTGAATCCCAAACAGTTCCAGCCCAGTTAGCCCCTCGGAAGCACATTTGTGCATGTGCAAGCGTCAGTCAGGTCAAGGGTGATCTGTAGGCGCTTTTCCCATTAAAACTAAATTAAATTAATTTTCAAACAATATGGCTCTCCTCCAGTTGTCGCCGTCATCACCGTCATCGTCATCGTCATTTGCTGCTCGTTGTCGTCGTCGTTGTCCTTGGTCCTCGTATGGTATATAGCGGCGAATTTTCCTGAAATAGCTGAAAACAGCAGCAACGGCGGAGGCAGAGCAGCAAAGTCTCGTTATTGTCGCTAACGTGTAGAGTGTTTTTGTTATTACTCAACCTTGTTGGGCGTTTTGCGAGTGCTTTCGGTCGGTCGGTTCGTTATATAAGCTTCTCGCCAAGCTTCGGGCTCCATCTTCCGGACGCGGAGACGGAAATGTAGCGCAGAGTTGGGCGACGGTAGTGCGGTGGGCGACTCGCAGCTCCCGGAACAGCACTTATGATACTTTATGGTATATAATAATAAGGTGCGCCAAAGAACACTCTCGGACGAGTATGTACATCCCCGTATAACTATTGTAGCATCAGCATCAGAGTGCATTCACTGCAACTAATGCAGCGCTTTCGGTTCGGTTTGGTACGGTTTGGCAGAAGGTGCTGCTGCTGCAGCTAGGATGCATGCATCTGAACAAACAGAGAAAAGGACACAACGCACAACGAAGGCACATCTGAACTGAACGAGGGAAGGGAGGGTAGAGAGATAGAGATAGAAAGTGATAGAGAGATAGAGAGAGAGAGAAAAACGGTAAAGTTTCGCACAGAAGAGGAAAACTCCTGGCTGGCTGGCTGACTGGTTGGCGAAGATCGGGACTTGGCAAAAGGCGGCCTCCGGACGGAAAACAATGACTGGGCATGCATGGCACTTGGCAAAACCGGGTGCTGGCCTGTGCGCGCGGGTTGTTGCGGTACAACTAACCAACAACGACGTGTAGAGAGATATACTCCACATGCTCACATCACATGAAATGAATAATCATAAAATCGATATTCGGCGAGAATTTGTTCGTTTTCTCCTAGGCGACGGGCCACCCAGCACGGTACACCAGCTGCTTTGTGGTGTAAGCGAAACGCGGCTACTGCCAGCAAAGCGGGCTGACCAGGGGATGCTATTTGATTATCCCGGGACCGAAGTTTGAAGGAAGAGCCTGGTATCAGTTTGTTTGTTTTTTTTTGGTGGATTAATTTCAATTTTTTTAACAGAACAGTATAGGCACAGATTTTCTCAATGATATTGAATAATTGAATTGACAGTCTTGTATTCTTGTTTCCACATTGTTCTTCAAAATATTTTGGATATCAAATTAGACAGCAAATTCAACCTCGTTTAAGATATGTATAAATGTTG
Organism: Wyeomyia smithii; assembly: GCF_029784165.1. NCBI lineage: Eukaryota > Metazoa > Arthropoda > Insecta > Diptera > Culicidae > Wyeomyia > Wyeomyia smithii. The sequence goes on from NC_073694.1 coordinate 22,848,580, forward strand.
GAGGGACTTCTTAACCATGGGTTTAAGTTTGCCCCCTCACAAACCCACTTTGATAATTTTTACGCTTGACACATAGTGGAATCTGTCCGGGGGTAACTAACGAGACTTGGTAAAAAAAGGCAGACGTAAGGAAAAATAAAATTTTAAAAAGTTCATCACTCACACCGTGACAAATACGTACCTTCTTAACCTTTACAGTCTATGGAAATGCAGAGGTACGTTGTCCGACAACATCCTTACACTTACTTTTCCTTCATCCCTTTCTCTACCTTAAGGACGTAGCCGGCGCCGGTATCGAAGTAATGAGGATCGTGCTAGAGGGTGTCCCACATCGAATTGCATCACGGGGAAAACGATGTAGAAAATTACCAAATTAACCGATCCTTTTCAAACTTTCAGACAATAAAATATAGCCTATTAGTAAGCTTTTGGCATATATTTTTCATTCGACATCAATTCCGTAACCGTACGCTCGCACCTTACACTTAACTCCACTCATTAAGGCAGCGGTTTTTTGTACGGAAACCCACTTTTTCTTCATGTCCCCCTTGGGATGTTTTTGTAGTGCCTGCTTCAGTACTTTTCGATAGGACTTATTATTTATTTTATTTAGAGATCATACTTGAATGACATAGCACTCATATCACCGTTTTGTCACTCATATCACCGTTTTGAAATAGCATTTTTTAAAGAAGGATTTTTCTGCAGGAACATTGCACAATGTTTTGCAGCGAGAGTTGTCGAAATGTTTTTTTCTGTGGCATTCTGAAATCTTCTGAATGCTCTGCTACAACCGCTTGGATTTCCAAACACAAAGTCTGTTTTGAAAACCAGAATCGTGACTTTTAATTGTGAAAATTATAAGATACCCGTTCCGCTAAGAGCAGCTTTCAATTTTTTTTTAATATTTTCTGTATTTCCTGCACACATGGATCATTGCAGACATGGATCTTACGTAGTGGTATAAACACCTTTCCTCTTCGTACCAAAACACAAACCCTTAGAAACACAAGACATTAATCTAGCGCGAAGTTAACGTGTACTCTCCGCCAGATCTTGCTCGCTGCGCTCACTACTTCCTGCCGGATTCGAGGCAAACACCATCTTCGCAAAGTAGTTGTCCGGTATTCTTGCAACGTGCCCTGCCCAGCGTATCCGTCCAGCTTTGGCCACCTTTTGAATACTGGGCTCCCCGTTGAGTTGCGCGAGTTCATGGTTCATCCTTCGCCTCCATATTTCGTTCTTCGGCACGCCGCCAAAGATCGTCCTTAGTACCCGTCGTTCGAAAACTCCGAGCACTCGCAGGTCCTCCTCGAGCATTGTCCACGTTTCATACCCGTAGAGAAAAACCGGTCTTATGAGCGTTTTGTACAGGTTACACTTCGTACGGGGGCTTAGTCTGTTCGACCGCAATTGCTTGTGGAGCCCATAGTAGGCACGACTTCCGCTGATAATACGCCTCCGGATCTCACGGCTGGTATCATTGTCCTCGGTTACCAGTGAAATAAGATAGACAAACTCGTCAATTACCTCGAACTCATCGCCGTTGAGCGTAAAGCTACTGCCTAAACGATGTCGGTCGACTTCGGTTCCGTCGGCTAGCATATACTTCGTTTTAGACGTATTTATCTGCAACCCAATCCTCGCTGCTTCGCGTTTAAGTCTGGTGCACTGTTCTGCCACCGCCGCAGTTGTTCTGCCGACAATGTCCATATCATCAGCGAAGCAAACGAATTGACTGGATTTGTTGAAAATCGTACCTCGCGTGTTGATGTCCCCTCGATTCATCACACCCTGTAACGCAATATTGAATAGCAGGCAGGAGAGGCCATCACCCTGTCGAAGCCCCCTGTGAGATTCAAATGGACCCGACAATCCCCCAGAAATCCGCACACAGCACTGCGTCCTATCCAACGTAGCCTTTAGCGGTCTAATCAGCTTCCCCGAAAAGCCGTTTTCGTCCATGACCTTCCATAGCTCTTTTCAGTCGATAGTGTCATACGCGGCTTCAAAGTCGACGAATACGTGGTGCGTGGGGGTTTTGTGTTCACGGCATTTCTGGAGGATCTGCCGTATGGTAAAGATTTGGTCCGTCGTAGATCGTCCTTTCCTGAAACCGGTTTGATTACTTCCCACAAATCTGGTGAGTGTCGGCAGAAAATGATTTGGCAAAGCACTCTGTAAGCGGCATTCAGGGCGGTGATCCACAGTCCAATTTATCTTCTTTCTTATAAATAGGGAAGATAACCCCATCCTTCCAGTCCTCCGGTAGCTGTTCTGTATCCCAAAATCTTGCAAACAGACGGTGCAAACATTGTTTTTCAGCTGCTTAACTTCGCCTATCGTCGGGGCTGGCACGTCTTCTACGTTTGTCGTACCGACGGGATCGCTTTCTCTGCCGCCATGGTCCTCTGCCTGAACGCCATTCAGGTGTTCGTGGTAGTGCTGACCTCACGATTGTCCGTCAGAATACTACCATCTTTATCGCGGCACATTTCGGCTCGCTGCACAAAGCTCTGCATACTCCTCCTCCTCCTCCTGCAGGCTGCTCCCCTTCTCGAGAGATTTGGGTTCGCTGCATCTTCTTCTGTCTGTGTCTCTCGACATTCTGACGAGTGGCACTGTGCATCTTAGCCGCCCGCGCATCGTCCTCCTTATCCATCACTCTCCTACATTCGTCGTCGAACTACTCGTTTCGTTGTGTTCTTTCCACATGCCCAATGAAGTTCTCCGCTACGCTGTTGATGCCTGTTCGATGGTACGAGCGGATGCGCGTAGTTTCCGGCGACGTTAGATTGATTCAATATTTAATTGGGACGGGCGTCGGTACACCCAATGAGGTTAACAACGGATAGTTTTGGGCGCATATTAACCATATCCAGGCAGCGGTCCGAGTTGATATTAACGTTCCTACAGGACTTGACGTCGATGATGTCTGAGAAGTGCCGACAATCAATCAGAACGTGGTCGATTTGTGTTTCCGTCTGATTTGGTTACCTCCAGGTGTACTTGTGTAGGAGGTTGTGCTCTACTACGCACGGTCATGTTCTTGGAGGCGGCCAGGTTATATCTTAGGCCCACTTCGTTGGTCAGCTGATGCGCGCTGAACCTTCCAATCATCGGTTTGTATTCTTCCTCCTGGCCGACCTGAGCGTTGAAAATCCCGATGACAAGTTTGATATCATGCTTTGGGTAGTGGTCGTACTCACGCTTCAACTGCGCGCAGAATTCATCCTTGTAGTCTTCGGTACTTCCGAGGTAAGGGCTGTGCACGTTTATGATGCTGATGTTAAAGAACCGGCACTTGATTCTCAATCTGCACATTCGAGAGCTGATTGGCCCTCACCCGATCACCCGTTTCCGCATCTTGCCCATCACTGTAGAAACTGTTTCCAGCTTATGTGTGTTGCCGCAGCTCTGGCATGGTTTCATGATATTTGTGCTATGTTTTGACTATCTTCTGTTTACTTTCCAAATTTTGTTTTTTTATAAGTAATGTTAGAGTAGAATCTTGAGTCTATTCTCCTCGCATCAAGAAATGCTTTTCAGTGATTTAAAACGTTAATTGAAAATATATTTCTCTTTGTTACTTCTAGACTATAAAGGCGTTTCAAGCATTTGTATTTTTTGCTGGTTTGAAGAGATGTTAAATTTTTTCCAACCAATCATTTCAGCTCTTCTTTCTTCAACAAAACAAATCCAGCAGCATTTCAAGTTATTTTTGTTTTTAATCTTTTCCAACTTCGGAACTATAGCTAAATTTTGGAATCAATGTCTTCTTTTCCCTTGTGTTTCTCAATTCTTTTAGTCTGAATTTTATTTGAGTGGCTTTTCTGGTCTAGGTGGTTTTAAGCTTAATCTGAAATTTATTTTGTTATTCTTTTGCTTACATTTTTATCATTTAATCACTCAATAAACCACAGGAGCAAACGTTTTTCAATTTTTCTTTGTAAAAAAAAGTCCACGTGGAGGGAGGGGTAGTCCACAATTGTCCACGAGGGGGGGAGTGCTCTAAAATGACGAATTTTCTGTCCATATTGAATGTGGACGACCCCTGAAGCTGTTTGCTATATAACTTGCGAAATTGCCTTCAAGAATGATAACCAAAGTTAAGTTCGAAGCTATTCCTTTTCAATACACTGATCGACGAAAGCGAAAAAAAGTATTTTGCAAATTTTTCCCATTATTAAACGCGGCAGAATTGAAGGATCATATATTGTTGACCATAAAATCTACAACCAATTAGTTCCTGTTGGAGATGAGATACTCTAGAGAACCTCGACAAACCAGAAATAAAGCGAACACAACATTCAAGTGCAATACTCAGGGTAGCCACCCAACCGGGAAAAGCCTGGAATTGTTTGGAACCGGGTAAAACCGGAAATATCGCCAAGAATACTCACAACTTTGTAGTTTTTCTTTTTTTTTTTTTTTTGTTTTTGACTCTAAGCAAAGTCATGCTATTTTCAATTTTTGGTTCAAGCTAGCTATAAATAATAGTCTCTACTGAGTAAATGCACGAAGGGCGAGAATTAGATAAGCGATATAAAACTCAAGTCTAGAACTACGCTTTCAACGTTCTGCGGTGGTGCAACGGAAACACATCTGACCGGAGATTGGAAATTGTCGGTTTGAGTCCCACCTGCTGAACTAGTTTCTATTATCATATTTTTAATTAATTTAATTTTCTATCTTCATTACTACATTTACTTCTTGAACCGAAGAATACTCACAACTATTGAGTAAGGCCTCAACTCGAAAAAAAAACGCACCAGACGAAAGTGTTCGCCAAAAATTTATCTGAAGTTGGATTCTCTTGAAGCTTACAGGGAATGAACTAATGCATATGAACTATGTTCCGGCATATTTTATTCAATTTCCTTTTCGTCACTGAAAACCCACACCTTTCCTTTAAGCCGACCTTTTTAGTCACTTTCATCCATTCATTCAACATCTTGAACGATTTTCGAACTTTTGCCGTCATTATGGCCCAAAATTTTCCCACCGGACGAATCTCTGGTGAACTTAGGAGGTTGGCGGTTTTTAGTACAAAAACAACGCTATTGTCTCTGTACCAATCCAACGTCGATCGCTCGTAATCGCATGATGCCCTGTCCGACCGAAATAATGTCAGTGCGTCTTGAACTGTCCTACAGATCAGACGTTTTTTCGGTTGCTTGTGGACTGGTCTTTGACTGCCTATAGCTTCAAAGTTTGTGTTTTGTCAGTGTGTCTTTTAAAGACTACCTGAAAGTTATTTCCCATCAGTCTTTCTCAAGACTACCTACTTTTGAATTTAACATTTGTTTTAACTTTTTTCGTATCACCTGAAATGGCTGGACGGAAAAAGAAACCTCGCATCGCTGCGGGGAGGAAAAGAGAGGCATCTCTTTCTGACACTTCGAGTGTGTGTAGTGACAATCCTTTTGATATTTTGCCTGAGCAAGAAGCTGGTGAAATGGAAGTTATTAATAATGAAACTATACAAAATATAAAATCTTTAAAAAAGGAGAAAGTTCCACCTATTGTGGTAACTATTTCTTCTGAATTTAATATATTCAAAAAGGAACTTTCAACGTTTGTTTCTGACGTTAAAGTTACCTATCAAATTGGCCGTAGAGGTGAATGCCGCTTATTAGCCGACTCAGTAAAGGGTCGTGATCGTCTTGTTCAGTATTTAACTGACAAGATGTACAAATTTTGAAGTAGAATACTTCTCTCAGGAAGTTCGGCTACATAGGGATGTGAAATGAAAATCTAAAACCGAAAAAAGTGAAAAATATGTCCAATTTCAAATGCTAATAAATCGGTTAGTATTCGATGGATTTCCTTCGTTCTTGCAGCAAAAGATTGGAAAATCTTCTAAGATTCTTCCCAAAATAAGATAATTGTAATTTTATTATTCACACTATTGTACTATTGAAAATAGTCAAGCCTTGTCAAAACGAAAAATTCGACCTCTGATTGGTCGTTATATGCTTGCTTCCCAAGCACGGTCGACAGGATCATATACCTTGCAATTGAAAACATGCTATTTGGCCTATATAAGAGCCTGTTTCAGCCGGAGCCGCTCATAATAGTTCTAGACAGCGACAACAGCAGTCGTCCTTCCTTAGCAGCAGCACTAGCCCTGTGGTTGGTCACCACGTCTCAGGAGCAGCGCGGTTTTTATCAGCGTGTGTCGCCAGACAGCCATTCTTCCCCCCGTGTTGGGGCAGCATGAAGATTGCCATCAGGAAATCCAATTTTGGAAATCAAAACGCCTTTTTGAAGGCAAATAAACAAGTCATTGAAAGTTAATAATTTTTGTCAACGCCAGCAAGTATTCTGTGTTGCATCCTAGCAATTTAAATTTGTCGCACCCGTCTAATTTACTGAATGTGAAATAGCTTCCACAGTGCATGTTGTCCGTGTATCTTAATTCCCCCAATGTTAGGGCAGCTCAAAGATTGTAATTAGCAACCGATTTTGAACAGCAAAATGCTTTTTTGAAGGCAAATAAAAAAATAATTGAAGGTTAATAGTTTTCTGGCATCAACACAAGCAGATATTCTGTGCTGGATGCAATCAAATTTTGTTGTAGTTGTCTAATTTTTACTTTCTTTAGTGAACTCCCCACTGTAGGGGCAGCGCAGACGCTGCGATCAGCATAACCGACATTGAATAATAAACTGCCCTGTTAGACCCGCATTCACAAAAGCAGTCAGTTCGACTATGCAGAGCTTATGTGAAGACGATTCAATCAATCAGCGTAAACAGAATTTCGTCGTCTCCCAGTTGCCAAATTGCAACATGATGCAACACGCAACAGCGAGCAAACGAAATCGCTTGATGTTACAAACCGCAATAAGATACGGGTTAAAACCGTTGCGTGTGTGAGAGCACCATCGGTGTTTATTCGCTGGATACACTATCTACTGTCTACTGAACGCAATAATCTGCTTACATGCGACATGGGGACGGGAACATTTTCTTCAACCAAGCTGCACAACACGACACAAAACATGTTATTTTGTTGCTTTAATGAGAGTGCTATCGGTCCGGCTCGACAGAATGTTCACAAGAAATCATTTTTGTGCATCCGTGCTACGAAACTGAGGAAAAACTTTAGAAACTGAAAAAAGAGGTGGAGCTTATCAAATGATCGCTCTGAACCAGAATGAAGTCACACATATTTTTCAAGTTATATCATTCCACCACGTACGTAAAATAATTCATTCCTATTTTCATCCCTATAATAGCCCTATAATAGCCTGTTTTAGTCGAAGCCGCTCATAGTAGTTCTGAACAGCGACGACAGCAGTCCTCCCTTAGCAGCAGCGGGAGCGAGCAGTGGGTACCATCGATAGCGGATAGCGGCCACAACTGTGGCATGGCTGCGAATAAGCGTAGCAGTTTCAGCGGATCTCACCATCGATAGCAGCAGGGCCAGCAGATGCAGGTACAGCGGATACCAATGGCGGCCACAACTGTGGCATGGCTACGGATAGCGTTACAGTTGCTCAGCAGTTGGGCCAGCGTATAGCGGCCACAACTGTGGCATGGCTATGCATGGCGTAGCTGTTGCAGCGGGTATATCAGCATCGATAGTAGCAGGGTCAGCTGATACAACGACACTTCCTTCACTAAAATGCTGTTTCAGTGTGGTAGCGGGAAGCATCAGCAGCAGGCTTGCATGAAGTGAATACATCAGCCAGCAACTTTCTCTAAGGCCTCTGCCATAGTAGACGCGAAAAGCGGCGCGAACCGACTCGCTCGGCCGTAGGTTGATGTACAGCTCTACTGGTGGCTGTACATTAACCTACAGCTGAGCGAATCGGTTCGCGTCGCTTTTCGCGTCTATTATGGCAGAGGCCTAATGGGAAAGTTGTATCAGTTTGTTCAGAAGAATATTATTGTCGGTAATATTACAGAGATGCGATTGCGTAAATCCGATTTCGAATTGAACAATTGTTCTTTTGAGAACAAATAAAACACTTATTTGAAGAGTTAACAGCTTTTGGTACCAATAGCAGTATAGTGACAGCCTCAGCGGTAGATGCAGATGCAGCCGCTACTTCCCTGAGGCCGATGTAAAGGTAAATGGGAGCAGCACGGCGAAACAGTTCGGGTTATGCTTAGACGCGCGTCATTTTTCGTTGTTGATATTCCCCACATGGAACGACGCGCTTTCGTATGATAGCGGTGGTATTATTAATATTTTCTCGTTTTGCGCTATAATCCAAAGTTAATAATTAGTTAATTGATTATTATTACGTGTTTGCGTCGCTTAGTGTTTGGCTACGGTCATGCAGAACGCAAATAACGGCGCAATGCGATTCGGCAAGACGAAATCTGTTGAAATGTATAGCTCTACTCCGCCTTAAAAAGAGCTGTACATTTCACCACGGTAAGGCGAATCGCATCGCGCCGGCATTCGCGTTCTGCATAACCGTAGCCTTTGTTCCGTTCCCGTTTAATGATGTCGTATTAAATGTGCATATTACAATTTGGCAGCACTTCAACTTCTCATTTGCACAAAATTTAAAAATATTCAATGAACTTCATTCAAAATATCAGACAAAAAAAATTACAATACTGCCAATGAACGGTCAACGTTTATTTACTAGAAAAAATGACTGACACGCAAGCAGCCAGGTTATCTTTCTTGTAAAAGTATTCTACTTCAACTTGCGGTCGTGGCTTTGCATACAACCTTCTTGTGATTTTTTACATATGACACCAAGAACGCCAAGCCGTTCAAGGTTGTCTTGAAAGGTCTCACCAACGATCAAACCGTTGATGAGATCAAACTTACTTTAACAGAATTACTTGGCATAGCCCCTACCCAAGTAATTCTAATGAAACAAAAATCACGAGGCGAAAACAGTCAGAGAACTGGAATTTCCCTTGTTAATTATTTAATTCATTTAAACCGCAATAAGGTTAACAACTTAAAATTTTTTGAAAAAGCACATGCTTTGTATAATGTGCGTGTAAAGTGGGAAATTTATAGGAAGTATGGCGGAGGTGAAAAGCATATCACCCAATGCCGTACTTGCCAACGTTATGGCCATGGTTCCAAATTCTGTAACATGGACCAAAAATGTCTTAATTGTGGAGACTCTTCTCACAAAAAGGACACATGTCCTGTGAAAGAGAGTAAAAATTTTCGCTGTGCGAATTGTAACGGCAACCATATGTCAAATTTTTATCAATGCCCAGTCCGTTTAGCAATTGTTAAGGCAAGGCAAGGTAAACAAAATTCAATTTCTCAATTAAAACCAACTTCAAAACAAAATTCTCCAAGCGTACCAGTGACGCATAGTTTACCTACTCCTTTGCATACCCGTTTAACTTATGCACAGGTTACAGGTAGTTCGAACATTATACCGCCTAGTGTTGGTAGTTCGAAAATGACCGTTAATATGGGTAAGCAAAACACGCTAGAAAATAATTGTTTACCAATCACTCCAGCTAATATTGCTACCGAAAATATTTTTTCTAATGTCAACTGCCTGGGGCCTATTACGGCAGGTAAACTTTCTTTTTTGCAACAGGCAATGTTCGATCTTATGAACGCCATGTTGCAGGCAAAATCAATGTTTGAAGCCATTCAAATAAGCACAAATTTTACTATTAAAATTGTTGCTAATTTAAAATTTAGCAATGATTTTAAATAAAACAATTAAAATATTAAATTGGAATGCTCGCTCATTGAAGGCCAATGAGAATGAGCTTTTTAATTTTTTAACAGTAAATAATGTGCATATTGCAATTGTTACTGAAACATTTTTGAAACCTAACATGAAATTAAAATATGATCCCAATTACGTGGTTCATAGATATGATAGGATTCAGGGTTCCGGCGGTGGAGTTGCAATTGTTATTCATCGCCGAATCAAACATCGTGCTCTTCCCCATCTTGAGACGAAAGTTATTGAAACTTTGGGAATTGAAGTTCAAACTGAACTTGGGATTTTATTTATTGCCGCAGCATATTTACCATTTCAATGCACACGCGAGCTGAAAAATTATTTTAAAGGTGATTTACAAAAACTCACCAGAAATCGTTCGAAATTTTTCATAATCGGCGATTTTACGCTAAACATCGTTCATGGAATAATTCTCAAAGTAATTCCAATGGCAAAACTTTATTCAATGATTGTTCTTCAGGATACTATTCTATTTTGTCTCCGAATAGTCCTACATGCTTTTCTTCTGTAAGAAACCCTTCAACAATTGATTTGGTGCTAACAGATCAAAGTCATGTATGTAGTGATTTGATCACACATGCTGACTTTGATTCTGACCATCTTCCAATAACTTTTTCTTTATCACATGAATCAGTTTTAAACCCTATGAGCTCTGTTTTTAATTATAACAAGGCTAATTGGGAAAGATACAAAACTCATATTGAGAGAAATTTCAATAATGAGCTTGATTTGCAAAACGAAGTGAGTATTGATTCCGCTTTGGAAGCATTAAAATGTGCAATTGTTGATGCCAGGAATTATTCTGTTCCAAAGGCTCAAGTGAAATTTGATTCATCAATAATTGACGAAAATCTTCAACTTCTAATTCGTTTGAAAAATGTCCGCAGACGTCAATATCAACGTTCTCGTGACCCTGTTTTTAAAACTATTTATAAAGATTTACAGAAAGAGATTAAGCATAGATTTACTCTTCTGAGAAATCAAAATTTTGAGACTAAAGTTGAAAAATTGAAACCATATTCAAAACCATTTTGGAAGCTGTCGAAGATTCTTAAGAAACCTTCAAAGCCTATTCCAGTTTTAAAAGATGGTGAACGTTTTCTTGTATCCAATGAACAAAAGGCTCAAAGACTTGCTCAACAGTTTGAGAGTGTTCATAACTCAAATTTGAATTTTGTGAGTCCAATTGAAAATGAAGTCACACGTCAATTTGATTTAATTTCTTCCCAGAATTTTTTACCTGCAGAAATAATTGAAACTAACTTGAATGAGATTAAATCAATTATTAAAAATTTCAAAAATATGAAAGCACCTGGTGACGATGGAATCTTTAATATACTAATCAAACATCTCCCTGAGAGCACAATGGAATTTTTAGTGAAAATTTTCAATTGCTGCTTCAAAATTGCATATTTTCCCAAATTATGGAAAAATGCAAAAATTACTCCCATTTTGAAACCGGATAAGAACCCAGCTGAAGTTTCAAGTTATCGACCAATCAGTTTGCTTTCTTCAATAAGTAAACTGTTCGAGAGAATTATTCTTAACAGAATGATGTCACACATCAACGAAAATTCAATTTTTGCAAATGAACAGTTTGGATTTCGCCATGGGCATTCCACAACTCATCAATTGCTCAGAGTTACTAATATGATACGAGCTAACAAATCTGAAGGTTATTCCACTGGAGCTGCTCTTTTAGACATAGAAAAAGCATTCAACAGTGTTTGGCATAAAGGTTTGATTGCGAAATTGCAAACTTTTAATTTTCCAATTTTCCTAATCAAAATTTTAAAAAATTATCTTACTGATCGAACTCTGCAGGTTGTCTATCAGAATTCAAAATCTGATAGATTTCCTGTCAGAGCAGGTGTGCCTCAAGGTTCAGTCTTGGGTCCAGTCTTGTACAACATATTCACTTCAGATCTTTCTGATTTGCCTCCAGGATGCACAAAGTCATTGTTCTGCGATGACACAAGCATTTCCGTAAAAGGAAAAAGTCTTCGTGTCATATGCAGTCGATTGCAGAAAAGTTTAGATATTTTTTCTTCCTACTTGCAAAAGTGGATAATCTCTCCCAATGCTTCTAAAACTCAAATGATAATTTTTCCGCATAAGCCTAGGGCTTCTTTCCTCAAGCCAAACAATAATCACGTTGTCAAGATGAATGGGGTTATTTTAAGTTGGTCCGACAAGGTTAAGTACTTGGGACTAATTTATGATAAAAAACTTATTTTCAAAGAGCACATTGAGAGTATACAAGCCAAGTGCATCAAATATACGAGATGTTTATATCCTCTTATTAACAGGAATTCTAAACTTTGTTTAAAGAACAAACTTTTGATTTACAAACAAATTTTTAGACCAGCAATGCTTTATGCTGTACCGATCTGGTCAAGTTGCTGTTCAACAAGGAAGAAAACGCTCCAAAGGATTCAGAATAAAATTCTGAAAATGATTTTGAAGCGTCCTCCTTGGTTTGGTACACTCGAATTACATAGACTTACTGGTGTTGAACCATTAGAAGCTATGTCAAATAAAATTATTAACAATTTTCGACAAAAATCGTTGCAATCCTCAATTGTTACGATAAGCTCCCTTTATAGCCAATAAGTTAGCAATTAAGTTAGTTGTAAGTTTACTTCCCCTTTCCTGACAAGTAGGTTTAAATCCCTACGAATGATAAGTCCTAATTGCGAAAGCAAACAAATCCTAACAATCAACAGTGTTGAGAAGTCACCATTTGTGATTGGACACACATACTCATTATTTACTAATATTTATCATAAATACTTAAGCTACTAACAAATCCTCCCTTAAAAAAAAAAAACCGAAATAATGTCTCGCCTCCGTGGGACCGCAGGAAGCCCAACAGATGCTTCTGGAGGCACTCGGTGCGGTAAATTTCGCTGTTGATGGTGCCCGTTGTGATGCACGGTTTACTCAGTTAACCGCATTGGCCTTCCAAAGCAACTATTTGTCCACTTTATTCTTCCTTATGTCTCCTGGAACATCAAACCGTGATTTGGTAATGTAGAACTCCAGCCACGCTATTTGCTATACGTCTGCCTTGATGTAGGTTTCATTATCCATCACCACACACATCGGTTACGTCAATCACTCTCGATACTGATTCCTTGCGCGGGATTTGGTCGCCGTGTTTTGTTGATCACGCCGGTTCGGTGCCTTCCGAACATTGAATACATGAAGCCCAGCTCGTTTCATGGTTTGCTGAACAAACCATTCGGATTACGCTTCAAATAATTCAACACCTTTCGGGCCTTCACAGGGTCAGCTTTCTTCGATTATCTTCCGCTTCCAGCCCGCCACTCGGTCGTCTGGGACTCCTTAACCACCCAAAAAAGTTGTATGGATGATTCCCAGTTTTCTCCGATCATGAGAATCCCTATCGAAAGCCTTTGAAAAATCTACAAGCAGCTCGTTTATTATTGCATTTCATTCAGAACGTTGGAGCGCCTTGAGGAAAGACGCTTGTAAATTCGACATCATTTCCATTCTCCTTCAGCAATATGCAACACCCAACAGCAGCGTAATAAAATTTTGCGTAAATGAGTACGGCGTTTTATGTTATCTGCTTCCAAACGATACTAAGGTCGATATTATACAGGGTGGCCAGCGAACCGGGAAAACCTTGAAAACCGGGAAAAAGCCGGGAATTCGAAAATGAACCGGGAAAACCGGGAAAAAGCCAGGAATTTCAATACTAAACCGGGAAGTTTGTCATGTTTTTTTAAAACATTATTTTTCATTTACTACATGCTTGGGATCTGTTGTATAAGTTCAACACGCTATACATTTTCTGCCATCTCACAAACATTGGAAGACTCAAGGAACCATTTAGTCGATCTCAGGGTAAGATGCTAGAGTAACAAGCCAGTCGTCATATGTTAGAATCTCGGCTAAGAGAGACGACCGTTAGAGTCAATAGGATCCTAGCGCTAGCCCCGCAATTGTTCTGTACACTAACAGTTCGCTGCGATTGTTTTTCTCCAATCATTCGCACTCTTCTCATTCGCACTGATTAGGGATTCAACAGTAAGTGGCGATCAAACATCAAAACAATCATCACTTTACAGGATCAAGTTGTGTACCGAATTATTCATAATTGACGTAAAAACATTCTTTAAAAAGAAACAAGATTTGAATCTTAGGTAACAAATCGTAAACAAATACTTTCAAAACCCAGGGAAGGTTAAAACTTTAAATTACTAAAAAATACTTTAAAGGCCAGAGAAGTCAAGAATGATTCCAATAAGGCTTTATATTTTAACTTGAAATAGGCAAAAACTAAGCTATGATAAAAAATATCTAAAACCCAAAACAAGTAACGCCTCCTCCGACCACCAACGCCATAGGTGTCGATGGTTGTGTGGTGACGTTATCCACTCATACTCAACCAAAACTGATCTAGATTCAATCCTCCAGAGATTTTCTGAGGCGAAAAATCTCTGGATCGGCCCGTTAGTTAAGATTCTAGTTGGAGTCGCCTCGCCGGGTGTCGGGGATTGACACAATAGTGGCGGAAAATAAGCAAATAATAAAAAAAATCGTAACCTAACCCATTCCCGGCGGTGATGCCATATGGCATCACCTGACATTCGAACTTTGATTTGAGTTCAACAATTATACTTGAAAATTTGCACGACGATACTATTCAGCATTGTTAGAGAATAGATTGATGTTTAATATGCAATACAGTTTGTATTAATTATGCATATAGTTGATTAGTAATAAGAGTTTAAAGTTCATTGCTTGAGGGAAAAACTGATTTTTCTCCACCGGGAATGGGTTAAGCTTAAATCCGCTTGAGAAAATGTCTTGAGGCCAGAAATTTTAAAAGTCGATTTTAAAGAATTTACGTTTTCAAAGACCAGAGGCAACGAAAAAATAATTTAACATTCAATTCATAATTTATGAAATTGTATTGTAGAGGCTTAAAAATGCAGAGCCTGTCTTTGTTTTTTTTTTCTCGAATGGCTTGCATACTCCTCCAAAATCAGAAAGACTTATTTTTCAAATAAAAAAGTCAAAAGTCAAACGAATAATTTTCGCTATGGCCCTTATACCATAGCGAAAATTATTCGCTTAAAATAATTCCGGTAAAATACCACGCAAGGATAACAATGGTATCAAATTAGTCCTTTCTCTATTGTCGAGGCAATGACTGAGCCTCAAGAGATCCTTAAGAAAACGGAAAAAAAATTTTGAACGACAGAGATACTCACAATTGTTCATAATTCAGCTCACAATTGCCATGACACGTTTCCAGAGACTAGAAAAAGATAATAAACATGTTCAAATATTTCTGAATGTTTATAAAGTCAGCAATCAGATTTTGATTTAAAGTCAGAAATGCACCAAAAACATAAAAAAAAATCAGTTATAATATAAAAGTAATAAATTCAATTTTTTAAATAGATTTTTGTTGAAAATTCGGAAATTTAGAACGCGGATTCAGAAAACACAAAACAAGCTTCTTATTTAGCTCAAAAAGGCAAAAATTGTTTCTGAGTAGCAGTAAAATTGTATTGAAGCCTGGAAGAAACTACAACATCAATGTAAAATCAATTTCGAAACTGAATCTAGAAAAGTGTATGCAAAAATTTATTCTCAAACAAATTTAAAATTGCCAGAAACGGCTATCATTGCAGTTTCAGGCAAGACGAAAAACTATCTCGATTCGGGGTCAAAAATGTGCTCTAATTATTTTGAAAACTCTGAAAAATAACTAGAATGTTCTGTCTAATACACTAAAAATGACTATGAAAAAGTTATCAGAAAACAAGAAAAAAAATATTAAATAATTTTTAAAGTCAATTCAATAAAAAATTTTAAAGTCAATTCAGTTTAAAATTAAGTTTTAGAAGAGAAAATGCTGTCAGAAATGGGTAATTTAGTTAAAAAAATTTATATTTTATTTTTAAATAAGCACTTTGAATAGGGCCAAAATCCGTTATAAAGCTTAAAAACAATTGATGAAATTTCTCAAGGCTTGAAATGATAGGAAATGATTTGCAGTTGCATTCATCAGCCATGAAAATTCGAAAAATCAACAGCAAATAGATGTTGGCCGAAGTAGTTAGCCTTCTGAGAGTTTTAAATGAAATAATAATACATATTAAAATCCAAATTCTCTCACAAATTTATTTTGTCAATGAATGAACGTGGTTGAACTTTTATATTTATGCGTTTTAAAACCGGGAAAACCGGGGTAAAACCGGGAATTTGAAATTGGAAATCTGCTGGCCACCCTGTATTATACTGAAAGCGAATGGAAGTGTTCACGCGGTAAAACAATGCGGGATGTGTTTTGGCGCGCGTCATTTTGCATTAATGATATTATTCCTCATGAGAGAAAAGACGCATGCTTCGCTTTCAGTATAACATCGGCCTAAAATGCAAGATTAAGTCTTGAAAATTGTCCAGTCTTCATCATGCAAACATTATACTATTGAAAATAGTCAAGCCTTGTTGAAACACAGATTACGATTAATCTGATTGGTCGTTTAATGCTCGCTTTCCCTAACACTGTCGACAGAATTGTATACCTAGTAGACCGGAAATGAATTCTAGTTCTCCTCACAGCAATCAGTTTACTAGTGGATGGCCTCTAGGACGGTCCTAACTAAGCAGCAGCGGGTATTAGCAGCTCTGAAAAGATCTGAAATAGCAAATAGAGTTATTATATTAGTGTTGGATAAAAGTTATTAACCCTCTAGTGCCCAAGTTAGTTTTTAGACGGACTTCGAAAACATCACTATAAATCTTCATAAGCATTTTTAAGTGTTTATTGAAGCTTTTTAGAAAGTCAACTGGTGACCGTCTAAAGGCGGCACTTGGCACTAGAGGGTCAATCACTCTCGAATACAAAAATGCAAGTAATGTAAAAAAAAACATTTTATGTAGTTTTACGTTAACCTTTCGAACGTAGTCCTGCATACAACCCTTCTGGTTTTCTGATCGAAATACATCTTACTGTGCCTTATTTGTGCACAATTCGTTTTCTTTTGTCGGGAGAAAGGCTAAGTATTTGCTCGCAAAATGTTAAAAAAAAATCACAGGAGGGTTGTGTGCAAAGCCACGACCGCAAGGTTGAAGTAGAATACTTTTACAAGAAAGATAACCCGGCTGCTTGCGTGTCAGTCATTTTGAAATCGGATTTGTTTCGTATATACCGCTAGTTTTGCACAGTATCAACAAATCGTAATAAACATCACACTGCTGTGCATTTACAGCAGCATCAAACCTCAGTTGCAGTTTATTGGTAACCATTCATTATGCTCTTCCAAATACATTTAGTAGCCCTAAAAAAGGCCGATTGCTGCAATTGCAATTTTCATTCAATTATTGCATAATTGCTTCATGGTCAGATAGCGTGCGATATCCGCTCTGACATAATAAATTTTTCGAACGTTGTGGAATGATATAACTGGAAAAATAGGTGTGGCTAAATTATTTCCAGTTATACCATTCTACAACGTTCGAAAAATTTTATTTCATATGTCGTAATACTCATGTACGAAAAATACATCTCATTCATTCTGGACCCGCCTTTATTTTC
Source organism: Wyeomyia smithii (assembly GCF_029784165.1). Lineage (NCBI taxonomy): Eukaryota > Metazoa > Arthropoda > Insecta > Diptera > Culicidae > Wyeomyia > Wyeomyia smithii. The sequence continues at coordinate 22,865,857 of NC_073694.1, forward strand.
ATTTCCTACAGATTCTCTCAGTTTCGTAACATGGATGTACAAAAACGACTTCTTGTGGACATTCGGTCGAGCCGGACCGATAAAGCTCTCATCAAGGCAACAAAATAATATGTATTGTGTCGTGTTGTGCAGCTTGGAAGAAAAAAATGTTCCCGTCCCCGTGTCGCATGGAAGCAAGTTGTTGCGTGTTTGATATTACCGATGGTAAACATGAGTATAAAGGTCGAAATTCCGCTGTGATGTCTAACCATAACCGTCTTCTTCAAGGCGTTGCATCCTTCTAAATGAAGTGTTGTGAATTTTCTAAAACAGACTCAGCATCGTGAGCAGAACGTGCCGAACTTTTCTGTTTGAAATCGGATTTGTTTCGTATATACCGCTTGTTATGCACAGTATCGACAAATCGTAATAAACATCACACTGCTGTGCATTTGCAGCAGCACCAAGCCTCAGTTGCAGTTTATTAATGACCATTCATTATGCTCTTCCAAAAATATTTAGTAACCTTGAAAAAGGCCGATGGCTGCAATTGCATTTTTCATTCAATTATTGCATAAATGCTTCATGGTCAGATAAACCCGCTGCAATTGCTACGCTATTCGTAGCCATGCCACAGTTGTGACCACTATACGCTACCATTGGTATCCACTGCCCCGGCATCAGCTGGCCCAGCTGCTATCGATGCTAAGAACCGCTGCAACTAGTGCGCTATCCATTGCTACGCCACAACTGTGGTCGCTATCCGCTATCGCTGGTATCCACTGCACTGCTACTGCTGCTGCTAAGGGAATACTGCTGTTGTCGCTGTCTCGAACTATTATGAGCGGCTCCGGCTGAAACAGGCTCTTATATAGGCAAAATAGCATATATTCAATTGCAAGGTATATGATTCTGTCGACCGTGCTTGGGAAGCAATTATATAACGACCAATCAGAGGTCGAATTTTTCGTTTTGACAAGGCTTGACTATTTTCAACAGTACAATAGTTTGAATAATAAAATTGCAATTATCGACATTTGGGAAGAATCTTAGAAGATTTTCCAATCTATTGCTGCCAGAACGAAGGAAATCCATCGAATACTAACCGATATATTAGCATTTGAAATTGGACATATTTTTCACTTTTTTCGGTTTTAGATTTTCATTTCACATCCCTATGTAGCCGAACTTCCTGAGAGAAGTATTCTACTTCAAAATTACAACATCATTTTCATTTGAGTGTAAACAACAGGACCAAGCCAAAGTTTAGGTGAATACTGCACGTTATTTAAAATAGCGGTTGGTCATTAGTGTATTTATATTCTTCGGAACAGTCTATACGACAGCCGTTAGACCACAGGAGTGCATCTTCCTCAGTGATAGTAGTAACACTAGCAGAAATGTAACCACCAATAGAAACAAAATTGTGCGACTTGTAACGTTGCCGTTAGATTTTAAAATCGCATCTATAGTTGATTTCCAGTCTCTAGTTATCATCTCGATTCTAGAAGTACTCCTATTATTTAGTATTAGGCCGTTTAAAGTGTTTTTCGGAAACCGGAAGTTGCCACCTTCGATTTCAACATGGTGTTTAAAGTCTTTCTAGATTGAATGGTATTTGACCTTGTTTTCAGCTCCGATAGGTAGAAATCTGCATTCAAAACATCACTCGACATTTTTCTTTAGTACAGGCGTAGTTCACATATAAATTAAAAGTTTTCCACCTGATGGTGGACGCGTTACTTATTTTAGATCGATATCTGCACAAATAAAGGAACTCCGCTGAAAACTAACCATGTGATAAACATTTGAAATTAGACATGATTTCGCGCCCTGTACCAAATTTAGATTGTCCTTTTACTCCCCTGTAGATCTTCTAGAAATACGTAAAAAGGTTATTTCAAGTACGAGGAAAATGAAAAGAAACCGGGGAACGTTACGAAAACAAGAAATAAAATCATTGAAGAATAAATAAAACAAAATTATAAAAAAAGCCGTATGAAAAATACATACTCTAACGTCGAAGCACCGTACAGTTGTAGTAAACCCAAACTTTCGTTAATTGAATTGAATAAACTGATTAAAACGTCGAATTGGACCCAATAATTTGACTAATCTCTCAACTTACATATCACTGAATAATTTATTAATCTGTCAGCATAATTGATTTCAAAAGCAGCGACGACTTCCAGCAAAAGCCTTATGCAAAAAATATGTCCCCCGACATGTAACAACATGTTTGCAATAATGCGTTCCAGCTTAACGCTTCTTTCCCAACTAGGTCAGAACCACAAGTGCAATTTCGCAAATTCCAATTTCGCAGCTCAGCCGAATCCCAGCCGGAAAACCAATCAATAAACCAACCATCCAACAGCCATCCACGATCCACAGTTCTGCCTGGATGTTAAAATTTCCTCCGCACTTGACTGCAACTCGGTTGCGAAGTTCGCTTTCTCTTTCTGCCTCTCTCTCTCGCTCGTTCGCTTTCTCTAAAACCAATAACTATGCGTTTATATCTTCCTATTACCGCCTGTGCCCGCTCCCCGCCAGTCGGTGGATGCATCCGGCAGTATCCTTCAGGCACAACACAGGTGCATCACCGTCGCAGTCCCTGGGAAGCCATTTTCCGGAACTGCAACGCGTGTTTCTTCGCTCTTCCGAACCTTGCACCTGCCTGCCTGCACTCTACTCTACACTCGGATGCGTATCGGAAGAATCAAAAGTGAAATTGCATTGCGTCTATAATGTACCGTACGTACGTACTCACCCAACTCACAGGTTTTCGTTCCGAGCAAAGGCTGCGAAAAATAAGCCGTGTTAGGTGGCGAAAGCTTTCCTTCCGAATTTTTCCGGCCAGTCAAAAAAAAAACCTACCAGGGAGGTGGAGGAGAAAGAGGAAAGCCATTTCGGCTATGTATTCTCGATCCTTTTCCCAACGTCCACCGGCTATTTACTAGAGAGGGAACTTTAACTATACTTTCAATAAGTTACCGGTTCCGGAGCCCGAAAACGGGCCGATAGAAGCGTTTTTTTTTCTGCTCCTTTGTGTGGAGAAATATGGAGCAGTGTTTTTTTCCGTTAGCTGCCCTCAGTGCAGCGGTCGATGCTGCAAGCGAGCGAGCGAATAACAAGATGCTTACTTTGCAGTAAATTATTCTCAGCATTTCTCATGCACAAAGCTCGTTCGTCCAGCAGGAAAAACTGCAGAATAAAGTAAAAACCCCATTTTCGCTGTCTGTGTTCCCCTAGAAGGGTGTTTTGGGCTTTTCACTTTCAGCGAAAAAAAAAACAAAAACAGAAAACCGGTTCGAGTTCTGATTTTTTTGGGAAGCGTTGATCGGATTTTTCTAAAACAGATTTAAACTCTTGAATCTGCCATCTGCCTTTGCTAGGTATTGTAAAACACAATCCAGGCAGAGAACTTTGGCATAATATATAAGCAAAACCGTGTGCCTGTATCCCCCCTTGACCCCCTTCCACAGCATCCAGTTTTCATCTCTCTTTGTGGCATATCGCTAGGAAAATGAGTTTACGCTTTTGTACATAAATATTTGTGCATATACTATGGATGCTGGCACATACAAACACACATACACACTTATACATCAAGCAGCTTTCGAGAAAGGATCCTCCAACTCTTGCCTTGGTTCGCCGGTTCATTCGAGCTTGCTGCTGCTGCTGCTGCTCTGTTCTGCTCTGCTGCTAGTGCGTTTTCCCCATGCCACCTTCGACAAACAGGCGAGCAGCAAAAGCAAGCGGGGACGGCGGGGGATGGGATGGATGTGTATGCACAAGGGAAAGCCGCACAAAAGTACATAAAATAAATTCAATCTCTTTCGCCACCCACTTGGATGTGGATGCCTACTTGGCTTGGGTGGTGGGTTGGTGGGAGCCGCTGATGCTCTGGGATGAGAAGCTTCCGGAGCAGCCGAAAACTGCAAAACGAATAGCTGTGTTATAGTGTGTAGAGCACTCAGTGCAAGGATTCCGATCAAATCGTATCCATCACCGGGTTTCTACGCCGTCGTCGCTGCCGCGTCATCCGGTGACGAGTAGAAAGCTATAAATTTATTCACATTTACATGGAAGCCTCCCTTTCTCATCCACCAGTGCCGTCCAAAGCCTTAGCCAAATTAAAATCCAACCTGACACGGAGCGTGCGTGGGTGGAGGAAAATTCGAACCCCAGCCCACCTTTTTTTGTGAGGCCGACAATGAAGCTTCAAGTTCCTTTCTTCAGTTGGCATCTGCTCAACTCAACCTAGCTTCAACTCTGCACCGAAACTTCATTCCCTGTGTCTCCATCATACCGAATGCAAATCACATTCTATGACTGGTGCCACAAAAAGCAGGCACAGAGGTAGGAAAACAAAACCAGAATGTCCTGGCCCCGTACCTTTCCCTTTACTTCTTCTCCCGACATTCGAGAGGCGACACGATTCTCACGCACATCAGTAGCAGCAGCTCGACTATGTACCTCCGCTCTTCCGATTGCTTCCTTCCTTCCGTTCCGCTTCCTGTAGCACTTTCTCCGTCCGTCAGTCCGTCCGTGCACAAATAAATTGGTAGCGTCACGGACCGTGGGCCCAGAACCTGGTCTCTGTCGTACTGTGAAATGAATAACGCATTGCCGATGGCGACCTACTGCTTGGGGATCGATGACTCTCGAGCGATGATGACGGTGGTGTTCTCCAGACTCGCCTAGAATGCTGCGAAAATGTCAATGATGACGATGATACATAGGTGCCAGGGCACATCGTCCAGCTTTGAAGCGATTAGAGCAAACTTACCAGCAGGCTAGGTGGGAATATTACGCGGAAGCCTTGAACATTTCCGAACGGAAATGCGTTAATGCAAAATAATTTTTTTTTCGTCCAGTGTCTCACGCCCACCAGGAATAAAATTCTGGTTTTCTTATTAGGATACAAAAAAGAAATGTTCCCAATCAAGTAAAAACGCATCTAACGGATTGAAAACACCATAGACGAGAATAATCCCTAACTAAGTTCAGAATTGCAAACACATCTCTAGATTAAACTAAAACCGAAAAGCAATCGTCACAAAAATGCTTGTAATAACCAGAGAAGTGCAATCAGCTGATCATAAATAAAACACAGGGAAACAAACTAAATGCTTCTAAAGACTAAAAGAAGTCTATAACGTAAAATTCGAAGGCTACAAAAATTTCCTAACGAGTATAAGGACAGATGCTTCTGAATGTAAGACTAGAATAAAAAAAAACCTTCTTAAGGTCGGAACATTATCCCAAATAAGGTTTAAACACCAAAAAACCCTTTTACCAGTCACAAAAGAAAATGATTTCACAAAAAAAAACTACTGCCAGACAAAAATAAAGAAAAAATCCAAATTATGATCCCAAGAACTACGAGGAAAAAAAAATAACGTTAGGATAAGCTCGAAATCGCCGGAAAAGGCTTCAAAAGGTGAGAATAGAAAACGTTTGCGAATCCAACCAAAAAAGAAAATCAGCTGAACAACGCTAAAACTTACTTACTTTACTTTCTAATTTACTGCCAAGTACCGATCGCAAGACTTTACGCTTAAAAACTCCGAGCTCTCGTCGATCAGCTTCCTTCAGCGACCATGCTTCATGTCCGTAGAGGGCCACCGGGAGTATCAGCGTTCTATACAGCGCTAGTTTTGTGCGAGTTGCAACTCGTCGTTTCACTTCACGGTTCATATCGTTGTCATATGTCACAAGCGTACCAAGATAAACAAATTCAATAATCCCAAATTAAGCTCAAAATAATAATCATACCTCGAGACCAGCTGGGTGGGATAGAGATAGGCCGAGTGCCTATCAATAAAAAAAATAATTTTTGGGCTAAAACGATCCTTAAAAAATATACACTGAATAAATTCAAAACTAAAAATGTTCGTTGGATTTTTTTTTATATCTCCAAGTTCATGTCATGCAGTTTCCGTCGAAAAAAAAACAGATTTTTCAAAAATGGGTTTTTTTTAAAATATATTCTATTTTGTCTTACGGTTAAACATTCTTCTAGAAAAACAAAATTTCTGTCTGCTCTTTTGCCAAAGACATTATACTAATTAAAGAGACCGTTTTAGCTTGCAGTTTTTTTTCCTTTTAATTGAAAAATTTCAACTTTTTTTCTCATTTCTTCATTATTAGAACAAACATTAATGTTAAGCAAAGTTTTTATAAAAAAATGAAATTCAGGAGAATGGGCTTTTCTGGATAACAAAGGTAATCGCTCTTTCCAGTAGTACAACCGAATGGAAATAACTGTTTCTTTTAAGAATTTTTGACTAGAATGCTCAACAATTTTTTTTTTTCTGAACTATATTACAAACTTAGGAATCATTTATTGTGAAAAAGATACAACAAAAAAGTTCACGAATAGTTTCGCAATGATGACATTGCAACTGTAACATTCTCTGAGTTCCGATCTAAATCTTTCCGCCTGGCTTATGCAACGTTTCCCATCCTGGCATATTGTGTGTGTGTGTGACATTTTCCGTTCCACTGCGTTTTTCCACCACCGGAGCTGTTATTGTTTTATTCCCTTGATTCTCTATTCACACACGTGTGAGCCGATGATAGACGGATAACATGATAGGGAGAAAAAAAACACAATCTGCTCAAAACTTCCACCAGCGACTGCAGCAAATACAGTCCCCCCACGATTATGGATCACTTAAGAAGATGTATGGATTCAAAAAATCATTTCTGACCAATTTTATTGTTTGTAAGTAATCGCTAAATGTTTTCAGTCACAGAAATATGTAATCTTTCACTTCATTGAGTATTTGTTTCCATATTTTGTGAATATTTCTCAGAAAGTATATTTATTTCATAACTCACCAAATACACAATTATGGATCACTTTTGAGAGCGGTTCTAATTATGAAACAATTCGCATCATATTATGGATCAGCATAATGAAAACAGCTTTTGGAAACGAATTTATTCAATAAACCTCATTCAAATTATGTAATGTGAAGAAATAACATAATTCAAATCGTATTAAAGATCCCGCATGGCCTGGCCACATTTTATGTGGCTTTTGAGGTTGCAGTTAGATCGAGAGTCCAGGTCTGTCGCTTCCGAAGATAGCAATGAACCATTGTATACGGTACATCATAACAGTTTCCCACTTTACGTAGCTTTCCTGTCCCTCGTGCCTTGGAAATAATATTTTTCAGAGGCTCAGCACTGTTGAGCTTCCGTTTAGAGCTCAATAGAAGTTGAGAGGGTGTTGTAATTGGTGAAAATCACATTTGAATCGGAGTGATCCATATTTATAGAGAACTATCTTGTCTCGGTCCTTATTATGAAACACATAGAAAATAACTAGTTTTTACAGAAAAATCGTTATCAACCATCAACATTTCGATGAATCGTGAAGAACTTACCTTGATCTTTGTGTATGAGTTATTTTTTGCACGAGAATTAGCGATAATATCACATATGAACCTTATGAATGATGAGCTTGCTACTTACGCTGATTGAGAAAAACGACAAATATTTTGATAGATTCTGGAAGACAATATTTCACGCTTATACGAAACACATCAATCTAGGAATAAAAACGATGTTTTCTGTGTTCAAAGCTAGCAAATATGGCATATTTTACTGCAAAAATGTTACATGCCTTCGAACCGTTAGTTTAACTGAGTTAAATAACATGAGACACAAAAGTGATCCGTGATTGTGGGAGTTCCATAATTGTGGGGGGAGTGTTCATGATGAAGATGCCCCTGGAAAACTCTCGGTCCTATGTTTAGAACAACAGAACGAGGGCCCGAGATGATACCTTATATATTATTTATAGATACAAATATTTTTCCCTAGTCGTGCAACATTTTCGTTCGCTAACTTATCCCTTCCTCCCCCCTCCCCCCCCCCTTTCCGCCTTCATCCTTGGTCTTGGTCTTGTCCACGAAGGAAGCACAAACTGAAAGTTTGCATGTCCTTCCTTCACCGGGAAGCCATCTTACCGTTTTTAGTCATGCCAGCTTGGACTTTCCCAGGTACGTGGTGAGGACAGAAGCAATACTGCCTTAAACTCAATCACCTCCAGTTTTGCACCTTCGTGTCGCATAAATCTCATACTGAAATGAAAAACGGCAACAACAAAAAAACACCTCAACCCACCGAGTGGAAACTCGGTTATTCTTTGTTCTTGCGAAACAGCCTCGCCTTTTTTTCGGGAGAAATATTAAACCGATTTATTGATTTTTAGCACGGGCACGCGACCACCACCGGAAGTATCCAACGTTAGAGTGTGTACGTGAACGGTGGTGTGCACGAAAGGCAACTTTTGTTTTTTTTTTTTTCTGTTCAATCGTTGAATCCTCCAAAAAGTCCTTCTGTCAAGATATTTCTCGCGAAGCAGGCGGTAGGAAAGGTTGGTGAAGGATGGAGAAAGTTTTCGTTCAGTCCCCCACTCCCTACTTTGAACAGCCTTCTACTCGAAACCCGACAAGTCAAGTGTTAAATTAAAGAATTTTTGCCCGCCACTAATTTGTATTCTGCGGAAGTAATGCGATTGAGGGGGTAAATTGTCTCTGCGGATAATTCTTCCCTCCCGGGGCTGCGAGAGTTTGTGGAATTTGGAAACTTTAGACGCTACAAAGGGCAGGAATTTTGGAAACTTGTTCGAGGTAGAGAATAATATAGGTGGGAAATTCAATGATGATTGTACCCAGAATTAATCAATCATAATTGTCAAACCGTGCGCTCTAAACAAGTGAAAATATTGTTTGTGAGTTTGGTATCGAATGATAGCGGAGCTCCGCATAGAAGCAATTAGATTGCGCTTTTTGGTCTACCGTTATAGTTTGGTTGGGCTGAAAAATTTTGGTTTTAAGTGTTTTAGCTTAAATTTAATTTCAGTTGAGTCTCAAATTAATTTCAATTCAATCCAAAAACTATAAGAAAAGCAAAACAGCAGCACGAAAGAATATAACAAAAGTTAAACCAATTACTGGCAAATCTTTAGACTGCAAAAAAGATAATATTGGAAAACCCCAAAAATAAAAAATAAATTCAATCCCAAGAACCAAAAAGTGCTAAAACATGAAAAATGAAAGGTCCAGAAAACTTGGAAATTGAAATAAAATCACAACTTTGTTGTCGAAAAAATCACCAAAAATGCAAACAAGGTTGAAAAATACAATACAGCAACATCAATAAATATTAATACAAAATTTTAAAACCGGCACTAAAAGGACCTCGTTAAACGCATATTCCGACCAATTAGAGCTGCGAGCAAGGCCAAAAATCAGGCGGGACTCTCAGTGTCAGTCTGAACCAACGAGTACCTTTCCTTCCCCCATACAGCCCGAAAAAATACCATGTCGCAAGCGGTTAAAACAGATGCATTTTTGTTAAATTTAGAAAATCTATAACGAGCGTCTTAGCAGAGTGATTGAGAAATCAAAGAAATAGTTATCGGTTTCCGTTATACTCTACTAAATTTAGTAGAGTATAACAGAAACCGATAACTATGTCTTTGAAGTTGCATTTTTGTTGTTGAATTCACCACCGTCAATAATTTTACCATTGAAAACATTGTCAAAGACTAGGACCATCTTGTAAGATTTTTTTCCCATTCATTTAAAAGTATTTAGAGGAAATCGGTGGATTGCGCACTGGTGATTGGAGATCGCCTTCCACAGTGCTAAATTTTGGATCTCCCGTCTGTGTGGAAGGCACCGTCATACAGAAATGTCCTTTTTAGAAACTTTCTTTTAAGGAAGACCACATGATTCAATTGAAGTAGTAAAAATCAGTTTTCCACATCTGAGTACTAGTGTAATCGTGAGTTTACTATCACGATATGGGGTGCTATGTACTGCTAGCAACTGTTAGCATCATAGTAAGATAATAAAGCACCCAGGATGGTTCGCAGTAATTTTACAAAACGTTTAATATTTGCACGATTTATAATTCATGTTTTCGGGGAAAATGAGGTTGAAGAGAAACGTCTATAAATTATTAAGTATTAAGACTTTTGAAGACACGTAAAAGGTAAATCGTGGACCATGCAATAAGTAGATTAAAATCAAATTTCAATACATACGAAGAAAAAATATCCTTTTGTAGTGCTGTGCATAAAATTATGCTTTAGTACTATCCGCAATGTTTTGATGAGTGGCAGAAAACATTTTACCTACTAAACTTGTTCAATCAAATATTTTTGGGGCGCTAAGAAGCTAATTTCTCTTCATTGCAAAATGCCATTTGAATAACGTGTAGGAAGATTCTTGTTCTGTTATCGCGGCAACATTTCCTATCATTTTTAGAACTTTATCAGCTAAGCTAAGTTATCCATAACAGCTAACAGATAGACAATAGAATATAGAAAATCTATACCGAGCGTCTTAGCAGAGTGATTGAGAGATCAAAGAAATAGTTATCGGTTTCCGTTATACTCTACTAGAAAATTCTTTGAAATAAATATTGAAATAGAATATAACAAAACGCGCGAGTGGCAGAAAACTCTCATAACTTCATAATCAATTTATTTTGGAGTGGTTAGTAGCACCATTGGTGGTCGCATTTCCTATCATTTTCAGGACTAAATTCGAATATTTATACAATATTTAACACAATTTATTTTCATATTTTTTTTCTACAGGGTCAACACACAACCTGTAGCTTGAAATACGTTCTGAATTTAGAGATTGATGACTCCCAGGGCCGGCGTCACACTATTTTCCCGAGTTTGTAGTAAGGAATAGGGAAGGCTCAGAAGTGGCCTTCCAGCAGTCAACCGGAACAATCACCATAGCGGACGAAAACATGCGTGTAGACATATTTTTGAGTTTTTTCTTCGTTTAGTTTATCAATTTTCGCGTCAAAATTATTGGAGTAGATCTTACGTTCAGTTTTGCCCAGAAACTCTCAATCGTCAGCTAGGAGACGCTCCATCTCCGCCAACGATTGCTTCGAGTAGGGGGCCAACGGCAGATTCAGCCAGTACACCGCGTTTTCGCCCTTATGATATTCCTTAATGACGCAACTTTTGGCAGGCACTTCTTACTATAAATTTCCCCGTTCGCGGCCAGTCCGGAGCGAAATAAGAGCGGCTTTGAATATCCCCTTCTCGCTGATTGTCAGCTACAGCAGCATCTTTTTGGGGAACTTGGTGTGTCAAATGAACTTTACCTCGGAGCTCACTTCCTTCGTGGAGGAAGTAAAATACGAAGTGCCCTGCCAGTCGTTGCCATCCATGTTCGCCAGGTCATTTTCACAGTTTGGCCGGTGACACCAACCTCCCGACTAAGCGCACGCAGCGATTTAGCTACTTTTTCCTCGGTTTTCCTCCTCAGCATCCTTTAAAGATTCTGAATGAAATAGTTTCACTGTTTCCGCCATCTGTTATTTTTTCTGCTGACTCATGGGTTACTATGATTGATGCTTCATGGGTTGTTTCGTTAGTTTTGTCTCCTCGAAAAAAGTCTTCATCCAAAATTTAAACTTCAGCGAACTTCTGGTAAGGCTTCACTTACAGTAGTGAAACTGTCACTTTTTTGACCAACGAAAAAAAGGCACAAGAGTAGCTCTTGAAGTTTTCGAAATCGAAATTTTGTTGGATATCAAATTGCTTAGAAATGCATTAAATCGCACATATGCGCGGCAATAAGTTTCGAACATAGAAATCATTACATTTTTTTTTATTTTGTCCGATAATTCCGTGTGGGTAAGTACCTACAGGAATATTTTCCGAGTTAGTACTACTACCCTTACTACCCACATCAACCGCCGGCCCTGATTGACTGCTAAGCCGAAATCCAATTACTAAAACGAAAAATATTACAACAAATGAAAACAAAAATAGCAAACAAGAAAAACAAATTTCAAAAATGGATAAACACAACAGATAAAGGACCAAACTTCTATATTTTTTGTCTTTCAATTCATTTTTAGTTTTTTCTACTCGAGACTTCAGATTTATTCCATAAATTTTCATCTCCATTAAACAACGACCTGATTAAACTCAAATTAACTAATATTGGTCACAGAAAGAAGCAAACTCAAATAGACTAAAAAACCTTTAACCAACCTTTAACCAGCAGTACATAGTTATAATCCTCTAATTAATGACTGCTTGAAATTTAAGAACGGAAAAATTTCGCTAGCAAATAATTACGAATTCATTGCCCCATCCTACGTGTGTTTACCCACAGAAAACAAAATCCTGGCTCTTCTCCGACCAACGCAACTCGGTCCCATCCCCGTAAGGAAGAACCAGAATGCTGTGTGACTACAAGCGCAAAAGTACTTTATCATCCGACACCGTAATCCCAGGCGGCTAGCCGAAGAAAAGTTGGTAGGCACAAACCGAAAAACAACGACGGCGGAACAGCAGCAGCACCGCGACAAAACTTCCGGGACTGGCCTAACCGATGGGTGGGGGTATTGAGCGCACATTACTTGAGAGTACAGCCGCCGGATCTCACAGCCAGCATGCCACCACGGTTGGTTCTGTTGCGTTGGCTTCGGATCCTTTTGGGTAGAACCCCGTACACGAAGGGTGACGGGTTGCTGTTGCTACTGCTGGTATTGGTGAACTTTCACCAGTGAACGGCGCGACAGATGGACAGAAAGGATGGCGGTGAGAGATTTTCTCTCCACTAGAATCCTCGCGCGACGACCGACGGCAGGCACAGGCCACAGTTCCGAAAGGGATTTTGTCGACCGCCTCCAGGTTCACCACCGGTCCACACTGGCTTCATCCGGTTTTCTTTTCCGTAACAAGGAAGGATACGGCCGGCTGATGAGAGTGCGAGATTGAGTAACGCAGCAAGCCAGTAAAGAGAGTATGGGTTCGAGAAGTGTACAGCAAAAACAACAACAACAAAAACTCGCTAGAGTTCACCTTTTTTTTGCTTCTAGTAACAGCACATCAGCATCTCGCGTGGCGTGTGAACGGGAAAAGTATCTCGAGTTGGGTTGTTCGGGAGTTTTGGGAGCGAAACAAGGAGTAGACCGACCGCACGTTATCGCTTCGCCGTCGTCGTCGTAACCCGAAGGCTCCAAAGCGGAAAGAGTGAAGCAGCAAAAGTTGAAGCATAGAGAGAAGAAAAAAAAGCAGACAAAAACATCCCCCGGTCGGTTGGATGGACGGACGAACGGACGGACAGAGGAATAACGGGTGAGCCGCCCCGCAGCGGTAGCAGGAGCGAGTTTGACGCGCGTTACAGTTACGGTGCATACAACACAGGAAAGCGAACGCGCGGTTGCCAGCCAGCCAGTCGGTATCAGTGTCGTGTGACAGTCGGCAGTTTACCCACACACACGGTCCCACGCGGAATCCCCGGGTGTGTTCCGGAGTTCGCTTTTTGTTACGCGGTTCAAGTGAGAAGCTCCTTGACTCGAGTGCCTTTCTGCCTGAGCAGCAGCACAGCAGAGCAGCCCTCGAGAGGAAGACGGGATCAACCGGTGATGCGATGATGGTGGTGATGCAGAGGGCGGCGAATGTTGAAGAGACCCCAGGATGTTGAAGAAGCCGCCGTGTGAAGAGGAGATTATACCGAAGAAAAACGACTTTGTTAATTAGAGAATTGCCCGCTAGGGGGTTTTTCTGAATAGGAAGTGTTTTTTCTTTTGCCTCTTTTTTATTATTATTCTGTCTTCTCGTCCGGTGCAAAGTTCCGCAGGTTCCGCAGCACACGATACATTACAGTGTCAGTGGTCAGTGCTGTTGTGTCTTGTGTAAACAATAGTGGCACCCGGAGGACACCAAGGAAACAAAAAAGGAAAACAATTGACAGGAAAAACTAGTTCAAATGTCATACCTATCAAGATTTGATATGACCCGCACCACTAGGGCTAACGGTTCTTCGTCAGTTTTGCTAGCGACTAGCAGCAACAACAACAATAATGGCGGTGGTGGATCCTCAACCAGGACTACGACGACGACGACAACGACGGCCACCGGAAGGAGACGAGAGAAAAATCAATGACGGGTAAGTGTGGTCAAATAAGACGAAGCAGAGGAAGAAGAAAAGACCAACTCGGGAAGCAGCAATGAAGGAGACGAAAATTAGATTGGTCGCAGCGCAGCGATTGTTTCGATGCACCGCTTATGGTTGGTCGGTCGGTCGGGTTGGAGCGGATCCTCTTTTATCTGGTTTTTACCCAATGTCGGGGCACAACTTGGAGATATACCTATGTGTGTGTGTTTACGTGCTGTGCGCGCAAACCGGGCGGGGAGGTTTGATTTATAATCAACGGCACTTTTCCTTACAGTTTTGCCCCGTGATACTGATGCTGATGACGCCGCGACCGCCTTTGCTGCTGCTGCTGCTCTCCAACGTTGCCAATTTGATTCGTTATCGTCTTGCTATCTGTGCACTAATTTTCGCCCGACTAACGTTTACCCTTCTTACCTTTGGCGAACGATAATCACGCACTGTAATCGGCCAGAAAATTCTGGCGAAATTGGTTTACAGCACAGTCAGCTTTCGCTAGGCAGTGCAAACTCCCGAGGGGTGTCATAATGTGACGGGATTGACTAAAATGATAACAAATGTCGGATATGCGCATTCTTTCAACTGTGTTATACACACACAGTGATGAAAACTGAACAACACTCAGTTGAGTTTGTTTTGCTGAAGTATGAAAGTTAGGAAAAAAAGTAAAAAATCATATGGCGACCGCTGCTGAAATTATTCCGGAGCACTTTTCTACTAGTATCTCTTTTCAGTAAATAGTAAAAAAAAACTGACAGAACTTTAATTAGAACTAGAATTTAAATTATAGACGGATTAAATAGCACTCTCTCAGAATTCTGAATATTTTGGCCTTTAGAATCACTTTTCGGCGAGTCTGAGCTCAATTTGGGATCATTTTTTATTTTGGCGTTTTATGGCCTTTAGAAGCGCTTTTCGTCAATTCTGAGCTCAATTTGGGATCATTTTCTATTTTGACCTTTTCTGGCCTTTATAAGCACTTTTCCAAGGATTTTGAGCTCAATTTGGGATCATTTTCTATTTTGGCCTTTTCTGGCCTTTATAAGCACTTTTCAGGGATTCTGAGCTCAATTTGGGATCATTTTCTATTTTGGCCATTTCTGGCCTTTAGAAGCACTGTTCGGCGATTCTGAGCTCAATTTGGGATCATTTTCTATTTTGGTCTTTTCTGGTCTTTAGAAGCACTTTTTGTCGATTCTGAGCCCAATTTGGGATCATTTTCAATTTTGGTCTTTTCTGGTCTTTAGAAGCACCTTTTGGCCATTCTGAGCTCAATTTGGGATCATTTTCTATTTTGGCCTTTTCTGACCTTTATTAGCACTTTTCAGGGATTCTAAGCTGAATTTGGAATCATTTACTATTTTGGCCTTTAAAAGCACTTTTAAGGGATTCTGAGCTCAATTTGCGATTATTTTTAATTTTGACCTTTTCTGGCCTTTATAAGCACTATTCGGAGATTTGGCGATTCTGTGCTAAATTTGGGTTCATTTTCTATTTTAGCCTTTTCTGGCGTTTAGAAGCACTTTTCGGTGATTCTGAGCCCAATTTGACATCATTTTCTATTATGGCCTTTTCTGGCCTTTAGAAGCATTTTCGGCGATTCTGAGCCCAATTTGGGATCATTTTCTATTTTGGCCTTTAGAAGCACTTTTCGGCGATTCTGAGCCCAATTTGGGATCATTTTCTATTTTGGCCTTTTCTGGCCTTTAGAAGCATTTTCGGCGATTCTGAGCCCAATTTGGGATCATTTTCTATTTTGGCCTTTAGAAGCACTTTTCGGCGATTCTGAGCCCAATTTGGGATCATTTTCTATTATGGCCTTTTCTGGCCTTTAGAGGCACTTTTCGGCGATTCTGAGCTCAATTTGGGATCATTTTATATTTTGGCCTTTTCTGGCCTTTAATAAAGCACTTTTCGGCGATTCTGAGCCCAATTTGGGATCATTTTTTATTTCGGCCTTTTCTGGCTTTTAGAAGCACGTTTTGGGGATTCTGAGCTTAATTTGGGATCATTGTCTATTTTGGCCTTTTCTGGCCTTCATAAGCACTTTTCGTTGATTCTGAGCTCAATTTGGGATTATTTTCTATTTTGACCTTTGGAAGCACTTTACGATGATTCTGAGCCCAATTTGGGATCATTTTCTATTTTGGTCTTTGCTGGCCTTTAGAAGCACTTTTCGTCGGTTCTGAGCTCAATTTGGGATCATTTTCTATTTTGGCCTTTTCTGGCGTTTAGAAGCACTTTTCGTCGGTTCTGAGCTCAATTTGGGATCATTTTCTATTTTGGCCTTTTCTGGCGTTTAGAAGCACTTTTCGTCGGTTCTGAGCCCAATTTGGGATCATTTTCTATTTTGGCCTTTTCTGGCCTTTAAAAGCACTTTTCGTCTATTCTGAGCCCAATTTGGGATCATTTTCTGGTTTGGCCTCTTTTGGTCTTTAGGAGCACTTTTTAACGATTTTGAGCTCAATGTGGGATCATTTTCTATTTTGGTCTTTTCTGGCCATGAGAAACACTTTTCGTCGATTCTGAGCTAAATTTGGGATCATTTTCTATTCTGGCCTTTTCTGGCGTTTAGAAGCACTTTTTGTCTATTCTGAGCCCAATTTGGGATCATTTTCTATTTTGGCCTTTTCTGGCCTTTAGAAGCACTTTTCGTCTATTCTGAGCCCAATTTGAAATCATTTTCTGTTTTGGCCTCTTTTGGTCTTTAGGAGCACTTTTTAACGATTCTGAGCTCAATTTGGGATCATTTTCTCTTTTGGCCGTTTCTGGCTTTTAAAAGTACTTTTCGGCAATTCTGAGCCCAATTTGGAATCATTTTCTATTTTGGCCTTTTCTTGCCTTTACTTTTCGTCGATTCTGAGCTTAATTTGGGATCATATTCTATTTTGGCCTATTCTGGACTTTAGAAGCACTTTTCGTCGATTCCAAGCTTAATCTGGGATCATTTTCTATTTTGGTCTTTTCTGGCCGTTAGGAGCACTTTTTGTCGGTTCTCAGTTCATTTTGGGATCATTTTTTATTTTGACTATTTCTGACATTTAGAAGTACTTTTTGTCGATTTTGAGCTTAATTTGAGATCATTTTTTCATTCATCAACCCGCCTTTCACCAGAAAGTTCGGAATTCCAAAAATTTGAGATCTTGTGTCTGTACCGAAAATGAAAAAAACCCTTTATATAGCGACCGTAATAATAACGCAATCAGAAGCTATCAAAAAAAAAATTTTAATGTATTAAAAATTTAAATTAAACTTGCAAGATTTTTAAAACGAAATTTCTCGTTCAGTTCTATTGTATTTTTGATATTGATATTTTTACCGTTTCAATTGTGCTCTCAAGAATATTAAAAAAAATTAAGTGTTGGGATTCTAGCTTTCTAAATTCACTACTAATATTGATACTTTCAGAATTTGAATGTGATTTCAGTATGTTATTTTCAACTTTAAAAATGTATTTGATTTTTCCTTTCCAAACAAACAAAAGAAAGAATAATAATTCCGAAACAATCTTCTTTTCAATATTTTTCAAATTAAAGACGCTAATACAGGTCGGACTCGATTATCCGGAACATCAAAACACTTTTCATTCCGGATAATCGAGTTTTTCGGATAATCGAATCTGAAATTTTGCGATTAACGAGCATAAAATAAATATTTCTTTTCTTTATTTTACTTCTATGATGCAGTGGCGCAACCAGAAGTTACTTCTGAGGCGAAAGGGGGTAAAATCTTAAGAAGCAAAAAAAAAAAAATGGACATTGATTATTTTCACTCAATTCGAACTTGTCCCAAACATGCCGGAAGTGACTTAAATGGTAACAAATATGCCAGAAGGGATGGTAAAGGCAAAATTTCGGAAAAAGTGGAAGAGGTTGTTTATACGAAACGACCGCAAGGTTAACGTAGAATTACGACAGCCTGTCTTATGTCAATAATTTTTTGCAATAGCTTTGGAAATACACTCGATTAGGGTTAATCATTTTAATGGTGTGAAGCGATATATTTTTCCGTATTTGTTTGTATATTATTTTTGCTTTTAATAATAAACGGAATCCGTTGGAAACTAGCTGAGTTCAGAACTTTTGAAAGTGGGCAATATTCGTGACGCTCTCGATGCTTTCGGTTTTACAGTTTGTACCCCTATAAATGTTGCCGTAAGACATAATTCTACGTCGAAAACGCACTAATCGATGTGCTCAAGTCGACTCTGTTGAAAGAAACATAAAAAAAATCGTATAATCAATTCATAAATGTTTGATATTAGTTGTATTTACCAGACAATTGAACTGTGCAGTAACAGTTAATAATTTCAGCCTTGTTAACTGTATAGAATAAACAAAGCAGAAAGAATTTTAATTTTCCGAAGGTATCGTCGGAATCCATGGTCAAGTATATGAATATGAAGATTGTTTGTATTTCATGATACTGTAAGAAGACGGAGTTTAACCAGAGAAAGGCCGGAATCCTCAATCGGCAAAGATGCCCCATCTGTAAATTGCTATGAACCATGAGTATGATCGAGATGCTGTAAGAAGTGACTGGTTTGTAATGATGGAAACTTAGTAAATTCACATTTACGGATTTGTTTCGCATATACCGCTTGTAATGCACAGTGTTAATGAATCGTAATATACATCACACTGCTGCGCAATTGCAGCAGCATCAAACTGCAATCAAAGCTGCAATTTAGTAATAACCATTCATTATGCTCTTCCAAATATATTTAGCAGCCTTGAAAAAGACTGGTTGCTGCAGTCGCAAATTTCATTCAATTATCGCATAAACCTTTCATGGTCCAGATAGCGCGCGATATCCGCCCTGATAAAGATTGAAACCCGGCTTTTCTTCCTTCTTCACGATCAGCAACCAACGTCCGTGTGGTATCGGCACAATCATGGATGAATTATACATAAAACACAAAGCGCACATTCTTAGTCAACTAGGTATACTCTGTCGACTTTGTTAGGGAAAAAAGCATTGTACGACCAATCAGAGGTCGACATTTGCGTTTCGACAAGGCTTGACAATTTTCAATAGTACAATCGTTCGAACAATCAGATTACAACTTTCTGCATTTGGACGGGTGCTTGGTTGATTTTCCAATCGATTACTGCAAAAATGACGAAAACCGGTTGGAAACTGACTGAGCTTAAAACGGTTGAAAATGGACAATTTTTGTGACGCTGCCGATGTTTTTAGTTTTTGAAATTGCATCCCTGTAATGAAACTGGTCCCCTGTATATGTTGCCGGAAGACGTAATTCTACGTCAAAAATTGAAAACGGACACCAAAAAATTAAATTCCGGATAATCGAGTCTAAAATTCTGGATAATCGAATTCCGGATAATCGAGTTTCCGGATAATCGAGTCTCCGGATAATCGAGTCCGACCTGTACTATGATAGGCGATAATTTGAAGGTAATCAAAAGCTTGAGAGACTTTTATTTTTGTAATGGGTGCATTCAGGATTTTGGATTTAAGTCCCAAAGAGGTGTTTGACCTTCAATTTTGGAATTCACCTAAGATTACGGAGAAATGACTAATTTTTTTTAGCGAATCAAATCCCACTTTTTTCCTAGAATAAATCTTTGTACTAAAAATGTTTGGAAGGTTCTACTAATTTCTTACACAAGGGGGGCAAATTCGTTGACGCTATCTCCTTTTTCCAATTCACAAGGTCATGATCACCACATAAGAAATCACTCACGCGAGTGAAAATTCAATCAGTGTGCCCCTCGGCCATACCGGAAAAATCGGAGAAAAGCGCAAAAATAACAATCTGCATATTCACCAGCCGCGCACATAGACACACTCACATGGGTGCGCTCCAATTGCTGCCACCGTTGATGGTGTTTTTCTTTTGCGTTCAAATATGTAGTTTTCTGCTGTTAGAGCTGCTGCTGCTGCCTTCCTTCTATCAGCGCCAATATTATACTCACTCGGTTTTCGTTCCTACGCGAAGCTGACCGATGCTGATAGATGGACCGCAGGAGCAGTGCAGAGCACTGGCAGCGCAGCATGAAGGAGGTGGTGGAAAGCGACGCGAGGAAGGAAAGCAGGAGACAAGTACAAGCGCGAGATACGACGAGGAAAAGTGTAAGGAGAACGGACGGCGGCCGTACGAAAACCAAACCACGCGCATGCCATTTATATATTTTCTACTTCTAAAATTCCTCCACCACTGACAGCAGGCAAGCAGACAGAGGCACAATTTGCCCCAATGGCAGCCATATTTCTCTTAAAGGTGCACGTACCCCCGAAAAAAAGAGCGCTTAAAACGGTTGATGATGGTGGGAACATTGCCAACCCCAGTAATCGATAACATGGTTGACACTGACTGACGTTTGCTTGTTCGAAAACTTCCGAGCATAAACGCCTACAGTAAATCTGGGCTTTATTGTGTTTCCCATTATCGCAGTAATCAATTTTTGCCCAACTTCTGACAGCCGATTATTTGTCAAAATGGTTCACACCACAAAACAATCAGCCGCCCATCGGATCACAAGCTTTGTGTCGAATCGAATCGGGCGGCGGTGTGCACTGGCGTGGTACAGCGGCTCGTTAAAAATAAATCCGAATTAGTAACGCGATATCGGTGTAGATTGGCGAGACCTGCTCAACTCACGAATGCCATGCCCCCCGGTTGCCAAAATGGATGAGCTACCATCCGAACGAACAACTAAAAGCGAACCTTCATTTAGACAACCATTCTGGCAGCACTGTTCGCATGGTTTCACCTCACACGCCCCAATATGTCTTAATGCGCGACGACGATGAGAATGACAACGATAACGACGATGACGGCAGCGGTAGAGGAGGCGGCAGCAATGACGGCGAGCAGTAAAAAGGAAAAATAAACGGTCGTAAAATGCAACCGCAACCTTGCCAAGCACGCCACCGTCTAGCCGCCGCTGGATGACACACGACCAGCAGGCGGAAGGGGGTAAGCGTGAGAGTTTTGCTCAAAAAAGAGCGACCGTTCAAGAGTGAGAGCGAAAGGTTGGTGGAATGAACCAACATAAAAAAATGTAAACACTGTGCGATGAGGCGATTGGCACTCATTTTCCGGCACCCACACAACGTTTCGGGAAATTAAACCAGAAACTACCTCAACAACTTACGCTCGGCTGACGCTTATTTACATCGGCGAATGTTGCTACCGAGCCGCCGTGCGAGTGTGTTGGTAGAGCCTGCAGCCGAGTGGAAGAAAGTGAGCGTTTGTTAATGTTTTTTTTACGGATTTTTTCCTCTGCTCTGAGCACACTGCTGTTAGGGCATCTTCAGCGGTGGTCTATTTTTGAAACAATTTTATACTAGATTTACACCAGCGAAACCTGAATAAAATCAGCTAATATAGACCAACTTTTCGTTCTCCGCACCGGTGTTGTATATCTCGTTGTTTTAGAACCGCTGACATCTGTCACACTGTCAACAATTCAATACCCCATGTTATCAGTTTATGAGACTTGTTATAATGAAAAGCACTCAATATTTAACAAACGGAAATTGGATAATTTTTACGCACATTAAACGATTACTTTGGCAAGACACTTTATATCCTCAAAACTTTATATATTTGACGGTTTGACCCAAGCGTCAGTGACATTTCTCTGGATGGATTAGTATGATCGAAAAATTTCTGCTACAAGTAGGGCTTCGGAGAATAGCGAAAGTTATTTGATCGCGAAGATGTTCATCTTCCGTTTTCGTCTCATCAATCTTTCAAAATCTTGCAGTTCTTAAACTTGGATTTGGTTTTGAGGATATTGAAACAAGTCCGCATTGTGAACGTTTTCAGTTCAGTGTCTTCGAGGAACATTTTTCTGGCCTCTTGAGGTCTCCTCTAGTCCCACTACAATTAAGGCGATTAACGAATGGCCAACATATTTGTCATCCTGGTGGCTGATTACATAAACCTGCGGTTATGGTCTTCCAGAATTCCCCCTTTTGCTGGTCGGTTTCCTCGAAGCCAAAAACGACAAATCTGTTCTTTTTCTTCTTCAGAAAAACCAAAAAAACATATTGTGAATTGTCATGAAAAATCTTTGTTTGTTCATTTCCCAACACTCGCAAAACGTTTATATGGAAATAGCTAAAAATGAGGTATTCAATTAAAATATGACATTTTACCCACCTATTGGTAGCGTACAAAGGGTTTTAGAACGATCTATTACTTGTTCCAAAAAGTGACAAAAATAGACCAAAACGTATACCAGTTTCAAATTTTTTCAATTCAGATCTGGTATAAAACAAAATTTACACCACCGGTGCAGCAGTGAATTTGAGTTTGTTCCAAAAAAATAGAACAAAACAACGATTTGGACCACCGCTGCGCCCTTATGTGTGGGCAGCGGATGAACGACTCCGGCGGCGAGACGGGTTCTCTTATTTAGCCGCTCTAATCATGCCGCCGCCGTCGCCTGCCATCGCCTGTTCGCTGGCGCACAACAATCCGTCACGTGTTTTATTAAGCGTTTAACACTGTCTGGGTCGAGTTCGCTCGTTCGTTTGTCGCTCTCGTTCGCCGTGGTTGCCTGCTGTCTTTGCTTACCGGTTAGACTTCTGGGTTGTGGCAGTCGAAGCACGGTGGGAAATTGTAAAGGAAAATTTATGAAAAATAGTCGAATATTTTTTTTGCTCCGTCTGGCTCTAGGCTATATATGTTTTCAAAAATAAAGGATGGGTGTGAAATTCCAGAGATCAAAGTGTACATACAAGAATCCTAAAACTATGTGTTTTGAAAATTTTGAACACTGCAATTTTAACACGTTTTAAAAAAAAATGTACATTCTGGATGCCTGAGAAAAAGAAGAACTGAGAGACTCTTGAATTGAAATCGTAAGATTGTGCAATAATGTGCAAGTCATTTTGTGGAAATCGGTTGATATTTGGCTAAGATATATATTTTTTAAGAAAACCAGAATTTTTGGCTTCTGTCGCACAACTATTTCACGGTGCTACAAATGATTAAAAAATGCAAGAACTTTTAATGCGACTTAGTGTGGGTTGGATTTGAATTTGAATTTATTTTTCTATTCTTCTAAGTGATACATTGGTGTAAGACACAGACATTCCAGTTATTCTTCTAAGTGATACATTGGTGTTGTAGCTTTAGTCAAGGGTTACTTGCGCGTTTACTTGAAGTTTTTCAAATACCCCGAAAATTATAAGTTATGTTCAAAATCCTGTTTTTTACCTTAGCTCACATTTTTATGTATAATACGGTTATTTTTCAACCGATGTTTTATATTTTGGCTTTTTTGGAAAGGCGAAAAATAAAGCATTTAAAATATATGCATATGTCTAAAAAGTTTATCTATATGAGATGAATAGTTTAAAATAAATAAGATGGTTTATGTTATTTTCAAATATTTTAATTTATTCGCAATTTTTCACACATTTTTGTAATGATGGAGCTTCAATTGCTGTAAGATTTGGAAAGTTCGTTTTTAGTACCAAACAAAAACAATAGGTGTTGTTCATGAAAATCTGTTAAAATTTGACTGAGAAATGATTTGATGAAACCTAAGTATATGGTGGAAAACATCAAGTCATATCTCAGCCAAATTATAACAGATTTTCAAAAACAACTGTCACTGTTTTCGTTTGGCACTAAATGTACTTTTCAAATTCTACAGCAATTAAAGCACGTTCATTACGAAAATGTGTGAAAAATTGCGAATAAATTTGGAAAACATTTGAAAATAACCTTTCCTATTTATTTTTAAACTATTAATCACATATAGGTAAAATTTGAAAAAAAAAATCTTATTTTATTTAACATAAATCATCTTATTTTATTCAAAACTATTCGTCACATATGGGTAAACTCTTCAGACATATTTATATGTTTCAAGAGTTCTATTTTTCGCCTTTCCAAAACAGCCAGAATATATAACATCGGTTGAAAAATAACCGAATTGAACATCAAAATGTGAGCTAAGGTAAAAACAGGGTTTTGACAATAACTAATAATTTTTGGGGTATTTGAAAAACTTCAAGTAAACGCACAATAGGCTGTCCCAAAAAAAAAATGGATGTTGAAAAAGTCAAGGTACTCAGCCCCAAATTGAAAGATAATGTTATTTATAGCATTTTTGTAGAACATTTCGACTTTCTAAAAGGTCGTTTTCAGGTTGCCCAAACGTGATTTATGAAAAAATGACTTTTTCAAGCTACAAACCTACTTTTTTGCACTTTTTTCAAATCTGTTCGATTCCTACATTTTCCCATATATTTTTTTATTTTTGTGGGGTTGTTTATGAATATTTTGCATGGTTTGGTTCAGCATCGCATTCAATTATTTGACTCACAGAGCCCACTGAACATCACAAAAAAGTGAATTTTCCTTATAATTTTCAGATAAAACCCTTCAAAACACATATAAAAAAATTTTTTGATCAAGAACTGAAATTTTCCTTGCAAAGCGGAATTCAAGACGAAAATTAACATGAAAAAAGATCCTTGTTATCTTATCGGGGGGCTGAGATATCGGCGTTTTTACATGTGATGGCAAACTATGCATTTTGTCAAAAATGCCACTAAAGCTCAATATCTCCATTGCACAGTGTTTTATTTTGCACAGTGTTTTTTGTTTGTGCGTATCATTTCCTAAAAAGTGATTCAAATGTTGATTATAGCCATGAGGTATGTTCAGGGAAGTTTCAGGATATTCAAAAATGCATCTTTTAATGTAGAAAGAAGGGTGATCAATCCACCAATAAGTGAGATAAAAAATTTACTTTTTAATCAGAATGAGATAGACGCAAGGTGTCTTCTACAAAGTTTTAGGTTATCTTAAAACAAGAAACTTTACCGAAGACATCATGTTTCTATCTCTTACATATTACGAGAAACATTCAGTTTTCTATTAGAAGGCACGAAAAATCATAATTTTCGTTCTAACTTTTTCCGCAGATTTTTCCAAATTTTGAAACCTTCTACTAAGTTATCAGCCATCCAAAAATGCATTTGTTTTCTGAACATTGTTATTTTTTATCTCCCAAAATAAAACAGTTATTTAACATATTTGTTAAAATGCATAGTTTTCCATCACATAGAAAAATGCCAATATCTCAGCTCCTCGATGAGATATCAAGTATCTTTCTTCATGTAAATTTTCGTCGTAGATCCCGCTTTGCAATGAAAATTTCAGTTCTTGCTCAAAGTTTTTTTTATTTGTGTTTTGGAGGGTTTTATCTAAAAATTATTAGAAAAATTAATTTTTTTGTGATGTTTAATGGGCTCTGGGAGTCAAAAAACTGAATACAATGCTGAACCAAACTAGGCGAAATATTCAAAAACAATCCCACAAAAATAAAAAAATGTACGAAAAAATGTAGGAATCGAACAGAATTGAAAAAAGTGCAAAAAAGTAAGTTTGTAGCTTAAAAAACAGGAGCGTTGTGTGCAAAGCCACGACCGCAAGGTTGAAGTAGAATACTTTTACAAGAAAGATAACCCGGCTGCTTGCGTGTCAGTCTTTTTTTCTTTGTTTAGAATTTTGCGCTCCAACAAGGATTGACCATTTTCAATAATATAGTAAGTTGCTTGTCATGATTGGGGCTTGTTTTTAAATTTTGATTATGCGAAAAATTAGTTTTTATGCAGATAATAAAAGTTTCGGCTGTCGTGTTCATGACTGAACGAAAAAATGATTCAGTACGTTCTGAGACACGGAGATAAAGTAAAATTTATAACTTTTACAAATTGAAAAATGTGAATTAACTCATTAAAAAATATTATCTCTTCAG
Organism: Wyeomyia smithii; assembly: GCF_029784165.1. Lineage (NCBI taxonomy): Eukaryota > Metazoa > Arthropoda > Insecta > Diptera > Culicidae > Wyeomyia > Wyeomyia smithii. The sequence continues at coordinate 22,891,556 of NC_073694.1, forward strand.
ATCAATCAAAGAAATAGTTATTGGTTTCCGTTATACTCTACTAATTTTTTTGGAAATAAATATTGAAATTTAGTCCGCAAATATATATTTCGACTGTGACGTACAGTCTTCCTCAGTGCTCATGTGGACTGGTAAAGAGCAAAGCGTAAATCCTGTTTTTTTATTTGTAGTAGGTAAAAATGAAAATTTAGCACCCTTAATTGGAGTTAGGTAGGGAATTATGCGGTCGATTGTTTACCGTACCATGTCTGGGGTTTTTGGGAAGCAGATTGAATATCCATGAGGGGTGATTACCTGCGTCTTTATTGAAAAGCGTGCATGAGTGTTGTTTATAAATTTCTAAACTTTCAGCTACGTCTAATTTCCATAAATTATTAACAGGGCGGAGGAGGTGAATGTTATCCGAAGTTAGTGGATGTTCCTCGTTAAAAATATGTTCAGCCACTTTTGATTTGAAATGGTGTGGTGGGGCATTTGTTGAAACTTTACTTGCTTTGGTCACTTCTGCGAAATGTTCTTTGAAACGTATCCCTAGGTTACGTTTAGTTTGTCCAATGTAAACCATGTCACAGTGACTGCATGCAATTTTATAAATTCCAGCTTTGTTCAGGGTATCAATAGGGTCGTTGGTAGACCCTAATTTTGTTTTGAGTTGGGTATTTCTACTAGTGTAGACAATATCCATCCCAAATTTTCTAAATTTTGAACGAAGTGGGCGTGTCAAGTTAACGTCATATTCAACGGCTACCCTTTTTAGATCTTCTGTTATTGGAGTGAGTGTTGTAAAAGATTTCCGAATTTGAGCACGCTTCTTTTTATCAACAATGGCTTGAATGATACTTTCATTGTAGCCATTAAGTTTAGCAATTTCGAAAATATATTCCAGTTCCTTTTGCTTGGCTACTCCACTTAGAGGGAAAGTTTCCATGCGGTGGATCATATGATGGAAGGATGCCATTTTATGCTGGAAGGGATGGTTTGAAGTGTTAGGTATTACCCGTTTTGTATTCGTGGGTTTCCGATAAATTTCAAATTCCAAGTCCGTAGACTTTCTGACTACAACGACGTCCAAGAAAGGGAGTCTGTTGTTAAGTTCTTTTTCAATTGTGAAGTTTATATTTTTATGGGTACTATTAAGGGATATGAAAAAAGTTTCAAGATCCGCCCTTTTCAAAATACAAAAAATATCATCCACATACCTCCACCATCGAATCGGTAGAAGATGTTCCTCGTCTCTAATGTACTTTCTATATTTGCCATGAAGAGCTCACATAGAAAGGGAGAAAGAGGATTCCCCATTGGTGCCCCTTTAGTCTGTTTGTAAAATTTACCACGAAATGTGAAGTAGTTTTCTTTCATGCAAAGGCGTGAAAGTTTCAACAAACTGTCAACTTTCTTTTTCCAAGTATTATCAAAATATTGGGAAAGAAGCCAGTCCTCTAAAAGGTTTAAGGTTTCATTCACTGGAACGCTAGGAAATAAGGCCGTAACGTCAAATGAAACCATTATCTCATCAGATTGGAATAGAAAATAGAATAGAAAATACAATAAAAGAATGCAAACCCGTTTTGGGTAATGCGTTACAAAATCTTCGTGTTTCAAATCCAGTTCTTCCAAGAATAAAGGGTCTCCCCAAAATTCACAAACCTGGAAATGAAATGAGAGAAATTATCTCAGCGGTAGGGGCTCCCACAGAAAAATTGGCTAAATGGCTGGTAAAAGAATTTCAAGCCATGCCCCATAAATTTCCAAGTCGATCAGTAAAGAGCACCGGAGATTTCGTTGAAAATTTAAGATCCTCGGGTAACATCCAATCTGACGAGATAATGGTTTCATTTGACGTTACGGCCTTATTTCTTAGCGTTCCAGTGAATTAAACCTTTAACCTTTTAGAGGACTGGCTTCTTTCCCAATATTTTGATAATACTTGGAAAAAGAAAGTTGACAGTTTGTTGAAACTTTCACGCCTTTGCATGAAAGAAAACTACTTCACATTTCGTGGTAAATTTTACAAACAGACTAAAGGGGCACCAATGGGGAATCCTCTTTCTCCCTTTCTATGTGAGCTCTTCATGGCAAATATAGAAAGTACATTAGAGAAGAGGAACATCTTACCGATTCGATGGTGGAGGTATGTGGATGGTATTTTTTGTATTTTGAAAAGGGCGGATCTTGAAACTTTTTTCATATCCCTTAATAATACCCATAGAAAAATAAACTCCGCAATTGAAAAGGTACTTAACAACAGACTCGCTTTCTTGGACGTCGTTGTAGTCAGAAAGTCTACGAACTTGGAATTTGAAGTTTATCGAAAACCCACGAATACAAAACGGGTAATACCTAACACTTCAAACCATCCCTTCCAGCATAAAATGGCATCTTTTCATCATATGATTCACCGCATGGAAACTTTACCTTTAAGTGAAGTAGCCAAGCAAAAGGAACTGGAATATATTTTCGAAATTGCTAAACTCAATGGCTACAATGAAAGTATCATTCAAGCCATTGTTGATAAAAAGAAGCGTGCTCAAATTCGGAAATCTTTTACAACACTCACCCCAATAACAGAAGATCTGAAAAGGGTAGCCGTTGAATATGACGTTAACTTGACACGCCCACTTCGTTCAAAATTTAGAAAATTTGGGATGGATATTGTCTACACTAGTAGAAATACCCAACTCAAAACAAAATTAGGGTCTACCAAAGACCCTATTGATACCCTGAACAAAGCTGGAATTTATACAATTGCATGCAGTCACTGTGACATGGTTTACATTGGACAAACTAAACGTAACCTAGGGATACGTTTCAAAGAACATTTCGCAGAAGTGACCGAAGCAAGTAAAGTTTCAACAAATGCCCCACCACACCATTTCAAATCAAAAGTGGCTGAACATATTTTTAACGAGGAACATCCACTAACTTCGGATAACATTCACCTCCTCCGCCCCGTTAATAATTTATGGAAATTAGACGTAGCTGAAAGTTTAGAAATTTATAAACAACACTCATGCACGCTTCTCAATAAAGACGCAGGTAATCACCCCTCATGGATATTCAATCTGCTTCCCAAAAACCCCAGACATGGTACGGTAAACAATCGACCGTATAATTCCCTACCTAACTCCAATTAAGGGTGCTAAATTTTCATTTTTACCTACTACAAATAAAAAAACAGGATTTACGCTTTGCTCTTTACCAGTCCACATAAGCACTGAGGAAGACTGTACGTCACAGTCGAAATATATATTTGCGGACTGAATTTCAATATTTATTTCCAAAAAATTTAGTAGAGTATAACGGAAACCGATAACTATTTCTTTGATTGATCTCAATCACTCTGCTAAGACGCTCGTTATAGATTTTCTAGATTATCTCTTCAATCAAGTTCTTATTTCATCCTGAAAAGGACAATTTCTTGTTCATTTTAGTATGGATAAGATGCCGATCACATCTTTGCGTTATCACTGACAGTGACTGACAGTGATATTTCTTGTGATAAAATAAACAGTGAAAAGCTGATTTAACACTCAAAACTAAACGGCTCACGTGTTGTCAAAATGAGTCTACTTTTCATTGAATGCATTTACTAGTGCCCACTATCGCACAGAGACTGCATTTCACTAAAGTGCCTCACTGCATCAACCACTATCGATGCTGAGATCCGCTGCAACTAGTTCGCTATCCATAGCCATTCCACAGTTGTGACCGCTTTACGCTGCCATTGGTATCCACAGTCCCTGCATCAGCTGGCCCAGCTGCTATCGTTGCTGGTATCCGCTGCAACTAGTGCGCTATCCATTGCTACGGCACAGCTGTGGCCGCTTTCCGCCATCGCTGGTATCCACTGCACTACTAGTGCTGCTGCTAAGGGAGGACGACTGCTGTTGTCGCTGTCTAGAACTATTATGAGCGGCTTCGGCTGAAACAGGCTCTTATATTGGCCTAAAGGCATGTTTTCAATTGCAAGGTATATGATTCTGTCGACCGTGCTTGGGAAGCAAGCATATAACGACCAATCAGAGGTCGAATTTTTCGTTTTGACAAGGCTTGACTATTTTCAATAGTACAATAGTGTGAATAATACAATTACAATTATCTTATTTTGGGAAGAATCTTAGAAGATTTTCCAATCTATTGCTGCAAGAACGAAGGAAATCCATTGAATACTAACCGATTTATTAGCATTTGAAATTGGACATATTTTTCACTTTTTTCGGTTTTAGATTTTCATTTCACATCCCTATGTAGCCGAACTTCCTGAGAGAAGTATTCTACTTCAAAAGTCATTTTTTCATAAATCACGTTTGGGCAACCTGAAAAAGACCTTTTAGAAAGTCGAAATGTTCTACAAAAACGCTATAAATAACATTATCTTCCAATTTTGAGCTTTGCACCTTGACTTTTTCAACATCGATATTTTTTGGGACACCCTAACGCACAAGTAACCCTTGACTAAAGCCACATTCCACACTAAATCACATCAAAAGTTCTTGCATTGTCTCGTCATTTGTAGCTCCGTGAAATAATTGTGCGATAGAAGCCAAAAATTCAGGTTTTCTTAAAAAATATATAACTTAGCCAGATATCAACCGATTTTCACAAAACTACTTTCATTTGATTAGGAATTGAATATACTTTCAAAATTATAGTATATTTGTGGCATGTTTCTTACAAAAATAGACGGCAAATTTAAAATTAAGTTGAAAATTGCGTGAAAAAGTCTGAAAAATTAGATTTAAACTCAAATAACTCAGCACGTTTTATTCATATGAGTAATAACCTGTATATATTTTGAAAGCTCTATTTGTCTTCTTTCTAAAACTGCTTAAATATTGAAAATCGGTTGATAAATGACTGAGTTGAAAAATATTATATTAAAAACCGTATTTTGACCATAACTTCTGATTTTGGGGGTGTTTGGAAAATTTCTAGTATGAGCGAATGTTATACTCAACAAGACCTACAACCTACACTAGGCCACTTCAGAAGTTCTAAATCGCTGTAGCACAGTGTTATATATTGTTAAAATCTGCGTTTATCTCATTACAGAAGATGCAAGTCGAAAGTCAGTGCATGAAAATATATTTTTTGAACATTTGTCGCGCGAACGCGGATACGAAAATCATAATATTTTTCAATCTGCGAGTATTAAAATTCAATTACCTCGACATTTGAAATGTATTCACCCAGACATCGAAAATAGAGCAGAAATTCGTGTGCTTTGCTCGAATGTTCAAAAGGCCTACAAAGCCCTCCCAAATCTAAATCAAGATATACCAAGGAAAAAATAAATGCCTACTGCTCTAGAATCTCGCGTGAAATGAGAACGCCAAAAAATACAATTTTTGCACGTCTGAAATTTGACAGCTCTTTAAATAGTAGCATTGTAAAATAAGTGAAACTGTAAAAAAAATTTGAAATTCTCAACTCATAGCTCACTAAAGGCTTACAATCCAATGTTTCCAAATGCTGCATATTAATATCTCCAAATTTTGAGATTCTGAGAATCCCGAAACATTGAAAACCCTTAAGATGTACATGTCCAAATTCTCTTTTTCAATATAGGGTAAGGGTATCGAACGTTTCCGGCAGGTTTTCTGCAGTAGTCTTATGCAAAAACCTGCCGAAGTAAATTTTCCCGGAAGTAAATGAAAATTTTTAAAGGATAGTAAAACAATGGCGATTTATTTAATTTGGACTTTATTTTTGTCACAGAAAAAGAGACCGAGAAAATGAATCGAATTCATAAAAAAGCAAAAAACATATTAAAAGATGATCAATTCTCGAAATTCAAACACATTAGTTTGGCTGGTTTTTTTAATTCGTTTTCAAGAACGTAAGAACGTTTAGGCTTTCTTCATTTAGATAGCGTATCTTGTTGCAGAAGTTGGCTGCGGTTGGAGTTTGGTTTTATAGTCATTTGGCTCTGCCACAATTTTTTAAGGTTATTAGTCAACTGACCAGTTAGATCGTAAAGCATTACTTCCTTGTGAAGACTTTACACTTGGTTTACTGAACCAATTGTGGTATTATGGGGTTCTGATTCTGACTGTTTCTTGATGGCGCTTTCAAGCTCTTCCTGGAGAGTGAGTTTATCGCTGTGCGTTGTTGCATCTTTCGAGCTCAAACCTTCATCTTATTTGTCAACTATAACCATTTGAAGAACCTAATCAAATTTTTTCAAGTATTTTGTTTCTTTGGAGCAGGTCGGAAATTTATACGGTAAATTCATGTTCTGCAAAAATTTCATTGAAGATACCAAAGAAGTGACATTGTTGTTCCATCTTCACATATGCGTTCATCAGAGTGAAAGAGATGATTCACACTATTAAGAGCCAAATTTGTTTATACAAAATTACGAATAAAAATATAAGAGATGAATAAAAGTCATTCTTGGTCACATGGCTATACAATTTTACTCAGCATTGCACCACAGTGTACAGACTCTGTGATTTCAAGTTGATTTTTGATTTTTTTTGGAAAAGAATATTTTCCGGGATTAAATAATTATCTCCCGAATTTTAATGTAGCGGGAAATTCCATTCCGAGACGTTCCAGGTGAGACGCTCTACTGTCGAAGACGTTCGATATCTGAAGATTCTCAGAACTCTGAAATTCCAAACTCATTGTATAAGTTACACACAATTCAAAAATGTAATTCGCTTCTCTGCTATCGTTGCGAAAGGAAGCATTCGAATATAGCTCCATTATTTTTTGCCCGCTCGAACGAACAATACCGTTTGGTGTGCAGACGTATTACTCGTGTGACAACAAAAGCCGTTCAACAGGCGGAGCAAATTCCTCGCGCCGCCGGGCGCGGGCCTATCCCACTATAATCGAATATTGTTCGTTTGTGTGCGGTAGAGCAAAAGGCTCCCGCAAAAATGGACTGTTCCTGGATATGAAAACAAAAGAGGAAGAGATTGAAGTCTGCATCAAGGGTACCGGAAGCTTAAGACCCAGGTGCTTGTTAAGGTCCCTAGGTTATTTTATTCCGGCCCAAAAATAAGCCATTGGATATTATTCAAATTGACAAAGACCTGGCAAAACAGTTTTCGACCGTAACCGAGATTACGAAGGTGAGACCGAAAAAACTGCGAGTTGTGACTAGCTTGAAGCAAGCAAACGCGGTTGCTAGCTACGGACTTTTCACGAAAAAGTATTGCGTGCCAAAAGTATTCCTGCCAAAGATGTAGCAACCGACGATGTGGTTACCGAGGAGAATCTCACTGTCTGAAATTTTGCGTTATGGGGTGGGCTGTTTCAAGAACCCAATGGTGCAAAATGTAAAGATACTGGATTGCAAGCAATTACATTCAATATTCTTCGATGAAAGGAAGAAAAAAATCGTACTTCCCGGTTTTAATTTTAAATTAATCCAGAACTACCCACCGCTTCTTGGGGTACCAAAAACCTTTCGTTCCTTTCTCGATCGGAAGATGAAAAAGAAGCAGGGCTCATAACATTCTCTGATATTGAGGATTTGATAACTAAAACATTCAGCATATCAGACTTACACGGTGTAGGAGTATCCTTGGTGGTCAAAACTCGTTCAGTGGTAGTAACATAAAATGCATTTGAAGAAGGAATTTTCGTAACACTTTCCACAGCATGCCACCCTATTTAAGTAATCCTTCGTCGAAAACTTAAACTGTAAATTATTTGAATCTCGTTAAATTGATAGTCAAAACATTACTTCATTGAACATAAATATCAAACGAACACCGCTCCATTTTCCCACCGTGCATCGGCGGCCCGTTGCATGCATTCCTAAGGAGAGGAGAGACCCACTGCGTTTGCAGTCAGAGTGAAGTGTTCAAATCCCAGAGCGACAATCAGCAGCAACAGCAGTTGCCGTTGGTTTGCTTATGAGTTGTAGGAATTCCGCTGCGCGATAATCGACCATGTCGAAACAAAAAGCCGAGCGAATCAAGAGAGCGCCGCCGTGACACACTGATTTCCTATGTGCGGTCAAAAAACCGGTTTGCCAGCCGCCGCCACTGCGATGAGCCGCGGCAGTTCGAATTACACTCGCTTCTCCGATTGAACACCGCGACTGGATGGGAGAAGTAGTAAAGAGCGAAAGAGAGCATTTTGTAGTTCAAGTTCGCGTAATTCTCTCCCACTTTGTCGGTGTCGTTTTTTTTTGCAATGGTTTGTTTTTTTTTCATACTCTTCTGTTTTGACGTTTACAATTATCTGCTTTTTGGATGTATGCAGAGTTGTTGAATATTTAAAGAGATAAGGTTATTTTAATTAAATCGTTTTCTCTTTTTCTTCTTACTTTATTATGATAGTATAAATAATACATTTGGAAAACATGAAAAACCTAGCCCTGCTAGGTGTTCTGCGCTCATGCAAAAGTTTTCCCATATTAGCAAAGCATACACACAATTAATTTTGCCGTCTGCCTGTTCTCCGACTCGAACATTACGAGACGACCCTTCAGTTCCGGTGAGAGTGTGTACACACATAATAAACACGGCATAATTTTATCTACTTTTATTGGCAGCCCTGCTGACAGATTGCCACAATCGGATTTGCAACTTGTTCTCTCGTCTTTCATCGCCCCGTGCGCGTGCTTGTGTGCGTGCGTGTTGACGGAGTTCCACCCAGGTTTGAGTACGAGTGACCGCACAGCAGCACTCAGCAAGAGAATTCGAGAGTGAGAGCGAAACAAAAGAGACTATACGTAGGCTACGGAAGCGTCGAGTGCGAAGCAACAGCACAGCAGAGGCGTGCAAAGTGTTATAAATTATATTTAAAGAGACAGAGATTAGAGGTATTATAATACTACACGGTCATGACGTGTAATAAAGTATCGCGATGAAAACAGTGAACAGCTTTATAGGGTGCATGGGGGCTGCGTGCGAGCGTACTAATTTTAATTTGAGTAAAAATATTATTTTTTGACGTAGGACTACGTTTTTGTTTGTTATACTGAGGTACATTCTGTGAAATTGGAACTGGAACTGACGCTAGATTTCAAACGATAATAGCATAATCACATGATAGATAACAATAACCAGTATTTTGTTGGATAGATAAAATGTTGGACAATTTTGTAATACGGTAGTCATCATTATTTTTTTATTGCTCAGCGGTAGAAATTGATAAAAAGTTTAAAGGACAAATTTATGCGATCAATGAACCAATCCCATGCGAGCATTCCTAGCACAGACGACATAAATATACACCAAACCCACAAAAATTTAAGTAAAACCTGAAAAAGCTTTGCCAACGGCCGCATAAATTGACTTACTCTTTTTCATTTCGAGCGTATACAAAAATGTTATGTTGAATAAAATTCAAAAAAAGGTCTCAAAACTGTCCAACCAACCCCAGCCTCTCTTGCTCCGATTCGCTACGGGAGTTACACCGGAGATGATATGCTACTTTACCGCAGCACAGTCACCGACTGACTGACTGACTCCGACTTGGTGGTGGATGACCGTGCTGCACTGGTGTTGGTGCTAAGGTTGGTGCGGTCGGTCGATGAATGGGAATGCAGACTGGCTGCGAGAGTACCGAATCGGGAACCTGCTGACTTGACGGGGCTGGCTAGCTTTTCTGGAGCTCGACTGGTAACAGACTGCGGGAATCGCGCGCGCGGAATCTGGTCTGGTCTGGCCTGCTTATTTTGCCCGCTGCTGCTGCTGCTGCTGCTCTTACTCTGACAGATGTGGAAAGAGAGATACCATTACGGCTGTTTTCCCACCCTGTTCGCACGGTATGCGGTGCGGTGCGGTGGGAACCTATAAGCACTAAAGGTGGGTATCATCACAACAGGAGAAAGAGAGCCGTCTGCTTGTGCTGCTGCTGCTGCTGTGCTGTACGCCATCGACTGCGGCGGTTCAAGTGGCTGTTGTTTAGCCCCTTGTTTGTTTTTTTTCCATCATCCCCTGCATTTTGTTCATTTGCTTGGAAGAAGCGCGCTCGACATCGGCGGAAATCGGCGATGATGTATGGTGAAGCCGGAGCAACACACATTTTTCACGTTCGGTCTCCGTTTCAGCCTGATCTGTGACGGATTTTCTTGCGGTTGGCAGCGCCGATTTTTTCCGGTGCGCTTTGCTTCCGGTTTTCGCCGCTGTGCGATGAGCAGCGCGTCGGGCAGCCCCCCGTCATTTGTGCGGCCAACAGGGTGATGGGTCGTACCGCGCGCTTAGTAGTAGCAAGAAGGTGAGGTGAAGAATCGCAATCAATTTGAGCTCTTCTTCGTCTTTACGGTGGTGGTGCTGGCTTTGAAAAATGATCGGCCGGTCGGTTGCGGTGGACCTGAAAGCAAGAGGGGAATAAAATCGGCAGAAAGGTCATTTGCGTGTGCAGGTTTTCCACTTCTCCGTGGGACACACAAACGCCGTCGCTCTGCTCGGGCAAATTTTCAGCGGTTGCTAGGAGCGACTGGAAAGAAGGGGGTATCTTTGATTTACATTTTTGCTTGTAGCAGCGCTACGAGTGTCTTCGCGTTGTTGTTTTCTTGTTTTTTTTTCTACTTTCGCAATTCCAAACTGTGTTTGAACACTCGCAAAAGATGGCGGATCATGAACATGTCGGAAATGTGGTCACTATTATACTAGCGACGATGAGTAATGCGCTTGAATTAACTCTATATTTTCTCTTTTTTTTCGTTACAGGTGAGTTGGATCTACTGTTAGACACAATTTAAACAATTGAATTTGTTGTACTCAGTTGAAACAATTGAATTTGTTATTTATTTACGCTTGACGTAAGTATTGTATGTAATGAGAAATAATATCCATTTGATCCATTTGATTATATACATTCATCAAATGCAAAAGGTGCAAAAGGAAAAGTTTGCAAAACCCATTTTGCAATTTTTTCCATTAGAGAAGCTCTTTGCTGTCGGTTAGTTTGCCTCTAAATTTTGCAAATTTGAAGTCAGAAGATGTCTATTAGAACTTTAATTTGTTGATTATTAATAATTGATGTAGAGTATCCTACGTGCATCCCGGAATACCGAGGCTACAACCTCACCAACGAATGGAACCTACCTCTGGTCCTATACGTAAGTGATTGTGGCTTTCAAACTGGCAGACAAACATATGCCTAACACCGGAGCGTCTTGAACTTCCAATTCAAGCCTTTTAAGGCTGAAAAATCCGATAAAATCTTCGAGGTGTTAACGCCATCTTTAAGACAGGGGAGGCCATCGCCATCTTTAAGGCATCGCCATCTTTAAGGCATCGCCATCTTAACGCCATCTTTAAGGTAGTATAGAGTCTTTTATCATTTCTGTGGATATATTTTCGTGACTCTTTTGACACTGTTCTTCTTTTCATGTATTTTGAATGTTTTTATCACTCTATAAGCTTTTTGCTGAGAATTATACCACGCTTCATCATTTATGCTCTTTAGGGGTACAAATTGAAAAACCAAAAATTTCGAGAGCGTGACGAAAATGCTGCACTTTCAAATGCTAAAAACTCAGTCAGTTTCCAACGAATTTCCTCCATTCTTACAACAATCAATTGGAAAATCCGGTAAATTGTGATTTTGTGATGCTAACTATTGTACTATTCAAAAATGTAGAGCCTTGCTTAACGCAGGCTCCGACCAATCAGAGCTGTAACAAGGCCTTTTTCCCCAACACAGACGACGCTAAAGTATACAAACGATTCGATTTTATAATCGATTTGCTGTTGTGGTTTTACTCGCTCTAGACCACAAAGACATGCCTACCGGAAGTTTAACTCTCAGTAGTCACGTATAAAAGCTATAATGCAAAAAATTAGTCTTCATTGAACACCTGATTACTGCAGCCAGGAAACGGTTGACTCTTATTGGAAACTGGCTCGACCAGCAACTGATTTTAGCGCGGTAAGACTCATTCGATCGCAGCGTTCCCCAGTAGAAGGACCAACCGGTAGACTGCACAGCATTACTGAACATGTCCGGACACAATCATCTCGTGTCGTTGGTAATTAGCAATCCATAATCGACGCTTTTCATTAAGGTTACCAATCAATTAATTAAAAAAAGAGAGTTAAAAGAATGAAATTTACCGCTTCACACTATTAAATTGATCAACACCAATCGTTGACATAAGACATGGTTTTGTGTTGTTATTTTTCCTTGTTTTTTGTTTTCATTAATCATTATTTGTAATCCCCATAGATTTTAAAATTTTTCTTCATTTGTTTTTGTTTGTTTGTTTAATTTGTTTTTGTTTTTCTTCACTGTTACATCCTCCATTATCATAGCTTTGATTAGTTCTTTTATCATGTCATTTTTGTAATATTTGGTCTTAAATGTTTTGTCTTATTGTGTCAAACAAATCTAGAAGTAATTTGAGGGTTCATTTTTTCATCTTTTTTTATCTCCTTGTTTGAAATTGTAAGGTTTTTTCTCACTGATATTGTTGCTTTTTCATTACTGTTGTGTCATATTTTTTCCTTTTTTACTATTTGTCTATCAATTTTTACCATGCACTTTTTTTTATTTTGTATGTGCTGTTGGTAACTTTTTTTTTAATTTTAACGTCGTTTATTTTACATATTTTTTGTCACTTTTAATTTTGTTTTTCCGTTCACATGTTTGTCATAATTAGATTTCCGTTTTTTTGTTAGCTCTCGTCATATTTTGTTTCGTTTCATTTATTTTAATTTTTTTCTTTGTAATTTTTTTTGTCATTGTTTCTGTTACTTTGTCAAACAAAGTTATAAGTCACTTTTTGCATTTATTGTTTTTCTTCATTTTTTTTTCATTGAAAAAAGTGTAGATTTTCTATCATTTTTATCTTTTTCCTTGTGTTATTTTTGCCATTCCTTCTGCTTTTCAGTGTATATAGTTGATTTTTTCTTGCTATTGTGTTTCACTTTTGAAAGTTTCTAATTACTTTTTAACCTTTCCAATTATTCTCTCTCTGAGCTATTTGGTTTGTTTTTTTTTTCTTTCAATTTTTTTGTCATTTGTTCACCTTCTTCCTGATTACATATTTGTGATTTAGGATTTTGTTTTTTTTTGTTACATTATTTGTCATAATTTAATTACCCTATTTTCTTTTTGTTAGTTTTCTCTTCTATTTTTGCCTTATTTGCTGTTTTATGTTGATTTTTGTTCACATATTCTTGTAATTTTCATTTGATTTTATTTGTTCATACCATTGTGTTATATTTTCTCCATTTTTGCTATTCGTTTATGCTGTTATTTCTTGTCTGTGTGTTAAGTACCTTTTTTATTTTTATTCTTCGTTGTTTGTTATTTTGTATATATTTTTTCACTTTTAAACTTGTTTGTTTTTCATTTACATATTTGTCGTGGTTCAATTTACATATTTTCTTTTTGTCAGTTCTCGTCATGTTTTGTATCTCATATTTTGTTTCGTATCATACTTTTACATTTTTCATTTATATTACATATTTGTAACCTTTTTTCTGTCATTGTTTCTCTTACTTAGTCAAACGAAGTTATATGTCACTTTTTGCATATTTCATCTTGCGTTACCCTTTTTGTTGAAAATAGTGAAATTTTTTTCATCATATTTTCTGCTATGATATTTTTTGTCATTTCCTTGTAATTTTCAATTAATACTGTTGCTTTTTTCTCTCGTGACTGTGTTGTATTTTTTTTCTTTTTTGACAGTTTCCTATTACTTTTTTTAGTTTTACATTATTTTCTATTTGTGTTATTTGGTTTGTTTTTCTTTTCTTTTCATTTTTTTCGTAATTTTTTCACCCTTCTTTTAGTTGTTTGTGACTTATGATTTTGTTCTTTGGTTCGCATATTTGTCATCAGGTAAATTCCGTATTTGCTTTTTGTTAGTTTTTATTATGTTTTGTATTGTTTTTGTGATAAGTTTGTAATATTTTTCGCTTTTTTTAACATCTTTTTCATTTTTATGTTCTATGTTATAATAGTTTTAATTGGTTCTTTCATCATTTCGAATCACAATTTTATTTTTTTTTCTATTTGGTTGAATTTGTAAGCTTATTTTTAACATTGGTTGTCTTACTGTGTCAAACAACAATTTAAGTCACTTTTTGCAGATTTTTGCTGTTTTTTTGTTACCCGTTCCGTTGAAAATAAAATCCTTATTTGTCATTTTCGCAGTTCAAAATCAATATTGCTGCTCTTTTCTTATTGTTTCGTATTTTTTTCCCCACTCCAGGTATTTTTCTATTGTTTTTTTTACTGACTTCTGTTGTTTTCCATCTGTGTTGTTTTACTTTTTTTTCTTTCGATTTTCGTTAACCATGTTTATAGCTGGTGTTTTTTTTTTTTAAATATTTTTTCCCATATTTTCGGAGCCACGCACACTTAATGCAGTTTTTAATTCTGCTGCTTTATCGGTAGTCAAGTGATGGAATCTGCTAATGTTGCACCGTAATGTGAATCATATATACCTACTTGTGTTCGGATTCAAAAACATAATCCGTGGAGAGGCCTACAAATTCAGTCCAGTCCAGTCTATTTTCAATTCAATTCAAAATTATGTAACATAACAAGTACAATTTGAGGGCTTTGTGACCTTCATGGACGTAAATTTATATGCTGAGCTTTACGTCGATGAAAGCTTCGTTTAAATGACTGATTTCATTATTTCTAATAGGAATTTAGAAACTTGTTGCCATGGTCACGTGTGCAGCACCACTAATACTGTGGCGGGATTCGTGTGTGGGGTATTGCATAGGTTTATATGTTTCTTTTATCAAAATTACCAGCTGGCAGTGTTCTATTGAGCATTTGCTCTAGACATTCCTATGCATTTTACTGTGTTCAAGTGCGCGAGATTGAGAACTTTTTACATGTGTTGTTGCAAACAGCAACCGCTTACTGGATGTGTGGACTGTGGTTACGTCTGCAATACGCAAACTACACAAGTGCGTGTAGAGATTTCTGTCAGGTTTTGGGCATTTTGTTTTCATTTCATTTTATGATTTTCCTAGCTTTTGAAAAATAAACTTGAAAAATTATGGAACTCGGCAAATATTGTAATATATTAACATTTTTCAATTGATATTGTTTAAATCTTGGAAGTAGACATAGCACGAGTTTATGTCTATTATATTCAAATTTTGATTGGTTTGGCCTTTTGTAAGTAAGTTCTGTTTGTACTTTGTTTAATATGCATATTTGCATTTTCTTCAAATTTTATGCTTTGAACGCATGGAACTCTGCCAGTTTTTATATTCAATAGGTGTATTAGGTTACTCATCTATAAATAGACTTGCTAAGGCGATATATCGGAATTGCATAATTTATAATACAAACCACGCACTCGTGTACGTGGACCCAACAGTACCTTTACTGTTGGTTTAAATCGGTTTCAAATCGTTGAGTTTTACACACTTTTGAAATTTACTTGGCAAACCATACATTCGTGCGCGGCTCCAACATTATTTGTTGGTTTAACTCGGTTCCATTTTTTAAAGTATAATAACTTTTGTATTTCTGTCAAGCAAACCACAGACTCTTTTATGGGTGGTTATTGTTAATGTGTGGGTTAAATCGAATACGCGTCGTGTGGTATAATATGTTGCATTACACTGGGTTATACCGCATATAGTGCCTGGCTCCCATAGCATTTTATATTTAGTTTAAATCGGTCTCAAATCAGATAGTCTCTTAACAACATACAACCAGTATACGGGAAACATCGTTAGTCGATCTGCTAGGCATAGAATTAAATGTCCCGGTGACATAATATTTGGAGACTCCGCGTTGACACCATCGCATTTCCTACAGATAGATTATCAAGGCGTCATAGGTTTCGGTGTCAGGTCACTTTACGAGAAAGCGATATGAGTGGCGAAGCGTTAAATATCAATACAATCTTCGTAGCTTTCGTAACAGTTGTTTAAAATAAATCAATGGGAGCTACGCTTCGACTTCATAAGGAAGTATCCGGGGATTTGAATATGCTCAAATTTAGTTAAAGGTCCGGTATTCTAGCGTGTGCTTTTTTGCGGTATTACATCATTAAACAAAATGATTTCGGATCACGTTATGATTTTCGCCGTGAATATAAAGAACTCGTAGGCGCGATATTTGTTATGATAAACCCGCACACCGAGCTAAGCGCATCGTTAACCAAAACGAAACCTGCTGCAAACCCTGCCCTTTTCTCTAACATCCCAGTGATTTCTCGTGGAAGTGCAGAGGTGTTCTCGGCTTCAAATAAAGCGAGTATCACGTCAACATATTCCTATACACTCTCCTTCTTTGACCTGCATTCGGATGCGGCCGGCGCTGGTATTGCCTTATATAAAGATTAAGGTCACCAGTTTTTACACATTGAGGATGCATGTTAGTCCCAAGCATCATCCGTTGGTTCTCTGTGTAATTACAGCTGATCTGGCAATAACGAAGTAGCAACCGCGGGCGGTCAATCATGCTCATGCTCATGCTCATATTTTTTCCCATATTTTCGTTTTGCTCTGTCATGTCTTTTAGTCTCTTTTGTCCTTTTATCATCTTTAACTTTTCATCTTTTCTTCCTCTTCATATTTAAAATTTTATATTTGGTAAATTTTCTTATATTCTCGACTTGCTCTGTTATATTTCATAAGCCCCTTTTGCTCTTTCCTTTTATTATTTTTGTGATTCTATGATTGTAATTTTTATTCTTTCCTCTTTCATATTTTACATCTTTATTTCTGCTTTTTCAAAACAATACTGCCTTTCCAAACATATCTGTCCTATATTCAATATTCAATCATTTGAAAAATGTAAAATTTTGAGTTCATTAAAATTAAATAAATCATAATAATACTATTATTTTATGCATTTTTTACATTTGAAGTAGTATTGCTTTCTCTTCCTTATTATTGTTTTGTGATTTTCTTTTACTTTATGTGCTTTCCATTATTTTTTACCTACTTCTGTTATTTGCTATTTGTTTATTTTTCTTCCCTTCGATTTTTTCGATATTTATAGTTGTTTGTTGTCTATGTTTCAATATTTTTTTCAATATTTTTTCTCATTCTCGTCTTTCGTCATTTTTTTTTGTATTCTCGTCTTGCTCTGTTCTCTTTGCTTTTTATTATTTTGTTAGATTATGCACTTGTCACTTATCTTTTTTTTTCATATTTTCAAATTTAATTGTAACTTGTTTCTACTTCTAATATTTTCCTTTTCATTTTTACCCATTTCTGTTATTTCCTGTCTGTGATTTGTCATATTTTAGTTATTCATTTTCTTTCAATTTTTTCATCATTTGTTTACCATTTTTATTTATAGTTTTTGATTTCGTTTTTCCATCCACATATTTTGTTAAAACTCCCGTATTTTTCGCGAGTTTCGTCGTACTGTGAATTTTCAAAATGTCTCTCGTTTGCTTATTTTTATGATTTGATTTGTTTTTTTTTTGTTTTTTTTACTAACAATGTCAATTTTGCTACTTTTTCTTTTTTGAAACAAAATTTATAATTTTGTTTGTTTTCTTTTTCGAATTTTGTCATTTCTTGGCATTTTTTGCGTTTCTCACACACACTTATCTGTTATTTTCCATACTGTATCGCTTCTTCTAACATTTATTTCGATAGTTTTGTTGACACTGTCAAACTGTTTTGTAAATTAAGCTTCTCTGCCATTTTGGTTATAACTTCTGTTTCGATTGTTGTTGATGAGTTTGAAGATTAAGGCGAAACTTCGTGTTTTAATTTTGCCCGAATTTTGCTAGATGATTTTCTCGAAAACGATAAAAATTAGTGTGTGAAATTATGATCGATTGTTTGCACCGCTAACGCATGCATAGAGAAGCAATTCGAGCACTATTTAAAAGGTGGAAGCAGAGATTTTTACGTCTTAAATCGTCAAGTGAAAAGAAACCTAACCTCAAAATTGTGTGGAAAAAAGTCACCGTCCAGTGTGACCTTGATTTCTGAATAAATCGAATTAAATTCAAACATTTTTTGAAAATAAAAAGATTGGATTTAAATGAATCGCCCTACAATTATTCTTTTGGGTTTGATAGGGAAAAAATTCAATTCCATTTCAACCATATGTTTTCATGAATTCGAATTTTGTTCTAATATGGTTTATATTCTACTAGGATCACATATGATTTTAATTAGATTGTTTTACTTGACTTGTTCAATTTCACTGTCAAAAATTGTTAGAGTTCGAGTGGATTTTTTGAAAATTATATCGTTGATTCTAAATTCAAGTACTAAAATCAGTAAGAACTTGGAAGCAGAAATTTATGATATTCAGTATCTACTTAATTCAGCCAAGTAACATTTATTTTAAATTTCGCATAACTGTTAAGATGAATAAAAATAGATTGTCATTCCTTAAAACCCACAAACGCAACCGAGAATTTCATTCAATCGTTGCTGCTCGATTGCTGCTCGGATAATCAACTAAATCATTCAATTTCAGCGAAACTAAAATCCTTGACAGAGTTCAGCACCCCTCGAAGCTCGCCCCACTTCTTTCGAAGTCCGAGCACCAAAACCAGTGTACGGATTTCTACTCGGTCAGCAAGCAAGAGCAAGCAAGCAAGGCAAATCGGGGGTACGCATACTAATGCGCTCACGTCAACATACGCTCGTGCGTGCTGTGTTTATCGCCGCTAGAGTGCATGGCCTCAGTTTCACCTCCGGTACGAATTGCCAGCCGAGCAAACATCTGCCAAGTACACAATAAAACAGACACCACGACCCTGGCCTGGCCTGGGAGGAAGAAAACTTGTTTGCGTTTTCATCGATCCATAATGACCCGAGCGGCGGCGCTCCAAAAATCGAACTGGCTGAAAACCGTTGTCAACCACCGGGTTCAAACCGAAGCACAACAAAAACGACAGCCTCTAGAACACACATAATAAAATAGTTTTCAATCAATTTTCAAGTTCTACACCGACACCGAGTCATTCCGTTTCCGACTGCTTTAAAAGTCAATAAAATTATACACTTGTTCCGTCCTTCTCTGTTCCCTCCTCGCTGACATTCCTCTTCGTACTCCTTAGTGCTGAGCTTATATTTCCCGATGGTGGCGTTCCTTGTGAGAACTCCCCACTCGGATTATAACCGTCAGGTCCGGCTGCGAGTGTGTTTGTAAACCTACTGAAAATGGCCCGTTTAGGGCCTCGCGCATATTTATTATTAGCTATCGCTGGCTATGCTTGTTTCTATCACCCCGCCGCGCCACTTCTACCAACCCGGTGCGGTCATCCACCACCAGAGGCGTGTGGGACGGGACGAGAGGTGAAAAGATAGGAACCTTCCATAGCCGTCACCAACCACAAGCGCAACAATAACATGCACGATTCACGCTCTCTTGGCTGACTGTTGTTTCAATTTTTGTACCACCATATTCGAGAAGTGAAGTGATTCGCAAACAAAGGAATTGATTCCGCTTCAGTGTCGTCCCCGACGGTCACCCGATTGGGAGTACGGAGGTTATATGGCGCTGGGAAAATGGGATTTTTCATCCCTGGTAAATATTTCACCCCATCCGGTGAGAGTTAGAGCCGCTGTTTTTTTCTTTGTTTGAGGTTGAGACATATTCAGCATGACACAACTTTTTTCAACCCTCCTACTAAGCACACGGTGACTTATTCCTAAAAACCGGCACGGAAAACTCCCGACCCTTTTCTTCTGAAAAACCAGGGAGAATTTGGAAAATGGAATTCTTTTGGGATATAGGTATAAACAACCAGATTTTGATTACATTCTGTTCCAACAAAATGTCTCGATACAAAACATAATTTCTACTAGAATTCTTCTAGAAGATCAAAGTCCTTTCATTGTCTAAAATTGTTAAAGCTCTTGAACGATAAATTTCAAGATTTAAATCGGTAGAATAATATCGTTATTGATTCTGATATTAGATTCTGATTCTCGTAATATAATACTGTAAACGTGCAGAAAAGACATCATCGATATCAGTAAGATTAATTTTACTTACACGAAACGAGGAAAAAAAAAGAAAATTCGCTCTAAAATATAAAAAAAAACTTGAAAAAACGGAATAAGCGAACTGGTTATTCCGAATTAACTAAAATGCCGAAGGACACTACTGGAATCCAGAAAAAATATAATGAAAATGATCTGAAGTTTGTTTCAAATTACCTAAGTAATTCTAACTTGAGGAAGAAATAAAAAAAAATGATTCAAACTTCGCGCCTAAAAGGGCGAAGCAGAAATGTATTTAAAATTTAGCCAAAAGTGCTTCCATACATGGATGAAATTGATTCCAAATTTGGCTCACAGCTTAGTTGTAAGAGTTACAACAAAGTTTATGATAAATGATTACAAATTATCCTGAAAAAACTTAAAGTTTTTGTAAACTGGTAACGAGAGAAAAAAAAAAGAAACTCATCTTATTTTAAGTTCCCAACATGAACCTTGTCAAAAAACAAATTCCAAATTTACCAAAAAATAGCTGACAATGACACTAAAACCAGAACATCTATGGAATTTGTATTATGAGCCAATGTATTTTAGAAAGATTTCCATTTTTGAAAAAAAAGGGCCCACGTGATCATTATCATTACCCCCAAACCCCTCCCGTAGACACTCCTTGACTGCTTGAACGATATTTTTTTTTACAAAAAATTAAAAATAACCAGTAAGCCTTCCAAGGAAAAACACGAAATTGTACGTTATTTTACTACTGACCACCAAGCGTCTCTATAGTAGTTTTTGTCGTAGAATCACGTCTTACGGCAACATAAATTGGAGTACAAATTCAGAAACCGAAACCATCGAGAGCAGTTTGCAACTAACTTCCTTCCTTTGCACAGTAATCGATTGAAGAATCATCTCTGCACCCGCCGAGACGCAGAAAATTGTTTGATTATTCGAATTTCTTTTTGTACTGTTGAAAATTGTCAAGCTTTGTTGAAACGCCGATTTCGACCTCTGATTGGTCGCTTCCCCTAACAAGCTCGACAGAACGTTATCCTAGTTAGCCGAGAATTCACTATTTTGGCTATATAAAGGCCTGCTTCTGTTCAAAAGAATCAGTTTAGTAGTGGGCGGCCACTGGAACGGTCCTAACTCTGGGACTACCGAGATGCCATGTAGCATCATATCCAATATTCAATTAAGCAACAAATTGTCCTTTTCTCGTTCGTTCATTACACTTCATTCGAATTGTTAGAAGATTAGAACGCCCTGACGGTTGTAAATTCGACTGCATCTGCATGTCTCAGCACGAGCTGAATATTCTTTTCCTTCAGCAATATGCAACATCCAACAGCAGAGCAATACAATGTTGCGTAACTCAGTGCGACATCTTCTGTTATTTGCTCCCATACGACAGTAGAACGCATAATCAAGCTTCAACTATGCAAACACTATGTTATTGAAAATGGTCAAGCCTTTCTGAAACGCAGATCTCGTTTGATCTAATTGGTCACTTAGAGCTTGCTTTCCCTATCACGGTCGATAATATTATACCTAGTTTCAACTGAATGGCCCTCTGACCAGTTTTATTGTAAGAGGGATATAATTTTGACAAGTCTAGGTTTTATAGAATTTAACGTGAAGAAAGGGCTGATGGGGATCCTGAGAATAAACGCGTGCCTAAAAGTCCGTTGACAATAAAGGACCCTGGTTCTCCTAAGATTCGAACCCACGACCATACGCTTGTCAAAGCGGATTCTTTAACCTTGAGGCTACGAAGCTCCCCGAATTAACACTCAGTGTAGCAAACCAAGCGGCACGAAAATTGTCCCATTTCAAATGCTTGTAACTCAGTGAGTTTTTGACGGATTCCTTCCATTCTTGCAACAATCGATAGGAAAAATTTGAAAATTTTTATTTTAGGAAGCTAACATTTGAACTGTTGAGAAACTTGTAGCCTATTTTGCAACGCAAATTTCGACTAATCAGAGCTGAAAAGATGATTAGAACCGAGTTGATATCCAGAGGGCGGTAATAAACCCTGGACACTAATTCAAAACTTGATATAATGATTTCCGGTTTCTAGAATATAGCCTAAAATGCTCAAATTCAACCCAACATTGATATTTTCGAAACTAGATTAATGCCTGGAAACCGGATCCCTACTCAAGACAGCATTTTGAAATTCAAGATGATGACTTTCGGGTTCCGGAAAACAGCCTATAATGTTCAAATATCCCCTTTATGCGCATTTCCGCGATCGAAATGATGAACAGAAGCCAAACAGTCGACTTCAGATGCCTATTGCAAGAAATACATTAACATAAGACAGGCTGTCGTAAGTCTACGTTAACTTGCGGTCGTGTCTTATACATAATCTCTTTAACTTTTTGTGTTTGGCCCTTAGAATACTTTTTTTAATTAGAGTGGTCTGAAAATCGACAATTTTTAATCTCAAAATTGCAAACTGACCGAAAAGCTTTTCAAGGTAACCAATGAAATACGAAATTGTACGTTATTTTACAACCGATCACCGTGCGTCTCCATAATATTTTTTTGTTTTCAAAAAGTAACGGTGACTTTCCCATACAGTAAATTTTGTCATGGGCTATCGCAAGTGAGACAAGTGTTGAAAATTAACTAAAAAGAATATATGTTTTCCTTCAAAATAGTTGATCGAAAATTGGATAAAAAAAAATCATTTAGTGTGTAGGAAACCTCGTAAAAATGCAAAACATGAAAAAATCCTGGGTGACACCAACGACGCAGATAATTCTAACACCAATCAGAGCAAAATTTCCCGAAACGTACTAACCAAAAATAATTTGTATTTGCGCTTTGGATGTGCCCTTTAGAACCCGACTGATTCGTGTAATTTTATTCGTTTAATTTTATCCTAATATAAGTCCATTTGTGCGTGAAATGTTAAATATAGTGAACGCTCTGATGATGATCTCATAAAATGACTGAAACGTCGGTGGTGATCAGATAGAAATCAACGCAATTTATTAGACTGCAAGCCAGAGTATTACCCTCTTGTATTGAACTTAAAAAAAAAAAACTACATGAAAATTTTAGTTTTTTCCCACTCTTTGATCGCTGTGATTTTATCTTGCCAATAAGTGTTTAAAAGTTCTTCTAGAATCTTTTATCTCTAGTTTTTATACGGTTCAATTTTATAAACATTTTATCATTTTTTGAGTATTTCGCTTCAGACCAGCGTTGCCAGGTCATTTTTTTAAAAATCTGGAAAAGGCAAAATAAAAATCTGGAAAAAATCTGGCAGTCATTTCGTGGGGTGAAAGGTTAGTTTTTCGGATAAAAGTCTTGGGGTACGCAAAATTTGAGGTGACAAAATTGCAAAATTTCGCGCCAAAATTGAAGTGATGACCTTTTTGCGGAACAGAGAAAATAAAATCTGGATAAAATCTGGATCATCCATGAAAAATCTGGATAATCGGACATCAAAGCTGTTTACCTGGATACATGTTCAAAAATCTGGATAATCCAGCTAAATCTGGATACCTGGCAACGCTGCTTCAGACTATCAATTTTTTTACCTGTTGGTTTTTGACTGCATTATTTGTTCTATATTTTCGAGTTTCGGTTCTTGGTGTTTGATTTTTTTTTTCTATTTTCACCTTGTTGTGAGGCTTTAGATTTTTGCCCTTCGACTTTCAAATTAGCATTCCTCGAATTATTTTTGATTTTTGAAATTCTAAATTCGTTTGGCTTGTGGTTTTGGTTATTAAACTTATTGCCTTTAGTGTTTGAATCAATTTTTTTAATACTTTCAAAAATTGTTTTTAGCTTCTTGACTAGTGTATTGCAATTTTTGTCTTTCTAACATTGAATTCTGACTTTTGATTTCCTATTTGGAATCGTTAGACTTTTGACTTTGAAACTTTGCTTATATTTTTCACTTAATAAGTTTTGCTTTATAAGGGGAGTTGTTAGTAGTTTAAGTATTTATGATAAATATGATCAAATAATGAGTATGTGTGGCTAATCACAAATGGTGACTTCTCAACACTGTTTTTTTTTTTTTCATTTTTATATTAGACTTTTAAGTTACGATTTTTTACCTTCATTCTTAATTTCTTTAGGCTTTCGATTCCTAACTTTTAATTGTAAACTTGATTTCAACTCTACCTTACCAATTCGAGCAGTTGATTTGTTTGACTTTCTTTCGAAAGTTTAAGCCGATCGCACTGTAATGTCCTCCACCCACTGCATGGTTCATGGTAATGTACACAGATAAACAAATCACTCCAGAGCTGAAGGAGTCTTTTATCGAGGCGGAACGCCTGCCCGAACCCTCGCGCATTCATGCTTATGTTTATTCGAACAATCGGAATAATATGTACCCCGTGTTCGATATCATATTTACCAACAGTTCGGTTTTGGCATTCCAGAATCATTATACGATTCATTTTTATCATTGTTTAACGCTGTGGTTGCAGCAGGGGAAGGCAGTGGCGGGGGCAGAGGCGAACAGCAGCAGCAGTGATCCGCGTATTACATAATGTGTTTATTCGAACAAAGACCCTCCATCGGGTGTCTCTTCACTAGTAATAACAATAATAATGCCCATCCGTTATTGTGAGTACATGCGTCAATTGAAGGCATGTTTATACGCAGTTAAACACACTTTGACATTAGAAGAAGAGGCGGAAAAAAAGACAATCTCTTGCAAAGGGGAAAAACGGGATATGACAGTTCAGTGCGTCTTGAACTGTCCTACAGGTCAGACGTTTTTTCGGTTGCTTGTGGACTGGTCTTTGACTGCCTATAGCTTCAAAGTTTGTGTTTTGTCAGTGTGTCTTTTAAAGACTACCTGAAAGTTATTTCCCATCAGTCTTTCTCAAGACTACCTACTTTTGAATTTAACATTTGTTTTAACTTTTTTCGTACCACCTGAAATGGCTGGACGGAAAAAGAAACCTCGCATCGCTGCGGGGAGGAAAAGAGAGGCATCTCTTTCTGACACTTCGAGTGTCTGTAGTGACAATCCTTTTGATATTTTGCCTGAGCAAGAAGCTGGTGAAATGGAAGTTGTTAATAATGAAACTATACAAAATATAAAATCTTTAAAAAAGGAGAAAGTTCCACCTATTGTGGTAACTATTTCTTCTGAATTTAATATATTCAAAAAGGAACTTTCAACGTTTGTTTCTGACGTTAAAGTTACCTATCAAATTGGCCGTAGAGGTGAATGCCGCTTATTAGCCGACTCAGTAAAGGGTCGTGATCGTCTTGTCAAGTATTTAACTGACAAGATGTACAAATTTTTTACATATGACACCAAGAACGCCAAGCCGTTCAAGGCTGTCTTGAAAGGTCTCACCAACGATCAAACCGTTGATGAGATCAAACTTACTTTAACAGAATTACTTGGCATAGCCCCTACCCAAGTAATTCTAATGAAACAAAAATCACGAGGCGAAAACAGTCAGAGAACTGGAATTTCCCTTGTTAATTATTTAATTCATTTTAACCGCAATGAGGTTAACAACTTAAATTTTTTTGAAAAAGCACATGCTTTGTATAATGTGCGTGTAAAGTGGGAAATTTATAGGAAGTATGGCGGAGGTGAAAAGCATATCACCCAATGCCGTACTTGCCAACGTTATGGCCATGGTTCCAAATTCTGTAACATGGACCAAAAATGTCTTAATTGTGGAGACTCTTCTCACAAAAAGGACACATGTCCTGTGAAAGAGAGTAAAAATTTTCGCTGTGCGAATTGTAACGGCAACCATATGTCAAATTTTTATCAATGCCCAGTCCGGTTAGCAATTGTTAAGGCAAGGCAAGGTAAACAAAATTCAATTTCTCAATTAAAACCAACTTCAAAACAAAATTCTCCAAGCGTACCAGTGACGCATAGTTTACCTACTCCTTTGCATACCCGTTTAACTTATGCACAGGTTACAGGTAGTTCGAACATTATACCGCCTAGTGTTGGTAGTTCGAAAATGACCGTTAATATGGGTAAGCAAAACACGCTAGAAAATAATTGTACACCTATCACTCCAGCTAATATTGCTACCGAAAATATTTTTTCTAATGTCAACTGCCTGGGGCCTATTACGGCAGGTAAACTTTCTTTTTTGCAACAGGCAATGTTCGATCTTATGAACGCCATGTTGCAGGCAAAATCAATGTTTGAAGCCATTCAAATAGGCACAAATTTTACTATTAAAATTGTTTCTAATTTAAAATTTAGCAATGATTTTAAATAAAACAATTAAAATATTAAATTGGAATGCTCGCTCATTGAAGGCCAATGAGAATGAGCTTTTTAACTTTTTAACAGTAAATAATGTGCATATTGCAATTATTACTGAAACATTTTTGAAACCTAACATAAAATTAAAATATGATCCCAATTACGTGGTTCATAGATATGATAGGATTCAGGGTTCCGGCGGTGGAGTTGCAATTGTTATTCATCGCCGAATCAAACATCGTGCTCTTCCCCATCTTGAGACGAAAGTTATTGAAACTTTGGGAATTGAAGTTCAAACTGAACTTGGGATTTTATTTATTGCCGCAGCATATTTACCATTTCAATGCACACGCGAGCTCAAAAATTACTTTAAGGTGATTTACAAAAACTCACCAGAAATCGTTCGAAATTTTTCATAATCGGCGATTTTAACGCTAAACATCGTTCATGGAATAATTCTCAAAGTAATTCCAATGGCAAAATTTTATTCAATGATTGTTCTTCAGGATACTATTCTATTTTGTCTCCGAATAGTCCTACATGCTTTTCTTCTGTAAGAAACCCTTCAACAATTGATTTGGTGCTAACAGATCAAAGTCATGTGTGTAGTGATTTGATCACTGACTTTGATTCTGACCATCTTCCAATAACTTTTTCTTTATCACATGAATCAGTTTTAAACCCTATGAGCTCTGTTTTTAATTATAACAAGGCTAATTGGGAAAGATACAAAACTCATATTGAGAGAAATTTCAATAATGAGCTTGATTTGCAAAACGAAGTGAATATTGATTCCGCTTTGGAAGCATTAAAATGTGCAATTGTTGATGCCAGGAATTATTCTGTTCCAAAGGCTCAAGTGAAATTTGATTCATCAATAATTGACGAAAATCTTCAACTTCTAATTCGTTTGAAAAATGTCCGCAGACGTCAATATCAACGTTCTCGTGACCCTGTTTTTAAAACTATTTATAAAGATTTACAAAAAGAGATTAAACAAAGATTTACTCTTCTGAGAAATCAAAATTTTGAGACTAAAGTTGAAAAATTGAAACCATATTCAAAACCATTTTGGAAGCTGTCGAAGATTCTTAAGAAACCTTCAAAGCCTATTCCAGTTTTAAAAGATGGTGAACGTTTTCTTGTATCCAATGAACAAAAGGCTCAAAGACTTGCTCAGCAGTTTGAGAGTGTTCATAACTCAAATTTGAATTTTGTGAGTCCAATTGAAAATGAAGTCACACGTCAATTTGATTTAATTTCTTCCCAGAATTTTTTACCTGCAGAAATAATTGAAACTAACTTGAATGAGATTAAATCAATTATTAAAAATTTCAAAAATATGAAAGCACCTGGTGACGATGGAATCTTTAATATACTAATCAAACATCTCCCTGAGAGCACAATGGAATTTTTAGTGAAAATTTTCAATTGCTGCTTCAAAATTGCATATTTTCCCAAATTATGGAAAAATGCAAAAATTACTCCAATTTTAAAGCCGGATAAGAATCCAGCTGAAGTTTCAAGTTACCGACCAATCAGTTTGCTTTCTTCAATAAGTAAACTGTTTGAGAGAATTATTCTTAACAGAATGATGTCACACATCAACGAAAATTCAATTTTTGCAAATGAACAGTTTGGATTTCGCCATGGGCATTCCACAACTCATCAATTGCTCAGAGTTACTAATATGATACGAGCTAACAAATCTGAAGGTTATTCCACTGGAGCTGCTCTTTTAGACATAGAAAAAGCATTCGACAGTGTTTGGCATAAAGGTTTGATTGCGAAATTGCAAACTTTTAATTTTCCGATTTTCCTTATCGAAATTTTAAAAAATTATCTTACTGATCGAACTCTGCAGGTTGTCTATCAGAATTCAAAATCTGATAGATTTCCTGTCAGAGCAGGTGTACCTCAAGGTTCAGTCTTGGGGCCAGTCCTGTACAACATATTCACTTCAGATCTTCCTGATTTGCCTCCAGGATGCACAAAGTCATTGTTCTGCGATGACACAAGCATTTCCGTAAAAGGAAAAAGCCTTCGTGTCATATGCAGTCGATTGCAGAAAAGTTTAGATATTTTTTCTTCCTACTTGCAAAAGTGGAAAATCTCTCCCAATGCTTCTAAAACTCAAATGATAATTTTTCCGCATAAGCCTAGGGCGTCTTTCCTCAAGCCAAACAATAATCACGTTGTCAAGATGAATGGGGTTATTTTAAGTTGGTCCGACAAGGTTAAGTACTTGGGACTAATTTATGATAAAAAACTTATTTTCAAAGGGCACATTGAGAGTATACAAGCCAAGTGCATCAAATATACGAGATGTTTATATCCTCTCATTAACAGGAATTCTAAACTTTGTTTAAAGAACAAACTTTTGATTTACAAACAAATTTTTAGACCAGCAATGCTTTATGCTGTACCGATCTGGTCAAGTTGCTGTTCAACAAGGAAGAAAACGCTCCAAAGGATTCAGAATAAAATTCTGAAAATGATTTTGAAGCGTCCTCCTTGGTTTGGTACACTCGAATTACATAGACTTACTGGTGTTGAACCATTAGAAGCTATGTCAAATAAAATTATTAACAATTTTCGACAAAAATCGTTGCAATCCTCAATTGCTACGATAAGCTCTCTTTATAGCCAATAAGTTAGCAATTAAGTTAGTTGTAAGTTTACTTCCCCTTCTCTGACAAGTAGGTTTAAATCCCTACGAATGATAAGTCCTTATTGCGAAAGCAAACAAATCCTAACAATTAAAATTTCAAATTTCTAACAGTGTTGAGAAGTCACCATTTGTGATTGGACACACATACTCATTATTTACTAATATTTATCATAAATACTTAAGCTACTAACAAATCCCCCCTTAAAAAAAAAAAAAAAAAGGGATATGACAGTTCGGAACGGAACGACGCAGAAAGCAGCATCGTCGACCTTCGATCCCTCCCTGGTGTGACTTTCATTGTTAGTTGCTTCGATTGGCACAGGGTGTCACGATTTCGAGCTCATTTGTGATCTGTTTAATGGCGACTTTACGCAACGATGATTGAATAAAACGAAAAGGTGTCAGTGCGATTAAACGATGATATTTGTTTTGATCGCTTCTCACACGCCACGCTTGCTTGCGGTCGGTCGCCATTTTTGGTTCGGTCCGTTCTTTCTCGGACCGTTTTCGAGTGAAATTATTCGTTTCTCCGTCATCGGCAGCGCCGCCATCATCAATATCATCATCATCGCCTTCAAGTGCGCGCTTAATGTACAATATATGTGCAATGTTGCCACATTTTCTCCACCCAACTCTACTGCGGTTGCTGCTGCTCGGACTCGGACTCGGATTGACTGGACCCCAAAGACCAAATGTGGCATATAGAGCCGACCGACCGTGAGCGCGCATTCGATGACGGGTGACCAGCGTGCGAAAGTCGGCTTCGCTCAGGAGGCCCTGACTGGCCAGACTACTGACAGCTCTACCTAGTAGTCACAATAAATTTGGCCTCTTTCTAGAGGTGGCTAATTGCTAGATTGCTTAGATGTTATGTGCAAAACCGCATGATGTGTGGGGTTTGCTTGGTTATGTCTGCTTTTATACGCATACCTCGCGCTCGCGCTCGTATGTAGTTGCAGTAGTTCTTGTTGTGCGAGCCCTGATTGTGCAACGACCAATTACCAAATGAGTTAAGTTGAGCTTGCGGCGACCGAAAAGGTCTGCAAAATGGCCGAACAAAGTCTTAGGCTGTTGACCCTTGGGAGACACTCTGTACGCCATCTTTGTTCGCCCTACCGTCTGATAGTAGCGTCACGCAGCTTGCTCAATATCTGCTTTTTTCGTTAGCCACTTTCAACTCCATAGGTGCCAAATATGCCTGAGGCTTTAATTTATTGCATCATACGTGTGGCATAAATTCAACATTGTGTCGCTCTTTCCGGTGCTTGTAGGTAGAGCTAATAACTGTCCACCTCCGAATGACCAAAACAGTGTCCAACTCTTCTGTTGTGTTGTGACAACCAGCAGTGTCGCCATTGCAGGCTCTCAATTTCATGAATTTAGTTTTGGATTTCATTACGCGCAGTTCATCCGAATCTGCTGCCCCCATCTTCTTCCGTTCACATACTGATATTGGAAATGGGGGATTTCACGCAAAATCGGCTATTGAATTATACAAGTAAAATAATCATTAAACTTTAAAATTAAACTCCAAAGCTCCGCTCTGATTGTTGCTAAGGTGAGGGCGTCAAACAAAATGTTACTAAGATCTGATAAGCTGCTTTAAGAGGTTCGGTAAAAGGGCGTAAAATGCCTCTTTTGTGCTGACATCCCAGGCCGAGTTCTACGAATTTAGTTTCGGGATTTATTTCATTCTCCAAAGTCGTCCCTAACTGGTCCCCATCCACCTCAACCCGCTCCGAAAATGCTAATTGCTGCGACACTAGCGCGCGTGGACTTCAAACAAATCGAAAAATTGCTTATTTGCTCATCATTAGCACATGGCCGTCCTCCGTTTAGCACTTGGATGCAAAACTCAACTCCGCAGCAATTCAGCCGGTCTGCCTCCGGCTGCCCCTGCGGAATTCAGCGGAAGGTCAACCCGACCGATCCGCGTGCATCACCCCAGCCTGGCCCAGGCTTTCGTTCATTCGAAAAAGATGGTATACATGTTGCACCCTGGTGTGCCATTCCAGGTCTGCTGCTGATCTGCAGAAACCGTGCAGCCTCGGACTCTGCGGACCTGGCTGACCGAACCGTGAACCGGTAATTCAGGAAATGCTCGCTCGCATCGCATCGCAATCGTACGACATAGATTGTCCCACCCCGCATGACAAGGCGACGAGGCGGTGGTGAAACGCGCGACGCAGAACAACCGGATCAACACAAAACGCAGATTGTGAAAGAAAAAGGTTTACTTTTTCTTCTTCCTGCAATTCGTTATGGGGCATTCGTGGTCGTCTTCCCCGCAAGAAGCGATCACGACGATACAACAACCCGGAGGAACGCGCGCGCGGTTTAACGCGCTATAGAGCCGTCGTCTCGGCAAAGTTCAAGTTCAAATAGCTGGTTTCTTGTGGATAGTCTTGTGGCTTGATTTTTTTTTGTTTTACGA
The DNA here is from genome assembly GCF_029784165.1 of Wyeomyia smithii. Classification (NCBI taxonomy): domain Eukaryota; kingdom Metazoa; phylum Arthropoda; class Insecta; order Diptera; family Culicidae; genus Wyeomyia; species Wyeomyia smithii. The sequence goes on from NC_073694.1 coordinate 22,922,710, forward strand.
TCCCGCGCAGGGTTCCAGGTCTAACTGGACTTCCGCGTGAAGTGAAGATGCGACGCCGTCGTTGTTGTCTTGGTCACTGGAAAGGTGAAGGAAAGTAAGCAAATGAGAGTTGAAGGGTTCGCGTTAAGCTAACCGTTTTTTGGAGAGAGCTTCCAGGTCAACGATTCGTAGGCTGTAGCGTAATCGGTGTCACATTTGTGTCATCTTCCCATTGAGAAATAGTTGAAGTTGGAGGTCTTTCCGTAACTGTTTTAGTGTGGGGACAAATTTGGGCCCAATTGGAATTTTTGTAGGGAAACCGCCATGTGAACAACGTTGAATGGAAAATAACTCGGGAACTGGTTCTTTAATACAATGTCTGAGAAGTATAACAAGCTAAGATTAATAAAAATATTTTTTCAACAAACTAAAATAGTTGAAATTTTAATGATCCTTCCATAAACATAAGCTAAGGATTTCGTTTTCTTTGAAACTTGACTGAAGAAGATACATATATTTTTCTAAGCTAAGAGTCTTGTGCACCGCTCTTACATCATGTAAAATAGGTAGTTGAAATGAAAAAATTATTGTGTCTTTTCGGATTGTGTCTTAACATCTTGAGTTGTGAAAACAAAAACTGAAAATAATCGCCTATAAGTTGAAGGAAATAATAATTATTATAAATATATTAATTCAAAAACGCAGAAAAACGCCCCTGAAAGCCTGAGAAAACTGAGAAAAACACCATCATAATTCAAAGTCTTAGTAAATGTTTCTTTAACCAAAAAATATCGAGGGGAATAACCTGGGTAATATGTAAACACTGAGAAAAAAAAATGATGATCTGAAATATCATGATTTCAGCTCCGCAGTCAAATTTGCTGTATTAAGAGTATAGGACAGAAATACATTGGAATTTATTACACTGAATCATCTGAGTGCATTTCAGACGGCTTTTTTAAGACTTTTGACAAAAATGGCTAATCCCAGGTATAAACTTTATAAAATGATATTAAAATTAAACCTATTTTAGCGAAAATCACTCAGAAAATAGGAAAGAGACGCAGATCTCATTGAAACTTCGTTTCCGAGGTGTTTTTGACTGTAGAAAGTCATACCATCCAATCCCGAAATGGCAGCAGCAGCTTAGAGTGGCTAAATACCATTGAATATTATAGGTATGTCAAAAACCCGGAATGATGCCCAGAGGTCGAAAATGCGTGATGTAATTAGGTCGTAAGTTGCAGACAGACTTAGCATATGAAAAAATCCTCTTAAATTCTTAAAAAAAAAACAAGAAAAATTGGCCAAATGAACACAAAAAAAAAATCAAAAGTAGTTTATTGAAAAAATCGACTAAAAAGCAGAAAATCAAAAGTTAAATGTTGTTTAAAACTATGGAAATAAAAGATCAAAGCAGAACATGTCCAAAAATAAAACATTCAGGATAAAAAGTTAGAAAAAAATAAGAATTTTGTAAAAAAACATGAAAATTGAAAAAAATACGATTATGTTAAAATTTTAGAAAAATACACTAAGATCGCTTTTTACGAGGTTTTTTTTACGCAGATTCCGGAATTTACGCGGTATTTTTTTGCCCGGATTTCGGTTCCCCTTCACTCGGAATGCAGAATTAACGCTGTTTTTTTTTTACGTGGATTCCGGAATTTACGCGGTTTTTTTTTACGCGGCACGTATCCCCCGCGTAAAAAGCGACTTTAGTGTACTCCCCAGAAGTTAGAGGAAAAAAAAACTAACGCGAAGAGGATCGAAACCCATGTTGGAAAAATAAATTTCAAAATAGGAAAACTACAAATAAGTAAAAAAATAGTTGAAGAGGTTGTTCATAAGACACGAACGCAAGGTCAAGGGAGAATTACGACAGCCTGCCTTATGTCAATGTATTTCTTGCAATGGGTTTGGGAATACGATCGATATGTTCTTATGTTGATCCTGTTGAAAGAAAGATGAAAAGTAGATATTACACACATTGTGAAGTAGTAGAGATTTTTCTGCCACTCGCGCGTATATCCTCTTTTCTATCTGCTAACTGTTATGGATAACCTATTAGCTGATAAAGTTCTGAAAATGGTAGAAAATACTACCGAGATAACAACAGAATGAGAAACATTCCACCCGTCATGCAAATGTCAACCTGCAATGAAGAGAAGTTAGTTTCTTAGCATCCCAAAATTATTTGTTTGTGCGTGCAGCAGGTAATTTAAACTACTAATTGCATGAATCATGGTTTACCTTTTACGTGTCTTCAAAAGTCCTAATACTCATAGACTGAAATAGAATCAATGAAACTAGAAAGTTTTAAATCTGTTTTTCTCGAAACAATGGATTACGAATTGTTCAAGTTTTAAACAAAGCGAACTAATCAGGGGTGCTGTATATTCTTACTGAGACGCTTCTAGTTCCTAGGAGTAAAAACGCACTCCGTTTCTTGATAGTTAACTCACGATTGATGTAGTATTCAGATGTGGAAAACTCGTTTTTACTATTTCAATTAAAAATATGTGGTCGTTCTTAAAAGGACGGTTGGTTTTAGTTTATAGAAAACTGGGGACATGCCTGTATGTCGACGGTGCCTCCCACACAGAAGGCAGATACAAAACCTAGCGTTGTGGAGGGTGCTGTTTACTCTGTTGGTCCGTTCGTTTTGAAAGGTAGCGAGATATTTGAAATTGCCGCCTGCTGCTGCTCCGCATGCTGCTGGTTGATCCAGTTCCTAGTCAATCATCCTCTTGCAATAGTGATCGGATATACCGCTGCCGTTACCAATATTGCTACCCGCTGCAGTTATCAGCTGCTAATAAGTAATATGATTGATTTAAGCGTTTAAGCAAAAACAGGCTCCTATATAGCCCACAAGTGCATTACCGGTTAACTAGGTAAAACTAGGTATTTCGTGACGCTCTCGATGTTTTCGGTTTTTGAACTTGTACTTCTGTTTATGTTGCCGTAAGACGTGATTCTATGTCAAAATTTGAAATTTGTTTTTGTTGCCAAAATAAGGCAGATTTTCGCAGGAGGAAGTGTCGGCCAATGTAACTACCGGTGATGCTGCCGCTACCTCACAAAGGTTTTATTTACAAAAGGCAATACTCTTTACTAGAGGAAATAATGCCACTGCACCTAACGCTACTGGTAGCCGCTGCCGCTGCTGCTATCCGCTGCTATTTAGTTAGCACCGTGCTAGTGGCCATCCACTAGTAAACTGATTTGAGCAGAAGCAGGCTTTTATATAGTCTAAACAGTGCATTCCTGGCTTACTAGATGTATTCTAAGCCGTGTGATGGAAAGCCAACATTAAGTGACCAATCAGAGGTCGAAATCTGAGTTTGAAGGCTTCAAAATATTCAATAGTTCAATAGTTCGAATAATCAAACTGCATTTTTGAATAAAAACCCCAGATACATACATACCTAAAACATCACTCTACTCATTCATTTATGAATTGTCAAGTATCAAAGTTTAACTAGCTTATAGTACAAGGTCTAAGCTTTAAAAAAAGTGTTAGATGATGTGCACCGGTTTGCCTCTTTCCCCCCTATATGCATTTAAAACTGGGAAATTATTTAATGAAAAAACGCTCTAACTTTGTGAAGAGCGATTGTAGCAACATGCTGTCTTCGAAAGAAACCAGTGTTGGTCATTTTGGTCTAGAACATTATGTTCTTGAAAAAACAATATTTAAAAAGTTATGCTAGAAAAACTAAATTTGAGGGGGATGACAGCGACAATGTTTGTAGTTCAATAAATAGACGTCATAGAAAGTTAATATCTTCTGCAAAGTTTCATATTTTGAAAAGTTCTACAGCTTTGCTAAAGAAACTATTCATGTATCTTCGCTGTATCAAAAGTTATTTTTTTATTTTTATGATAGTAGGCCATGATCAAAAAAATTTTTTATCGACATTTCCGTTATATTTTTGTGAACAATTCTTTTGAACATTGTCTTTGGCTAACATCAACCGTTCAAGCACAAATGAATTAAGTTCGTCAAATTGCCTTTTCCGACTACTGTGCAGCGGTTGCTTCTTTGCAGGGTTGCAGGTTTTGAATGACATAACTTGAAAAAAGGCAGAGCCACTTACAACTTGGGTTTGACATAAACACTGCGAACCAGTGTTGTTAGTCTCGCTCGTAAGCAGCATGCAACACCTGTGCAACATTTGTGAGGTTCTCAGTGCTGCCGCTTTCACACAGTAGAGAATTCTCCATTCAAGCTATTTTTCGTTCTTTCTCATTTTTTTCATGTGCACACACTCCCGTCTACTCTCCTCGTGTGTACTCGTGTGTACCTACTCCTCAACTCGTGAGAACGACAAGCCGGAGACAATTATTTCAAGATGCTTTGCGATGGTTGCAGAGGGACAAAAAATGATAGAGTATCGGACTACTTCGGCAGCGGTTGGCTTCGGCTGGTTTTGCATTAGACTGTTGTAAAAAAATTCCACCGAAGCAGTCCGATATCCTACACGTTCCCCCACTGTCGGCTGTCGGTGCATGAAGCAAAACCGGGAAGAAAGCATTTTCGTTTTCGAGCACAGTTTTTTAAGCACTCTTCCTAGTCAAGTAATTTTAGTCGAGTACTCCTACTCGCAAGCATGAACTCGCGTGCTCTTCTACAGTCGCTGCTACTCGAAAAATAAAGAGTATCTCGAAAGCGTGTGTGCAAATGACTTGAGAAGCGTAGCATATGTCTCGTTCTCAAGCTTCTCGCTCACTTTGCAACGCTGCTGCGAACAGAAAGTGACTTTATGTCGCTGCTTTTCCAATTGATTTTAGTTCATTTTTCCACTGGTTTACATTTGAAAAGGTATCCTAATTATTATACCAAAAGTTTTGTGAGTTTAGCATATCGATTAAAACATTAGTGTTCAAGGTCTTTTTAGTGACTCACTTGATTGGAGCGTTGCATGCATCCTTTTCTCAATTTTAGAAGCAAGCTGGTGGTTGGTTGAATACTGCGTTCCGTAGTGATAACAAGATATGTATTTTAAGAGGACACATTTTCGTCAGCTCACTGAAGTAAGACGTAGTTTTACGTCCCAAAATCAAGCCCAACATAACAAAAACAAAAATGAAGCAAGGCGCATCTGGAAATCGAAATGAATTTTTTTATCACAAATAACTTACTAATTAAGAAAAATATAACTGTTGAAGACGCAAAAAATCACATGATAAATAAATAGATAGAAAAAAAAAACTGGTAAATATCCGCTAGACCAGTAATCGATAACAAAAACGCGAAAAGAGACAAATTTCTCCAATTGACACGAAAAACTTTCTCCGACAATTTCTTGATACAGTCGTTAGAATGTCGTCAGAAGTCATTGAAAGGGTAATAACTATTTGAAAAATGCCACAAAAAATCTAACTACTATCTACTATCACGGTAATGAGAACTTCCATACAATTGTCAGGTACATGAACATTTATTACATTGTAGTCAAAAACAACGGAAAGAAAAACACACAATGGTAAAAACGTTTCAATTTTCCTCAGTATTTTCTAATTAAAGACGTCAGTTTCAAGTAAAACCAAGCAGTGGATCAATAAATTGGAAAAAAGAGAGTTTGTCACAGACTTTTCGAACGAGTTTTACCTGCAAGACATCAAAATCATCTACGCTTATTAAGGGACATTCTATTTGATCTTTTGACACGAAAAGGTTTCGTCAAATTTATCACTGACACAGAAATGAAAAATGTAACAGGAAACTGGGTGTCACTTACATGATTGGTTCTTTGTACGTGGAAATTCGACACTGAAATTTTTCTCATTAACGTATAACAAAATTGTTCTACAAGATTTTCTCATAGGCAAACTAACTCTAGAATTCAAAACTGGAGACAGAGCTAAGATGATTTTTAACAAATTTCGCAAAGAAAACTTATTTTGTGTTTTCATTGGACTCGATTGGAATTGAGGTAAGATAACCGATTATATTATCATCGCAGCATCAGGTAATCAATACAAACTCAATTATTTTAGCAGACAATCGAATATTTCGAATACTTGAGAAGCAACAAGGCATTATTATATAGCGAAAAGGATTTTTATCTTGACTAAGCTAGAATTTATTCAAACAAATGAGGAGCTGATTTACACTGATGATGATGCAGAAATTTTCCACCATAATTTAGGCATGAATTAATTCAACCGAACGTGCATTACAGTTTTCTGGTAGTAGGTACCGCAAACGTTATCGCTGCTGCTGAATATTTTCCCCAAACATGAAGTTTGAACAAACAACGTCTGCTTCATGGCAGCAGCCATGAATTCTAATAGCCCAGTACCAAGTTCTGTACCCAACCGGAATCGGGTTGAACCGAACCGAACCACTCGCAGTCGGTAGCATTTCAGTTCGAAACTTCAGCCCCACAAATTGATTCAACAGATCGGAAACACTTGTCAAAATGCATTGAACACATTTTCATAAGCGAAAAACCAATGTACGCAGAAAAAAAAAACTTTTAATCCCGTTCATGTTCGGGTTATTTGAATTCGAACGACTGCGCGTTGGATTTCTGACACTGGAAGCAGGTTGAAATGAATCCACCCACGTCGTGATCCAAATTTCACTTCTCAGTTGCTTCTAATAAACAGCTTTCCCTTCGTCGTCGGCTTGGGGTGAGAGGAACAGCAGCAGCAAAAAAAAAGATATCCTGATGTGGGTGGTTTTATGTTTCACCATCAAAACCAAGACCAAAATGGCGACCATTTTTGCCTTTACAGCTACGAGGCGAAGTTGGTTTGGTTTGAAGCCCGGTTCAGTTTGGCGTGTTTTATTTTTCCTGCATTTTGCACTCCATCCACGTCGACAAACCGTGGAGGAATAGCGCACCTTCGCTTCCCACCTCCTCCTCCTCCTCCTCCTCCTCCTTCTTCTCCTTCCAACCAACGCCATCCACTTTTCCTCCCTCTCACCCCTTGAGTTGGTAGCTAGCTAGCAGTATCGCCCCCCACTTCCGCTCCTCACCACTCTCTCTTTCACCCTCTCGGGCGGCTCCAAGTCGGTTGATGTACTTTTTTCTTCTTTCTGCGAATGTGAAGCGAGAAATCTAAATAACTAATAGCAAATGAAGGAGAATCTATTTACTGTTACAAGAGCGAAACGTCTCACTTCGCCCCATCTTGACCCCATCCTTCGTGCGGCGGTGGTACTTCTTGGCAGCTGAAAAACTCACCCGCCAAGGCGGGAGCGCACCTTCCTAACCCGTAAAATTACGAAACTGGCCGCCGCCGCTGCTGCTGCGAGCGACGACGACACGATCTCTGCCATTTTGCAAAATAGAAAAAAAAAACAGATACAAAAACACCCAGCGAGAAACAAATGCGCGAAAGCGGTCAATATAAGCTCTAGATGTCAGTGAATGGCCCCGGAGTAGCAGCATAATGCTACGGAATTTGCTGCCAGCGCTGCTGCCAGGTTCAACCTGAGAGTCCAACACGACGCCGCTGGGGGTTGGTTAAAAGGTTAGCAAAGGCATCAGGTCAGTTTGGTAATTAGGTTTGAAAAGTTCAAAACCAAAGTGGGTATCGATCATTCTACCGAACGATGATCAAATTGTGCTGATTTACTTCATCCGAACCAATTTTGGATGAAAGGGTAATAGAGTGTTTTCAAACTGAAAACCACATTCACATTCACTTAGAGTTGATTACTCGCTGGCGACAAAATGTACGTCAACGCGGGTGTTTCTCTAGACCGTTGTTCACGTAGGGGTAAACAGGGTAAGACCGCCCACCGTAGTTTTACTACCAAGTTATAAAATAATTGAAAAATTTCTTTAACTTGTCTATTACAGTATAATTACATAACATTTTGCACGTTTTTCTGTTTTGATACTGCACGAACGGTCGCAGAAATAATCAAAAACAACCTTTCAGCTGGCAACCAGTCAATGCGCTATTGCTTTGCGGCAACGGGACTTAAGGTTTTTCAGTCTAAAAATCTATTGTTTTCTTCGTGAATATACGTTTAATCGCTTGCCTGAATCTATCTTCTTTCGAAAATATCGAAGGCCGTGAGTAACCTTGTAATTTTGACAACTTTTTCGGTCAAATATGAAAATGTTCCACTGGGGGTAAAGTCGCCCACTATACAAGGGGTAAAACCGCCACGAATCCAACTGCTTGTTGTTTTACTTCAAGACCCAAATGCCTCGACACTACAAAGGGAATATTTACAGGATCAGTAAAGCAACTTCAAGCCACATAAGACATCGATGTTAATCGACCATTTTCGATTTGGTTTAAGCTTTTCTAGTAATATATTTTAACAGGACTTATTTTTGAAAAAAGTAAACCTGTGTGAAAATGGTGTTAATGAACCAAAATAATTTTAGAGCCAGGACGGTGTGTTTGATAGGTATGACGTCTCCGGCAGAATTGAAAATAGTATTTTTTCACTTTCGAAAAAAGTACAAACTCTAAAAAAATTTAAAGAAAAAATATAGAAATAGAGTTAAAAATATATTTTTTTTTCAAATTTTTTCGAAAAAAACATGTTTTCGCCTGTAAAATCTACAAAAAGTAAACTAAAATTTTATGGTTGTTGGATCATGGAGTAATAGAAATATGAATAGCTCAATTTTTGTGAGGAATTTTTTTTGACGGTTTATTTGGTGAATAGAGTCGTTGGTAATTTTGTTTTTCAAAAAAAAACATAGAAAATTGAAAATATAAATAAATGGAATAATAATTATTAGTATTTTTCTATACATAATAAGTCTTCAAAAAAATCATACTGATAGGTTTAATGAGTTTTAATTTTTAGCTCAAAGATAGGTATATTATGAATTCAATATCTTGAAAAACCCCAATTCTGAAAAATCTATTTATTTTGAAAACCCAAAAAGTTACCTAAACATTGGTTTGAACTTGAATAATCAGAAAACAAAAAAAGTTAAAACTTAGAAAAAAAATTTTTTTTTCAGATTTTTCACAGTGTATATTTTATTTAAAAAGAAAAAAAAATACCATCTACAACTTTGTTAGAGACACTATACCGATAGAATCAACCGTTTCGGCCCTAAAAATATTGTTTATCCTCAAAAAATGGTGGGCGATCTTACCCCGCTGGTGGGCGGGCTTACCCCGCATGAAAAAGATCTGCACATTTTCAATGAATTTTTAAAATTTAAAAAAAAGCTGGAAAATAAACAAAAATATTTCAGTTCTTATTTTTTAGATGCGGGTATTGAATAGAAGAACCTCTTAGCGAAGAAAAAATGAAATTGCAGCCGCAATTTTTTTTTCTATAAACAGAATTGCTTAAGGGGGCGGTCTTACCCCGCTTACCCCTACTTACATTCATCCATTTGGTGGGTGATTGGTGTCGCACTGTGGCCGTTCTTGAAGTAACAGTCGGACACAATCCAGAAAGAATATTTATAGTAAAATGAATGAAAGTAGAAAATTATATGAGAGTATTCAATGCAATTATTAAAAAGTCTCAATTTAACACAAAGAATTCTAAAAAGTCTAGCACCACGGAGTGCAACTACCGGGCAGTCTACCCAAGCTAATCTAAGCTAAGAATTCTAGCAAGTCCAGCATAAGACAAAAGGGATTCAATTTTTTTTACAAACACTCTCAGGTTAAAAAAAACAGTGTTTCAAACACAAGAAAAAAAGATCAATTGAGTAGAAAAGTAGAAAAAATCTGGAAGGGTCAAAGAGCGGTGAAGACGGGTGCACAACGTACAAAGAAAATGTGTCTGATAATTTCACAAGTGGCACATCGACGCAAAAAGCAAAAAAAAAACTAGTTAGAAGAATTAAATAATAAGAACAAGAAAAAAGTTATTTAAAACAAAAGCAAACAGAATAGGTAAAAATGGATGGAAAACATTCAATTCAATGATCATACAAATAACACTCAAAAGAAAACATTATTTTTTGTTATTTATTTGAATACATTTTAAATTATTTAAATTTAATCCCATTTTCGTTGTATTTTACTGAGTTTCCAATCCATTTTCCCAACTTTTTGGTAATTGTCCATACACTTTATGTTTATGTAACTTTACGTTACTTTACAGTACTCTCTCTTAGTATTCTCTAACTCTATGTTTGTTAACTTATTAGTATTTTTTGACCCGACACTTCGTGCTTTTTTCATGCCGTATTGGTAAGTTTTTGGCTTTTTTTATCTTTTATTGTTATTTTTTAGTAAAAAAGCGCATTCAATTTTTTTTATTCTTTTGATGGCTTCTGCGCAATTCTTTTGTTCACTGGTATTTCTATTTTTGCCAAATTATTTGAGCGTTTTCCGCATCTGTTGAAGTGTTTTCTGCATTTTTTTTGTGTTTTATATTGGTTATTAATTTAAGAATCATTGAGAAGAAAATGTAAATAAGTTGAAGTGATTGTACACGAGACACGACCGCAAGATTAACGTAGAAATATAACGGCCCCTTTTTTCTAGAAACTTAGTCACCTAGTCTCAAAATGATATATTAGGTCGATTTTTGATCTCTGTGCATCATCCCAATTACGGAAATACCCATTTTAGTTGGCACTCGGCTGTTCGACTATTTTCCACATACCGGAAAACACCATCTTGAAACTCATAATGCTGTCCTGCCTCTGATCGATTTCCTGCCTCTGAACATCATCCCGATAACCCTTATTGGATAGTATTTGGCTTTGTTTTCAGTTCTACATTTTTCAATAGTACAATCGTTAAATCACAATTTTCCGTATTTCAGTGGACGCGGTGCTAATTTTCAATCCTCGACTGCCAGAATGAAAGAAATCCGTTCAAAATATTTAATTGGACAGTTTTTGTGATGTTCAGATTTTCATTTTACACTCTCTCTCTCAGAACATTGCCGTAAGACGTAATTCTACGTCAAAAAGCAATACATTTTTTGTAGGGAATGATAAACAACTAGTCAAAACTCCACCGTCCTCATCTCGTGCTGCCATGTCTGGAATGAAAATGAAGACAAATTTTCCGCACACTATCTTTTAAATAGAACCGTGAAGACAATTTTTACTAAAAGGTGGGGTCACGCAGACAATGGAATTACAATAAAAAACACCTTCAATATTGTACCGGCCGCGTGGCAACTGAAACTAAGAAAATAAAACTGTTGATATTTATTGTGTTTTCCTTGGAATCCAATCTAAGAAAAATTTCTAATCGATTGATATTGAAAACTTTCGAATCTGATTAGAGAATACTGGAATATAAGCGCGTAAGACCTGATCCATTCTTTAGCAGATGTTTATTTATGCTGACCCGTAGACGATCGTTTTACATTGAAAAGGATCACAAACGAAGGCCTGAAACCGCAGAAAACGCCACCAAATGTCATAAATAATACCTGAAGGATCATTGAGTCTAAAACTGTTAATTCCAAATTGTAAATAACTAAAGATTTACTAAAAACGTAGATTTACCAGAAATGTAGGCTTTGAACTAGGGGCTATTGGGCAATTGCTTATAGTAATGGTAGAACAACAAAAAAAATGAGCTCTCAGATTTTCTAAAAACCGCCTAGAAAGGTCGAACAAACAGAAAAAAGAACCTTGAATTCTTTAAAAGTTCGTTCGAGTATAACTCTCCTATTTCCACCTGTGTGGATAATTTACAAGACACTGTCCGCAAGCTGTAATAGTCAGAACTATCTGTATGATTCTTAAAAAATGGTAAAGAAATACATTTTTCGCAAAATGGCCAATACATGGGCTACAAATGGCGAATAGAGGAATGCTATGGCCAAAATAGGAACCAGATTTTTTTTATTTGGAAAAAGGACACTCAAATAAAGCGAACAATATCTTTGGTGTGATCATTTTCATTCTATTTTATATGGAAAACATAAAAAATTATTGTATTATGGGAAACAATGTTTCTGAACCACCGTTAAAATTCGAATTTCTTAGACCGGAATCGAAGTTGAAGTAAACCCTGGTGGATGCGATTTTGGAGAAAACGCTCTTTTATATATCAGAAGCTCAGAAAAAACACGAAATTTCAATGATAACAACATCGATTTTGTCCGGGCTCCGGCCACTATGCATCGGTGGCCCGTCCACCGGAGAGTTTTAGTGAATAAGAAGGGTGGGGGAGGAGGCACCACATACAGTAAACAGCAACATGGAGCCGAACTCTGCCACAGTAGTGTAATTGGAATGTGATATTTCATTCCATTTCGCATTCAACGGCTATTTTTTTTTTTTTTCATTTCATTCCACCAACCAAAGCTCAAGCTGCTTTGGTCGTCATATTGAGGTTTACTGCGCGCGAGTACGCGCCGCGAGAGATCTGAAAACTGTTACTAAATCAAAACAACAGTTAGTTGATCTCCACCGCAAGCCACCTCCTTCTCCTCCTCCTTCTTCCTATCCTATCCTGCCCCTTGCTGAGCGTGGTTGCAGCACGTAGTCAAACGAGCATTCGGCAGGAAAATTATACTTCATCAAATATGGCTGCCGCAAAACACTGCTATCTAAAATGTGGGAATTGACCGAAACAAAGCTATAAATAGACGAGATGTTTTCTAATGACAGGACTTTTGCCCTTTCTAAGCGAAGAAAGACCGCAGAGCTGCCTGTCTCTTAGCGGGGAAAGCCATGGCGACCGTGTCTGAATAGCCTATCACTTCAACAGACAGGGGGGTCAAATATGGTACTTGGATTACAGTCGATACGCGAATCGTTTTTTTTTGTTGCTACTGCTGCTGTTGTTGTTGCTGTGGAAGCCAACTTGTCGAGTGCGCGCAAAGTGGCAACAGTGTGCGCCAAGTCAAAACTGCAGCATATTAAAAAGGTAATTGAGCACAAAGAGATTGCGATGAAATTGAAACTAAGTGTGGCACTGGTCGAAAAACACGCGAGCAATGATTCACGATCCAAGAGGAGCCCAACGCGGTTTATTTTCACTGTGCACCTGCGCGGCGATCTAAATCACCCTTCGCCTCCACCATCACCATCACCGCCAATTGTTGGTTGGTTGGTTGGTTGGTCAAGCCCTATTTAAATGAGCAGATAATTCACTCGTCAGTTTATTTGCACACGCAAGCGATTCTCCCATACGATCGCGTCAATTTACTGTAGCGCTCTTTCTCTCTACGGCCCGCGAACGGCGAAAAGCCACTTTCATTCGAGTTTTTGCTCGCGTGGCACTTGAACTCGTCTTCGCCACTGCTCCGCACTCTGTTGTTGCAAATAGAATGATAATTTTATAGCCCAATTAAAAATGTAACGTTGATAAGTGCGAACAGTAGCGTTTATTTACAGCAGGTAATTTTTGCATACTGTGGACGTCACATGGACCTAAACCGTGTGAAGTCAAAGTCATATCAAGTTAAGGCTTTTTTTCGCGGATTTAAGGTTTACTAATCTAGACAGTTGTCAGAAAAAAGTCCCTCTTTTTTCAATGAATGCTTAAAAATATGACAACATCCAACTTTTTAAGATTTTTTACTGGCGTTATCGGGTCATAGCCCATATTTTATTGAATCTGGATTTTAACAACCTATGAACAAATCAAAAACAAAATATTGATTAGAGTCGTCCGTTAACCAATAAAACTCTAAGCTTTTCTATAAAACAAAATTATTTTCAGCAAGTTGCGGAAATTCCCTGGAACCTTGTATATCAAACAGACTCTGAAAAATTCAAAAACGTTCAAGATTTCATGGAAACCCTCGGAATCTCAGTACTCCCAGAATCTTTGGAAATGAAATACAACTTTTTTAAATCCAAAATATTCAAAATAGAAAAAAAAATCTCATATTTTGTAGCCGTAATTGAAATCATAATTTTCAAGATCCTGAACAAATATAATCCCTAAGCCCTGAGAAATCTCAATGCGAAAAAACGCATTGAAAGTTACATGAATGGCAAAAATCCAAAACGTTTTTAATTTATTATTATTCTCTTTAAGGCCTCAAAATATTTAGGCAGTATTGGAATTTCAAATTGTTGTCAAGGATAGAATTTTCAAAATCTCAGACCTCCTAGATATACTAGAAATTGTAAAAAATACATAGCTGCTAAAGCTAAATTATAGATATGCTGATTAGGCTCCCAAAAATCTTCAGGCCTCGAAAAAATTAAATTTTATACAACTGAAAAACGTGAATAAATATAAAATAAAATGATACAAACATATTTCAAATGTCGATTGCAAACAACAAAAATAGAGAATAACTACAATTCAGAGAGAATTTTATGTAACTATTATTAGGCAAGCATATGCGTCATTCCATACGAAGTCATCAGTTTATACGATATAGCAGGAAAAACAGAAAATTGTCAAGCAAGTCAAAATTGAAAGTTGAAAGGAAACACAGAATTAGACAATCACGATATGGGTCATTCCATACGAAGTGTACATGCCACTTGGAAACGACCATCACAGATTTTGTTCAAAGTTGGGGGAATTATTCATCTACTGTCTCTTTGGAAAAATCCCAATTTTGGTGTCGATTGGAATACCCCCGCTCTCCAGGACCACCCCCTTATTGCAAAGTCGCGCAATTTTCGTCAAAAATCTCTTTTTTCTTTTTCTTACAATTCATAGACGTAAGATGTCCGAAAAATTCTGATAGATGATTTTGAAGAAAATAAACCAAGGAATCCAGAAAACATATAACTTTTGATCGGAAGTGTTGCCAGATAAATTATTTTTATATTTGAATTTTAAATTTACATTTTTCGGCAAAAGCAGCCTTTTAAATTTTAAATTTGATAATTTAATCGTGTTCCTTGGAAAATTTCACGTAAGCAACAACTATCATCCCGAGGTAATATGAGCCAATCTAAAGATATAGCATTTTTACGAAAATAGTTGTAAATTTCGTAATTAATTTGTTTTATAATTTATAGACGTAAGACACCCGAAAAATAGTGATAGGTGAGTTTTGAAGAAAATAAACCAAGGAATCCAGAAAAAATATTGTTTTTGACCGGAAGTGTTGCCAGATAGATTATTTTTGTATTTTAAAACTGAATTTGCATTTTTCGGCAAATGCAGCTAATTTTATTTTAAATTGGATGGTTTCATCGTATTTCTCGGAAAATTTTACGTAAGAAACACGTAAAAATGTTATATCTCGAGATTGGCTCATATTACCTCGGGACGATAGTTGTGTCCTACTGAAAGTTATATTTTTTCTGGATTCCTTATATCTTTCTTCTGAATTCCTTGGTTCATTTTCTTCAAAAATCACCTATCAGTATTTTTCTGAAATCTTACGTCTATAAATTGTAAGAAAAAGAAAAAAAAATATTTTGAACAAAAAATGCGTGACTTTTCTACAGAGTGGGGAGTGTTCCAATCGACACCAAATCTGGGATTTTTCCAAAGCGACAGTATATGAATAATTCTCCCAACTTTGAGCAAAATCTATGATGGTCGTGTCCAAGTTTGCGCTTTTCCGTGGTCACTTCGTATGGAATGACCCATATATAAAAACTATCTGATGTAAAAACATCAGAGAGAATATGATGCAAACCAAAAACTTATTAAAAATTGTTGAATGACTAAAAAATCAGATTAAATGAATGATTTGTTAAAATCATTAAACAAAAGGTAAACCCCAAACAAACAGACGTGCCTCTTTGAAGAAAAATCTTGAAAAATCTTCGTCCTCATTCGAAACGTTACACTCATGCGCCACCATGTCAGCTTATTGCCTACTAACTTATTTCGTAAAACGGCTTTTGTCTTTGCTAATGGGAGTGCGAGCTTGCTTAAATCAATACCAGCGGCATTATTAACGGTTTTTGTCTTTGATAATGAATGTGCATGCTTTCCTATAGCGACAGTAGCGGCATTACAAAAAAAATCGTTATTTTTCTGGTCGATGAAATCGTCATCGAGTGGCACTTCTGTTTGTCTGTGGTTAAACATTCAAAAAATGATGGATGTTATCAATTGGTGGATGAACGTGCAAACGAAGCTAATAAATGGGTGAAAGAAGATTAGAGGGAACCGAAGAACATATTATAAAACACTCAACTGAAAAAAAAAGATTCGCGAACTTTAAAGCAATCAAATCTAGAATTCAAACGTTATCAATTGAAAGAAATATTCTGAAGTCATAGGCAGAAATCCAGAAGCACAAGCCGAGTTGCAATAAACATAAATTAAAATAAAAAATTTAAAAAGTAAAACTCGAAATCAAATGAGAAAAATAGGGGAAACCCAAGCTTCAAAATCGAAAACCTGACTGTCAAAGCCAAAAGGAAGTAAAAAAAATAAAGTCGGTATTCAAAGGTTGAATTTGTCTTCTCTCGAACTGCAAAGCTGGTCGTTTTTCTCATATCGATAAAGTTAAGAGAATAATTCAGTTATTCTGTTCTGTTCTTAAACACATCTAACTTTACGATGTTTAAACTCTACATTAAACGAACCATCAGTATTTCCGTAAAAGAAGCCGCTTTTTCAACATAATTTATTTTTGTTAGCCTTGAAAGTCGCCATTGAAAAGTGGGTTACCCATGGATGCTCCTATTGTTTGTTGAAAGAAGTTAGCCCTAAGTGATTTGTTCTGAAACAAAGTCGAATTAACTTTAAAATAATTACGAATCTAATCTTCGTTTTGTACGTTATTTTATCGTATTACCTTTTCTCTGAAAAACGTCGATTTACATCCAACACATTTAAAATTATGTTCAAACTTAAAAATTAAGGTCAAAAACAATAAATCAAAGTTTAAAGATATACTGCAAACATCCAGACTCTGAAGGTACTAAATTCAAAAGTCTCTCGTTAGTAATTAAAAACATAAATGCAGCAGACAGCCAAAAAAAAACTAATAACAACTGTTGAGTATAGTATAGCAAAAATTAAAAAAAAAAGAAATTCTGAAGTCAACCACCAAAAGGTTAAGTTTGTCAGTCCAAATATAATCCAATATCAAATATGCTAAATATTAAAAGTAAATAAATATGCATATAGAGTAAAAACTCGAGAATCGGAAGAGTAACAATTGAAAATTGAAATTAAAACATCCAGGGAATTCAAATTTTTAATTCCAAGATTGGAAATAGAACGATAATTTACAAAAAAAAAAACGATAATGTACTGAAAAAAAATCAACAGTCAAAAATCCTTGAACAATGTGTCGAAATTTCAAAAAGAAAAAAAAAACAAATCCAATAAAAATAAGTAATTGTGATGAAAAGTAAAAAAAAACAGATTTAAATCTAACGAAAAAAAAATCTAATCGGAGTCAGAAGTTTGAAAAAAAAATCCGAAATCAAAAGGAAAAAGTTGTGAAAAATCCACCAAATTGACGTAGTACTACTCGACAAATTTTAGCAATCTGCAATGCACAATGGTCCAGAAACCAAATTTAGGGGGAAATTTGTGTCTAAGGCTCTATAGCAACATTTTAAAGAAAAATTTTCTTCTACAAAGTTGTTACATATGATAAAGCGCTCATTGAAAAATTATCAAAAATTAGGGTGACCAACATCTTCGATGCAATCAAGTAACTAACTAATTTATCTTTGTAATTTAAAGTAACTTTGTAAAAAAAAGTTTTTCTCTATCTTTGAAAACAACCGATTTATATTGAAAAACACATTTTACCCTCTAACTTTTTCATTTCAAGTTTCATCTCAAAACTGTCTTTGAACGACTTTTAGAGCTTTTTAAGAGAAACAATTTGCAACGCTGACATCGTGAATATCTCAATTTTACTCAACGTTATTATTATTTTTCATCAAAAAATATGCGTTTTTCATTTGTATGTCATTCATTTTGGGGCAAACATAAAAAAATATCTCTTGGTCTCATTTTGAAGGGCATACTTGACTCTATAAATGGAGGAACTTTTAGAAATATGTTATTTTTAAATTTGAGTAAATTCAATTTAAAAACAAGACGAAAATTTCAATAATTTTATACATTATGCATATAAAAGCACCCAGATTTATTCTTTGGTGCTTTTTTTTATAACTAGACGTAATTACCTTTAATTTGACCCAAAAAGATCGAAAATCGATTAACTGGTTCAAAAGTTATGAATTTTTTTATATAACATACATCGAATATAGCCGTTTTTCATGGTCACCCTATTTCGGAGCTGGTCCCATTAACAACCCAACGAAACAATACGGGTTTGATTATTTTCAACATAGATGCATCCCTGCGATTTTGAGCACAATTGAAGCACTTTGCGTGACCAACTTCGAAATAGGGTGACCATAAAAAACGACTGTGTTCGAGATATTTAATTTTAAAAAAATCCATAACTTTAGAACCAGTTGATCGATTTTCGAACTTTTTGGGTCAAATTAAAGGTAATTACGTGTAGGTATAAGAAAAAATACCAAAAAAATAAATCTGGGTGCTTTTATATGCATAATGTATGAAATTATTGAAATTTTCGGCTTTTTTTTATAAATTGAATTTACTCAAATTTAAAATATAACATATTTCTAAAAGTTCCTCTATTTATAGAGTCCAGTATGCCCTTCAAAATGAGACCAAGAGATATTTTTTATGTTTGCCCCAAAATGAATGACATACTAATGAAAAACGCATATTTTTTGATGAAAAATAATAATAACTTTGAATAAAATTGAGATATTTACGATGTCAGCGTTGCAAATTGTTTCTCTTAAAAAGCTATAAAAGTCGTTCAAAGACAGTTTTGAGATGAAACTTGAAATAAAAAAGGTAGAGCGTAAAATATGTTTTTTCAATATAAATCGGTTGTTTTCAATGATAGAGAAAAACTTTTTTTTACAAAGTTACTTAAAATAAATGGAACGATAACATTGTAGAACAAATTTTTCTTCTATCTACAAAGATAAAAAAGTTAGATACTTGATTGCATCGAAAATGTTGGTCACCCTACTTTTGATAGTTTTTCAATGAGCGCTTTATCATATGTAACAACTTTGTAGAAGAAAGTTTTTCTCTAAAATGTTGCTATAGAGCTCTAGACCCAAATTTCCCCCTTAATTTGGTTTCTGGACCATTGTGGATTGGAAAGCTGAGAAAAAATGCTTTAAGATACATTTAAGGTGAAACCTCATTGAATCCACAAATGGCCGACTTCAAGTCACCACTTCGAATTTTCGAAAGCACAAGACTCGGAAATAGTTAATGCGTTCCCTGTGAAAATGCTATTTTATGTTTGCTGCGGTGAAGCAAACTTAAAATAGAATTTTCATAAAGAACGCAATGAGTATTTCCGAGTCTTGTGCTTTTGAAAATTCAAAGTGGTAACTCGAAGTCGGCCATTTTTGGATTCAATGAGATTTCACCTTAAAACGTTAGTTGAGTATTGAATGTACCTTGTCGTTCTGGTCACTTTTCAAAATCGAGCTCCAAACAGTTCAAAGCATAACGCGAGACCAATATCTAATCAACGCAATATGCTGAGCCTGTGGTGTGTGTCTGTGTGTAATGTATATTAGGGGCCATCCATATTCCACGTGGACAAATTTTTCGGGATTTTGTTACTCCCCTTCTCCCTTACAACTGCTCATATAAATTCTCAAAATTTTGTATGGACCGTGGACATCACACAGACCTCCCTCCCCAAAGTTGTTCACGTGAAATGTGGGTGGCTCAATCCTGTGTGACTTTGGGTCTGTTCACAAATCACGTAAAGCTGAAAAATCGTATCTTTGGCCCCCTTTTCACTTTATTCACATTGTATATTTCTTCACTCCCTCGCTTCTCCTTGAGTGTAACGTTATTCGTGAGCAAGCTTCTCTACGATTTTTTCGCTAGAACAAAGAACCAGTGGAACGGTTTCAGCGAGAATTGCTCAAAAGGACAGTTTATTGTCTCTTCTAACATCGGCATTTGCTGCTAAGATGTGACCGTCCGGCGCACTGCCGCTAGTGAAATGGTATGTTTGAACCGAAAGCGGACTCTGATATAGTCGCTCAAGTACTCGTACAGGAACTGAAAGGCCACTAAAATGTGAGTTCTGTTTGGCCGAAATCTGCGCTTCAACAAGGCTTGGCCGATTTTCAGTAGTACAGGTCGGACTCGATTTTTTCACTCAGGATAAATGAATTCTCCGGATAATCGAATGACCATTTTTTTCTTACAAATTTACCTTTCACGAACGTTCAAGAATTATTTTCATTCGTTATGCTAACGTAAGCGGTAAAAAAATGGACTTTTTTCGGATGGTGGTAAAAAAATAACTACGACAGATAATTGAGTTTGATAAATGTCCCATGGAAGGTAATTAAGTTAGCTTACTCGCAAAAAAAAATCTACGCCCTTAGTGCGGCAGTTAACCGGAACATTCGCCATGGCGGACGAAAACATGCGTGTAGGCATGTTTTTTTAATTCATTCTTGTTGAAGTAGATCTTACGCTTCAGGCTTGCCCAGAAATCCTCGATGGGACGCAACTTGGGGACATTTGGTGGGTTCGCTATTTTGGGTACCACATCGATCTTCAGCCGCTCCATCTCCTTCAACGATCGCTTCGAGTAGTGGACCGACCCCAGATCCGGTCAAAACACCGCGTCTTCGGCCTTATGGTATTTCTTGATTAACGATGCAACTTCCGGCAGGTACTTCATAATATAAATTTCCCCGTTCACGGCCAGTCCGGAGTAAAAGAAGAGCAGCTTTGACATCCTCTTCTCGCTGATTGTCAGCCATAGCAGCATCTTCTTGGGGAACTTGGTGTGAGAAAAAAACCTCACCTCGGTTCTCACTTCCTTCGTGATAGAAGAAAAGTACGAAGTGCCCTGCCAGTCGTTGCCATTCAGGGTGAGACAAGTCTCGTCGTCCATCACCACCGACACGTTGATTTGCCGGGAAAATGGATCTGACCATCTTATTCAGGCGCTGGCGCTTCGTTATTGCCTACAGCTCCGAAACTAGTGGACGAAACTGCCGCTCCCTGAAATGTATGTCCTCGTTCGCCAGGTACTTTTTCACTGTTTGGCCGGTTGCCCCTACCTTCCGGCCAAACGTACGCAGCGATGTTGCCACTTTTCCTCCGGTCTTCCTCTTCAACAACCTTTGGAGCTTCTTGTCGCTCAGGGTCGTCGGCCATCCGAAACCGGGCTTTCTTTAAATGTTCTGATTGTTGTCCAATAGTTTCCAATTGTTGTAGATGCCGGAACGAGGGTATTTGGCGTCCACGAACTGCCGCACGATGTCCTGTTTCGAAGAGAAGCGACGGGGTATCGTTATTTGAACGCCCACACTTCTGAATGGAGTAGCTTCGCCATCACGGCCATCACTGATAGAGCTGTCAACATTTTTCTGCTGACTAATAGGTTCATGGAATCGGTTAAAAACTAACCGACTGATCCTAAATTTTCAATCTACCACCCTCATAGACCATTTTGTAAGAAATAGCTCTACGTCAAAATCGAAAGGCGAAATCAATCATTAAAATCAAGCCTCATCAATAGGAAATCGAAAAAGTGCAACTTCAAAGGCTAAAAAGTTAAAAAAATCTAATTAAAAGTCATTGAATTTTAACAAACGTCAAAAGTCGAAGCAATGATCTAGAAAGATTGTGGGAGATTTACCAAATTATCGAAGATAAAAAAATTAACTGAAAGAGCTTAAGTCCGCAACAATTCAAACCTAAAAATTTATGGGTAAAATAAAAGAAATAACAATTAAAAAATGAGACGGTAAAAATTTCAAACCATGCAAAAACCAAATTAAAAAGTCATAAATGGAAAGTTGAAAATTAAATAAAAGAGATCTAAAGTTTTGGGGTACTTTTTTGCTCAAAACAAGTGCGGGAAATGATCGTTTTTGAAAAAACTTTGTGTTTCCTGTGCATGCAGGAATGTTTCTCTCTGAAAACTAAGTTTTTTGAACGCTAAAATTTTATTAAAAGTTTTATTCAGCAAAACAAAAATTCATGCACAAACGAGTGATTCCTATGAAGGTTTTGAAAAAGATGCAGAGAATCGATGGAGTAGTTTTTCGGCTTACCTTAATCACAATAAATTATTTACACACACCATTTTGAAATAATCGCATAAAAACGTGGCGTAACAAAATACGCTTTATAATGTTGTAGCATTCTTCCTATTGCTCAAACCTCTATGAAAATGTAAACTATAAAATTGTTGCCACGCAACAGAAATTATTATTAACTTTATTTTTTATTTAAACTTTGTGAATGATTTTACATACATCGAAATCACTGTGACATAATGTTCCCAACATAGTGGAATCATTTCCATGAAAATTATAAACGAAAATCACAAAACTTTACGAATCCGGCTGCCATGTTGTATTTCCATCGGTACTCTGTGACCACGAGGGACAAATTTTACGGTGTGGTGTGATGACAGGCAGATAGTGGAGTGGAGAGCCCGGGGTAAATCTTGGCTGGTGCCAGTGCGCGCATACATAGTTCAAACAAATAACGAATTGAAAAGCGTTGTTGGATGCCAGTCTTGGCTTGGCCGGGTAGGGGGCAGCAGCGGGTGGGAAAACTGCAGCAGCGGAAGCGGAGAAAAAAAATGGCAGTGCCAAATACCGAAAGCAGCAGTGTAGAGACACCACCAGCAACGCGCGCGCCCTGCTGCCATCTCCACTCGCGGGCCCGCGTTGCAAGACCTACTCTACTCTAGACTATTAGACAGAGTTAGGCTGGCGCGGGTTTTGCAAGACCCTCCAAGCGGTGGGCCTAGAGCTGTGAAGCTCAAAGAGTCCACGATGGCTGGCCTGACTGGCTGGGGTCAGTGACCGCACCCGTCCTACTGTACTTTAATGGCTGCGAGAGCGGGGGGCTTGATGAGCAGCATAAAGGTGCGATGATCGTTTCTGTTTATGGTTTTCCATACGCGAAACTGTACTTTTTTTTTCCTAATTCAATATGATTGATGCATAATTATTGGTACTTATTTCAATCAGTATGTATCCGCAATTTTTGCTCTTCCTCTGCAACAGTTTCTGTTTCGTATATTTAATTTCAACCACCAGCCCAAGCGTCTTTAATTAAACAGAAAAAATAAAATCAATATTATTCGTCTGTGATCGGGATCGTACACAGTGATAACCAACCAGTGATAATAATTCCAACACAGCAGGTTTCGAGGTTGAGAATCATCATCGTCATCATCATTATCATCATCGCCGTCATCGTTCATCGAACCTTGCACCGTGGCCGCGCGTCCTCGTCGCACGGATCGACCGACCATTCGAATCCCAAATGATACAATCTAGTCGAGGCAAGCCATTCGTACTATTCGTTCGACAACGACAACGACACGCGGAAAAAGGTGGTACACACCGGGTTTTAACTCTCCGGGGTTGAGATGGGTTTTCTGTGCGGCGAATTCATATGCACACACAGTTTAATTGAATCTGGCCCCGACCGGAACGACGCTGTGTGACTGTTGTTGCTGCTGCTGCTGTTGTTATTGTTGTTGATGGTGATGTCGGAAGAAAAGAGACGAGATCAGAGCACAGCACCCTAGGAAAACGAGAGTGACGATCTGTGTCAAGTCGGCTTACAATGATGAATTTTTTGAGATGATTATTTTTTACAGTGCCCACCGGCAATGGGGAATGCTATATGGCATAAAATAACAGCAGCAGCGCAGTACAAAACAACTCTATCACCAGACCCTAGCGCGGGTCCCTTCCCCCGGCTCCACCACCCGAAAACGACCCATTTGTGCGCCACCACCACCACCCCTGCCGAGCGAAGTGAGACTTGATGAAGGAAAAAAAAGTCAGTCACATAGCTTCAACGCAGCAGAAGAAAAACAAAATGGAGTATCACACACATTTATTGACAATATGGGACTAGCGGTGACCGTCGACTTCATCCTCCTCCAGCAGAGTGCGTCATCCAATAGGGGGGAAGGGGCACGCTAAAAGGGCAGGTATTTGCACATACCAATGATGACTCGATTTTATTTTTATTTCTACATTTTTTTTTCATAGTGTTGCCGCAAGCTCGAAGACGATACGAATCGATTACGGTATCGGGGAAACGCAAGCAGATAGCGCTCCACTCTGTGCGATGGCGATAAAATCAGCCATCTTGGGTCGTGTGTTTCATGCTACGCGAGTAGCCAAATTAAACTGTATATTGCGCACTTGGTCGGCCTTCCGCTTGACAGTTTGAGTAGATGGGGAACTGCGATAGGCAAGACGCTGGAAACCTGAAAGAAAAACTCTCATAGTGGAGGTTTTATGTTAGTGGATAATCTACAATCATTGAGTGTAGTTTCAAATGAAACTGTTCATGTCATTTGCCATTATTACTTTGTCAATGTACCTCGAGCGCAAAATTCATCATCTCGAGTTGTCCTAGTTTTTATATATTTTCCTAAATTTTGTACCCTTAACAACTCTAGACACTAAAGAAATTAAAGTTCGTGGAAAATACGAGCACGTAATCAGAGATAAACTTAAGCATGCTCTAAATTCACCTAAAATGGGGCGTAGTAAAGGGACTACGGACTTTCAATAAACCCGAAGATATTATTTAGTTTACAAGCAGGAATAACAATTGAAACTCCTGATTTGTGTCTAGATGGGACAGAATAAGAATTTTGTCTAGAAGTCGATTATTTAGGAGTAACTCTAGATCGCAACATAAAACTAGCATAAACCTGTCACCATAATTTATTTACGGCACAACTGTAGACTTGCGTTTATGTATATTTTCGGATGATCAAGTTCGTCTAAAAGCACTAAAATTTGTTTCCTGTTCATCCAAACTGGCTTGGAATTGTATTCAAATGCACTAGCAGGTGGTCAATAGGGATAAGTAAAGTGAATCTATTCTGGGTAGCTGGGCATTATGATATTGAAGACAGTTGAAAGGCTACTCTATTGGCGAAAAATAAATACAATCATTCATAGAACCGGAATTATTTTATTATTATTTGATTTATATGGGATCTGAAATCTTTACACGAGATATCGGGCCAAAAAATAATCTGACATGAAGTACAACCCCAAATGTTTCTGGAATATTGTGAACGAAAAACGCAAAATGAGCGGACTCCCGTCAACTGGTTTCTTGATACGGAAGTAGCGGAGTCACGTGGGAGAATTTGTGCTCTTGTTGCAGACCACCTGCTAACAAAAAGTCCGTCAATCTGGAATTAGGATCTGTGCCTCGTGATGCTGTGGAAACAATCATATATGTTCCCTATTCACAAGAAAGGGGACAAGCGTAATTATCAACAACTACCGAGGGATTACATCACTAGGCACTGGATCTAAACTTTTTGAAACTTTAATTGTAGGTGTTTTGTATGTTGCAGATATATTCCAGTTCTACATGGTTTCAGAATTCCGGAGAACGAAAATCAGATCAACACAATTTGGACATATCCTAAGGCTGCTTTCAATCGTGTTGATCATGAATTATTGCTAGCTAAAATTGATTGCTTAGGTGCCTTCGTTGTTTCGTTGCATGGTTGGAGTTCTATTCAATCAACCGAAATTAAACATAAAACTGGAATCAACTCTCTCCTACAGCTTCACAAACAGTTCCGGGGTGCCTCAGGCAAGCCACTTTGGACCTGTCTATTTTTAGCTCCTGACTCTTACGTGTGCTGATAATCTCAAAATCTTCGTTATCGTCATACCACTAGAAAACTGCATATAAAACTACAACGGCCAACTAAAATGTTAAAATGTTCGAAAAATGATGTGTGTGTGTGTGTGTGTGTGTGTTTGTGTTTGTGTGTGTGCGTGTGTTTTTTTTTTTTTTTAAAGGTGGCGGGGAAATCTGCAATCTGCAATCCTAAGGCTGCTTTCAATCGTGTTGATCATGAATTATTGCTAGCTAAAATTGATTGCTTAGGTGCCTTCGTTGTTTCGTTGCATGGTTGGAGTTCTATTCAATCAACCGAAATTAAACATAAAACTGGAATCAACTCTCTCCTACAGCTTCACAAACAGTTCCGGGGTGCCTCAGGCAAGCCACTTTGGACCTGTCTATTTTTAGCTCCTGACTCTTACGTGTGCTGATAATCTCAAAATCTTCGTTATCGTCATATCACTAGAAAACTGCATATAAAACTACAACGGCCAACTAAAATGTTAAAATGTTCGAAAAATGATGTGTGTGTGTGTGTGTGTGTGTTTGTGTTTGTGTGTGTGCGTGTGTTTTTTTTTTTTTTTTAAAGGTGGCGGGGAAATCTGCAAACAGACACCTGAGAAGAGAACTCAGGGTGTGGGGATGAGACTAGGGGAGAGATGCTGGGGTAGTTACACTCGCCCAGGCACCTACTGATCCCTGTCCCGACCCACTAAAACCCCTCCAGTCTCCAGCCCTAGTCTTCCCGGAACGACGGTTAAGTATTACGTCGGGGAGTGGCTTTTGTGCGTGATGCACCCTCTTTACTCTTATAACCTCCTAGCTAACTACCTGGAGACTGGTAATTAGCTACCACTGGCGTGTTGGTGGTTGACCCGCCACACACGTTGCAGCTCCAGAACAATCTGAGAGGCGGCCGCACAGACCGCGTTCCAGATGTCCGGGTCGTCGCACATCCTCCGGACTAGATTGTCCGGAGTAGTGCCAGGCCCGCTCACAGCCATCATGTTGCTCCTCGCTCTTACGAAACGGGGGCATACGAAAAAGACATGCTCCGCAGTCTCCTCCTCCTCCACGCACTCGGGACACATGGGGACACCGCGTGTCCGAACCTGTGCAGATATTGCCTGAAACAACCATGGCCTGACAGGATTTGTGTCAGGTGGAAGTTCACTTCACCATGTCGTCTCCCGACCCAGCCGGATATCTCCGGTATGAGTCGGTGCGTCCATCTGCCCTTTGTGGAGTTGGACCATTCCCGCTGCCAGCGGAGCATCGAGAATGACCTTCTGGTACCTCGTATGCCCCTTGTGTCACGTTGGTTGAAACACTCTCTGTCCTCCTTGATGGCGATGCTGATAGGCATCATGCCGGACAAGACACAGATTGCATCGTATGACACCGTACGATACGCACTCGCAACTCTCAGGCACATGAGCCTGTAGGTACTTTCCAGTTTACCACGGTAACTGTTAGTACCTAGCGCTCTGGACCACACTGGCCCACCATACCTAAGTATGGACGAAACCACGCTGGCAAGAAGTCTTCGCTTGCTGCCATAAACCGCTGAGCTATTGGACATCATACGAGATAGTGCTGCAATAGCCGATGAGGCCCTCTTACAGGCATAGTCGACGTGACTCCCGAACGTGAGCTTGTCGTCCACCATAACCCCCAAGAGCTTCAGGGAGTGCTTCGAGGTGATGGTGCAGTCTCCGACTTTGACCACCGCCTGTTGCTCCGATTTACGGTTGTTCACAACCGTGACCTCCGTCTTATGATACGCGAGCTCCAGTTTCCTGGAGCGCATCCAGTTCTCGACCTTGCGTATACAGTGCGCGGCCGTCAACTCGACCTCCTCGATAGACTCGCCGTAAACCTCCAGCGTTATGTCGTCTGCAAAGCCGACGATCACAACCCCTACACTGCCGTGAGATGACATTGTGACGTAGATCCAAGTGATCAGTTTTTCAGTACGGCCCAAAAACGAAAGAAATCTTCGTCACTTTTGTATGAAAATGTGTGCCAACGTCACTTTGTTTTTTTGATTTTATGCAACGTACGAATAAGTAACAACGAAAATAGGTCTTCGAATTATGAACAAATTGGCATGAAAAACTCATATTCGAGAAAGCGGCACTTACGTCACTTTGTCATCTCACGGCAGTACAGGGAACTTGAGTTTCAACACTCCGTCATACATGACATTCCACAACACCGGGCCCAGGATAGAACCTTGCGGAACTCCTGCGGTAATTGGGACGCACTTCTGACCCTCCTCCGTGTCGTAAACAAGTACTCGATTCTGGAAATAATTTTCCAGAATCTTGTACAGCGACACCGGTACATGGATGCTCCTGAGCGCGAGCGCTATGGAGTCCCAACTGGCACTATTGAACGCATTCTTCACGTGTGGGTGGGTGTGTGTGAGTGTGTGTAGGTGTGTGTGTTGTGTGTGTGGAATCAACTAGTCAATAGCGTATAAAAATGCTGTGTCATGTCCTTCACGAGGAAAAAATCTTCCATTGAGTGGGTTTACGAAACGGACAGATGTGCGGTCCTCAGAGTTGGAGTTGTTAGAGACCTTGGAGTATTGTTGGACACGCAGCTTTCATCTGGAGACCATTACTCGAATGTTATTGCTAAAGCAAACAAATTCTAGGATTCATCGTTAGAGCTGCCAAGAAATTTCGTGATGCCTACTGCTCGCGATCGCTTTTCTGCGCCCTCGTTCGCTCGGTACCGCAACCTTCTAAAGCAAATTAACCTGAATGTGCCGGTTATATCCTTAAGATCTAGAGATTGTTTTTTTTTTTGATTAGGGGAAATACAAACCAGTCTTAGCGATTTGTAGAAAGAAGCAAAATGTACTATTTATTCGATTTTTCTCAATCCTGTGAAACTTTAAAAGAATTGTTTAAAACTTTTTAATTTGTCTGCTTAAAATGTAATTGGAATAGTTAGTAGTAGATGAATTAATAAACGAAAAATAGTAATTTCAGAATGTGCCCTTTAAATGGAACTGAAACAGTGAAAAAATTGATAAAAGATATAATTAATAATAGAGAGCACAGGACCACTCTCCAAATAAATACTACTTCAAACAGATAGGCAAATTCCAAGATGTAAGCGATGATGAAGCAAAACCTCGGAACATTTACTATGCGACTGTGAAGCACTCCTTCAAAAGAGAAATACATGTTTTTAAAAAACTTATTACATATTCAAGTTCATTAAGCAGACAGTATGTGAAGTAGAGAAAGAACGAACAAAAGCGAACTGGAAATTCCAAATCTGTATCATATTTCCAGTTCGCTTATTTTTCGTTCTTTCTCTACTTCACATACTGTCTGCTTAATGAACTTGCGTGTTAACGGGAGAAAGCCGTTGTTAAACATAGAAATTCAGTTCGAAGAATTATTAATTATTACCAATATCTGACGATTGATGATTACATACATTAAGCAAATGTGACCCACTCAATCTAATAGCGGTACGACAGCCCGATGAGGCACACATTAAATCGGGGCCCACCACAATAGATCAAATAGTCGGTCGCTGGAAAAACTGTACCTGAGAGAGGAAAAAGCACCATAAATGCGCTATTAATTGAGCAGGAGCGATCTGAAGTGTGAGCCTTGGGACACACTCTATGTAAGATGTTTGCCACGAACAAGGCGAGTCCTATGGTTGTTTTTCCTTGGAATTATTAGGTGATGCTTGGTCATTTTTTGGTCGTTTTTTAGAAACCGGAAGTCGCCTGTCTTCGATTTCAAAATGACGTTTAGAAAATACTCATATTGCCCCCCCCCCCATGACGTTTCGAAAATACCCATATTAAAAGGTATTTGGTAATTATAAAGGCTTTTTTAGGTTTTTTTCCTGGAAACCAGAAGTCGCCATCTCTGATTTTGATTTTGATGTCATCTGAAGTTGATCTCCAGACTCTGAGCATTATTTTGGTTTTGGAAATAATCATATTGGGGAATATTTCGTCGCTTTCGGTTGTTTTCCTGCTTTGGGTAACGTTTTCGTTCCAGAAATAACCATATTGAGTGGCATTTAGCCATTATAAAAAACAGGAAGTCGCCATTTCAAATTGGCGTCCGGATTTGATTTCCGGTCTCTGGACATCATCTCGGTTCCAGAAATACGTACATTGAATGGTATTCAGGCTTGTTTTTCTCCTTAATATGTGGAAAAAGCAGAGTGAACATTCACCACTCACTTCTTGCCCAGCATGAGCGCTGATTATAGCAAATTTTTGCATCAAACTTCTTCATCCTGCTCTGTGCTGTGTTTCTGCTGTGCTCGCAGAAAAATTAGTACACTTGATACTTACACCACAGCTCAACAAAACAAGAGTGATGAGCCACTCTAGTGAGAATACACAAAAGTACACCGCAGTACGCATTGCTAAGATAAATGCGATTGCATTCGAAAAGCAAACATGCGTGACGGACGGCCGCGTTTATTTTTTTTTTTAGTTTCGAAATGCAAAGCAAACAACACTATCTACTTTCGTACCTAGATGCTTCGCTAATTTGATATATGCTTAAGAGACACACAGTAAAAGTATTGCAGTAAGTTCCGTTGTGCACAGATCATAGTGTGCGTGATCAGGGCCGAATTTTTGTCTTGGGTGGCCTGAGGCATATATTTCCGGGAGACCCTCTTTCCTAAGAACATTGAATGTGAGAACAAAAATGTGAAGGTGAGAAAATAGCAAGTAGTCATTGTTGATAGCGTTTATTGTCATACATTAATGTATTGGAAGTTCTTAATTTTTCAAACTATGTTAAGAGGTTATATCTACCAATAAATTTTTTTTTCTTGTCATTTTTTTTATTGGCTTAAATCATGCTAAAACTATCCTAGAATCAAAATCTACATCGCTCAAGTACTGATCTAAACTCAAAATTCTTTAAATTTATTTTTACCGAACAACTTTCAAGCTTCAAAATACATTTTGGCGATGCTCCAAGCTTTGTAATTTCGAAGCTTTGTAAACTAGTAGAAGTTACCTATGATCGATATCGTGTTTCAAATTTGTAGTATAGAGGTCGCTGCATCAAGTTTCGACCGTTATAGCGTCTGTACAGCACGTGTTTACTCACATTTTTCATTTGTTTAGTAGATCAGCCGTTCTCGTTATGTACGTTCTTTGTTTGAGTTTTTTGTTACTTTTTGACTGTGAGTTATACTCAAAAGTACTTAAATATGAGTGACAAGTTTGAGTTTTGCGTGGGATCGGACGCCAACTGCGTCAAAGTCACTGAGCGTCGCATGTCTGATACCACGAAAGAGCGTAGGCGCAGCCTTAGATCAGATAAAATAAAAGGAAGAAGAGGAAGATAAAGCCCAGAAAGGACAACTTTGCGGCTCAGAGGTAGCTGCCTGAAGGTTAAAAAATTATTAGGGGCTTCACTGTTGCGATTCTTAAGATTTATAGCAATTTGAAACTTCAAACGCGTTTTTCTCAAAACCATGTTTTCAAAATCGGCGAGCAGTTGAACTGAAAAAGTTTACATCCGATTGACTTGAAATTTTTACTGTAGCTTCTTCATTAGATTATCTAGTGAAGTACACACGATTTTAGCGATTGATTAACAGCAACTAAAGTTTTAAACAATCAAAGTCGATTTTTTTGTCGAAACAGAATTTTTTTTTTCAAACCGTTGCCATTTTGCGAAGAAAAATTCTTAAAAATATAATCATGTGTACTTCACTAGCGATTATACTGCTCGCCGCGAAACAACTTTAAAAAAAAAGGTTCACGGCAATCGCTGCACAGCCGCCATTTTATAACAAAAATAGCAATAAAAATATTTTTCCTATTCTGCAAGAGTTGCTCAATTTAATGATATATTACTTATATACCTTACATCTCAAATGTCCTGTAAAAAAATCATGAAAAAAGCCTTGTTTTTTTTGAGCATTTGGTAGATATAACCGCTTAAGCACTGTCGTTTGCGTTTTGCAACAACAAGTCTTCAAATTTGATACAAGGTGTGCTCAGACTGCTAACTTTGGTATATAACAAAACACTGGTCAACACAGCTTTTGCCCCCAAACTGAAATGAAAGATTATTACCTCTTGAAATTTTCTGTAAATTAAAGTGGCGCTAGCAAAGGCGTAACGTCCGTCCCTGCTTGCTTTAATACTTATTCCACTGATCAAAAGAAGCGAAAAAAATTGCCCTAAAGCTCAAATTAGAAATAATGAGAGAGAATAACTTTTAAACCATTCCTATGAATTTTGGTGCCCCCATCAAAGATAGAAGTGCGTTGAAGAACCTGCAGAGCAATTGATCGCCGGGCTGCGGCGGACCACGTATGGACGATATAGTCTAATCGTGTATCAATATAGCATTTCATTACGAAATGAGAGGTTTCAAGTTTATTCGCAATCTGTACAGATCCCGGTTTGTGAAGCTTAAGATAAGGCGACTATTGAGTCAGATTCGTCTCATTTCCATCACTACTCAGAAGAGCATGAAATGTCGAGGTCTGATGTTATTTCAAAAATATTGTTTTGTAAAAAAACCCTCCTTCTAGGATTTAGAAATTTTTGAAATGAAGGAGTTTCTCAGCCCGAAAACTGAAATTTTTTATGAGGACATTATTCAAGGAGACGAAATTTTCGAGCTCTACTTCCAAGCGAAATTCGAAGATCATGTTTGGATTCTATGGTAAGATTTTAAGGGGAACCTTTAGCACCCCCTAAATCTCGTGATATTCGTGTAGAAAGCTCACACCAGTTTATTATCTCTCTGGATATATATTTCACATTCCAACGTGGTGTTTTATATTGCGAGCTACTCAGATACACACGATTCGCTGCTATCTTCAAGTAAATGCACTTTGGCCACCAGTGTGAGAGCAGTTATTTTCGCAGTAGAAGGTATTGTTCTACACGCTAGTGCTTCTCTGAGAAGAAATGTCAAGTCTGGTGGGGTTGGTCATTTTAGTTTTTTTTTTTGGAAACCAGGAATGGTGTTGGATTTCAAACTGGCATCTGCGCTCGATTCTTGTCCTCTGATAATTTTCTCGATTTCGGAAACATGTGCTCATACTGGGTGCTATTTGGCCATGTTTGCAAGTTTTTCCTAGATCGAAAGTCGCCATCTTGGATTTCAAAATGACGTCTGGAAATCATATCTGCTCTTTGGGCATCACCTCGATTCCAGAAATACCATACTCGCTCGTATTTGGGCATTTTAGGCTGTTTTCCGGAACCCATAAGTCGCCATCTTGGAATCTTGGAAATCGCATCTGAGGTCGATTTTTGTCCTTTGTCCAGTATCTGGATTGCGAAAATACCAATACTGGGTTGTATTTGGTCATTTTGGACTGTTTTCCGGTAAGTGGAAGTCGCCATCTCGGATTTCAAAATGGCTTCTGGAGTCGATTGCCGGGCTCTGGGCTTGTTGTGATTTCGGAAACACTTACATTGGGTGGTATTTGGCCATTTAAGGTTGTTTTTGGGGGACCAAAAGTCGCCATTTTGATTTTCAAAATAGCGTCTGGTATTAATTCCCGGTCTTTGGGCAGCATCTCGATTCCGGAAATAATCGTGTTGGGTGATTTTTAGTAATTGGAGGCTGTTTTACAGAAATCGGAAGTCGGATTTTAGTCTCTTGATATTATCCTGGTTTCGAAAATACCCACATTTGATTTTGTTTACAGTTCCGATTGCGCTCAGAACAAGGCTCGACATTTTTCAATAGAACAATAGATAACAATAGACAATAGAATTATCATTTTCAGCATCCTGGTGGATGCGTATCTAATTCTCCAATCGCTGCCAAAACGAAAAAAATCCGTTAAAAAATAAACGACTTATAAGCATTTGAATTGGAACTAAAATTTTGTTTTACACTCTCTCTCAGAAGCTTCTTCAAAGACGTAGTCCTACATCAAAATAAGTAAAGACACCTAAGACAAACAGAGGAATAATTTCCAAAGAAATAGAACTGAACAGAAATATCCAAACGAGAAATCTATTTTACTCTTATTTTATGTTGCGTTATAATGAATTCTTTCAATTTTTTCTTCATTGAATCAAAATTTAGAGTGCGTTTTTGCGAGATTAATCTCTAGCTTCCATGGGCGTAGCCAGAATTTCAAATAGGGGGGGGCAAGCTCTTCAAAATTTTAGAAGTAAAAAAAAGGTACACTAAGGTCGCTTTTTACGCGGTTGTTTTTGCATGAACTTTTTTTATGTGGATTCCGGAATTTACGCGGTTTTTTTTTACGTGGATTCCGATATTTACGCGTTTTTTTACGCGGATTCCGGAATTTACGCGTTATTTTACGCGGCACGTATCCCCCGCGTAGAAAGCGACTTTAGTGTGTTTTGAAAAATAGAAATAAATATTAGTCTTTAGTGATTGTTACATTAAAGCAACCAGTGAAAAGTTGTCAGAGTGATAATCAGAGTGGAAATTTTGATTGTTCTTTGTCCAACCTCGAATATGAATAGATGTTCTTTAGTAAAAACTCCTAAGTTCAGTTGAACCTCTGGACATATTATTTTGACGACGAGGATCTGAAGAATCCACGAACATGGCAGAAGATAGAGTTGATCAGCAGCCGCAACCGGGAATTCAAGATATGATTCACAAGATGGCCCACATTTTATAGCGGATAGCGGTCCAGCAGCAGCAGCGTCAGTATCAAACCCCGGAGCAGATTTTTGAGTCCCTCTCTTCGAACATCATCGAGTTTGTCTTCGACGAAGAAAACGAAATTACGTTCGGACGTTGTTGTTTAACCGCTACCAGGATCCCTTCGAGAACGATGCAGACCAGTTGAATGATGCGGCGAAGATACGTTTACTTCTCCGGAAGCTGGACACCCATTCGCACAGCTTCCCAAGGACGTGAAGATTGAAGACACAGTCAAGATTCTCAATAAAATCTTCGGGCATCAAACGTCAAACGTTCCGGAAGCGGTTCATGTGTCTTTTCACGATTGTTGTTGAAAAAGCACTCAATCGCTCTTCACATATTGTTGACCTCAGCCAGGTTTTTACCCGACGTAATGTACTAAACGAGCGTTCAATCGTGTATGTTTCTTTGGTAGAGCAAGTGCAATTTTAACTGCTTTCTCAGTCGCAGGGAAGAAAGAACAGGCTGTAGTATATATGATTTCAATATGAAACAACCATGCCTAAAAAATGGTATCAATCTGGAAAAAAATGAGAGATTATTTCTGCTATTTGAGAAAACCACATTTTAATATTTTAAAGTGCATACGAGAGTCAAGAGAAGATTTAT
The DNA here is from genome assembly GCF_029784165.1 of Wyeomyia smithii. Taxonomy (NCBI): domain Eukaryota; kingdom Metazoa; phylum Arthropoda; class Insecta; order Diptera; family Culicidae; genus Wyeomyia; species Wyeomyia smithii. The sequence continues at coordinate 22,957,479 of NC_073694.1, forward strand.
GCGGAACCAGTGAAAAGAAAAGTGCCTCACTGCCACATAAATACTATTCTAGAGTTTTCAAAGTCAATAAGGATAAAAATATAATTTTTTTCAAGCTAAAAAAAATGAGAAAAATATATATATTTTCTATATATTCTTTCTAGCTTTAAAACTGAGTTCCTATTTAGGCCATAGTGTTCCTATATTCACCATTCGGGGTTCCTATTTTGACCGCATTGCTAAGTTTGTAATTCAAACGCATGTTTTTTTTTTGGAATTTGACTAGCTAAAGAGGAAAAAGAAAACTGACGGCGATGAGAGAATACACAAAAAAACAGATAAAAATTCGAGTAAAAAAGAGAAAGTAGAGAAGAAACAGAGAATTATCAGATATGAAAAAAACACAAAGATAAAATAAATAAAAAGGAGACAGAAGAACAGTGACAAATCAAAGGATAAAACCAAAAGAATAACATCTACACGATCATGCAAAATTAAAAAAAAAAATCCTCAAAAATCATCTAATCTTTAATTTGATTTATTTTTCGAAAACGTCACTTATTCACTCTTCCCAACCACTTTGCTGCGAATCCATGCTTCTCCCCCCTTGCACTCCACCCTTTCGCATGGCGCCCAAGTCAACCTTTTTGCGTTTCATTTTCCCCTTGACTAACAATATGCCTAGAGGATACCGTTTTCTGCAAACAGTCCAGCCTAACAACAACCAGCTTCGTTGTTTCTCAAGGACATTGCTGCTAACCCCTTTTAATTTTATGACGATGTTCAGTTTATCGAGAAAGGCGAACTCTATGTCACCACCTTAAAACTGAACGTTTCTCGCGCGGTGCTCTCGAGGTAAGTTTCGTCCCATACCACCCCACCTCCTTCCTTGTCTTTTTGTGTCTTACATTATACTTCCCCAGCCCACTGCACCAAACGCACGGAAAGGACGAAATTGCGTGTTTCATGTAGGTCGTACGGATCAGCGATTCCGGTTCCTAGTTTTTGGGGTTAAGCTTTTGTGACGCATTATGTAACAGCAAATTAGCGTTTCGTTTTCCGTTTATTTGCTTCCTCCTACTTACACACGTATAATTTCGATCGCTCCTCGTTCGGATCATAGTGTTTTCCCTCCCCCAAACTAATCTGTCATTGAAATCTGCCGCCTCTCGAAGTTCTGAACCGATTTCAAGCTTCGCATATCGATTTTCACCGTGCGCACTCAATTTTCTTTTGCCCATATTTTCCCAGAACCTATTTTCCGTCGTCTTCTGCACACGACAAAGGACAACCCTGCCCGCCTCTGTTCAGGTCGTGTTATCCTGTTTGACAAAAAAAAAAGACTCATTTATTTACTTCTTGGCTACTCTACGTTGTTGTACAAACACTCACACCCACGTTACGTACACACGCACACATACCAGTGCAGTCCCAGGGCGCTGCTGTGCAACCAGTGAATTCTTATGAAGTGCTATACTTTACGAGACACGTAACAAAACCAGGATTACCAGCCCGTCGTCGGTCGTTTTGATGGGAGTTCCCACAGCGCCATCAATTCGCAGTCGCGTGGCAGAAAGAGAAAGAGAGCGCGATATCGTGAGTGAGTATCCTTAAAAATGCCGATGCACTTTTGGGAAAAGAAGACTAACGAAATATTCCAACGACGATGATGGGAACCCAAGGTTCCAAGGTGTGCAGCAACACCACGTGCACTGTATTAGAGAGAGAGAGTTAGGCACTCTGCGAGCGAGTGAGTTGCTCGTGAGTGTTGATAAGCACGCACGCATTACGAGACGAGGTTTTGTACTATACACGCAGTGCTTCTTTGTTTGCTTTCTCCCCTTCCTGCTTCCTTCCGTGCACCTTTCCGGTGGTACTTTATATGCTTCCGCTTTCGGTGGAGGGGTTGGAAACTCCTGCGGAGTTCCTGCGAGCACAATTTACCTTGTTATGAGAACTAGGTTGTATCTTTCTTTGTGAAAAAATTAGATGGAATAGTAGATGAAACTTTTTTTTTCTTCTACTTCACACTCCGATGTGGGCCACTTGGAGTCTGAATGTCAATTTGTTTTCTCAAGCTTCCGGAAAAAGTGCTACAAAAGATTCAGTTTGTTCTCTGACCAACCGTCAACCATTTGTTGATGATGATGTTGGAAGTTTTTGGATCAGCGTAGAACATGTAGTACAGACGGCAGAACTCTTTATGGTTAGACAAAATTGGAGCAAGTGCGCATTGTATATTGCAAAACGACGTAGAAGCTACTGTCGTCATCATCTCCTGGTTCTGTTCCTAGTCCTGGTCGTTATTGTCGACGACGACGAGGAGTGATGCGGTAGAAAATGTGTAACGGTTTTATGTATATTTTATCTGCAGCATTCACACACGAAGGCTCGAAGAGGATGGTTTGTGGTGTGGCCGGCAGGAGCAGAGGACCGAGCAAGCAAGGGAGGACGAAAAGCGCAGAACAGAAAGGACACACGGATGTGTGTTTTGTTATGTACGGTATATGGATGGTGGTGGCGAAGAACCGGGCTTCCGACCCAGAGCCCCGTTCTGTGTTCGTGGGTGACGCCATAGTAAAGGATCGAGGGCGATCCGAAAGAGGAGCGGAAGACGCGGCAAAGGGGAAAGTTGTACATGTGAAAATTTTCATCATTTCCATTTCCTCGGTCCCGACCCAGCCAGGCGCAACAAAAGCCGTACACCGTACGGAGAAATTCGCAATATTGATTTTAATCATCTATGGCTGTTGGCACAACGCTCTGCTGCTGCTGCTGGAAGAACGATTGTGTCTAGTGGGAGCTGTTACCGGGCTTCAAAGAATCGTCGCTGAACTGCGGATTGAATTTTGCCCACGCTTGTAGACGCTTCTAGAATCGTGGGTGCAGAATGTTCGTTTTTCGAATGAGATTTCATTTTCAGCTTGTAAATGTCTGCAACCAGAACGATTTGAAAGTTTACTGCTTACACCAATAATTTTTAATGGACATTCTGTAATGCAACATTGTTTGAAAATTGATAAACTCTATTTCCATCAACGCAGGGGGCCCGGGACAGATATTTTTGCTTTTCTTTTGGAGGTAATTTTTTTTTCCAGGGGGAAAGAAATTTTTTTTTTTTTAAAGACTTATCGCTTGTTGGAAGGTGACGAGTAAAAAAAAATCACCACTTTGTCTTCACGGACCAAAACTAGGGGAGCCCCTCGTGTCGGAAGACCCGGGGCATTTGCCTCTTCTTGAGACCGGGCCTAGTTTCCATCTATTAATTTTCTAGATCCTTCCTCATTTTTACTTTTCTTTACTTATTTTTATTTTCATTCTATTTGATCTTCTTGTTTGCTATTCATTTTCTATCTGCTCTTTATTAATTATCTTTCTGTTTGTCTATGATAGTAGTCTATTTTTTTCTGTTTGTTATTTCTGCTCAATGTTAATTTTTCTTACTGGTTCTTCTTCGTTACCACTCTATTTTATTCTGGAAACTCTAGTGCCAACTGTTTTCTGTAAGTTTTCTCTTTATCGTCTCTGAGATAACTCACTTCGTTTATTTTCTTATTCTCGCCTGGTCATATCTGTTTTTTTTTTTATTTTCTGATGTGTTTCTGCTTCCTTTTTCTATTTTTTTTGCATTTTTCCAAGTTTTCCATTTGTGTTTTATTTTTATTTTCTATTTGATTTTTGTGTGTTCGCCATTTGTTTTTCTTCTATTATCAGTGTGCAATCACTTTGTTCTCTCTATCTTATTTCTGTCAGTTTTCTCTTTAAGCTGTGCCTCTTTTTTTCTTTCTAGCCATATACTTTGGAAACCTTATCGCGTTTAATCTCAGAGAATAAAAATACAAGAAAATTTTGTAAATTTTGAAATTTACAAAAATCTGAAAACAAAAGCATAAAAAAGTAAGAAAAGGACCACAAAAATCGTGTAAAACTTCACACAAATGTAGAGTAAAAACATTGAAAAAAAATACATCACAGATATAAAACAAAAATAAAATTTTTTTCCGAAGTTAACAGGAATATTCATATCAGTAAGAACGTAAGTAACACTTATCACCCCGAGACAATAAGGGCCATTTTCGAGTTATAACATCTTTATGAAAATAGTTTTAAAATTACTAATTAATTTTTCTCAAAAAAAATGGACGCAAGACGCCCGCAAAATACTGATAGGTGCTTTTTAAAGAAAATTCAATTTACAAAAAAATTATTGACCGGAAATGTTGCCAGATAAATTTTTTTTGGTATTCAAAAGCTAAATTTGCATTTGCGGCAAATGCAGCTAATTTAATTTGAAATATTTTTCGCATGAAATACGGGAATAATATTTCATCCGTCCTATTTTGTTCTTTTCCTGTTGAAAACGTAAAAATATAAGTTACTAGCAGCCCCGGCAAACTCGTCCCGCCCATTTTTATTTAAATAATTTTAAAATTCCAAATTAATAGATGCAATTTGTTTATTGTTGGCAAATACATGACGAATCGGATATTGAATACGGTCAAACTCAAAGGCAAATCATTTGAAAAGATTGGTTTTATCGAAATGAGAACAACCACGCCTTTTGCCTTCTGTACATTACTCATATTGGGTGGTATTAAGTCATTTTTGGCTGTTTCCCAGAAACCGGAAGTCGCCATCTTAGAATTCAAAATAGTATCTGGGGTCGATTTTTGGTTTCTGTGCATCATCACGATAACAGAAATACCCAACCCATGTTGACTGGTATTTGGTCACTTTACGCTGTTTTTCAGAAACCGAAAGTCGCTATCTTGGATTTTAAAAAGGCATATGGAGTCAGTTTTTGGCTCCTGTGCACCATCCCGATCATTTTAAGCTGTTTTCCGGAGAAATTGATTTAAATATCTGTTTAATTTTTACGGTAGTCCCCCCCCCCTCCTCTTTCAGAGTATGCAGCAGTGTCAAATAATCATAGAAACATTTCTTACCCCAAAAAAACCTCCAAATTTGGTTCGATTTAATTGATTATTTCTCGAGTTGTGCAGAAATTTGTGTTTCATTTGTATGGGAGCCCTCTCCTCCAGAAAAAGGAGGGTTCTCAAACTAACATACATTGCCTTCTTTACAACTTAAAATGTAAGTTATAAGACAAAAAAAATGTAATTAGTTCATTTAGTCAAATTTTTCTGTTTATTCTTGTTTTGCTTCTTTTTCACCAATTCCTTCAACAAAAAAATAGCTAGTTGTTTATAAGACGCGACCGCAAGATTAACGTAGAATTACTACAGCCTGTCTCATGTCAATGATTTTTTTTGCACATCCGATTGTGGTTTTTTTTTTATTCTCGTTTATTTTCCGTCGGTCTAGTTCCGCCACTGTTGTGGCCAATCACCGACGCCCAGGGAGGCGACTCCACACCCAGGACCCTAACTCACGACCCGTTTATTAACGGACGGGGCCAACGGCTTTACATCCTCATGCGATGGAAGGCGTGATCCCAGAGATTTTTCGCCTCAGAAAATCTCCCGGTGTCGGCTAGGATTGAATCTAGACCAGTTGGGTTGGTTGTGAGTGGATCACGCCACCTCACAACCATCGACACCTATGTCGGCGGTGGGATTCGAACCCAGGCGTCGAGCGTGGTTGACGGAGACGTTACCAACCACACTAGGCCCCCGCTCATCCGATTGTGGTTGATCTATGGAATGGTGTGAAGCGGTAAATTTTGTTCTTCCAACTTTTTTTTTTATTAATAATTGATTGGCAACCTTGGAGAGAAGCGTTGATTTTGGATTGCTATTTACCGCTGACACGGGATGATTATAGTTCTTTCGCTGTTCTTCATTCCGCACGCACTTCAAGCAAGCAAACAAGACGTAAAGACGTATGGTCTTTACATACGCTACCGGCACACTTACAGCTATTAGCAGTGGCCAAATGACTGAAACCAAATGAAACTCGACAGATCCGGATGTTCGGACACATTTAGCAATGCTGTGCAGTCCGCCGGTTGGTCCGTTTGCTGTGAAACGCTGTAATCGAATGAGTCGCCTGTTCAGCTTTGTTGCGCTAAAACTAGCTGCTGCTCTGTCAGTTGTGGGTCGAGCCAATCTCCAGTAAGAGCCAACTGTCTTCTTGCTGCAGTAATCAAATTTCTGCATGCTAGCTTTTCTACGTGTCTACTGAGAGGTAAACTTCCAATAGGCGTGTCTTTGTGGGCTAGAGCGAGTAAAATCACAGCAACAACAAGAAATCGGTTATAAAGTCGAATCGTTTGTACAGTTTAGCGTCGGCTGTGCTGGAGAAAAAGGCCTTGTTTCAGCTCTGATTAGTCAAAACATGCGTTCCACAAGGCTCTACATTTTCCAATAGTACAATCGTTAACATCACAAAATCACACTTTTAACGCATTATTGTGGACGCATAGCTCATTTCCCAATGAATCGCTGTAAGAATGAAAAAAATCCGTTGGAAACTGACTGAGTTTCAAGCATTTGAAAGTGGATAATTCTCGCGAGGCTCTCGATATTTTCGGTTTTATGTTGTCGTGAGACGTAATTCTACGTAAAAAGTCGCTTCGAAATTCGCCCTCAATGCGGCGCTAGTGTGCATGTATTTTGTATTAGTATTTTGAAGCTAATGTATCTCGTGAATCTTACCATTCAGAAAGTTGCTGTCTTTAGCAAAGTTGTTTAGGGACCAAGGGCTCCTATTGGGCGCACAGTTTGATTTGAACTTCAGCATATAGTTTTCAGTATTTTGAACATAATTTATCCCATGTAGGATTCATCAATCCGAAAAGTTGAGGATTTTTTTTTAGCCTTTAGAAGTGTTTTTCACTTTTCTGTGCATATTTTGGGTTTCTCTTTTTTTGTTCTCCAAAAATTAGTTTTCTCAACGCAATTTTTGCGGCCTGTACAAACGTATTTATACCGTTCTAGATTTGGTTTGAGACCATTTTTCATCGCTTTTTCTACCCTAAAAGTATGCTTTCGAACATCTGAGTTTAATTTGGAGTCATTTCTGAGCCCTTCAGCAGCGTATTTTTTTAACTCGATTTGGATTTTCTTTTGGCTTTTTATAGCTTTCATGAATGAGTTTCACCATTCTGAACATATTTTGAAATTATTTGGAATTTTGTTGCAGTTCTAAGTTGAATTTCGAATCATTTTTCAATCATCATTCATTCACTTTTCACCTATCGTTTATTTGACACGGCACAAATACAATTTAATGTTTAACGGTGCCAATTATATCTGATGACTTAAAACCTTTAAGCAAATTCATTCGTGTTTTGTCAGTGTGTCTTTTAAAGACTACCTGAAAGTTATTTCCCATCAGTCTTTCTCAAGACTACCTACTTTTGAATTTACATTTGTTTTAACTTTTTTCGTATCACCTGAAATGGCTGGACGGAAAAAGAAACCTCGCATCGCTGCGGGGAGGAAAAGAGAGGCATCTCTTTCTGACACATCGAGTGTCTGTAGTGACAATCCTTTTGATATTTTGCCTGAGCAAGAAGCTGGTGAAATGGAAGTTACCAATAATGAAACTATACAAAATATAAAATCTTTAAAAAAGGAGAAAGTTCCACCTATTGTGGTAACTATTTCTTCTGAATTTAATATATTCAAAAAGGAACTTTCAACGTTTGTTTCTGACGTTAAAGTTACCTATCAAATTGGCCGTAGAGGTGAATGCCGCTTATTAGCCGACTCAGTAAAGGGTCGTGATCGTCTTGTTCAGTATTTAACTGACAAGATGTACAAATTTTTTACATATGACACCAAGAACGCCAAGCCGTTCAAGGTTGTCTTGAAAGGTCTCACCAACGATCAAACCGTTGATGAGATCAAACTTACTTTAACAGAATTACTTGGCATAGCTCCTACCCAAGTAATTCTAATGAAACAAAAATCACGAGGCGAAAACAGTCAGAGAACTGGAATTTCCCTTGTTAATTATTTAATTCATTTTAACCGCAATGAAGTTAACAACTTAAAATTTTTTGAAAAAGCACATGCTTTGTATAATGTGCGTGTAAAGTGGGAAACTTATAGGAAGTATGGCGGAGGTGAAAAGCATATCACCCAATGCCGTACTTGCCAACGTTATGGCCATGGTTCCAAATTCTGTAACATGGACCAAAAATGTCTTAATTGTGGAGACTCTTCTCACAAAAAGGACACATGTCCTGTGAAAGAGAGTAAAAATTTTCGCTGTGCGAATTGTAACGGCAACCATATGTCAAATTTTTATCAATGCCCAGTCCGTTTAGCAATTGTTAAGGCAAGGCAAGGTAAACAAAATTCAATTTCTCAATTAAAACCAACTTCAAAACAAAATTCTCCAAGCGTACCAGTGACGCATAGTTTACCTACTCCTTTGCATACCCGTTTAACTTATGCACAGGTTACAGGTAGTTCGAACATTATACCGCCTAGTGTTGGTAGTTCGAAAATGACCGTTAATATGGGTAAGCAAAACACGCTAGAAAATAATTGTACACCTATTACTCCAGCTAATATTGCTGCCGAAAATATTTTTTCTAATGTCAACTGCCTGGGGCCTATTACGGCAGGTAAACTTTCTTTTTTGCAACAGGCAATGTTCGATCTTATGAACGCCATGTTGCAGGCAAAATCAATGTTTGAAGCCATTCAAATAGGCACAAATTTTACTATTAAAATTGTTTCTAATTTAAAATTTAGCAATGATTTTAAATAAAACAATTAAAATATTAAATTGGAATGCTCGCTCATTGAAGGCCAATGAGAATGAGCTTTTTAATTTTTTAACAGTAAATAATGTGCATATTGCAATTATTACTGAAACATTTTTGAAACCTAACATAAAATTAAAATATGATCCCAATTACGTGGTTCATAGATATGATAGGATTCAGGGTTCCGGCGGTGGAGTTGCAATTGTTATTCATCGCCGAATCAAACATCGTGCTCTTCCCCATCTTGAGACGAAAGTTATTGAAACTTTGGGAATTGAAGTTCAAACTGAACTTGGGATTTTATTTATTGCCGCAGCATATTTACCATTTCAATGCACACGCGAGCTCAAAAATTATTTTAAAGGTGATTTACAAAAACTCACCAGAAATCGTTCGAAATTTTTCATAATCGGCGATTTTAACGCTAAACATCGTTCATGGAATAATTCTCAAAGTAATTCCAATGGCAAAATTTTATTCAATGATTGTTCTTCAGGATACTATTCTATTTTGTCTCCGAATAGTCCCACATGCTTTTCTTCTGTAAGAAACCCTTCAACAATTGATTTGGTGCTAACAGATCAAAGTCATGTATGTAGTGATTTGATCACACATGCTGACTTTGATTCTGACCATCTTCCAATAACTTTTTCTTTATCACATGAATCAGTTTTAAACCCTATGAGCTCTGTTTTTAATTATAACAAAGCTAATTGGGAAAGATACAAAAATTATATTGAGAGAAATTTCAATAATGAGCTTGATTTGCAAAACGAAGTGAATATTGATTCCGCTTTGGAAGCATTAAAATGTGCAATTGTTGATGCCAGGAATTATTCTGTTCCAAAGGCTCAAGTGAAATTTGATTCACCAATAATTGACGAAAATCTTCAACTTCTAATTCGTTTGAAAAATGTCCGCAGACGTCAATATCAACGTTCTCGTGACCCTGTTTTTAAAACTATTTATAAAGATTTACAGAAAGAGATTAAACATAGATTTACTCTTCTGAGAAATCAAAATTTTGAGACTAAAGTTGAAAAATTGAAACCATATTCAAAACCATTTTGGAAGCTGTCGAAGATTCTTAAGAAACCTTCAAAGCCTATTCCAGTTTTAAAAGATGGTGAACGTTTTCTTGTATCCAATGAACAAAAGGCTCAAAGACTTGCTCAGCAGTTTGAGAGTGTTCACAACTCAAATTTGAATTTTGTGAGTCCAATTGAAAATGAAGTCACACGTCAATTTGATTTAATTTCTTCCCAGAATTTTTTACCTGCAGAAATAATTGAAACTAACTTGAATGAGATTAAATCAATTATTAAAAATTTCAAAAATATGAAAGCACCTGGTGACGATGGAATCTTTAATATACTAATCAAACATCTCCCTGAGAGCACAATGGAATTTTTAGTAAAAATTTTCAATTGCTGCTTCAAAATTGCATATTTTCCCAAATTATGGAAAAATGCAAAAATTACTCCCATTTTAAAACCGGATAAGAACCCAGCTGAAGTTTCAAGTTATCGACCAATCAGTTTGCTTTCTTCAATAAGTAAACTGTTTGAGAGAGTTATTCTTAACAGAATGATGTCACACATCAACGAAAATTCAATTTTTGCAAATGAACAGTTTGGATTTCGCCATGGGCATTCCACAACTCATCAATTGCTCAGAGTTACTAATATGATACGAGCTAACAAATCTGAAGGTTATTCCACTGGAGCTGCTCTTTTAGACATAGAAAAAGCATTCGACAGTGTTTGGCATAAAGGTTTGATTGCGAAATTGCAAACTTTTAATTTTCCAATTTTCCTAATCAAAATTTTAAAAAATTATATTACTGATCGAACTCTGCAGGTTGTCTATCAGAATTCAAAATCTGATAGATTTCCTGTCAGAGCAGGTGTGCCTCAAGGTTCAGTCTTGGGTCCAGTCCTGTACAACATATTCACTTCAGATCTTCCTGATTTGCCTCCAGGATGCACAAAGTCATTGTTCTGCGATGACACAAGCATTTCCGTAAAAGGAAAAAGTCTTCGTGTCATATGCAGTCGATTGCAGAAAAGTTTAGATATTTTTTCTTCCTACTTGCAAAAGTGGAAAATTTCTCCCAATGCTTCTAAAACTCAAATGATAATTTTTCCGCATAAGCCTAGGGCTTCTTCCCTCAAGCTAAACAATAATCACGTTGTCAAGATGAATGGGGTTATTTTAAGTTGGTCCGACAAGGTTAAGTACTTGGGACTAATTTATGATAAAAAAACTTATTTTCAAAGAGCACATTGAGAGTATACAAGCCAAGTGCATCAAATATACGAGATGTTTATATCCTCTCATTAACAGGAATTCTAAACTTTGTTTAAAGAACAAACTTTTGATTTACAAACAAATTTTTAGACCAGCAATGCTTTATGCTGTACCGATCTGGTCAAGTTGCTGTTCAACAAGGAAGAAAACGCTCCAAAGGATTCAGAATAAAATTCTGAAAATGATTTTGAAGCGTCCTCCTTGGTTTGGTACACTCGAATTACATAGACTTACTGGTGTTGAACCATTAGAAGCTATGTCAAATAAAATTATTAACAATTTTCGACAAAAATCGTTGCGATCCTCAATTGCTACGATAAGCTCTCTTTATAGCCAATAAGTTAGCAATTAAGTTAGTTGTAAGTTTACTTCCCCTTTTCTGACAAGTAGGTTTAAATCCCTACGAATGATGAGTCCTAATTGCGAAAGCAAACAAATCCTAACAATTAAAATTACAAATTTCTAACAGTGTTGAGAAGTCACCATTTGTGATTGGACACACATACTCATTATTTACTAATATTTATCATAAATACTTAAGCTACTAACAAATCCCCCCTTAAAAAAAAAAAAAAAAAAAAAGCAAATTCATTCACTTCTTAAGCCCTATATAATGTTTTTATTTTTTTCATACTTCTGCTCAGATAATAATTCGGATTTTCTGTGCGTTTTCTGGGGAAGTGGTCGGTAGCAGTATTTTTCAGCAACTCTAAACTCTATTTGTTTTTCTTCTGACATTTTCTAGCCCATTGAAGTGTTTTTTTTTTTTTTTTTTACAGAAAGTGACTGTACTCAATTTTGATTTTTTTGTCTCTGGAAGCGTTTATTTTGTCTATATCAAAAACCTAATTTTAGAATCGGCTTTTCGCCACTCTAAATGATATTTTCCGGGTCCATTTTTCTATCTGTCTATTCTATCTATTGAAAGTATTTTTTCGTAATTCTGATCTTATATCAGGATCATCTTTTGAGCCTTTGGGAGCATTTTTGCGTCAGTAATAGCTTACTTTGGAACCATTTTATTCTATTTTTTTAACTCAAAATGCAAAGCCCTTCAATGCTGAACTCCGATTTGGAGCTCGACTTTCTGTTTATTATACACATACTTCGCAGCCAACTATTTTGGTGTACCAAGGCTAGCGCTACGATCCTACTGACACTAACAGTCTCTCCCGTGCAGGAACTCGAGCCTACAACGATTGGCTCGTTAGGTCAGCATCGTACCACGAGAGAGACCAGCCGGAAGAATCTTCTAGACTAGGATTGGACATCTTTTTTTTCATCATTTTTTGTTCTTGTTTTGCGGGCTTCAGAAGCCTTTATATGGGTTAATTTTTTCGTGGTCTCAAGGTACTTGTGAAACACTAAAAAAAATCATAAAGGTTACCCAAATTGATTTATTTCGCGATCTTTATTTTTCGAAAAGCGACCATTTTTTTTTTTCGTTGTCCGATTTTTTTACTTACGTAAACACACGATATTGTATCCCTCAAAGCTGAGACATTCTCCGATATCTTGTACAATGTGAGAAATGGAGGTGGAATAATGTCTCGGTATCATAAAAGCAATATTCTCACATTGAAAGGCAATAATCTCACATTGCTTCCTTGTGGCACAATTAATTTTGTGACAAATCTGAATAAACTGTTGAAAATGTCTCAAATTGGCAAGTGAAGAAATTTGATCAAAATTTGGTCTACATTTGAAATTCCTGAAATGTATTGAATTCATTGAAGTTCGGCAAAGAAAAATATCCTTGACATAAAAATTGATCCTTTGATTCCCAACTCAATTTTCGGTCCCTAGCTCGAACCTTTTGCGCTACCCAAGAATTATTTATTTTATCCTATATGTGATTAACTAAACCGGAACATAACCCAACATAAACTGTGCTGTCCACGTGAACACAACTGTCAAAGAAAATCGATACCACCCAACCCCCTCCGGGAGCAGGACGGGAGTTGGTCTGACTGACCATAGAAGAAAGGAGCAATTGATATCACGCAAATTTCACGAGCACTTTCCGAGTGTCGGGAGTTTTCTTGTCAGTTTTTTTTTTGTTTCCAAAAGCTAGCGTTGTAAACGTTATGTGGAAAACAAGAAAAATCGATTTCGCTGCTTTTTCCCGACTTTGACTTTTTTTTTCGCTCGTTGTTCATCATTCCACTAGCAGTCGTAGCAGTGGTAACAGCAGGGGTGAAAGCTGTGGTAGGGTTCGGTACTTTCACAATTTCATGTTAGCTGCTACTGGTAAGTTTCTGGGGTTGAGATAGAAAAGAATTTTTGCGAGTGAATGGACGGCCACTAGAGTGGCGACGAAACAAGTGCCAGAGTCCCGTTCGATATATTTTGTTACCCCTAAACCTCGCGAAGTCGTCCCGGGCATTCTGTCATTCTCTAGCTTCATGGTGCTCTGATTGTAATCTCGACTTTGAGGGGACGGGAGGAGACTTCTGCTGGGAGGTGCTTGTGCCAGGGCGTTAATTGAGCCGGGAATTAGAGATGAGCTCTTTGCTCAAAGATTATTCCAGAGTCGATGGAACATTTGTTTGTTTCTTTACCTTTCATGTTAAAGTAGGTCAACATCATTTTTCGTAAATACTTTTTTTTCTCTTCTTCGTCTGTTATGTATGCGTGTGTGTGCAACAGATTTGTTCTAAACAATTGAGATTCAGCGTCACATGCCAATGACATCCCTACCAATATTGCCCACCTGGCCGCTCAGCATGACGTCCTGAGAGAAGAGCTTTGGCGGAAACAAGTTCCAAAACTGCACGAAAGTTCACCCGAAAGGCACTAAAGTATAAAACAAACACGCCAAACAGCGTGTAATACAAAGGCGAATCGGAGATAAAAGGCAGCCACTTAGCACAACACAGCAGAGGAATGAATAATCTCGCGCTCCGCTTGTTGATGGCGCTGACGATCGCCTTAACGGCCGAGGGGTCGCCCGGTGCGATCACACACTCGTTCGACCGTGGGCACGCTCGCGTCCGGAGTTCAGTGCTCTTTTTTTCACCGATTCGCCTCCTCTGCTGCTGGTACAAACGCGCGCGATCGCTACCGTCACCACCAACCACCGGCACGACCACAACCATAATAAAAAACAGCGTCGGCTCATTTATATTCAAGGTCATTAAATTATTCAACACCCTCGTACCTCTCTCTCTCTCTCTGTCTGTCTTACCTGCGCAGCCGGCTCCCATATTATCGGTGCTGGTGGCTCCGAGGCAGCGCGATCTTCTTTCTTCGGAAGGTTTTTTTTCCTCCTCTATTTCTTCGCTCTTTCGGTGTGGTTTGTTTTAAATCCGCTGATCGGTCACTCTGCGTGCTTGTTGTCTACCACTCGCCGCGTTTGAGGGGTCCGCCCCACGTACGCTCGGCTAAATGGTGGTTTTTTTCGTGCGGTTATCCTCCTTCCGTTTGAGGGCGCTATTCGCAGTATGTCGTGTGATGGCCGTGTGATGGCTCATAAATGCTCGTTGTTATGGTAATAAACGATAACTTAAATGGAGAGAGTATAGTGCGATATTTTTGTAGTGGTAAATGTCATTATTTTTTCCCGATAATTTTCAAAACCATTTCATAAAAAACCACAAATCACGGTGTAGAAATGGTTGGGCATATCAACGAACAAATCGATTCGATTAAATCTCAAAATAGTTGTTACGAGTTTTTCCTCCGCTCCCATGAAGGGGGGGCACCTCGCACGAAGTAGAGAAAAGAGGAACCAACGAACTAACGAAATGAATGAGAGGAAGAGGAGCATGCGAATAAAATTTCACTTTTTTTTGTTTCTCTCGTGTTCACTCACTTCCCTATCCGGGATCGGGAACGGAAAGGAAAGGCAGAAAACGGGGGCCTCTGCAGGTTGGCCTACAGAGAGTTCCACCAGTACGGAAATGTTTACACTTTTTGGATTCTCTCTTGCTTGCTGTTTCATTTCTGTGCATATTCATTTTTTGACACGGCGCTTTTTGTTGCCTCATTCTCGCCTACTGTTCCTACCGGTTATCCCAATTTTTATGTGCATACACTTTTATTGTGTTGTAATTTTTTAGTGTACATTTTAGTTATATTGGAGAGTCTTTGATTCCGATGATGTTATTATACTTTTATTGCGGCAATTTACGGCTGTCTTATGTCACAATCTATCGAGTCGAATTTAAATGGTTTTTATTTACTCTTTCTTTGGGTTTTGTGGTGTGTTTGCTGGTGGTGTGTAATTGTGACTGTGAAACTGCAACGCTTGAAAGGACACTTGATTATCGCACCCAATCGGTGAAATTGCATCGATGCGCGTACAGGCTGCGTTACTGCCTGCTAATTCAAGGTAAAGATAGCTCTGGCTTGTAATTTAGCTTGAGTGTGTGTGACTTTGTGATGATGCATATGGTAGAGCTTTGGAAAGTATGTGTGAAGAAGAAAAAAGGGCATTGAGAGTAGAGGTAATTATTCCACAATTTCTTTTCGACTTCGTGGTCGGGCACAGGTAGAAGAGACACGATGAAAGTCGATTGAACTGGAGCAACGCTTTTGTGGATGGAATATTTGGTCCATTATATCGTAGATGAACATTCATGGCCTCCAAAACCATCCAGATGTTATAATCCTGATGACTCTTTGGATTTTCACAGTAAATTGGTCACACAGTTTTTGGTCTGGTTTTTTGACATTTTTGGACACTTTTCTACTCTTTTGGTACTTTTTTATTAATATTTTCGACAATTTTTTGACAGTCTTTTAATACTCTCTTGACTCAATTCTGATAATTTTTTTATATTTTCAACATACATATTTGAAATTTAGTTGTAATTTTAAAAACTTTTTTGACAGTTTTTTTTAAATCTTATTTGACACTTTTTTATATTCTTTTGATACTTTTTTGACATCTCTTCAATTCTTTTTTTGAGATTTTTTACTTATTTTTGTCAATTTTTTGACATTTTTGTCAATTCTGGAACTTTTTTATATTTTTTGACGTTATTTTGATACTCTTTTGACACTTTATTGATAATTCTTCGACGCGCTCTTGACTTTTCTTTTAGAACACTTTTTCGATACCTTTTTAACCTTTTTCGATATGATTTTGATATATTTTTTTTTTATTCTCGCTTATTTTCCGTCGGTCTTTTTCCGCCACTGTTGTTGTGCCAATCACCGACGCCCGGAGAGACTCCACCCAGGACCCTAACTCACGACCCGTTGATTAACGGACCGGCGCCAACGACTTTACTTCCTCATGCGATGGAAGGCGTGATCCCAGAGATTTTTCGCCTCAGAAAATCTCCCGGTGTCGGCTAGGATTGAATCTAGACCACCAGCTGAGTTGGTTGTGAGTGGATCACGCCACCTCACAACCATCGACACCTATGTCGGCAGTGGGATTCGAACCCAGGCGTCGAGCGTGGTTGGCGGAGACGTTACCAACCATGCTAGGCCCCCGCCTATGATTTTGATATGTTTTTGTCACATTTTTGATACTTTTTTTCACACTTTTCTGACACTTTTTGAAACATTTTTGAACCTATTTTACTCGACACTTGGTAGTGACAGTGAGGCATCCATCCTCTTTCCTCACTTGTCCTAAACCGTTAGTATGGTCTTTGGACATCGCCTTTTGGAGCCGCGTAGCTTCCGGCAGAGTTTGGATTCTTTCACAGAAACTAACTCTGGATTTCCGTTTAGCCTTGCGTAGCTCGGCGTTGTACTTAGTGAGGGACGCCCTGTAGTCGTCCCAGTTAGACGTGACTTTTGCCCTGTTGAACAACCGCCTAGTTTCCCGACGAAGGTCACTAAGTTGATCATTCCACCAGGGTACGTCACGGCATACTGACCGCTGTGTTAGTGGACAGTTAGCGTCGAAAGCATCCATGATTCTGTTTTGTAGATCATTTGCTGCCGAATTCAGGTCAACTGAATTTCGAATGTTGCTGTTACTGAAAGTTCGTGAATCGATCAGGTGTTCCTTAAAGGATTCCCAATCTCACTGTCACTACCAAGGAAACGCTGGAGGTTCTTATGGCGTCTCGGGAGTCCATCCTGCTGGCCCGTCGACTGTTCACGGAAGCTTCAACAGGCTGGGCTCTAAGCTCATTCGACCCTATGAGGTCTCCAGATCCAGACGGCATACTACCCATCTTTCTACAAAAATCGGCCGCAGTTATCATGTCCGAACTCATCAACCTCTTCAGAGACAGCTTTATCCTGGGCCATATTCCGGATAACTGGCTGAAGGTGAAGGTAGTGTTTATCCCCAAAGTTGGAAGAAAGGACAAAACCCCACCTAAAACTTTCAGGCCCATAAGTCTGACTTCATCACTTCTCAAGCTGATGGAGAAAATAATGGATAAATACATCCGTGATGAGTTTCTTAAAGACTCCCCGCTGAACAGGAACCAACATGCCTATCAATGCGGCAAGTCAACAGAAACTGCTCTTCACAGCTTAGTGACGTTGATTGAAAAGTCCCTGAGTTATCAGGAGACGGCGCTATGTGCCTTTCTTGATATTGAAGGGGCCTTCGATAACACGTCCTTTGCATCAATTGATACGGCTCTTTCTCATAAGGGAATCGACCACACTTCAAGGAGCTGGATACACGCAATGCTCTCTAGCAGAGTGACCACAACAACCTTGGGAGATTCGTCTGTAACAATGTCAGTGATCAAGGGATGCCCGCAAGGAGGAGTTCTCTCGCCCTAGTTATGGTCACTAGTTGTCGACGCACTTCTCAACCAGCTTTCACAGCTTGGTTACGAGGTCATTGGATACGCCGATGACATCATCCTCATCGTCAGAGGTAAAGATGACGCAACTCTGTCGAGCCGAATGCAAACGGCTCTGAATACCACCATGTCATGGTGTTTACAGGAGGGTCTGAACATAAACCCCTCAAAAACAGTCCTAATTCCATTCGGCAGACGAAGGACGATCTCCATCACTCCTCCAATACTGAATGAAGTTAGACTGGGCTTCAGCAATGAAGTCAAATATCTCGGAATTATTCTGGACAAGAAACTGAACTGGTCTGCACAACTGGATCATGCCGCTAAGAAAGCGATCTCAGCGATCTGGGCCTGCAGAACTCTCTTCGGTAAGACCTGGGGACTGAAACCAGACTTGGCACTCTGGTCTTACAAGACCATTGCCCGACCAAGAATCACCTATGCTGCCCTAGTGTGGTGGCCTAAGGTGAACGAAATGACTGCGCAAGCCAAACTCAAAAAAGTTCAAAGACTTGCATGTCTTTCGGTTACCAGCGCTATGCGAACAACTCCAACTGCAGCCATGGAAGCTATGCTTTGCCTACTACCTCTACATCTTCATGTGAAAAAGGAAGCAGAGCTTGGCGCTCGGGATCTGGTATATACGGACCCGGTATCAGGGAAACGTTTTCCCTGGGAAAATGGCCCACCGTTTTTCAAGCAGAGGTATATGCCATATATATCTGCGCAAAAATATGTCTGCAACGCAACTACAGACATGCGAAAATCGGTATATTCTCGGACAGTCAAGCAGCACTACTAGCACTTAAGTCCGTCAAATGCGCTTCCAAACTTGTTTGGGAATGCATTGAAACTCTACGGGAACTTTCCCGACAGAATTCAGTTTTTCTGTTTTGGGTGCCCGGACACTGCGGAGTCGAGGGTAATGAACACGCTGACTACCTAGCAAGACAGGGATCAGCTCAGCGGTTTATTGGCCCCGAGCCGTTTCTTGGTACGTCCATTTCCGCTATCAAAAGCGAACTACTAACTTGGGAAGGGCTAGAAATAGTATCCCAATGGCAACAGGCACAGGGCTGTAGACAAGCTAAACAGTTTATCTATCCGAACCCTGGAACCGCCAGAAAGCTTCTCAGTCTAAATCGTAGTGACCTACGGATAATCACGGGACTCCTCACCGGACACTGTCCCGCTTTTTTTTCATTTAAAGGAAATCGGCGTAGTGTTGAACGACACCTGCCGATTCTGCAAATCTGAACCAGAGAGTTCAGAGCATTTGCTTTGCTCTTGCGAAGCTCTTGCTTCCTCTAGGTACAACTTCTTAGGAAGTTACCTTTTAACTCCATACCAAGTATGGAGCTCCAATCCCAAGCAGGTCATTAGTTTCATCAACTATGTTGTACCTAATTGGGGTACAGGTTTACAACAAAACAGTTCTACTCCATCAATGAGTACGAGCAATCCGTAACCTGTGCACAGCAATCGGGGCCCGCCACAAAAGACAATCAGCAAGAATGTCGCAGTGGCATTTCAGTATCCAGTACCCTTCTGGCATATATATATATATATATATATATATATATATATATATATATATATATATATATATATATATATATATATATATATATATATATATATATATATATATATATATATATATATATATATACTAGACATTTTTTTAAAGTTTCTTCAACAATTTTCTGATTTGTTTTTAAAGATGATCTAGATTTTGAAATTCTAATATATTTGAGACCTTTTTGACCGTGTACGTTATTTCGACATTGTTTTGATACAATTTTGACACTTTTGGGACCTTATTTTACACTTGTAAAATTTCTGTCAAATTTGTCAATTATTTTTAAACTTTTTTGATACCTTTATGGTACTTTTTATATGTTGCTTCTACGATTTTTTTAAACTTTGACATTTGTTTTGACATATTTGAAATTTTTGGCAATTTTTGACAATTGCTTGACCTTTTTGTCAGTTCCGACACTTTTTTTATTCTTCTTTGACTTGACGCATTTTAGAACTTTTTCTTAAAACTATTTTGACACTCTTTTGAAACTTTCTTGGCACTTCTATGTTACTTTAAGAGACTTTTTTGATACTTAAGCATCAAGCCTTTTTATATTCTTTTGACACTTTTCCACACTTGCTTGACACTTTTCTGATTCCTCTTTGACACATTTTTCTACACTTTTTTGATATTCTTCTGACACATTTTTGGAACCTCTTTTGAATTTCTTTTTAAAACTTTTTGATTGGTTCTTGAAAATTTTTCGACATTTCTGAATTTTTTTTTTTTAATACTTTGACACTTTTCCGAAACGAATGTGATTGTTTTTGATGCTTTTTAACATCCTGTTGATACTTTTTTGACTTATTTTTGTAATTGCTCTGTCATTTGTGAAATTTTCTGCATAATTTTGATCATTTTTTGCACATTTTTGATACTCCATTGACACTTTTTTGTTACTTTTGTGACACTTCTCTGACACTCTTTTGACTTATTTTTGACACGTTTCTGATATTTTTTGGCACTTTTTTATGTTTTTGACGATTTTTTTGATTTTTTTTACTTGGTTTTCGTGATTTTTTGTCGACATATATTTATATGATACTTTTGTTTATAAAGATGAGCTAGATTTTGAAATTCTAATAAATTTGAGACTTTTGACATTGTTTTATTACAATGTTGACCTTTTTGAGGCCTTATTTTACACTTGTAATATTTCTATCATTATTTTAATTGATTTTTAAACGTTTTCGTTACCCTTATGGTACTCTTTAAATATTTCTTTTAGGCATTTTTAACTCTTTGTTGGCTTTTTTGTCGTTGTTTTGATATATTTGAAATTTTTGGCATTTTTTGACACTTGCTTGATCCTTTTTTTTTGCTATTTTGACAGTTTTTTATCAGTTCTGACACTTTTTTTACGCTAGAATCGTTTCTTGAAATTATTTTGATACTTTTTTGACACTTTTTTACACTTTTTTGATATTCTTTTGACAGCTTTCGGCACCTCTTTATATCTTTTTTTAAAACCTTTTTGATTGGTTCTTGACAGTTTTTCGACATTTCAGAAATTTTTGACATATTTTTTAAATATAGTTTTTGAATTTTGTTGATAGTTTTTTATTTTGCATATTTATGATACTCTTTTGACACTTTTTAGCACCTTTTTGAATCTCTTTGAAACTTTTTTGATACTTTTTAAAATTGTTCTTGACAATTTTTTGACATTTCTGAAATTTTTGACACTTTTTGGACTCTTCTTTTGAAAATTTTTTGACACTTTTTTGATACTTTTTTCGCAGTTTACTCTTTTGATACTTTGGCACTTTTCCGACACGATTGTGATTGTTTATGGTGCTTTTTAACATCCTATTGATACTTTTTTGACTTTTTTTTGTAATATTTTGGCCTTTTTTAAATTTTTTTTTGCATAGTTGATCAATTTTTGCACTTTTTTGATATTGTATTGACACTTTTTTGTTACTTTTGTGACACTTCTCTGGCACTCTTTAGACTTATTTTTGACACGTTTCTGATATGTTTTGGCACTTTTTTTATGTTTTTGACGATTTTCATAATTTTATTTACTTGATTTCGTGTTTTTTTTTTTGTCATTTTAAATATTTTTGTAAATTTCGACATATATTTATCTGATAATTTTTGCCGTGCTCTTGACACTTTTTTGACCTTTTTTACCTTTCTCCTAGAAAGGTATAGCAATCACTGGAAAAACCAAAGGTATAAAAGTGCTCCAAAGGGTCGAATCTCGTATATCAATCGACTTAGTTTGACGAGCTGAGCATTTTCTGTATGTGTGTGTGTATGTAACGCTCTCCCAAACTCACTCGATTTTTTCAGAGATGGCTGGACCGATTTTCATGAAATTAATTGCAAATGAAAGGTCTTGTTGCCCCATAAGACCCTATTGAATTTCATTTTTATCGGATTTTTAGTTTAGAGGTTATGTTTAAAAATATGAAAATCATGAAACATCAATATCTCAGAAACTACACAACCGATCTGAACAAAATTGGTCTCAAAAGAACGGGCTACCTAGAACACCCTTAAGTTTTGAATTTTATAAAGATTGAACTTGTGGTTCAAAAGTTATGAAAAGAAACGTTTTCTGAAGACTGTTTAATCTCACTCATGTTTCTCAGAGATGGCTGTACCGATTTTCATAAAATCAGTGTCAAATGGAAGGTCTAATTGCCCCATAAGACCCTATTGATTTGTTTTGCAGTCGGACTATTACTTTGCCTGTTATGTTTAAAAATGTGAAATCCAGTTATGCAAAGGAACATATTCCGAAGACTACTTGGACTCACTCACTTTTCTCAGAGATGGCCGACCCGATTTCCACAAAATTAGTGTCCAATGAATAGTCTAGCTGCCTCAGAAGACCCTGTTGAATTTTACTGTATTCGAACTGTAACTTCATTTGTAATGTGCCGACTTGTGAAAATCACGGAACTTCATTATCTCAGAAACTACACAACCGATTTGATTATTATTATCAGATGAGCGGGCTTGTTAAGGGCTAACTGATGAATTATGATTGAACACGTGGTTTCAAAGTTTGGCTGCCCTACACGTTCCCTTTTCATTTGATTATAATCGAACTTAAGCAACCGTTATGTATTAAATTGTTAATAAAACAATGAAAGTCTATTATCTCAAAGATAACATGACTTATTTGAACATAACTAGTGTCATACGAACGAGTCATCTCTCAAACTCACAAATAACAAACCTCATAACAATTTGATATGTGGCTCAAAAGTTATGGAAAGAAGAGAAATTCAAAGACTATTTAAAACTATACCTGCTTTGATCGATATATGTGGCCTCAACATAATTTAAATGTGGTGTCGTACTATTTGAACGTTCCATGTTCATTGATTCCTTGCGGTTTGTTTGAAGTCTGCAAATACACGACGAATCGGCCATAGGATATGATCAAAGACAAATAACAAATCGTTTGGAATGATTGGTTTTATCGAAATGACAGCATCCTCGTCTTTTGGCTTCTGTACATCGCCTTAATTCTGAATATATTCATATTGGGTGGTATTCTGTCATTATCAGCAGACTTTCTGGCATCAATCTGACACCGGAAATACCCATATTGGGAGGTATTTTTGGTTGTTTTCCAGAAACTAAAAGTGGTCGTCTTCAAATTCAAAATAGTGTCCAGGGTCAATGTTTGGTTTCTATGCATCATCACGTTTAAGGAAATATCCATATTGAGTATTATTCGGTCATTTCCGACTGTTGCTTATAAGTTGCCATTTAGCAATTCAAAATGGTGCCTGAGGTCAATTGTTAGCTCATTGCATCGTTCTGGTTCCAGAGATACTCATATTGGATAGTATTTGTTTATTTTAGGCTGTTTTTCACAAACCGGTAGTCGGCATCTTGGATTTCAAAATGGTATTTAGGAAACTGGTTAAAGAAAAACTCATATTGGGTGGTATTTGGTCACTTTGGACTGTTTGTCAGAAGCCGAAAGTCGTCATTTTGGACTTTAAAATTGCCTGCGAAATCGATTTCTGTCATCTGGGCGTAATTCTGGTTCCGAAAACATTCATATTGAATGGTATTTGGTCATTTCCGGCTGTTTGCCAGACACCGGAAGTCACCATCTTAAAATTCAAGATTGTGTCTGTGATCAATTCTTAACTTCTGGTTCGAGAAATACTAATATTTAATGGGAATCGTTCATTTCAGGCTGTTTTCCAGAAACCGGAAGTTGCCATTTTACAATTCAAAATGTTGTCTGAAGTCGATTTGTGGCTCCAGTGCATCATTACGATTCCGGAAATACCCATATTGGGTGGTATTTGGTCATTTGCCGCTGTTTTTCCGACACCGGAAGTCGCCATTTTGGATTTCATAATGGCATTTGGAGACAATTTCTGGATTTTGAACGGCATACTGGTTAAAAAAACTCATATTGGGTGGTATTTGGTCATTTTCTGCTGTTTTCAGAAACCGGAAGTCGCCATCTTAGAATTTAAAATGCTATCTGTGGTCGATTTTAGCTCCTGTGTATTATTCTCGATCCGGATATTATTATATTGGGTGGAAATCGGCCATTTTCGGCTGTTTTCCAGAAACCGGATGTTGCCATCTTACAATCCAAAATGTTGTCTGAGGTCGATTATGGTACATATTTGTTACCACTAAAAACATTCACCTGCCAATATGGTTCCATTTAGTTGATTAGTTCGCGAGATGTGCAAAAATTTGTGAAGAAACATGTACTTCCAGAAAAGGGAGGGGCGTCGAACCATTATGGACATATTTTGTACCTCTAAAAACATTCACATACCAAATTTGGTTGTATTTTCTTGATTGGTTCTTGAACTGTGCGAAATTTGTGTTTCATTTTTATGGGACCCCTCCCTTATAGAAGAGGGATTCGGGTGTCAAACCATTATGTACATATTTGTTACCACTAAAAACACTTACCTGCCAAATTTTGTTCCATTTGGTTGATTAGTTCTTGAGATGTGCACAAATTTGTGTTTCATCTAACTATTATGGACATTTTAGTTACCCCTCAAAACATCCACATGCCAAATTCGGTTTCATTTGCTTGGTTTGCTCTTGAGTTGTGCAGAAATTTATGTTTCATTTGTATGGGACCCCTCCCTTCCAGAAGAGGGAACCTTTATCGGCACCAAAAACCCCTACACACAAATTTTCACGTCGATCGGTTCGGTAGTTTTCGGGCCTATATGGATCAGACAGACAGACAGACTTGACTGCATTTTTATATGTAAAGATTACAACATGAATATTTTAGAACCTAAAGAGTGAATATACATTTATTGGATTGAAGCGTTCACCGCTAGGTGGATTAATTTAGGTTTTTTTGTTAGTTGTTGACACTTCTTTGGCATTCTTTTGACTAATTTTTGAAATCTTTGGTTTTTGACAATGTTTCGGTAATTTTTTTTTTGACGCTTTTTGACAATCTTTGAAAATATTTCGACATATTTTTCATAGTTTTGAACACTTTTTCGACACGTGTTTGGCGCGTTTCTGAATGTTTTTGAAGCTTTAACTTTTTTGATCTTCTTTTGACACCTTTTTGATTCATCTTTGTGACACTTTTTTGACACTGTTTTTACCTTTTTGATATTTTCCAACTCTTTTCGATTTTTTATGATACTCTGTTGATATATTTAAAACTTTTTGATACTTTTTTGACACTTCGTTCTGAATAAAACAACTGCTTGTAAAAATCCTTTTTAGAAATAGTCTAATATCTCGGAAATCTCAATTTCTAGAGGTTCGAGGTCACCTGCAAA
This sequence comes from Wyeomyia smithii, assembly GCF_029784165.1. NCBI lineage: Eukaryota > Metazoa > Arthropoda > Insecta > Diptera > Culicidae > Wyeomyia > Wyeomyia smithii. Next base: position 22,982,523 of record NC_073694.1, read on the forward strand.
CCGCTTTGCAGTAAAATTCTACATAACTTTTCAGAAGAAACTATTTGTCTAGCGAGTCACGTTCAAAAGTTAGATGTGACCTCCTCTATACGGTGAAAGTTAAACTAGTTCCATTGTGGCATCTGAAGGACTACAGTAAACGAAGCAACTTCCTAGAAGATATGGATAACATAGGACTTGAAAAAATAATTTTGCCGTCCAGCGTGCGCCATTATGGATCTGTACAAAAGCAGAAGCTACTGAATTTGTTGTAAATTAAAGTTGGTAAATTAATCCCAAACAACCATCTAACGTGGTTCTTTGTACAACTTCATTAACTCAGATTCATCACGGAGGGGCAGCTACGAAATCAAGTGCAGCTTTGTTCAAACCTAGTGAATATCAAATCGAGCTTAGTTTTAGAACAGTTTCAGATGAGTTCCAATCAAGTTTCAGTTCAGTTGCAACTCAAGCTTTATATCAATTTGGTTTAGTTTTAGTTCTGCTTCAGTAATGTTTCTGTTAAGTATCAGATCAGTGCAGTTAAGATTCAGTTGAACTTCTGTTCAGTATTAGTTAAGCTTTCGGTTATTGCTAGAAGTGTTTTAATTTGTTTTGAGCTCAGCATCAACGAAGTTTTTAATCAGTGCTAGCAGGAAACTTTAGATCAGTTTTGAAGCATTTTCCGTTAAACTTGAGGTTAGTTTCAATTCAATTTCAGTTAAGTTTAAATTCTGCACATATTTAGTTCTATACGTTGATGCCGATTTAGTTTTGACCTTATTCCAGTTTAAATTTTGTTTTTAAATTTCAGTTCAATGTCAATTCAATTGCAATGTTGTTTCAATTTCCGCTCGGTTTCAGTTCAGTTCTAAACCAGATTCAGGTCAGCTAGACTCTAATTTCAATTAATCTGAGCTTTGTTCCAGACTAGTCATATAACAGCTTTAGTTAGAGTGTATCTTTATTTCAATTCAAATCCAGTTCCAGTTCAGTTTTATCTTGGTAACCGTTCAGTTCAAGAGTTTGTTAGTTCAGTTTCTGCCTTGGCTTCAAATATGTTGAAGTTCAGTTCCTTTCCAGTTTTAATTCAGTTTTAATTCAACTCTTAACCAACTTCTATCTGATTTCAACTTAGTTTCAGTTCAGCTTCAATTTATTTTTCGCGCAGTTTTAGTTATAGTTTGGTATTAATTTAGTTCCGATTTAGTTTAAGTTCGAATTCAAACAGGTGAGTTTTTTATTAGGTTTCTGTTTTTGTTCAATTATTTTTCGGTTTCAATGTGGTTTAAATTAGGTTACAGTTCAGTTTCAAAGATGTAACAGTTCATTTTCAGCTGGAGTTGAAGTTCAGTTTCTGTCAGTTTTAGTTTAATTCCAATCCGGTTTCAGTTTGGTTTCATGGAGGTTTTAAAACAGTTTTAGTATAGTTCTGTTTTATTTTAACTCAGCCCTGATCGTGAAACTGCGTTTTTGGAGGAGTATTTCACTTTTTTTTCTCTGATCTATATAAACACCTTTTTGGAGTCGTTTAACTGTTCATCTCAGGCATAGTCCGGAACGCCGATTGATGGTCACTGCATCCAATCGTGATGCTGTTGCTGCTGCTGCTGCAGGTAGATTCACCCTATTTTGAAGTGAAACGGAGCAACTCGCGTATTAAATGATACCGCGGGCATGCGAAAGCAGATGAAAATAAATAGATGATGGAGTAGCAGTAGCCTACCTGCTGGGTTGTGAGATACCGACGGAGAAAGGCGTTTTGGTGACGACATGATGCTGCTCTCCGGAGCCCGGAGTTTCGCGGTGAAATTGTGTGACCATCGTCACCGGGTTTAAAGAAGATGAGGCAGGCGGGTGGGTGGTTGGTGGAAATACCAGTTTTTCTTACCTCTCGAATAAAAACTAGGTCAAATCGATAAGGTTGACGATGAATTGGAATTTTTTCCCGTCAAGTGCTACTCTCGTGTGAGGTCTAAAATCTGTGTGCTGCTGTCAGGTTTCCCTAGAGCCCATCGTCGCGCATCGGTCAGATAGCGGTCGAATAGAACGGTGTTCTCCGGTGATGCTGTTGGTTGGTCTCCATAAGGTGGGTGCAATGTTTCGCCCCAATGTGCCACATAGCTTGGTGATGGACTCTGAAGGCTTGCAGTTTTTCGATGGTTTTGTAGACAAATGAATAAAACGAAAGAAAGAAAAAAAAACTAGTTTCACTGCTGGTTGGTTGGTTCGTGTGCTAGCGCGAATCGCAGGCTCCGGCATCCACGCGGCATAAATGCAACTTCGGTCGGATGGTCGGTCGGTCGTTTGGAATACATACTTTGCGCAAAATACTGTTCAATTCACCATTCCCCGCTTGCACACACCCACCACCCGCTACTTCCTCCTCCTCCTCCTCCATGTACCGTTTCGTTACCAAACCTCGCGTAACAAACAGTTACCTTCTTCGTGTTCTTCATTTTTCGCCCGGGATTGGATCGGTTGTCGGTTGTGGGGCCCGCGATTCAGCAACTCAGCGACGGTGATATGTACTATGTACCCACTCTGGCAATGGCCTAATGCTGAGCTATGCTGCTGCTGCTGCTTCTGTTGTTGCTGATGCTATTTACCCAATGTTTGCCATAGTATACTTGAAGGGTACCCCTGCCTGCCATGCCAAAGGGTATGGCAAAAATCCGGCCAAACTTCATCAGCACCAGTATAGCTGCTTTCGGACGACGCCATCACCGCCACCGCGTTGGCAAATGCAATTCACCGCTGCAAGTTCGACAGGTTTCAATCGACGGCGGCCATCTTGATTTGTTTTATTTCATTTGATTTCAAACGATTAAAACGACACGCGTCATTGTTCAATGCTGTGTTCACTGGAATTTGGTATGATCGCAGCTCCTCTAATTTCCAGCAGCCAGTAATTCGATCAGAATGTTTTCTTAGATTTCCATTGCATCATGCTTTCATCACTTACTAATCACTTCAGTTCGAGGGAATTCAAGGGTGAGCTCAATTTACTCTGCTGACTTAGGTTCAATTTGTCTTTGTAAAGCATTAGTTTGTAATTAATTTTCGGTGTGGTTGAACCTAAACAGAGTTTATATATATTCCGTTCGAAATTTTAGTGTCTAGATTTGTTTCACAGTTCTAAATCTTAAGACAAAGTTATGATGGTGAAATTCAAATTTCTATTGGCAGTTATAACAACAACACTCTCTTAGGTTGGTCATAAATGCAAAATGTTGAAAAGAGCGGAAAATGTGAGTGAAAAGTAGCTAAAATAACATGTTGGAGAGTATTGAAAACAATTAACACTGTAGAGAATGTTAGAAGTTATGAAAAGTTATAAAAAGTGTCAATAGGGGTTAAAAATGTCAGTACAGGTCGGGCTCGATTACCCGGAATATTTTTTGTTGTTATTTGTTTTTAATATTTATTCTAAAATTTTACCTTTACCATCCCTTTGTTGCCAGTTCAGTCCTTTCTGGCATGTTTGGGACATGTCCGAGCCAAGTGAAATTATCAGCTTAAATTTTTTTTTCTTTTCGAGAATTTATCTCTTTTTTCCATAGAACTAGTTTTTGGTTACGCCACTGCATTATCCAAGTAACACAACGAAAGAAAATAATAATTACGTTCGTGAAAGGCAAATTTGTAAAAAAATGGGTAATTCAATTATCCGGCGCAGAGCTGCAAATTTTCAACATTGCAAACGAAAATGACAGAAATCGCATTTTCACTGTCTCAAGTTGAAACGACCTTCAGCGTCAGCGGTGTAAAAAAAATGAAAGTCCGGTCATTGAAAGAAATGAGATGTCTGATTTAATATCGAAATTATTTGATTTGAGCCAATTCATTGCATGAAATCGATGAACTATATAAGCATCTACATTCTCAACCGCTTAAACATCGCTAAAACAACACTCCGTGTGAGAAATCACAGAAATGCTGCTATCACTGTCAGCTGATTGGAGCTGAAAGTTTTTTTTATTCTCAGCTCGTTCGTTGAAAGTTGATGTTCAAAGATTTCAATTTCAACTGAAAATCCTTTCATGACAGTATTGAAAATGATCTAAACTGCAAAAATGTATAAAAGGTATCAAAATTTTTGATAAGTGTCAAAAATGTGTAAATCAAAAAACGTAAGAAATGGTAAAAATATGAAGGTTTATCGCTGTCATGAGTTGTAAAAAAAAAACAATAGACCAAGTAGATGTTGGCAAAGAGACATTAAAAATAAATAGATTGAATTAAAAAAAATTCACAAGCAAGGAAGTACAGCAAATCACAGACAATAATAGTAGCAAAAAGAAAGCATACTCGAATGATAGATTTAGACAAAAATAAGCAATTTATAAGTGAAACAGGAGAAAATAATCGAACCAGTTTATACGACATAGCAGGAAAAACAGTAAATTTGCAAACAAGTAAAAATTCAAATTCAAAAGGAACTAACGAATAAGACATTCAAAAGATATACAAGCACGATATGAAAAAAATTCGAAAAAAACCTTAATTAAAACATAAGAAAAATTCAATGTTATGAAAAATATAAAAAATGAACCAAATTCTGAAAACCCTAAAGGGACGATAAAAAGTGTAAAAAAAATTACAAGACTTTAAAATAGTTAAAAATATCAAGGTTTGTTTTGTAAAGAATTTTGAAACTAGTAAACTAGAAACTAGAGAAAATTTAACATTTAACAAAAAGAAATACTACAAGACATACAACCCTAGGGGTTGCATGAAATGGTGACGTAGGACAAATATAAATATTGATTTTAACTCTCGTTTAACATATTTCACTACGTCTGTTATACACCGTGTTCCTCACACAGGTATAACCACAGATATAAGGGCTCCACTTGCTATCGTGTTAAGAAAAAGAAAGAAGTGGAATTTTCTACACTTTGTATCGAGTTGAGCGTAGATTTTTGCATTGAAGGCGCGGCCACACACTTCCGAGAAAGAGAAACGAAACAAAATACCTTCGATACTACTGAGTGATTTTCATAACCATCAAAAGAAAGTTTGTGCTTTCCCGATGCGAAAATTACTCTGGTTCTTAGATTAACTAACTTGCGTTATTGGTATTTGACCGATAACGGTGTTCGAGTAGGCACAAAAGAACAATTGAACCAGAAAATCACTCAATATAGCAGTGAAAAATTCTTGAAATAAGGGTTATATCTTGCTGCGATAAACTGTTCATAGGCAACACTACCGTTTATCTTTGGTGTCCTGGTCGTTATTGTAAGCAGCGTTGCCAGGTATCCAGATTTAGCTGGATTATCCAGATTTTTGAACATGTATCCAGGTAGACAGCTTTGATGTCCAATTATCCAGATTTTTCATGGATGATCCAAATTTTATCCAGATTTTATTTTCTCTGCTCCGCAAAAAGGTCATCACTTCAATTTTGGCGCGAATTTTTGCAGTTTTGTCACCTCAAATTTTGCGTACCTCAAGACTTTTATCCGAAAAATTAACCTTTCACCCCACGAAATGACCACCAGATTTTTCCAGATTTTTATTTTGCCTTTTCCAGATTTTTAAAAAAATGACCTGGCAACGCTGATTGTAAGAATGATTATTGAGAAACACATGAACATTTCACACTAGTAGTAGTTGTGAAAATTCTAATAACTCTTATCTTCGAGCATTTATAGTTCTGAAAAGCATCGATTCCATCATCTTCAGCATGCTTGTCATTCTCCTCAGTATGTGGAAAGAGCGGAGAAAAAATTCACCGCGCTCTTCCCTTTCAGTATGTGCCTGCGTGTAGCAAATGCTTTCACCACACTGCTTCTTTCTCCACTCCAAAGTGTCTCAACCAACTTAAAGAGAGACAAACAGACTTCCAGCTCACTCCACATCTGATAGAAACAAGAGGGGTGAATCACTCTACAGAGAAAACGCAGAAGTGCACCACAGTGTCCACTGGCGAGTAGTCCGGAAAGTGAAAAAAACCTTCCGAGCCAAAGTGTAGTCCTCGTGTTGCTACACCACGAAAACGAATCCAACCAGGGTAAACTCGACCGGCACGAGCAACGCACTCTCTTTTTTTTCTCCCAATCTCTTTTCCTCTTCTGCCATGCTCAAGAAACAAACTGTAAAACGCACCGCAGATAGCTCTGCTGTGTAATTATTGTGCGTGATGTCCATACGTGTGAGAAAGTACACCATAGTTCATTGTCTCGCAAGAGAGAGATTCCAGATTTCACCGCGCTGCTTTCGGGAGGCTCAGCAGATAAAAATCGTCTGTCACTCTCCACTGTGCCCTCCGGTAGCTGTGCCAGCAAAATATCCTGCAGCATACGATGGTGCCTGTTGCTACCGTATGCAAAATAAAGGTAAGGTGTTCCGCAGTGCCTGGAAGTTGACTCATATGCAGCTCTCGTTTCCTATTGTCGCATACCTCTAACACCTATACTCCACTCGCTACCGTGTGACAAACTAGACTGAAGCTGAATTTTCCACACACGCATTCTTTTGTATCGAGTTGAGCGTAGATTTTTGCCATGAAGGCGTGGTCACGCAGTTTCGAGAAAAAGAAACGAAACAAAACATTTTGTTGAGTCATTTTATGTAGGCAGGGGAATTTATTCCATCCAAGTTATTGTTATCCGTGTTCGGGAAGCAAGGCAATAGCGAGGAAAATGTATGGGAAAGCTTGACCTTGAAACTTTTCACCATTAAGCAGTAAAGCAACAATGTTAAACATTATAACAAACAATTGTCACAGATGTTATCTATCTACCGACAAATAAATTACTAAGATGCATTAAGTCGTTCGCTTGCTATAATCGTTTGAAATCTGACGCAACATTTACCAGTTTAATTTTCAATTTTACAAAATGTAATCTAGTATAGAAAACAAAGACGTAGTCCTACGTCCAAAATTCTCCAGTTTAGTTGAGAATCACCTAAAATGCTTCTAAATGTCCGAGAAGAGTAGAATCGAAACATATAAAAATTCAGTTCTGCCTTTCTATCTGTCTGATCCACATATACATGAAAACTACTGAACCGATCGCCATGTAAATTTGCATGTAGAGGTCGTAGGGTCGAGGAAGGTGATTAGGATAGTTCGAGACACCTCCCCCATCTAGAAGGGAAGGGTTCCATACAAAGGAAATTTGATGTCTGCACAAATCAAGTAAATAGGACCCACTTTGGCGTATAAGGATTTTTGGGGGCTAGAAAGATTCTCATGGTGGTTCTACGCCCCTTCCTCTTCTGGGAGGGAGGGGTCCCTAACAAATGAATCACAATTTTTTGCACAAATCGAGAGCTTATCAAACAAATGGAACCAAATTTGGCATGTGGAGATTTTCGAGAGCAAGCAATATTTTCATAGTGGTTCGACACCCCTCCCCCTTCTGAAAGGAAGGGTTCTCATATTAATAAAACACAAATTTCTGCATAACTCGAGAACTAATCAAGGAAATGGTTCCAAATTTGGCATTTGGAGGTTTTAGGGGATAAGGAATGTTGTAATGATGGTTCTACACCCCCTCCCTACTCTGGTAGAGGGGGTCTTCCATACATAGGATACAAATATTCCAACCAATTTTCAAAGAAAACAACTTGAAACAGTCGGGATTATGCACAGAAGCCAAAAATCGACCCCACACGCCATTTTTAAACCCCAGATGAAAACTTCTGGAATACAGGCCAAAAATGGACTCCACATGTCATCTTGAAATCCAAGATGGTAGCTACCGGTTTCTGAAAAACAGCCGAACATGACCGATTATCACCCAACAAGAATCTTTCCATACTGCTAATGCTGCACAGAAGCAAAAAGTCGACCACAGACACCATTTTAAAATCTAAGATGACGTCTTCCGGTTTCTGGAAAACAGCCGTATGTTACCAAATACCATCCAATATTTTCGGCTGGAGATTGACGCCAGATGCCAAGATTGCATCTTACAATTCATTCAAAATAGCCTAGAATGGTTATATTACATCCAATTGAGTTTTTTCCGAAACCGGGTAAAATCTCACAGTCCGAAAATAAACTTCATGAAACCATTTTTAATTCCAAAATGGCGACCTCCGGTTTCTGGGAAATAGCCTATAATGTTCCATTTTTTTTTATAAAACAGAAGTATTCCCGGAACCGAGATGGTACTCCGAAGGCAAGAATCGACCTTAGACTAACCAGAGACCGGAAATCCGGTTGTTTGAAAAGCGCCTAAACAGCTAAGTATCATGCAATATGAATATTCTCAAAATCAAATGCTCAGAGACCGAAATTGATCTCGCAAGTCATTTTGAAATTCATGATGGCGAAATCCGGTTTGTGGCAAACAGCTTGAAATGGCCAAATAACATCTAGCCATTTTTAGATCCAGGATGGTCAAATCTTTAGTGAGCTATAAGAAATACTCCCAAACTTTGAAAACGTTCATCTTAAGCAACAAATGACCCCAAATTACACTTCAATTGCAACCAGAAGAAAACGAATTGGATTTTCCAATTAGGCTATTACAAAATTGGCCATAAAAAAACTAGCCCAAGTTGAACTTAGGTCAGTTGAAATTAACGCTCTAGGACATTATTAACCTTACGGACGATAATATGGCAAATCTGACAATAATATTTGGAAATACTTTTTCTTTTATTGACTTTCAAACCCGCGATAAAATAAAAAATAGAAATTTTGTAGAATAATTCAACATGTATCAAATCTTTTTGCAATGTAACTAATTCTTGCGTTTTTTCTCTTTCCAGGTAAGTTTATCGCATCACACCAACTAAAAACAGAGTCACTCATGAAAATTTCCAGTGGAAATCTGGTCAGTGAATAACCTGAGATGTCCTATTTAACACTGCACTGCATGAATTCGATGAAGTAGATAAGAATCCACATTCTCAACATCGTTTGTCACTGTCAACTGATTTGAGCTGGAAGTTATTATCAGTTTTAGTTCGTTCGTTGAAAACTGAAACTCTTCATCGTACTGAAAATCTATTGGTGTGGATTATCAACTCTGAATATAATTGTTACTGTTAGTTTAATGGTGTAAGCTTTAACATCTATCCTGGCTTTCACATGGTAAGTTAGTTAAAATATTTCTCTTCATGGTGATGAAAATTTGAATTTCAAAATCTGGTCTGGGTGAATGTACTTGTTCGATGTCTAGTTTCTGCAGATTATATATTAAATTTATCACGGAAAGTCACCTAAAGCTTTAAACTGAATGTTGATGAAAATATTAGCTTTTCCATCACAACTGCATCGTGCGGCCATCTTGGGTCGCCTTGTTGTTGGTTTAGAGCGATTGATTTTTCCTCTGGTTTTGGCGCTGCGGAGCACAAAGACCAACGGCAGCACACTTCGGAATAGCGGAGCATATGTAGCTGTGCATAGCAGCACCATCATCGGTTGGATTTTATATTCACTCGTCTTCAATCTCTCTAGCTAGGCTAGCTGCTGTACAAACACGATGGAGTCAGGCCGGGTCGGGAAAGCAGCCAGCAAGCAAGCAAAGTTCCCAGCTAATATGACTTTTTTACCGTCTGGTGCTCTACAAGAGGGTAACAGAAAGAAAAAGAAGTCAGAAAAAAGTACGCAAAATTGTTCAGAGGACAGGGTAACCCATAAAAACCCAAACCCCCTCGACGCCCCCTACGGTGTCCCACAGCCAACGAGAAGAGTACATCCAGGACCCGTGGTGCTGCCATTAAAGCGCAAGCAAAATGGCAACCGATCAGCAAGAGAGCACAGCTCTAGCTAGCAAGTTAATGCGGTTATTAAAAAGCTCCTCCACGCGCATAATAAATAAGAAAAATGAGAAAATATGTTGACGTAAGACGAAAACAGGCACAACCAAGCGATAAGCGGTCGTACACAGCAACAAAAACAACAACCAAATTAAACGAGCAAAAAAAGCAAAAAGATGGGCATCAGCAAGACAAAACGCACGCAAAAATAAGTGCAGAGAAGAAAGGAGAAAAACGAACTGCCAAGAAGCGCGACGATCGCAACGCAGCAGGGTGGAAGCTCATCATCGGTGCTCTACTATTAATTTGCTCCTCGATCCAACTCTTGGCCGGCAGCCCAAACACACAACATCACGCAAGAAGAATGTACGGTCGGTAAGAAGGCGCCCACCGCGTTTAATTCGCAATTCGCAATAAATGAAGGTGTTTGGAAGTGCGGCAACATCGCAAACGTGAACAGGAAAAAATATGAAACAAACCACGAATAATTGATAAGTGTGTATGTACGGACGGCAGCAATATAATCAGCGCACACGAAAAAAAAAAAAACAACACACAACGAGTCAAAGCTTAGCCACGGAGAAATGCAAAACTGCAACTGGCTTTTCAATCATATAATTTTGCCTCGGTTGTTGCTTTCTTCTCTAGAGTCTAGAGTAAAGCGAACGATATGTGTGTGCATTACTTCGGACGCCATATTTGTTTGTTCGTGTGCACGGCTCCTTCGATGATTCGATTCGGTCCGGGTCTAGAATGACAGAAGGCTAGAAGACTGACTGCCTGCCATTTCATTGGAAAACTGTTTCCGCTCTGAAACTGTTGCCTACGTGCGCTTCCGGCCGACGTCGTCATCGCACTCACCACCACCGTCTGATGACGAAGGGAAAAATAATCAAATGAAAGCAAACGACAGCTAGTAGAGGAGGGTGGACGGAGCGGAGCATGGATACACTAAAATAATTACCGTGATAAAGCGCATGTTCTTATTTTGGGGATTTTCATTTTTAGAAACGTGACGTGTTGCTTATTGGTGATGTGTGTCCCAGCCCGGGGGACGCTAGCAACACCCACGAACTTGACCTGATTTTTTTTCCCATGTCCTGGAGTGTGACGAAGGTTTTCTTTAATTTGTACCGTTGGGGCCGGTTTTTCAATGCTAATTATTTTTAGAAAGTAGCTTTTCGATGATACCTCAAAGTTTATAAACGGCAAGTCATCCTAAGAAAGGCCCCTGAGGAACCAATACAATCATACTCTAAATTCAATTCGGATTGAAACCCATTCAGCAAATCCACTCCATTCAAAGACAACAAAATTCTCAATCCTATTCAAGTCTAATCAAACCTAGCTTGATTCAATAAAATTCGAATCTCAACGTAGTCCAAGTCCAGGCCAAAGCAAGTTTGTTATCATAAAAAAAATAAACTCAATTTCTATCAAAATCTTATCCGAATAAAGTTTAAATATTGAAATTATATTACTATCATTCGAATTTAAATTCAGCTTCATTCAAAATTCGTTACAAATTCGGTTCCAATTTAATTCAAAGTGTGATATCAACACATAACTACTCTAAAATCAGTTCAAATCCTATTCAATTCCAATCTCAATTTTACTTAGGACCAGTTGAAATGCAAACTCAAATTGAGCTCCATTCCAAATCCTCTGCAAATCAAGTTCAAATCCGATCCAAGTTTAATCCCATCGAACCCTGTGTAAATTGGATCCCAATTCAGTTCAATCCATACCCAATTTAATCCAATTCAAAACCAAATTAGATTTAACCCCTTTTGCAGTCCATAACAGATCAAAATTCAATTCAAATTTCAATTATGTTGAATTTTAATCCAATTTAAGCTCTATCGAATTCTAATTAAAATAAATCCAAGTCTTATACCCTAATTCAGTTGAAATTAGAATCACAAATAAATTTCAAATTCAATTCAAACTCAATCCTAGTTCAGTTCATACATCCGATCTAATCTAAATCCAATAAATTTTCACTTAAATCCAAACCAAATTATGTAAATTTGAATCCAATCTAAGCTTATTGATCCTATCTAAATCCTCAATCATATCCAAATCCTAATCCGGATCTAATCCGAATTAATTTCATAATTGAATCAAATTTAAATCCGCTCCAAGCTCAAGTTCAAAACCAATGCAATCTAGCTTCAATTCAAAGCAAAATTAAATTTATTCCAATCAAATTAAAATTTGTTGCCAAATCCAATATAAACCCGATCAGAATTCAAAACTCGTCTAATTTCATTTCAAATTCAGTTCTATTAGATATCGAAACAAAAAAAAATCAATTCGAATTTTGATATAACTTTGATTCGAATCCAGTTCGAATTCAATTCAAACCGGTTTTAATCAATCCGATGAAACTTTATTCCAAATTTAATTTTATCCAAATCCAAAATAAGTACAGGTTCAAATCTAATTAAAAATCAATCTAAACTCGTTCTAAATTCAGTTGAATCCATACCCAATCACACCACATTCTTAGATTTAATTTACAATTCTCTCCGAACTCAATTTAAATTAAGTGTAAATTCAAATAAAGTATAATCAAATTTGAATGCAGTTCCATCCTTTACACCTTTTTTCTAACAAAAAGTATTTTAAAATACTCTCAAAGCATTTCCCATCGCTAGCTACAAAGTTATCTTTTTTTTGGCAGAGCACGAATGAAATGTTTGCCTTTTGAATTGATCCTTGAACCAAGCCATTTCTAGATGTCTTCATTAGAGCAGAACTACTGATCAGCCAGCGATTCTTCATAATAAGACTTCGTATTTGAGTGTTTCTAAGTAAGTTTCAACGACTTTCGCAGTATGAGGCCGAGCGTTGTCATACAGTACAATCACTTTTTCGTGTCTCGTGGCCAAGCCGAAGACGTGAAAGCATGACCGGGCAGGGCAGTCCTGATGACTATCTTTTTTTTTTTTGGGTTGCTGGAATCCATTTTTCATCACTCGTTACAATGCGATGAAGAAAACCCTTCCGCTTTGCTGATAGAGCAGTTGTTCACATGCAAAAAACGACGCTTGATAAGAAACTTAAGTTCGATAATAATTTAGAAGATTGCACGCGTTGAGAGATAATGTCATTGATAAAGTAAAGCATTGAAAGCTCGCGGCGTTTTTTAAGTGCTTGTATGTCTATAAGCATGCAGCGTGCTGATGGTAAGGGAAACGCTGTCCAATTTAGCTTACGTAGCGCGTACAAAAGAAATTGTTTTTGGACAGATTCAATGCGTTCTTCATGTGTTACAATATATGGATTCCATACAATGCTACAATATTCCAGAATTGGTTGGATGTATGTTATATATATATTAGTTTGATTGTGTATGGGTCTTGGAAATTATGGCCGAAGCGTTTTATAAAGTCCAGCATGCTATTTGCTTTGTTGATTATTGTGTTATAATGTTCTATGAATGTATGTTTGGAGTCTAAGACTACGCTTAGGTCCCTTACGATTTTGCATTTTTCTACTGGTTGGTTTCCTAAGAAAATGTCTGTTGGTGGTGTTACTGTTTTTCTGCTAAAGGCTATTGAATTACATTTTTTAATGTTGAGTTGCAATAGACTTTTGTTGCACCAAGTGTAGAATGCATTAATTTCATTCTGGAATATTCCGAAGTCTTCTACATTGATTATTTCTATCAAGAGCTTCATGTCGTCAGCATATACAAGCACATGTATTGATTTAAGAAGAAACGAAATGTCATTCACGTATAATATAAAAAGAAGAGGGCCCAGGTGAGAACCTTGAGGAACCCCGGAAGGTACTTCTATTGGGTTTGAAAAGGAATTTTGAAAGCGGACTATTTGTGTTCGTTTTGTTAAGTATGACTGCAGCCATTCCAAAAATTTTGTTTCCATTCCGTATTTTTCGAGCTTGAAGAGCAATAAAGGTATGTCGACTCTGTCAAATGCCTTGCTAAAGTCCGTATAAAGAGCTTCTACGTGGTTGAAATAATAAAAAAAAATTAAAAAGTCTGAATATTCGAATCTTGTCTTAACCTGTGGAAAAACTTGAACCTTTGAGTGATAGGATTATAATCGACCACGTTTAAAATTCTGGAACGCTTTTGTATTTTTAGATTTATTGAATTTGAATAGAATTGAATAGAGGAATCTTATACTCTTGGACCCTTGGATTCTTGATATCTTCAAATTCTATTACTTATACATTTCAGAATCCAATCTCGAATTGGACAAATTTGGACAGCCAGACTTGGAAAATCACTTTTGAAGTTCTATGTGGAATCTTTCTGATGTTGGATACCAAAATTTGTGGTTTCCTTGAATCTTAGGCTAGACTCTGTATAGGATTGCCCAGAGTCTCAAACTGTCGATTTTTTTGTTTTGGAATCTGAACTTTTGGACACTCCTACATTCAAGACTTATGGTATTTTAGACTTGTAAATACAACCTTTGAATAGCACAACAATTCTGTCAGTAATGAATTGACGATTTTCATCCGCTTTTTAAGATTCATTTACTGTGAAGACATACGATTGAGAAAAAATACCATGGGAGTTTATAAAGAGGTTCTTGCAATAGAGGTTTCTACGATGCCGAAGTATCTCTTAAAACAGCCTGGAGTCTCAAGAACTAAAACTATGATGTTCAAATGATGTATCTCATTCCGTCCCGAACGCTCGGCAATAACGGACGCATTAAGTGGTTGTCTCGCTATAAAACCGATATTGTGTAGAAAAAATCGAAAGCTTACCCGGTCGCGTTTCAAAGGGTGCGAAGTGCGGTGTGAAGTTAATCTGATAATCCGCAGTGAAGGTCATCCTGCTATTGTGCTTGAGTGGTGTCGCTGCGCAGCTGCCCGTTCCAGCACCGAAAGACTCGGTGATTGTTCTATTGAAGACAACAAAGAAGAAGAGGTACGTGTTTTTTTTGCCACTGTACTGTTGCGCTAGTTTGAGCGCAATGGATGTGGATCCCTTAGCCCCCGATCCCCCGTCTCCGAACCCACCCGACCCTGTCCTTCCTGTTCAGTCTCCGTCTGTCCCTGCTTCAATCAATCCTCGTCCCAGGCTTTACCCAGACGGATCAACGGGTCCACTGGTCTTTTACATGAGGCCCAAACCAGGAGGTAAATCGCTTAACACGTTGCGAATCGCGAAGGATCTGACGTCACCATACAAGGCCGTGACTGGAATATCAAAAGTCAGACCAAACAAGCTCCGTGTTGTGGTGAATGATCTGGATCAGGCCAACGATATAGCTTGCTCCGAGCTCTTCACACGCGAGTATCGCGTGTATGTACCCGCACGAGACGTGGAGATCGACGGTGTGATAACCGATTCGAGTCTGTCTGTCGAGTGTATCCTGAGTGCAACCGGTTGCTTCAAGAATTCCAATACTGAGGCGAAGATATTGGACTGTAAGCAATTACGCTCTATGTCGCTCGTCAGCGGTAAAAAAGTATACACTCCGTCAGACTCGTTTCGCGTTACGTTTGCCGGATCTGCTCTCCCTAGCCACGTCTCGATTAACCGGGTTCGTCTGCCTGTGCGTCTGTATGTGCCCCGTGTTATGAATTGCACCAATTGCAAGCAGTTAGGTCATACAGCTGCCTACTGCTGCAATAAGGCACGGTGTGGCAAGTGTGGGGAGACTCATGCGGAAGATTCTTGCAGCGTAAACGCTGAAAAGTGTATTCGCTGCGGGGAAAATCTGCATGAGCTTTCCACATGCCCGGTGTACATACAACGCAGAGATAAAATTAAACGGTCTCTTAAGGAGCGCTCAAAGCGTTCTTACGCTGAAATTCTTAAGAAGACCGTGACCACTTCTACCATAACATCGAACCCCTTTGATCTGCTGTCTTCGGATGAAACGGACTCTGACGATCCACCAGCAGAAACGTCCTACGCCAATCCTGGAGAATCTAGAAAGAGGAAAAATATTTCCTCTCCTAAGCTTCCCAGGAAAGGCCCTAAGGTTTCTCAAGATAGAATGAATAATACGAACAAATCTAAAAGTGCTGCGGAAAAGCCGAAGCAAACTCCTCCTGGGCTTGCAAATTAAAAGTCTCAGAAGGAGTTCCCAGCACTTCCTGGAACATCTAAAACCCCAGTTGTTCCTTTTGCACATCCAGTTGATAAATCAAATGCTGGACTGGTCAATTTTTCTGACATTGTGGACTGGATTTTTGAAACTTTCAATATACCCGATCCAATTAAAATTTTTCTCACAGCATTTCTCCCAACAGTTAGAACAATTTTGAAGCAGTTGACTGCCCAATGGCCCCTCCTTGCAGCGATTGTATCCTTCGATGCCTAATTCAACTGCGTATATGAAGGATTCTATCTCTGTCTTACAGTGGAATTGTAGAAGTATTTTACCAAAAATTGATTCGTTTAAAGTTTTGATAAACAAAAACAAATGCGATGCATTTTCCCTTTGTGAAACTTGGCTTACTTCAAATATTGATCTCAACTTCCATGATTTTAATATTATTCGCCTTGATCGAGACACCCCATATGGAGGAGTACTTTTAGGGATTAAAAAGTGCTATTCTTTCTATCGTATTAACCTCCCCTCGATTCCAGGCATCGAAGTTGTCGCATGTCAAATGACAATACAATGTAAAGAGCTTTGTATTGCCTCAATATATATTCCTCCCAGAGCACAGGTTGGGCAACGGTTGCTCTTTGATTTAATAGAACTTCTTCCCTCGCCACGTTTGATTTTGGGAGACTTCAACTCTCATGGTGTGGCTTGGGGTTCCCCTTACAATGATAACCGCTCCTCTTTTATCTATAACCTTTGCGATGACTTCGACATGACTATTTTGAACAACGGTGAAATGACACGTATCCCGAAACCTCCAGCACGCCCAAGCGCTTTGGATCTATCCTTATGTTCGACGTCGCTACGGTTGGATTGCACATGGAAGGTAATCCTCGATCCTCACGGTAGCGACCATTTGCCTATTCTTGTTTCAATTAATAACGGGTCAACTCGCATGCGACCAATTGACACTCCGTATGACCTCACACGGAATGTCGATTGGAAGTTATACGAGGAAATGATTTCAAAAGCGGTCGAGTCGATTCAACATCATCCACCACTTGAAGAATACAACCTCCTCGCGGGCTTGATTCTCGACGCCGCGTTTCAAGCCCAAACGAAGAAATATCCCGGCGTAACGATCAAAGAACGGCCTCCCACTCTGTGGTGGGACCAAGAGTGCTCCGATGTCTACACGCAAAGATCCGACGCGTTTTTGGCCTACCAGAAGGGAGGTAACCTGGCGACTATTTACGGCATTCGGAGCTTCATACCAAGCTTAAAAGCTTGGCTAAAGCAAAGAAACGCGGATATTGGCGTCGGTTCGTGAAGCCCGAAGAATGCGGAATCGCGTAACGGTCAACGAAAGCGAGGAGTCTTCAAGTCGGTGGATATTTGATTTTGCCAGGAAAGTATGTCCGGACTCTGTTCCTGCGCAAAACATTGTTCGCGATGCGTCACCGGGCCACGACGCGATAGAATCACCTTTTACGATGGCAGAATTTTCGGTTGCCCTCCTGTCCTGTAACAATAACGCGCCTGGGTTAGATAGAATCAAATTCAACTTGTTGAAGAATCTACCCGGCAATGCCAAGAGGCGCTTGTTGAACTTGTTCAATAAGTTCCTGGAGCAAAACATTGTACCGCAGGATTGGAGCAAGTGAAGGTGATCGCCATCCAAAAACCAGGGAAACCAGCTTCTGATCACAACTCTTATAGGCCGATTGCAATGCTATCCTGTATCCGGAAATTGATGGAAAAAATGCTACTCCGTCGTTTAGACCATTGGGTCGAATCAAATGGTCTACTATCAGATACTCAATTTGGCTTCCGCCGTGCCAAAGGGACGAATGATTGTCTTGCGTTGCTTTCAACAGATATTCAGCTGGCGTATGCTCGCAAAGAACAAATGGCGTCTGCGTTCTTGGACATTAAGGGGGCTTTTGATTCCGTTCCTATTGACATTCTTTCGGGTAAACTTCACCGACAAGGATTTTCTCCAATTTTGAACAATTTTTTGCACAATTTGTTGTCCGAAAAGCACATGCATTTTACGCACGGCGATTTGGCAACTTTTCGAATTAGTTACATGGGTCTTCCCCAGGGCCCCATGTTTAAGCCCCCTTCTTTACAACTTTTATGTAAATGACATCGACGAATGTCTGGCAAATTCATGCACGATAAGACAACTTGCAAGCGACAGTGTAATCTCTGTTACAGGGGCCAAAGCTGCCGATTTGCAAGGACCATTGCAAGATACCTTGGACAATTTGTCTGCTTGGGCTTTACAGCTAGGTATCGAATTCTCTCCGGAGAAGACTGAGATAGTAGTTTTTTCTAGGAAGCATGAACCTGCTCAGCTTCAAACACAATTAATGAGTAAAACGATTTCTCAGGTTTTGGTACACAAATATCTTGGTATTTGGTTCGACTCTAAAGGCACCTGGGGTTGTCACGTGAGGTATCTGATGAAAAAATGTCAACAAAGAGTGAATTTTCTTCGTACAATAACCGGACAATGGTGGGGAGCCCATCCAGGAGACCTTATAAGGCTTTACCAAACAACGATATTGTCTGTTATTGAGTACGGGTGTTTCTGCTTCCGCTCCGCAGCAAACACACATTTGATCAAACTGGAGCGAATACAATATCGTTGTTTGCGTATCGCCTTGGGTTGCATGCAATCGACCCATACGATGAGTTTGGAGGTCTTAGCTGGAATACTACCATTGAAAAACCGCTTTTGGAGCCTGTCTTTTCGTATTCTTATCAAATGTGAGGTTTTGAACCGTCCTGTGATTGAAAATTTTGAAAGGTTAATCGAACTTAATTCTCAAACCCGTTTTATGACATTGTATTTCAATCACATGTCCCAAAATATTAACCCTTCTTTGAATATTCCAAATCGTGTCAACTTATCAAATACACCCAACGCAAACGGGGAACATTTTATTACTTTGGGGCAATTTTTTATTACTTATTGTGTCTTATGACTGCGCATTATACACAAATAGTAATAACCGAAAAGTAACAAAAATTATGACGGCCACACGCTTGTATGTGTTTCTGCAGGAGAACATACAGCCAAGCACCGCAATGCATGTGTTAGCAAAACTTCACTCGCTGCATTTGTATTGATGCAACGATCAGATTAATTTTTGTCCTCTTCATCCACACCTAATGAGAATCTCACCCGTCAACCTCAAATGTCTAATTAGAAACACTTTTGTTTCGTCCCGCAGTGTTTATTTGAAATGAAAATATGTTATACTGTCTGAACACAGTTGCCGAAGTTGCGAATATTGTTCTGGATGGGCACGAATTTTGTATTTTCAAACAGGTGCAAATGAGTTTCCATGAACCAATGAGTATGTGTTTTGGATAGCTTGCAAGAAAGCGAATGTTTTTGTTTTTGTCTAACGCAGTTTACAGATCGTGATGTCAATTGAAGACGCATTCCAAGTCTTTGAAATCATCAACGTTTGCATACTCTATGACGGGGAAAATGCTGCTTGGCAGCTCTTGTCATATTCTTTCTCTACTCCGTATGCATACAACGAGCGAACTAATACACGCTCACCGGATGAATTGGAGATTGAAGGAACTTGTAACATGTGCAACATATGCGACGGTGTGTGATTTTTGTTTTCTTGAGATGGAAAGGGAGCAGTTTTTGACAGAAAAAATCGTGCATGTGATTGAAACGACCATTATTAGACAGTCGTACTCCCGTAACACGTGCTAAATATATGACAGTATGTGTTGTTACTTGACTGGGGAAGAATTTTATTGCCTTTTAAGTAATAGGTTTGTTACCTTAAAGGCAACTTTGCGCTATTGCTTCTAAAGTAATAAGGAAAAGTTTTGCGTGTACTTCTAATTCTACTGTGTTTTTCGATACATCCATGATAGAAGAAACTCGTGGAATCCCGGATCATTTACGCGTGCAGCAGATCCCCAAATTTTTTCTAATAAATATCGAAATATCAACTGCGACAATATGTTCTTCACTGACGGATCACTTCTCGATGGGTCCACTGGCTTCGGTATCTTCAATAACAATTTAACCGTCTCCCATGAGCTCGATAATCCTGCTTCTGTTTACGTCGCAGAATTAGCTGCAATTCAGTACACCCTAGGGATTATCGAAAAAATGCCCACGGACCATTATTTCATCTTTACGGACAGTCTCAGTTCCATTGAGGCTCTCCGATCGATGAAAGATGTTAAGCACTCTCCGTATTCCCTGGGGAAAATACGGGAACATCTGAGTGCTTTATCCGAAAAATCGTATCAGATTACCTTAGCGTGGGTCCCTTCTCACTGCTCGATACCGGGTAATGAGAAAGCGGACTCTTTGGCTAAGATGGGCGAAACAAACGGTGAAATTTATGAAAGACCAATTGCTTTTAATGAGTTTTTCGCACTTGTACGTCAGAATACGATCATTAGGTGGCAAAATTCTTGGACTAGAGGGAAACTGGGAAGGTGGTTACATTCCATTATCCCCAAGGTATCGACGAGCCCGTGGTTCAAGGGGTTGGATGTAGGTCGAGATTTCATTTGCGTGATGTCGCGGCTTATGTCCAATCACTATAGATTTGATACGCATCTCCGTCGTATTGGGCTCGGGGAAAGTGGTATCTGTGCCTGTGGTGAAGGTTATCACGACATAGAGCACGTTGTTTGGTCATGCCCTGTACACCGTGACGCCAGGTCTAGATTAATAGCTTCCCTGCAGGCCGAAGGTAGGCAGCCGGCTGTTCCTGTCCGTGATGTTTTGGCCAGCCGTGACCTATCCTACATGTCCCTTATATACATTTTCCTGAAATCCATCCACGCTCCAGTCTAGTCCCATTCCTTCCCATCAACATTCAACAAAACGGCAAGAACACGTCATAGACCTCGATTTTGGAATCATCAACTGAACTCCACACGAATCCGCCAGGACCTGAGAAGCCGAGGCCTTTCGTGATATCTTGGCTTGAACAACAACGAACCATAACCAGCAACTGAACCCCGCACAATACTTCCAGGACCCGAGGATTACAAGCCCCTGTCCCAGCTCATAACATCGTGGCTTAGCAGAACAAATCCATACATGCTGCATATTCATGGCCATTCGACGATCATCAGACGACCATTCAACTACAAAACAATAATTGAAAAATATATGCTAGTTTTAAGATAGGCTTAATTTCAGCTCGTAGTCGACAGCGAGTATAAAAAATTTGCTTAAAGATTTTAAGTCATCAGATATAATTGGCGCCGTTAAACATTAAATTGTATTTGTGCCGTGTCAAAAAAACGATAGGTGAAGAAAAAAAAGATGTATCAATCTTACAAGAAGAAAAACAGGAGATGTTTTATGAAAATTAGAAAAAGCCTTAGAAAAAAATTGTTGTTATCAATTAAACATAATGCGAAGAAATATTTTTGACAAATTCGAAATTTTCTATTTTTCTACATATTTAGCATAAAATCATTTACAAAAAAATAGATAGAGAAAAACAATAACCTTAAAACGCTTCCTTGAGGGTGCGGCACAGGTTTCTCTCAGAGCAGCATTTCCGTAACATTTTTTGACTCTCGATGCACTTTAGCCGCCGTTTTCTTTGAATGAAATGTTAGTTGTCCATCTAACATTCTCTAAATCAAATGAATTCCACTTCAAATGTCAAATTGATCCAATCTCAGTTCAAATCAAAATCTAATACAATTTTAATTCAATCCCTACCCAATCGAAAATAAAATCCATAAAAAATAATATCGAAATCGTATTCTAATCTACTAATCTACTGATCATATTTAAACCCAATTCGATTCCTATCAGATCCAAATTCTTTTCGAAGTCAACCTAAATCCAATCGAAATTTAATCCTCAAACCGGATCCAAATCCACTAAAAATTGTGCTCAATTCAAAAATCAAAATTCGAAAATCAAAATCCAACTCAAATTGAATTTTTGGGTGTCTGTTCAAATGAGGATTCTGGAATTTATGCACGTTTTCTATGCGGATTCCGTATTTGGTGAGTTTTTTGCGTGACTCCGGAATTTCCCTGAACAGTTGGTTTTTACGAGATACGTTTTCATTTTTTCCCAAAATTTTTAAAACAAAACTTTCAGTTGATTCACAAGTGGCAGAACGTATATTTTTTAGTATTTCTCAAAGGTATTTAGCAGACATTATGAACTCTTTGATAGCGAAGGTTTTTTTTACAAAGATTCCAGGGATTAAGGGTGGACCCTACCCTGGAAAGTCGAAAAATAATAAATTTTCGTATTTTTTTTTCGGATGCTTAGAGTAGAGTGATGTGTTCGGATATTGTGGCTATTGATTAAGGTATATTTGAAGATATATTTTGCACGTTCTGGATACAAATATAGTGAGGATTACGCCGAAGCAGCGTTTCTTTCGAAACCATGTTTTTTCAACTGGTGGTAAATTTTTCTCAGCATCTACTGAACCGATTTTGCTGAATTTTTTTTAACATGTAAAAATGGATTATCTAACTTGTTACGTAGCCGTTTTTTGATATCTGAGTTTTTCAAGGTTTTATGATTTTTAAAATAGTGATTTTTCATGAAAAAAAAACATTTTTTCACTAAAATGGCCGCCATTTTGGCAATTTTTGGAATTTTCAAAAACGGCTACGTAACAAGATAGATAATATGTTTCTATATACTGAAAAAAAATTTCAGCCCGATCGGTCAACTAGAAGCTGAGAAAAACTTACCACCAGTTAGGTACTGATTTAGAGAGAGCATCCACGTTCCCAGCTGCCAACAGTGTAATACTCACTGTATTTACATTCACGACATGGAAAATACATCTTCAAATATACCTCAATCAATAGCCAAAATAGCCAAACACTTCACTGTACTCTAGACAGCCAAAAAAAATATGAAAATTCATGATTTTTCGACCTTCTAGAGTAGGGTCCCCACTTAAGTGTTTCTTACGCAGCTTTGAGAGTTTTTCGTGGATTTATGCACTTGAAATTCCCCGCAAAAAAACCGATTTCAGTTGTATTAGGGCTGAAAGATCAACTCCAAATCAAACTTCCAAAAAATTGTTTTTTTTTTAAATAAAAAAAAATTTCAAATAATGTCAGGTTTAGTCGTTTAATGCATTTCTACGACATTTGGCACCAAAAAATTCCTGGCATAGCATATTTGATCATCAAAATTAAGCAAAAGTCATTTTTATTTTGTTGTCTGTGATTGAAAAATACCGGTTGCTTTATGTTCGAATCTTGGTTGGTAAGCAGGCGATCACCTGCATTATAGAGAGTAATAAAAACTAACAACAAGAGTCGTGTCTGGTTGTAGTTTTACTTTAAAACATTACGGAAACTACTAACAATTAATTAGAAAACCTCTTCAACTCAAAAAGTAATATTTTATTCACTCACTGCTGAAATATCGATACAATTGACTCCAAAGTTCCTAACATTTCACACTATCTCATAGCCGAGTTTAATCACGTACTTGCAAGAGAGCTTACTGTTAGATGTGGGGTAACAATTAGTTTGATCAACAATGAGCACGTTTCAGTACTCGACTAACGCGACTATATAACACGTCCCGTTATTGTAGACTTTGATTAGGCCGGCTGAGCCAAGCTATCATCGTTCTAGGAAATGATTTCCAACGGTTTTGTTTTTTTTTTGTTTCTATTCAAATGTGCTCCGTGTTACGATGGAACTTTCTTCAACTTTGTTGCCACCTGGTTATCTTCTTTTTCTTCTTCTTGTACCTACCTAGAGGTAGTAGCAGCAGTCCGAAGTCGATTCATCATTCCCGATCCCAACATAAACCATTTCTTTTACCAGCTCGATGACACTTTTACGATTTCTTTTGACGTATGTACTGCGACCAGAACAGAACGATCCTTCCTTCTTTTCCCGCCCGGGGTCGGTCGGTTTCCCATCGCAGCATGCGTCCTTGCGGGGAACGATCGAACAGCTGTTCGGCCTGCTTAGATCGTCGTCTGTACGTGTGCGAGTAATCCCTCAACCCAGAATGATCCTATTCCTGTTTAAACTTCACCCGGCTGGTCTGGAATTAATTTTGGCCATGAAAATGTTCCATCGGTTCATTCCTCGTTTTGATTTCGTTATCACCCTAGTAGGAAAACGAGAAGGTTCGCTCGGAGCAAAGTGTGATTACGCAATCCTGCAAGGAGGACGACGACGACAATTCTGCAGAAATCATCATCATCATCATCCGAAAAGCTAGCTGCTGCTCACAGGTGGAGAATTTCCACCGCCCGCCGCCTAGTAGGGGGAAAAGCAACAACGAAAAATATCATCATCCGGAGTTCCCTTTTAATCGTGTTCTTTACGTGCACGTTACGGCATTCCTACGGAATTGTTACTCACTGTTTAGCAGGGCTTTAAACTGCTGTTTGTTGATGAGAGAGAATTTGTTGCGAGAGAATGAGTGCCGAGCACAGTGCACCAGCTCGCTGCGGGCGAGGGGTGCGTCGATCCGCTATTTTGAATGAGGGGCTGCGCGCAAGGGGTGACAAACTCCGGAGCAAATGAAAATATTATAATATCAATGTTTCTCCTCTTCGTCGGGGTCGGTCGGCGATGGTTTCATATCTTCCTTCTTGCCTGCTGTTGTTGGCTTTACTTGGATGGATGGAGATTTTCCTTCTTGCTTCGTGTTCGTTTGGGCCTCTCGTTTGCTCTTTCGTGAGAGGTGCGGATTTGAAGAAAGAAAGGAAGAAAAAAAACATAATAAACTGAAGGCACCAGCTGTTGACTGGTTGGTTGGCTGGTTTGGCTAGCCGCACTCAGAATACTCGTCTCGGGTTCAGTTAGACTTTGGCAAACGTCTCGTCGTGAGTAATCGATGCGCTCTGGCGTGTCTTGTTTTGATTGTTATCCGAAGCTCTCGGAGGAGGAAGTTCCGGTTGCGCTCGTTTGTTGGAACGCGTTCAGTTAGTACTAGAAGAACTAGAAACCGGAGCTAGTTTTATAGTGCGCTAACTAGTTTTATAGTTCGCGTACTCTCGTCGTGGAAAGGCAAGAAAGAAAGTGCATCCTTCCGCGTTGTGGTATTAGTGGACCAGTTATTGTTGTTGGTTTTTTGTTACGGTTCAACAAAATATTTCGGTTCGGATATTGATTTTCCTTGGCTCAGCTCAGCTCAGCGGTTAGCACTGCGTTTAATTGAGGTTAAGTTACGTGTGAAGAAACGTCGAGGTGGAACGCAGCCGAAAGAGATACGAATTAGAGTAGGCATTGAAGGGTGTACTTTTTGTACATAGCAGCGCACAGTGTATGCGCTGCGTGTGAAGTACAGGGGAGTACAGTGGGACGACGAGGGGTGATGCAGTGAAGGTTCACGTCCACCGAGAGAGCGAGAGAACGGGGGAAAGTAAGGTTGGATTTCAGCTCGTTTTAGCTGTGCCCGTTAGCGCGGATCATAACATCGCGAACTGTTGGACCAAAGACAGGACAGCAGCGTAAGCAAACGTGAGTGAGACAGAACGACGGATATGTGTGTGTGAGAGAAAGAGAACGAGAGGAAAGGGGTTTACATACCTCAGCAATCAAGTAAGAAGAGGAATGGGGAAAAAGTGTAAGAATCAGATGTGACACAATCTCCGCGATACGCTGTTGGAGCTCGCTTCGAGCCTTATGCTATGAGTCAGCCCGTAGACGGCGGAGACCGGCAGCGACGAAGGAAACGCTAGTGAGCGGTCGCGAGGCCAAGTCAAGTGGCAGTCAAGGCAGTCGTGGTAAGAACAAAGAAGGCGAAAAAAACATCATCGTCAGTGTTTGGACTCTCGTACTGAGGAGGAGGATACACCCAATTTGCTTGCCTTGCTGGCCTGCCAGTAATGGGCAAGAACGTCTCCAGAATTGAACTCGGACGGATTGTTGGCGGTGCAGGTGCGGTTGTCAGCTACGACGGCGACGACGACGACGACGAATCGCAACATGTTATGCGGCCGCAGCGGTCGACGACATCGTCAAGAACTTCGAATCGAAAAAGTGATTTTTAGAGTGTAATTCGAGCGCGATTTTGGGTGCGGTAAGACAAATCTCCTAGAATATCAGCGACTACTTGATTGGTCGGTGCAGGGAGCAGTAGTGACCAGATAGTGAAGTGCCAGCAGGAGAAGTGTGTGGTGGAATAGTTGGTGGTGTTGTGTCGTTTGTAGGCAAAGCAGGCGAGAGGCGGTTGCGATCCAAATAGTGGTCGATTTTTGCAGCCTCAAGAGTTGTCGAAGAGTAATGTGAACGTGTATGAGTGCATGTCACGCGCGCATTACTCGAAGTATTTTGTATTTCGCTTCTCTACCTTCTTCTTCTGCCTCACACTGTTCGCCTCGACTCGATCGATGGGTTTGTAAGAAGTAAATCAAAAAGGTGCCAGGAAAAAGTAGAAGCGGAGTAAAATAGCGGAGGAAAAAAAGTATGTGTGCTGCGCCGCTTCTCCTCTCGTTGTTTGGCCCACCAGTCGCACAGAGGCGGTCGAGCAGAGTGTAAAGTATTGGCAACATAGCAGAAATTAATATTGTTTGAGAAGAATAATCGACGGGGACGACCAGCAAGCAAGCAGTGAGTGAGTGGTTTGAAAATAAAACAACACAAGAAGAATACGAAGACGGAATGGAGCAATAGTAAGAGTCGAAGGGGGAAGGAAGCAGAAGTGCAGTGCAGTGCAGTGCGGTGCAGTGCAGTGTTGAATAAACGAGAGTTCCTGCTGCAATCGAAGAAGGCTGTGGAGTGTGGGGAGTGCAGGCGCGCGAGAGGAATAGAGAGCAATATCAAATGCACATAGTTTTTTTTTTCTCGTGTTGTTATTATTGCTGTTGCACTTATAATAGATTCATGCGCTGCACCAACACAGGCCGGGCGAAGTGAACACAGTCGACGACTCCCACAGAGACCGTTCCGTGCGCAGTGAGAGGAGTGTGTGCAAAGTGTGGCTGGCTGCGGCGACCGAAAAGTGTGGAAAGGCAATAGAAATCTACGAGCCCCGAAGTCAGTGTCTTTGTTCAAATTTGCACGGAAAGAGAGTGCCAGCAGCTTGCAGGGCCTACTCGATCAAAGTAAAATCACAGTGTGCAAATCTAGTTTTATCAGTGTAAAGTTTGCCCTACAGGGAAGTGCCACCAATCTATCAACTGTCATGCCCCGGTGTCAGAACCATCATCACCTGTCAAACGGAGACGTGTGTACTCCGTCGATCGACCGGTCGGAGGAACCCCGGGTACCTCCACGGTACGGAAGTACACCGCCAGCACCGGCTAGTCTCTGCTAGGAGACACCCAAAAAAAAAACCTCGAGTGGACTTCCCATTCCTCGTCTCCGGTACAGGTGTACCTGGCCTGGCGAGTTTTATTTATGGTGCAAAAGTTGGCCACAAGCAAGACGAAGTCAGTGGAAAGCGGAGGACGCAAACGGCACACTCAATGAAGAATAAGCAGCAACAGCAGGCACCAAAGAAGAAGCAGAAGCAGCAGCAACAGCAACAGAAGAAAAACTTGGATATCATGTTGAGCTCTTCCTACTACATCTATGTAAGTTTTCTTGTCAATTTAATAACCCCCCGATTTCGTAAAGATTAGCTCACACGGCTGCCAGTTCAACCGAATTCCACCGTCTCGAAACGCACCTTCACTTCTGCTGATACCGAGCAGCTTCTCGCTAATGTCGGTTCGGTATGGTCCCATCCGATATATATATCCGAGACGGCCCTTGTTTCGCACTGCACTGGTAGTGGTTCAATTGCAAACGGATCGACCGACCGATTGACAGTCAGTCAGGCATTTTATGCAAAAATGCTTGTTCAAATGTGTAATTCCATTATCCGCATTCGAGAAAGAAACGCACACTTTTTTCCCTTTATCAGTCTTGCCTTGGCTGGCCTGCTGGATTTTCGCTCCGTTCGGTTGGCAACGGGACCGTTTTTCCCCATTTTTTGGTCAATAAAGAAAAAGGCAAACAATAACAATAGCAATGCGTTTCGAAGATGCGCGAAACAAAAGTGGCAAATGGTAATAATTGAGTGGATTCACCTGCTGCTGCTACTTCGTTCCGAAGTTGGGGAGTCATCGGAGTAAAGTGGTGTACCCCCCTCCGTGGCCTGAGAAGCTGCTAATCGGTAAAACCGATCTGCCTCTCGTTTTTTTTCGGTGTATTTTGCGATATGATTGCGGTTTTATTTTTTTTTTTTTCGCGCGATCATGTTGGTAAGCATTGCAATCTTTGTGCTGTGCGGCTCTAGGCCTACCGAGGTGGGGATTCAAAAGACATTTTTTCCTCCTCGCCTCGATAGGTTATTGTTTCCTCACACCAACAACCCTTCTGCCTGTACCTGTACCTTTTATTCGGTGCTAAATGCCAGATGACGAGACGAGCAGCGCTTGCTTCGCTGAATCGATCTGATGAACGATGATGACGGGTGACAACTTGTGCTTGGCCCCGGCTCTCGGTGCAACTGATTTTGCTTATATTTAGTAGCGAACGCTACGTGCTAAAATTGTGCCTCCTTTTCTTGGAATTCGCTGGATATTCGCTGAATTGTACTGCGTAATTACAGTTTCATACGGTCATAGAGCTTCATGCTGCGTTGATTTTTGGCTGATGGAACTGAATAAGAAAATATCTCACATTTATTGATTCGATTGATTTTTTGAATCAATACCTTTCAAGCACCTCCCAGATGGTCTCGAGGTATGATACTGGCCTAACAATGCCTCGGAAGATACTGTTAGTGTCAGTAGGATCGTAGCACTAGCCCCGCAATTGTCCTGTACACTAAACAGTCGGCTGCGAAGTCTGTGTATAAATAAACAGAAGGTCAAGTTCCGAATCGGAATGTAGCACCAAGGCTTTGCTTTGTTTTTTTTTTAAATTATACTTAGCGATGAAATGGAAATCATCTTTAAAAAGCTACTAAGATCTGATCCGTCTTATCCACATTTGTTATGGTGAGCAAATTTAGAATTACCGCAGCAAAAACAAAAAAGCACAAGATCAGATAGAAGTAACACTTTAAAACAGACCTAGAATTATGAATCGCTAAAATTACGAGAAAGAAACATAAAAAGGCCACAAAGGAACATGAAAAACTCACCAAAAACGCAGCAGAATCCATTGAAAGACTTGAAAAAGGTGTAGATATAAATCATTAAACTCTTAAATTCGATATTAAAAGTAGAATAAGCACATAAAAGTATTATGACGAGTTTGAGATATTCCACAAAAATCCATGCCAAAAATTAACTGCAAAACGGCACAAAAAACTCTCAAAAAAAATTAACAAAGTATTGACAAGACACACAAAAACACGAGAATGTCATTAAATTCAATAAAAAATACAGAAAAATGCAAGAAAAAATAATACCAAAAAAAAAAACAATCAGAAGCGACGCAAAAATCCAAAAACAAACACAAAGATGCTTAACAAAAAGACGTAAGAAGGTAAAAAATGAACAAAGAACCAAACAAAACAAAAATACTGCAAAAAAGTAACATGAAAGTAACAAATAACCAACAAAGAAAGTATAGAAATATCATGAAAAGTGCAAGAGCGACGTACGCAAAAAGTGAAAAGACTTAAAACCAAAGCAAAAAATTACAGGAGGGTTGTGTGCAAAGCCACGACCGCAAGGTTGAAGTAGAATACTTTTACAAGAAAGATAACCCGGCTGCTTGCGTGTCAGTCATTTTTTCTAGTAAATAAACGTTGACCGTTCATTGGCAGTATTGTAATTTCTTTTTGTTTGATATTTTGAATGAAGTTCATTGAATATTTTTAAATTTTGTGCAAATGAGGAGTTAAGGTGCTGCCGAATTGTAATATGTACATTTAATACGACATCATTAAACAGGAACGGAACAAAGGCTACGGTTATGCAGAACGCGAATAACGGCGCGATGCGATTCGCCTTACCGTGGTGAAACGTACAGCTCTTTTTAAGGCGAAGTATAATTTCGACACATTTCGTCTTGCCGAATCGCATCGGGCCGTTATTTGCGTACTGCATGACCGTAGCCAAACATTCAGCGACGCAAACACGTAATAATAGTCAGAGTATGCATGTAGATGAAGATAATTAACTTTGGATTATAGCGCAAAACGAGAAAATATTAACTCTTCAAATATTTATTTGTGTTCTTCAAATTTCAGTAGTTCAATTTAATATCCGATGAAATGTCTGTTTATTATCTGATGAAGCACTTATATAGGCCAAATGATGCATTCCCAATTTACTAGGTCCATAACTCTGCCCACCGTGCTTGGTAAAGCAATCGTATAACGACCAATCAGAGGTCGAAATTTGTGTTTTGACAAGGCTTAAGAATTTTCAATAGTACAATAGTTCGAATAATAAAATTGCACTTCCATGCATGTGGTAGGAATCTTAGAAGATTTTCTAATCAATTGCTGCAAAAACGAAGGAAATACATCGAAAATTAACCGATTGATTAGCATTTGAAGTTGGACATATTTCTCACTTCTTTCTGTTTTAGATTTTTCATTTCACATCCCTATATAGCCGAACTTCCTGAGAGAAGTATTCTACTTCAAAACCGCGCTGCTCCTGAGACGTGGTGACCAACCACAGGGCTAGTGCTTCTGCTAAGGAAGGACGACTACTGTTGTCGCTGTCTAGAACTATTATGAGCGGCTCCGGCTGAAACAGGCTCTTATATAGGGATGAAAATAGGAATGAATTATTTTACGTACGTGGTGGAATGATATAACTTGAAAAATATGTGTGACTTCATTCCGGCTCAGAGCGATCATTTGATAAGCTCCACCTTTTTTTTTCAGTTTCTAAAGTATTTCCTTAGTTTCGTAGCACGGATGCACAAAAATGATTTCTTGTCGAGCCGGACCGATAGCACTCTCATTGAAGCAACAACATAACATGTTTTGTGTCGTGTTGTGCAGCTTCGTTGAAGAAAATTCTCCCGTCCCCGTGTCGCATGTAAGCAGATTATTGCGTTCAGTAGACAGTAGATAGTGTATCCAGCGAATAAACACCGATGGTGCTCTCACACACGCAACGGTTTTAACCCGTATCTTATTGCGGTTTGTAACATCAAGCGATTTCGTTTGCTCGCTGTTGCGTGTTGCATCATGTTGCAACTTGGCAGCTGGGAGACGACGAAATTCTGTTTACGCTGATTGATTGAATCGTCTTCATATTAGCTCTGCATAGTCGAACTAACTGCTTTTGTGAATGCGTTCTAACAGGGCAGTTCATTATTCAATGTCGGTTATGCTGATCGCAGCGTTTGCGCTGCCCCTACAGTGGGGAGTTTACTAAATAAAGTAAAAATTAGACAACTACAACAGAATTTGGTTGCATCCCGCACAGAATGTCTGCTTGTGTTGATGCCAGAAAATTATTAACCTTCAATTATTTTTCTATTTGCCTTCAAAAAAGCATTTTGCTGTTCAAAATCGGTTGCTAATTACCATCTTTGAGCTGCCCTAACATTGGGGGAATTAGGATACACGGACAACATGCACTGTGGAAGCTATTTCACATTCAGTAAATTAGACGGGTGCGACAAATTTAAATTGCTAGGATGCGACACAGAATACTTGCTTGCGTTGACAAACATTATTAACTTTCAATGACTTGTTTATTTGCCTTCAAAAAGGCATTTTGATTTCCAAAATTGGATTTCCTGATGGCAATCTTCATGCTGCCCCAACACGGGGGGAATAATGGCTGTCTGGCGACACACGCTGAGAAAAACCGAGACGTAGTGACCAACCACAGGGCTAGTGCTGCTGCTAAGGAAGGACGACTGCTGTTGTCGCTGTCTAGAACTATTATGAGCGGCTCCGGCTGAAACAGGCTCTTATATAGGCCAAATAGCATGTTTGCAATTGCAAGGTATATGATCCTGTCGACCGTGCTTGGGAAGCAAGCATATAACGACCAATCAGAGGTCGAATTTTTCGTTTTGACAAGGCTTGACTATTTTCAATAGTACAATAGTGTGAATAATAAAATTACAATTATCTTATTTTGGGAAGAATCTTAGAAGATTTTCCAATCTATTGCTGCAAGAACGAAGGAAATCCATCGAATACTACCCGATTTATTAGCATTTGAAATTGGACATATTTTTCGCTTTTTTCGGTTTTAGATTTTCATTTCACATCCCTATGTAGCCGAAATTCCTGAGAGAAGTATTGTACTTCGAAAAACACGCAGAAATGTACACAAAGTAGTCATTCAAAATAAAAAAAAACGCAAAAAGACACAACAAATCTCAAAGCATAAAAAAACATAAACAAAATCAAACACAAAGGCGCAAAACAAGTTCAAAAAAGCTGCAGATAAAATACCACAAGAACAATAAGTGAATAAAATAGGAAACAAAATTATAAGAAATACCATGTGTCACAAAAAATATAGATAGAAAAATCATGAAAAATAGAAAAAAAAACAAAAAGAAGCTGAAACAACGCAAACTAACATTGCACAATGGTCCAGAAACCGAATTAAGGGGAAAATTTGGGTCTAGAGCTCTATAGCAACATTTTAGAGAAAAACTTTCTTCTACAAAGTTGTTACATATGATAAAGCGCTTATTTAAAAATTATCAAAAATTAGGGTGACCAACATTTTCGATGCAATCAAGTATCTAACTATTTTATCTTTGTAGATAGAAGAAAAATTTGTTCTACAATGTTATAGCTCCATTAATTTTAAGTAACTTTGTGAAAAAAGTTTTTCTCTATCTTTGAAAACAACCGATTCATATTGAAAAAATATATTTTACGCTCTAACTTTTTTATTTCAAGTTTCATCTCAAAACTGTCTCTGAACGACTTTTAGAGCTTTTTGAGAGAAACAATTTGCAATGCTGACATCGTAAATATCTCAATTTTACTCAAAATTATTAATATTTTTCATCAAAAAATATGC
This sequence comes from Wyeomyia smithii, assembly GCF_029784165.1. Taxonomy (NCBI): domain Eukaryota; kingdom Metazoa; phylum Arthropoda; class Insecta; order Diptera; family Culicidae; genus Wyeomyia; species Wyeomyia smithii. The sequence continues at coordinate 23,015,203 of NC_073694.1, forward strand.
GTTTTTCATTGGTATGTCATTCATTTTGGGGCAAACATAAAAAATATCTCTTGGTTTCATTTTGAAGGGCATACTTGACTCTATAAATGGAGGAACTTTTAGAAATATGTTATTTATTAAATTTGAGTAAATTCAATTTAAAAACAAGACGAAAATTTCAATAATTTTATACATTATGCATATAAAAGCACCCAGATTTATTTTTTGGTATTTTTTCTTATAACTAGACGTAATTACCTTTAATTTGACCCAAAAAGTTCGAAAGTCGACAACTGGTTCTAAAGTTATGTCTTTTTTTGAATAAAATACATCGAGTATAGCCGTTTTTTATGGTCACCCTATCCGTCATAAAATAAAATAAAAACAATTAAAACGCAAAATTGTCATTTATTCGAAAAAAAATCAACCACAAAAAGGCACAATTCATTTCGAAATACACAATACCAAAAACATAAATTTTGAAAAGATGTACACAAAACTCGATGATATTTTAAAGTTCAATAAAATGTCAAAAAAACGTCACAAAAAATACAACAACCAATTTAAGTACGAAAAAAACAACAACCAGGCACAAAAACTATAGAAAAGATTTCTAAGCAAGACGTTAGAAAACAAGAAGTGAACAAAGAGGTAAACGAAGAGTTAAACAAAACGAAAATATTGCAAAAAAAATATCATGAAAGACATATTATCTATGTCACTCATATTATCTATGTTCTGTCTATCACATAACGTATAGAAATATCATAAAAGGACAAAAAACATAAGAACGCACACAAAACGAATGAAGCACGTCACAAAAAAAAACCTAAATTGTACACAGTTATCCAAGAAATCAAATTAAAACTAATAGATTTTTGAAAAAAAAATACTAAAACACGATAACATCATTAAATTTGATAAAAAGATAAAAGTTGATAAATAACAGTGAAGAAAACTTATAAGCAAAACAAGTAAAAAATAGGCACAAAAACTGCAAATATCAAAATTCCACAAGAACGAGAAGTTCGCACAAGTAGAAAACAAAACTGCAAAAAAAAAAACAACATAAGAGATGCCAATAACGCAACAAAGAATATATAGGAATACCATAAAAAGTAGATAAAAGCTCCACAAAAAACTGGCGAAAAAAAAATAGTGGAAGAGGCAAAATCAACACAAAAAGTACCCCAAAATGTACATAATATGATTCAAAAAAATCAATCACAAAAAGACATAGAGAATCTCCAAATAAAACAGTTTGCAAAAGACAGACTAAAACACTATAACGTCCGTAAATCAAATTTAATTTGAGATAAAAAAAAACGTAACAAAAAAAAACAAATAAAAACACCCAAAACGAGTACAAAAATTGCAGACAAGATTCCACAAGAAGAAAGAACACAAGAACAAAAAAAAAACAAAATTGCAAAAAATAACTCAACAGACGCAAATAACACAACAAAAAATATATAGAGATACAATAAAAATTGCGCCCAGAAAGCATCGGGAGTGCTGAAACGAAGAGAAAAAAGAAAACAAAATACTGCAAAAAAACAACATAAAAGACACAAATAACACAATGTATATCAATATCATGAAAAGTACAAAAAACATGATAAGCTGCCAAAGCGGCGTACGCAGAGCATTTAATGTGCGTTTTGAGATGGCACTTCGGTTGATGTGAGTTTTAATTTTTGTAAGTGTGAGTGGATTACAAGTACTATAAAACATAGTAACTTCTCAATAAGTAACTTTGCATAGAGAAAAAAATCGAACAGCGAAAAACGTTTTGATAATGCCACAAAAATCGAAATCAATTCGCAGTCGCAGCAGGGTCCACACAAAAATATGAAAGCACAACCAAACAAGAATTAATAAAACTAAAAATTAGAGATTCAAAGAAGACATGAAAGAGAAAGAGAAAGTGGTCACAAAGGGTCACAAAGTCATAACAAACCCTAAATAGACATACAATAGAAATTTAGAAACTTTGCAAAGGATCACAAATGAAATTTGTCGTAAAAATACTGAAACAGTGAAAATGATTATAAAGAAGAAAAAACCTTTAAAAAAATGTTCAGAAATATCGGAAAAAAACATTCAAAAGTAACATGGAAACATAGCGTATATAGTATACAACTGATGATTGGTTCCTTGTTGGGAATATTTCAGGGGCTGGTAGAGGGCCACATTTGATGAAAACAGCTCTTCTACACATATACCCTAACGTTAATCTACTCAAAGTTATTCGACTTTTAAATTTCTTGAATTTATTTTTTTTCCCAAAAAAGCCATAAATAAACTTGATAGAAGGATACAGAAACGATAAAAAAAATAGTGAAAAGGAAAAAAAGAAAATGAGACATGAAAATACTTAAGGAGAGACGAAAATGACAGGGGAGCTCGCAGCCTTAAGATTACAGAGCTCGCTTTAACGAGCGAATGGTCTTAAGTTCGATTCTTAGTAAAATTAGACCGTTAGGCGTCAGAAGGACCTTCACGCATGAGTTCATTCTCAGACTCCCCGTTATCCCTCCGCTTTGATCTTCCCCCCGTGCTAAATCCCAAAAAAAAACTGACCCAACAATGGAATGGAATATCCTTGGCAGGAGTAACTTAACTAGCGAGGCTCGTTAAAGAAGAGCAGTAGATTTAAGCGTAGGGGGAAGGATAAAAGTATAAAAATCCGTCACTCACCACGGTGACAAATATCCTTTTCATCACAGTCGTTAGAAATGCAGAGATAAACTCGGTCACCAACAACAACGAATGTTACACTTACCTTCCGAGCGTAAGGACGTAGCCGGCAAATTTGTTAAACTTCGCTAGGTCAGATCTATCACCGAAGAGCAACTACGAAATGTGTGGTCGTCAAACTTAATATAACAAGAACAAGAGAAAAGCACGTAAAAGTTAGATGAAAACCATAAAACGGTAAGAAAAGACAAACCTAAGGACGATAAATGAGACCCTATAACACCTCTTCAAAACTCAAAAAAATGTATACGGGGCATAGTAAGTAAGTCAATGATAATGAATACAAAAAAAAAAGAAAGAACCACAAAGCTGGTAAAACATGAAATTAAAAACCCACCCAAGAAGAAATAAAGAGCGTGGAACGCACAAAGAGGATGTAAAAATGCTGCGAAACAATAATTCAAATCAAATAGAATTAAGAAAAAAGTTAAACCAAAAAAAGAGTGTGTGAAGAAACAAGAGTGCAAAAAAAAACCGCAAAAGGAACATAAAAAAATGCAAAGAATAAACAAACTTAACGAAATATGCAAAATGAGTATAAAACGGCTTATTTGGAACCAATTCAATATCAGACCCTGTTTTAGGCTGATAACCATTTGTCAGCAAGTTTTTGTAATTTTCTTGCTTTTCTGACATCCAGAAGAGTTTTAGCTATTTTAGGAATAATTTGAAATTTCATTTTGGTTGGTGTTCTGCTTTCTAGAAACGTTACTATTGATTTTAAGCTAATTTTGGGATCATTCTGTACCTTAATATTGAGCCAAATTTTTGATTATTTTTTATTTAAATTTTTTATCTTTTTATAAGTGATTTTATGCCATTTTTTGGCTTTTCAGCATCTCGAAAGGCAATTTCCTGCGTTTTGGGGTTTAATTAAGATTTGTTTTTATTACATCTTGCTGTCCTCTTTATGCTTTTTGTTGGCTGTTTGGTTTTTTGCATTTTAAAAGCGGTGGTTCGTGCCGCTTAAGATCGGTAAAACTTGAAACATCATAATATAATTAATATGTAAAATTTGTTTAAAGCTAAAATAATATGCATTGCCTAGTTTTGAGAGGCCGCTTGTTTTGTTCCGTGGTCATTTGTCATTTGTATATTTTTGGAGCCTTTGTTCGGCAATTTGTAACCATCTTTCTCATCATTCGTATTTATTTAGGAGCATTTCCTAGTTTAGATGTTATGAAGGTAGTTTCCATTTTGGGAATAGGCAAATAAAAGTCGGTCATTTTCGAGCATGTTTGCGTTCTAAAACGGTTGATAAACTTTTGAGTCCAGTCTTAATGAATGCTAGTGTCACTCCTACCCGAACTCGAAGTGACGCAACAGCATCACCATCAAGCCAATTCCAAACCGTGATCACACACGCGGACTATGACAGCAGCTTACGGCAGTGCAAAAGTCGACTACTGACCGGTCGGTCTGTCGATCTGACGGCCGTTTTGTTGGTTGGTTGTTCGACCTACCGTCGTCGTCAGTCCGTAGCGAATAATAATTGGAGAGTGTGTACTTTGGCTCATTACGCCAGGGCCGCACTAGGCAAGAGGTGAGTGACGCCAGATATACATGGAATCCAATGCGGATCTGTTCTAACCAATATGTTAGTTAGTCTCTCCTCCTGGCTTTGCTGAATTCGGTTTTTGGTCGGCCACGATTCGGCAACGGAATGGCGCAATGGTATGGGAAATTATGGCCGAAAGGGAAACAAAGAGGAATAACCTTCGAATTATTTTTATTTTCCGTGGTGTTGCTGCTGGCTGGCCTGGCCCGTTTGACTACATTTCCTCATCTGCCTCGGTTACTCTCTCTCTCTCTCTCTCTCTCTCTCTCTCTCTCTCTCTCTCTCTCTACCTCTAGCTCACACACACGCACGGTTACGAACTAGCGATAACTGTAAAACAAAAATGTGAACGCTTTACAGATCGAAGGTCGAAACGGCAAGATTCTGATATATGCGCGCAACCGAACGAATTTGAATTAAACTGGCAGCAGCAATACCAACAATGGCCGCCGTCATCGGTTTCAGCTGCTGCTGTTGCTGCTATCCAACAAAGTGTCATTTCGTCGAGCTCCATTAGCCCCAAAGTGTGTGTGTTTACGCAAAACAAGGTGCCACCACCCAGTCGATTGTGGAGCGACGGAATCCGAACTACTATAGCAGCAGCGGCAGCAGTAAATCGTTAAGAGTTAGTACAGTCATCTTTTAGCCGCTGCTTAGTTCCACACCGTTTTTCCATCTAGAGACCGAATCCCCCCCCCCTCCCTCTCTTCCTCTCCAATCCTCCGTCCATTCCTCCGAGGCTATGGTTGGTAACTTTTCCACCAGCAATCTTTCTCCAGTTTCCCCGTATCCTCTTCAAACAGGGTGCTTCAATTCCTTACATCTGCTGCGCGTTTCTGTCGCTATCACAGCTCTCATGTATTTCATTATACTTTTATTGAATCTTTTACCTTCCTCGCCACCCCTCCTCGTGTCGCTCCTCCTGGCCTTCTACCGCACCATTTCGTCCCTTCCTTGTCCCATCGCTAGTGTGTGTGTGTGTTTGTGTGGAAGCGCACTGATGTTTCGTCCGGAACGGTCTTTTCTTTTCACTGCTCGTCGTCCCGCACCACATTCCACCGGGGTACATCTACGCTCTCGTTGCCGCTGCTTCGGGGGGCCCCAAACCGGAGCCCGAGAGCTCTGTGCCTGACTAGCTGCTGTCTACGTGTAGTTATAGATCTACCCAACTCTCAATCTCCTTTCTTCGCACCACCCTCTCCCAACACCCTGCCAAAGCCTTCCTCCTTATATACATATCACCCGCGCGTACGTCACGGCACACGGTATTCAGCTGATAGAGCGCCACAATTTTACCTTATTCCGCAAAACCAGCAGCAATTCGATTTCGCTCGAAAACCAAACCCCTCCTCCCTCTTCCAGCAGCATCCAGATGAACTGAAAGAGCCTTCTTCGGCGGTAGGGCGACGACGACGACGTAATGAACCTAATGTAACCCCTTAAACCGGGGGCCGATCGCATTTGCTCTTCTGCAGTTTAATGCTAGCTAGCTAGCTAACTGCTGAACAAATGTTCGCATCGATTTCCCCCACCACCGCCGCCAGAGGTAAATGATGAAAAGCTGCTGCTTGCTCACTGCCAGTTCTTCCGATCTGCATGTAAGTGAGCGAACGCGAGCCGAGCATTCACTTGTGCGGGGCGGACATCTTGTGTCGAAAGCCAGTCCGATGCTAAGGGCGATTGCACAAAGAATCTGGAGAGAATAAAAATAGGAACATTTTTTTCCAATTTCATGAACAGAATTATGAACACCATTCCCAATAACTGCAGAAGAAAGTCCTTTTATAGTTGATGTCGTGGTTGGGGAACCACAACGTTAAGCTTTAGTAAACAATGTCAGCAAGACAATCGGTTTATTGGCGAACTACTCTGCTTTTTCTTTGAGGAAAAAGTAATATTTTGCAAGTTTGAGAACGTGTTCGGAGAGTCATCTTCAAAACCACAATGCTCGACCTAGAGACGGTTGTAGAAAAGTTAAAAAAAAGACCCAACACACAACGCAACTTTTCGGGCTCATAAATTTGTTGGCACTTTGGGCATTCTGGCAAGAATAGGTTTTCGTGGTCATTAGCGAAGAATGTTGCAAAACTATCTAAATCGTAGGTTGCGTCTAAAAAATAACTTTTCTTGAGACTTAAGGTAATACTTCAATTCCTCTCGTTTTCTCTTGATCATTGCTCCAATTTAGTTCGAGTTATATGCCCGGATTTTTATCTCCCAAAATTCATAAGAAAACGACAATACTTTATAATCGTTACGGATCTCTCAATAAAACGGAATTCAATGTGGAATTTTTGAAAGATCCAATCAACCGTCTCCAAACCGAGTTGATGTTCATATTACCAGATTCAAAATATATTTTCCTGTTCCACAAGGGATTTTTTTAGGGCCTCATCTGTTTCCAGAAATCAGAAATTGCGATTTCTGATTGGATTTCTTAAAAACAAAAATGGGGTCTCGGTTGGAATTCAAACCACTGGGAGTCTTTCCGGCTCCGAGATGTTATATTGGGTATTTGGTCATTTTGGTTGTTTCTCAAAAACTAAAAGTTGCCGTTTTGGAATTCAACATATTAATTTGAGTTTATTTCTATCTTCTGGGCATCATTCTGGTTTCGGAAATGCTATAGGTATTTGGATGGTATTTGACCATTGCAGGCCACTTTTCAGAAACCGAATGTTGCCATGTTGGATTTCGAAATGGCGTCTGGGGTTGGATTCTAGCCTCTGAATATCAAAAACAGACTTGCTGACTTTCTCAACTCAAAAACATCAGGTCAATTTTGGGAGAAAAAATTCTATGTAACACCAGATCTCGACCCTTTATGCATTTTTAAGACATTTGGCAGTAAAATTTCGGTCAAAAAGGCGAAACTTCATTCGCTTTGCGGCACCACTTTCTGAAATCCGATTGAGTTGAAATTCTAGCAGATTCTAGCATACACCATTCATGGACTTCGACATCCTTTCTCAACTTCATTTGTTCATTTTAATTTTACAAGTCCCAAAAATCAACTTCTCTGTTGCGCAAGGAACTGTTTTGGAATCTTTCCTTTTCCTGCCCTATCAAGTGTTAGGTTATAGTTTGAAGAAAATGTTTCCATTGTAAGTTTTTCGCTTATTATTTAGTCTATTCTTTGTTCTGTTTCTCTTTGTCACGTATAACTTTATAAGAAACGTTTTTTAAAATATTGAAAAAATGTATTTTAAAATTCGAATTTATTCAGATGAAGCACAGTTAATAAATTTTCACTATTTCAACAAAAAAATGGTTTCAAAAACAAAAAGGGATTTGCTCTGTTCTGTCGCAGTTTAATGAAAATTTTATTTAAACCTTTAAATTTTAACCCTGAAAAGACACTCATATTTTGATTGGCGTTAAAGGATAATCATGCGCCAAACTGACTCCCGACTGTCAAATGATTGAAAGTACAAGAACAACATATCGATGAATAATGAAAACCAGAATTTAGGTTTGAACTTTTCTTTCTATCTTTCTAGCGTTAAAGATGTCTTTAATTCCATATATTTCATTGCCAATTTTATACCGACTTTTTGTCTTATTTTTAACTTCTCTATTTTGGGAGAGGCTGGCATCACGGCTAACTAATAATACGTGCCCCGAAAGCTATCTGTTTAAGTTATTAATTTATAAGTGAATTAAGTGGCCAAACTTGTTAAAAAGTGTCAAGTTGTGATCTGTGATGCTTTGTCTAAGTGAGAAAAGTGAAGGTTTTGTGAAAAACACAGTGTTCTTTGCGTGAAAATAGTATTTTTTCCTCGAATTGCAATTGAAAATTGTAAGGCCAGCTAAGTTGCGTGAGTGTGAGTGCCTACTTTGTGCGTCGCGCTAACTAGCGGTTCGTTATTAACATGCGAAAATGGAATGCATGGCGGTGTGAGCGAAGAGAACAATAATATCTGGCGAGAGAGCGAAGAGATTAGTGTTGCGCTGTGTTTGTCGGCGTTTGTTTCGCTGGCACAGGCATAACCAAAATAAAACAGATGAGTATAAGTTTTTGTATCAAACATTTTAAGAATGCATAGGCTCTGTGTGTAGTGGTTTTTAGCGGGTTTAGGACTTTGCCAGAAGTGTAAATGTGTCATCTGTTGGGTGCACAAAGTGTGGTAGCTTTTCGGTTGCGGGTGGAGTTTTTTTTTTATATTTACAAACCAGATTGTACGGTGCACTCTCACAGGTCAAAATTGGCAGTTTTACAATATAGTTTCAAAATTTATCATTCGAGCATGACAATGCGGCATGCGATTGATGCATCGTCTACAATTGTGAGTCCTGGCAGGGCGGTGACATTTATTCAGTTCTATGTTCTTGTTTTATGATTTTCCTAGCTTTTGGACAAATGTTGATATACATAAGTAACTTTTATTTAATTATGTTGAAATCGTTTTGGGCGTGAAAATAGTTCACGACAACTGAACTTTGATTGCAATTATTTTGGCATTTTAATAATAAACTTGGAACTCTGTTTTGTTTAATATGCTTATTTGCATTTTTTTAAGTTTTTGGGCTATGAATGCATGTAACTTTGTCAGTTTTTATATTCAGTAGGTGTCTTTTGTGCGAAGCGTCGTGTCGCGTATGCGTCGGTAGGAGAAAATGGAGCGGTCGTCCATAATGCCCCGGTGAAACGCATCATCGGCCCGGGTGAGTTTTGTTTATCTAGGGGTTTCCGGAGTGCAGTGGGCACGCTATTGTTCACTTCGGGGAAGTCAGCTCAGTTTCGCGCACGTTATTTTGACAGCGCTCAGTGTAACTATCTTAATACAGCGGTTTCGGAGCTCAATGACCCTTACATCGTTTAATGCTCTGGTGTGCCTTGTGGGTTTTTTTACTCGCTCTAACGGTTCTTTGAGCTGGTACCAGTAGTTTGCGTTCGGCGTGCGGTGATTTACGAAATTCATTCGTTTCGAGGTAAATTTCAATAGTTCACGGGATGAAACGCGAAGTTTGGTGTGATACAGACTGTTAACGATTGGTTGTCGATGATACCTAGAAACTTCGATTCTCCTATATGCCGATACAGCGATCGTGATGCGGTTCTATTTATATCGTCTTCTGATGGCCGGTTGCGCAGAGACCGAGAAATATCCATATCGGGCGCGAATTTGTGTAGAAAAGATCGCACCATCAACCTCGATGGATCCAGATCAATTCCTTTCCACTAACACTAATTCCTTCCTTTGATACTTGTGGATGATGCAGAGGATTCCTCGGTCTCTAGTAGCAACAAGTATTAAACTAACACTCCCGATATCCCTTCCTCTATTGATCTGCATTGGGCGTGGCCAGCTACGTTATTGACCAGTGAAAAGAAAAATCACCAGGAATTGTACACTGAAAATGGCTTGCTACTCCTAGGCACCATTTTGACGGTTCTTTGTGCAATTTCAGCTGATTCTGGTCAATCGCGGGCAACACACGGGCGATCAAATATGCTATGCTATGCTATGCTATGCTATGCTATTTTTAACTTCTCTATTTTGGTTTTAAATTTCATCTAAGTTCGTTGTGAACTACGAAATGATTTTTAAGGCTTGGAGAGGAAAGATAAATCTTTTTATATTCTTTTTTTCAGTCTTAACTTTGTGTCTGTCTCTCATTACTGATTTGGAATAACACATAAGCTGTACTGTTTTTTTTTTTGTGTTCATTTTTATTGTTATTTTGCATATATGCTGTCCAAACTTTGCCTAAACTGTGTCTAAATTTTCGTTTTCTGTGATAACATTGATTGACTGAATCACGCATTTTTGCTCCCACTTCGACTGAATTGGGTTCGTACTTTAAAGTCTTAGGTGCGAAACTAAGTTCTCTGTGTTTTTTGAAACTTTATTTTGAAAAAGCATGCAATCAGTTTGGCATGCAACTTCCAATACCGAGCAAGCTGTTCCTGGGTTTAGCATGGATCCAATTCAGCGTCTTCGGAGGTATTTGGCCTTCCTTTACGCGGAAACTCGTCAACAAGGAAATCAAAGCGACGGAACCAGTCAAGGCACTTTGTTTCACTTAGAGCACCATTTCCATAACTATTTTTTAAATTCTCGATTCGCTTCAGCCGTTGCACACTATTTTCAAAGCTGCGAAAACGTGATCGAAATTATTTTGACCCACAAAATTTGATTTTGGAGCCACAATGTCTTCAGTAAAGTTGTTCCATTAATTATTCTCCATGTTATAGAAGTTTTAATTTTGTGATTAATCCAGCTGAAATTGAGAAACGAGTTTTACTTTTTTCACTTTTGCATATAAAAATACACTTTGCTTGGCGAAGTTGAAGAAAATTTTATAGGAAACAACATTGCCGAAGACTTCATACATCTATCTGCCTATTTAAATCTATAAAAATCATTTGTTTTCAATTTAAATTTTTATAGCCGTTTTCTACAATTTTTCAATGTACTATGATATTGTTTGCTATAACGAAACAAACAATTTCTTCGAAGAAAGTTTATTTTCATCCAACATGTTTCTTTGATTATTGACGATTTCAACTCAAATAATGCACTAATTACTTTTAACTCAAAAAAACTGATTCTGGAGAAGTAGTGTCTTCAGCAAAGTTGTTGTGTCAATTATTCTCTATTTTGTGAAACTTAGAATTTTGTGATCAATCTACCTAGAAGTGAGAAACGAATTTCATTTTTTTTTTTGCATATGAAATTTCACTTTGCTGAGTAAAGTTTTAGCAGATTTTATGAGAAACAACTTTGTTGAAGACACCATACTTCTATCGGTCAATTCGGATGATCTATTGTGAAGTTTCCTTCAGAAGGCCCCTAAATTCATTTTTATTATAACTTTTTATAGTGATTTTCTAAAAAAAAATTAATGTTCTTCAATGTTGTTCACTATAATAAAACACACGAGTTCACCGAAGAAAGTTTATTTTTATCTCTTATATCAATCTAGTGATTGAAGATTTTATGTAAAGTATGGCACTAATTTACATAAATGCCCATGTCTGGATTGAATGATGTTTTACTTATACTTTAATATAGAAATGATTTAGTTTGCAAATATTTGCGGATTTTGAAGATATCTGTTAATATATTTATGCATTGTTTTAACAAAACTCGTCAATAACCAAAAAATTATGAGCAATAGAAATAAATTTTCCTTGATGAAAATGTTTGTTTCGTTATACCAAACAACATTGTAGAACATTAAAAAAATGTAGAAAATCGCTACTAAATGTTATATTTAAAAGAATGATTCTTAGTGGCATTTGGAGAAAACTTCCCAAAAGTCGATTAAAACAGGCAGATAGAAGTATAGTGTCTTTGACAAGGTTGTTGCTTATAAAATGTTCCACAACTTTGCCGAATAAAGTACATTTTTATATATCGATTCTCACTGTATAGTGGATTAATCACAGAATTGTAACTTCTAATTTCTTTCACTGATATATCTAGAAAGAAATTTTATTTACCTGTCAAACCCCGCGGATCCCTGGTTGGGAACCACTGCCTTAGAAAAAAATGTTATTTAATTGACACGAAATCATGCGAAAATTCGAATTCGATTCTCTTTTTTTTAATATCTCTAGCAGCGTTCCCCGCCAACTCCTATGTTTCTACAGCAAGATTCTCCATTACAGCCACCAAATCTAAAGGTACTCCAGCAATAACGCCCCCAATTTCCATTACGCAGCAGACGTTGAATTAGAGCTATCGCGAATTAAAGCTCAACACGAGATGAAACGAACTTTTGTCTTTCCCTGAAAATAGCCTTCTGAGCGATATGATTCTCTTGAAAAACCACGGAGAGTACTAACGTAACGAGCGGGCGGCGCGGTGTAGGTAATGGAATGAGGGAATTAAAAAAAGAGGACAGACTGCGCAGCACACTGTTTGTAGGTACACAGACGAACGTTGTGGGTGAAGTACAATTTTTCGTCAACTGTAAAACTGTTAACAAGCATATCTCCAAGATGGCACCAAAGACAGACTCGGGAAAATTGTTCGATAATGAAACTGAAAGAATCCAGAAATAAAAAGAAAACGAGTGGTAATTCGCAATGACCAGAAAATTAACAGACTTACCAGGTGCCACTATTGTGATAACACCAATGGCACTTTTTAGCTCCCGGAAGTCATTTATTTGAAGTTGTAATACAACGTGGGTGGAATTAAGTTCTACTTTGAAAATGGAAATTGTATCAAAAATTACTGTTTTTATCACTACTAGCAACGTTTTGGCGAGACTAACTAACTACTATTAGCAGTGCCCGAATGACTGAAATCCTTCCCACACAGACGGGAGATTTAAAATCAAGCGTTAAGGAAGGTGATCCTCAATCACGTGTGCGGTCCCCTGGTTTCCTCTGTGGAAGGCAAAAACCATACAAACGTGTTTGAAATCGCCGCCTACTGCGCTGCGTTTTACCATACTTTAGATTACTATTGGTCAGTCCAGTTTCCAGTAAATCATCTTGTTGCTACAGTGATTGGATTGACAATAATGACTTTTTTACGTGACTACCCAAAGTTATACCTCCGGTCGGCGTGTCGTTGTGCACTCGAGCGAGCAATCGTTACTGTCACAAAATCACTTTTTCCCGCTTTTTGGTGGACGCATAGCTAACTTTCCAATCGATTGCTGTAAGAATGAAGAAAATCCGCAGGAAATTATCTGAGTGTTAAGCTTTTTACATATAGGGGACGGTTTTTGTGACGTAATACGTTATTCTACGTCAAAAAACATGCAAAGTTGCTGACTTTAGTAAGGAATTTGTAGTGTATGTCATAACCCACAAAAATAATTTAAATAAAAATATTTGCTACTAAATTGATTATGAGAAAACCAAACAGAATAGCGAGCTTAAGAAACATGACAAAAAAATAGGATAAACTGATCAAAAACTCTGCAGAATGTCTCTTTGGACTCACTCTAACTTACACAATTTTTGTTTCGAATTGGTCCTTGCAAGATCACAAATTATTCAACCTTCTTTTAAGTGCTCCATAGTGAAGGCCTTCGAAATCTTATTCTTCATCTTGTTTGAGCAAAAATACCGGTGGATGGTCATGGCAGGAAATGTTTCCTCTCCTGGTTTTTTTTATAGAGTTTATAGATTCCAATAAAATTTTGGCAGTATCAATGTTGAACTTGACCTTTCGTTACGTCGAAAAAGTGTGGGAATCAAGATGCTTCCTTGGAGTACTCCTAGACCTCGAAGGTCTATGAACTGACTTTAGGATAGCAGGACGAATCAAATTACAGCAGCTTCTAAACTCCAAGCTTGAGCTTTGAGTTTTTCTAATGTAATTTCATTCGCATTCTTGAGTTCTAGACACCAGACTCATGAAAAGGTTCCACAACCTATTTTTTTATTCACTCCCTGCGCAGTCTGAGATTGTTGTAGACTTTTAGAACAAAAGCTACCCGGTGTGGGATGAAATTTAGGTCACCCCCTTCTCGTACCCGATTGTGAATCCCTCCACCCACCGGACTAATATTATGTACATAATGAAAAGAAAGAAATTTGAGCACCCAGCGGAAAAAAGAAGGAGCGGAAGAAGCAAAAAAAGCACCGTACGGATCCTTCCATTTAACAGCATCACACCGACCGACGACGGAAAGATCTGGATTACGGCAGAACGAACTTCGGTGGCACTGGCTGCCATTTTGCGAGTGCCTACCTTTATCTTCTAGCATGACGATGATGATGATGATGATGATGATATCGAGGCTGTTGCGTTGCGTGGGAATATGGCATTGCTTTCACCTGGGAAGAAGGTGATTCTGCGGTTCAAAGGTAAAAGTGACTGTGAGCTGCATAATAACTGAGCTGCTGCAGTCGATTATTCCTATCGGGGTTGTGCAGAGTCGCACAGAGAGACAGAGAGAAGGAGTGAGGACACAGAATTATTGATTCTAGGTTAGGTTATCGCTAGATTGTTTTGGCTTCTGTTTCGTTTTGCCGTGACGAAATAACCTAGACGACAGCGACGACGACGTGGCGGAAAATTCCATCGCACTCTGCTTGTCGTCGTCACACAGGGTGGCAGCAGGCGAGCAATCAAATTAGATAATTTTTCAACTTGGCCAGTTGCTACTTGAAGGCGAGCGCTGCGACACGAAATCGAAGCGCGCACATACAAAACACACATACATATGCATATGGCGATTGACGACTTCGAGCAACCAGCGCACCCTCCCCCTACCCTGGATGATGTGAGGGATGACAAAGGGGGGGCAGGCGGTTGGAAGACAACAGATACCGGAGCTGTGTAGAAAGCGAATAGTCAGTCGCCGACTGCTGTTTTGTGAGGGAAAATGCATAAAGAACTACAGACCAGGCCAGGCCAGGCCAACCAGCAGTGCTCGAGGTTCGTTGTTATAAAAGTGTATACATAAGTTTTGCTGGATGGATATGATATCTGTATCTTTGGAGCTCTCTGCCGGTGCTGCTGCTCGGTTTTGAGTGTGTATATAAAAGCCACACGAGTAATGTGTTTTCCTTCAACTTCTCTCCAGCCCACTGACCCCGGGCTTTCTGCCATCTCTCAACCATGCACCATCGGGCGGAGGATATACATAATGGGCGCGCACAGCCACAGTAGAGCCAGTCGAAGAAAGAGGCAAAATATGTGTGTATACACGGGCTAAAACCCGTACCCGCACTCCGTTGTCGTTTTTTGGCTGGTGGACGAGACGGAGTGATGCGGAAGCGGGAGCTATGGAAAAGCTCAGTCCAACAATGGGTGGGAAAGGAGAGGCGACGGCGGGTACGGAAGAATTATAAACGAGCAGAAAATGTACAGAAAATATAAAAATTCGAAAAGCGGCCAAAGTTTGTTCTGCCGCTTGTTCACTTTTGATTGCACGAATGTGTGAGTGTTTCTGTGGGTCTGTAGTTGGTCGTATCATAGCTATCACTCGCTATCACTTTGTCTCCCTCTTGCCGTCCTCCTCCTCCTGCTCCTCGAATCGAGAATCGGATCGCATGTTTGTTGTACATTCTGATAGAGTAGTTGCTGGAATTTAGCGACGGCGGATTGATTAAGGTCGACGGTGATATTGTTGGCGCAGAAATAGCGCTCACGTGGCTAGCAGCCACAAAACCGCTGACGTCGATCCTAGTTGCCTAGCTATCTGTCAATCTAAAAATAGCTGCAGCAGCATATCGTTCCTTGCTCAGGGGAACGATAACGAAATTTGTTTTTTTTTCTCAGTTTGACGTTCGCTTATCTCTTGCGGGATTACCAACGCAATTCGGGTGAAGAGATTCGTTTCTGGGCTTAACAGGTTCACAGGTGATTGACTTCTTGCTCAGAGCTATTATAAAACTATTAGGGAGCTATTAGAGAACATGTGTACAGTACACTTCTTACAGAAGTACGCTTCGAGCACATATTTTATCGTGCAACCCTCTGTAAGCTGCTTATCCAGTTCCGGGAATTTTCTGCTGGTGTGTTGCTCAACTTTAAATCACGGTACAGTTATTTATACTCTCAATGCGAAGAAAAATACGTTAAATCTTACAATGTTGAAATAAATGGATTATTGCCAAGCCCAGGCTGATGTTTGGTAGAGTGTATTTTCACACGCAACATTAAAATGAGTAAAAACACTAGTTTCATGTGGCTATTATTTATACAAAACTCACAATTCGAGTTGATATCACATCCAGGACCGTATACAACCGTACGGTTAAGCAGGGAGACATCAAATGACAATTTTCATACTAGGAAAATGACCGTATGCTTGAAATCGTTTATCTTTTTGATGTCTGCGCTAGAGAAATGACCTTCAAATTTTCCCTAAATTATTTCAATCTTTCCCTTTCAACGTTACATGTTACACGTACGTTACAGTACGTTACAGTACAGTGAAGTGAACGAAGACATAGTCCTACGTCAAAAACCATACCTTGAAAAATATGAATCCGAATAAAATGACGCCAAAAAACAAAGCGTCCTGCCACACACACACCATGGCTTCTAGCCGAAAGTTATACTAAATCATAAATTTTGACTGTTGAGGGAAAAATTGATTGAAAAGACAACAGACAAACATTTCATTTTCATCTAAAATGCTCAGAAAAAATGCTCTATATGAATACATCCTGAATTGGGCTCACAGCTACTGCAAAGCAGTGTTCTAGGACAATGTTTGTATATAGCTTGTGGCTTAGATTCATATTGACAAATAGGTCGAAATTCTGATAAATACACTGATTACACTAATTTGCGGAAAAATTTTTATTTCACTATACTTAAACAACCCACATAATTTTTTTAGGCTAGGACTAAACTGGATATGCTCAATATCGATGGCCTAGCCAAAAATTCTGTTCGGGGTGGGTGGGGGTTGTTGTTTGATGAAAAAAATTGAATTTTGTGAGTATTGAAGAGAGAGATAAGTTGAGAGACAGGGAGAAACTTAATCAATTATTATCATGTTTCAGAACGGCATTAGAAAAACAGTGATTTGGCGGGCTCTCATCACTCACAATACAGGTTGCGCTGCAGTAGGGTATTGCTTGCGAGAGAATATTGAAGAGCGAGAATAGAAGCCAACAACTTAAGAAATTAATTTTTTTCTGCTAGCATTAGCGATGCCGCTTACCGTGCAGCGCACGTGCAGTTTTAGCTAACCATTGGGTAGTTCAGTCAACGATTAATTCAAAAACAACAATCAAAACAACTGTTGGAATTTCGTTAAGAATTCGTTTTGTCTGAAAAATTTTATTTTCTCGAAACGAGTCCCCATCTAAATTCCAACTCCATCGTGTAGCAGCCTCTTTCCCAGAAGCACAGTCACAAAATTCTTTTTACTCATACAAAAATTTAATGCAATCTTCTGTTGCATAATATAAAATAGTATATTTCCCCGACATTCCTCCTCTCGAATGAAGGGCTGATACTAGACACCTTGTTTTCCACGGAAGGAACAATGACGACCGCATGACAGCGCAATTAGTAGGCAACAAAAAACAATAGCAATGAAGTTTTCAAAGCCAAGAAATAATAAAACTATAAAAGGACAGGCGGTAAATTTTAAAATGATTGTTTCTCTTCATTAGAATTTATTTAATAATATTTTTGAATCCGGGCGGGCTTTTTTTCGCACGTACAAAGAATTCTGTATTACTGTAAGTCTGTAAGTTCCTGGCAAAGGTATGGAAGATTAACTCTGAAGTTTGATTGCAAAGACTTCCGGAAGTCGTGCCTCAAAGCGGTTAAAGCTTCATTGTTATGGCAAAAAAATCGTAAAGTTTTTTATATCGAAAAAAATGGTCATTCCAAATGTCTTAGAAATGGATGGATCGTCGAGTCAGTAGGTTTTCAAACTGGAAGACAGAGCGCCGATTTTTCTGAAAATTTTGTTTTTTGGAACTACACCACATCTCGATGTTTCATGCATTACTAAGGGGCCATCCACATTCCACGTGGACAGCTTTGGGGGGGGGGGGGGGTCAGTGTAATGTCCACGGTCCATACAAAATTTTTTGAATTTATATGGGCAGTTGTCAACGGAGGGGGAGGGGTCAAAATTGTTAAAAGTCTGTCCACATGGAATGTGGATGGCCCCTAAGACTTTTCAATAAAAACAAAAGTTCGGTTTCGATGATTTCATATCGACATTTTTTCGTTGATCATATAAGTGAAACATTGACCACTTCAAGGCTACACATCCCGGAGTGCCATCAAATCGAAATTTTACAGAGGACTTTATTCGAGAAGACGAAGCATTTCAACTCTACTACTCTACTACTAATATAGATCAAAAGCTGGGGGGGGGGGGTTGAATCCTAACCCCCTCCTCCCCTTGGCTACATCACTGCGTCACAACTTTTGTGTGGCAACCAGCATATTGGCAAACTTTCATTCATATCTGAAAAGCTTGTCTAGGTACCTCATGGTAGTATTTTAGGACCAGCGATGTGTGGGTTGTTTTTCTCTTTTTCTTACTTCAATGGCAATGTTTGATTGGATTAGACTTCATTCATATTTTTAGCTGTTTTTTTCTATTTCAGGATAGCTTCACCCTTTGCTTAGAATTTTTTAGAAAAAAATGGGTGTTATTTTATGGATGACTTCTTGTTGATCCAACTTTCGAGAATTCGTTCTGTTGATAGCTTCTATCATTTGTAAGATTGTTCCATTCGGTTTGTCTGTTTGGTAAGATTCTACAACAGCACTTCCTCCCGGGATAGAAAGAAAATTTTCAGGCAGCTTATATTATGAACAATTCACTATTAATTCTGAGACAAAAGTTCACAACTTTCCAGTCATCTGCTTATCAAAACGAAAATTTATTTTCTATTTCCGACGTTTCGATGTAATATAAAAACTTTTTCAAGGATTTCATATTAAATCGAAACGTCGGAAATAAAAAATTAATTTTCATTTTGATAAGCAAATGACCGGAAAGTCGAAATAACCATTTTCATTTAAGTAGTATCAGTCGTAAGTTGTTGAAAAAAGACTTTCATCCCAATGATGATTATATTTTTAAGACAATTTTAAAGCAGTTTTGATACATTTTCGACATTTTTGTTAAGTTCATTTTGGGAAAATTTTTGAAAATAACTTTGAAAACAACTCGTGGATAGTTTTCAAACACCGAAGCTAGTTGAACGTACCCGGCGTTTCTCGGATTCAAGGTGCTCAAAAAAACAACTTCAATAATCACTCTATTAAATTGTATTTAGTAATAATTTTATTTAGTAATTTCAAAAGGCAGCTATTAGGATACCATGCCGGTTCTAGTAATATATCGTATGATTTTTGGACATTCTAGGCTGTATACTAGAAGCCAGAAACTCGCCATCCTAAACTTCAAAATGGTCTCGAAAACGACTCTCTGCTTCTGGACATCCTTGCTATTCTAAAAATACCTATATTGAATAATAGTTGGTAATATAAGATTTTATTCCAGTATCCAGAAGTGGCCATCATGAATTTATAAAAAGCATCTGCGATCGATTGTGGCCTGCCTCTAGGCATTATGTCGGTGTCGAAAATATTCATATAGGGTGTTATTTGACAATTTATGGCTGTGCTCCTAAAACGCGGAAATCGCCATCTTGGATTTCAAAATGGCATCTGCGGTGGGCTTCCGGTCTCTGAGCTTTCTAGATATACTTACGGATACTGTTAGTGGATTTCAAAACATGTTGAGTTGACTTTCGGTTTCTGAGTATCATCTCGATGTCAGAAATCTTCATATTAGATGATATTCGATCAATTGAAGCTATTTTCCAGAAACCGGAAGTCGCTATCTTGAAATTCAGAATGGTGTCTGTAGTCTATTCCCGGCAATATTGCGATAAGTAAATTGTTACCAAACCCAGGCTGATGTGTTGATATTGAAGCGGATTATGTAACCATAGTTTCAGTAGAGTGCATTTTCGAAAACCGTGCACATCCGTACGGGTTAGCAGGAAGACACCAAACAACAATATTCATGCTGCTACCTTTTTGATGTCTGTGTTTGGAACATAACTTTCTGGTTTTCCCTCAATTATGAAAGTTATTGACATTTGAAATCGTCCCTTCGCAACATTACGCGTTTGTTTAAGCTTTTACGGAATTATTTTGTGAACAGGAAATGTTATATTGGGAATAAGAGATCAATTATGAACCATACTGAATGATTATTATCATTACAATATTTCCCTTACAGAGAGGCTTGGAAATGGACTATAAAATGACATTGGAATAGTTTTCCACGTAAAGTGGTACAAAGATTTCAAAATGCTAAAAATTGCTTGAACTCAAGAATCCATGTGAGAAACAGTGCAAAAAGCGACTCAATGTACTTTGTTTATAAGAATTATAATTTTAAGCTTTCTGGAAAAAAAATGGTAAAATTTCACAAATTTTGCCATAATTGGCATAGTTTTCTGCCTAATACGAAATGCCACCTTGTGTGGTAATCAATAAAAAAAAATTGTGGCACCTCAAGGAAGCATTTTGGGACCACCTTTATTGTCTTTGATTGATAGAAATAGTGATTAGAAAGCGACTCTCCAGTTAGGATTCATATTTTCCGAATCTTCTTTTCCTACTTTTGGGTAACTAAAAATTAAAACTATTTCTTAATTCATTTTGTGAAAAAAAAATAGAAATAGTGCGTTAGTTTTTTAATTATCTAGACAATACATCGTTTGTTTATCTGCCTTTCGCGTATTCATCATTGGGAATTTTGCAATTTGCAGTTTTTATTTTTTGAAGCGTTTTCTTATTTTGTCTATCGTTACCAACCTTGATCTCCCAGATGGTCTCGAGGTACGATGCTGGCCTAATAAACCAGTCGTCGTAAAGTCGAGTCTTGGCTCGGGAGAGACTGTTAGCGCAGTAGGACTAGTGTCGTAGCGCTAGCCCCGCAATTGTCCTGTACACTACACAGTCAGCTGCGATGGCTGTGTATAAAAAACCGAAGGTCAGCTTTCGAATCGGAATGTAGCACCAAGGCTTTGCTTTTCTTACCAACCATGGATATTCAATAATTTGTTCAAGGCAATTTTGATACAATAATAAAACAATTCAAAGATTTTTTTTCTTGAAATCATTTGGAAAATTTCAACGCATCCGACAACTTTGATAATTTTTGACAAAAAAAAATTTTGGGTAAACTTTTAGACAATTTGGGAATTTGAGACTATATCGAAAAATTTCAATATATCTTTTAATTTATTTTTTTTTTTTTTTTGACAGTTCAAGATGTACATTAGACATTTCAGGTATTTTTGGTTTATTTTGACATGTTATACCTATTTTGTATTTTTGACCACGATTTGAAACTTATGATCACGACGTCATAAACGTCCTATCGTAAGCTGAGACATTAGTCAACAACTTTTTTTTCGTTTAGTTGTGTGAAAATGTCAAAATTCAAGCCGAAAAAGTGTTTGCCGGAAATTTAGTTTTTCGTTTTTAATTGAAAAAAATCTTAAGTTTTGTCCTTACCTGGTCTCCTCTAGATACTTTTTTTCTGCCGTTTTGAGCTCAATGTGAGACCACTTTTTGGCTTTTTCATTCCTAATCTAATTTTATAGCTATTCTGGATTTAATTTGGTGTAGATTCCTTCTTTGAATTTAGTAGCGTTTTTTTCCGTTCTGAGCTTAATTTAGGATTATTTTCTTTTTTGATCTTTTCTGGTGTTTTTTTTTATTCAGAGCTCAGAAGCGTTCTTTGTTCTCTTAAGAAGCTTGTTTTCGCAGTTGGAGCTCAATTCGGATTCATTTTCCTTTGTGGTCTTTTCTAACCTTCAAAAGGGTTTTTTGAATTTTGAATGTTGCTTTTTCAACATTCGTTAGAAAAACATTTAATGCTTCCAAAATTAAGAAATTTTATGTTCTTTTACTGCAACTTTAATTAGGCACACTGGATGCAGCAGAAATATATATGGAAATATCATTCTGATGACTCTGTGTATGCTTCCGTACGTCAGTTATGCATTCGAAGTGCTAAAGTAAATGTTTGTACAACAGATCAAGCCCATTCGTCCATAGCAATTTACATTTATAACATTTATTACACGTTTTTAATAACTGTTTTTTCTTCTCTTTCATTACAGGTACGTATTTCCACTTAACATTCTGTGGCTGTTTACTGTCATAAACATTTACAATCTGGTATGGAGGTAAAACGGTTTGAAAATAGAATTTTCACTATCGGGAATTTTTGATGATTGCGTTGGAAGGTTACTGCTTATCAAGTAACCCCTCAAATTCCGAACTTAGATGCGTTCACTTGAAACACCAACGGTGATATTGAAAATCATTATCAGTAGTCGTCGAGCGACAGTTGTTGTACTGCCAATTGTTGACCTTCTCTGTCCCCGTTCGAGTGAAGTGACTTTGGCTTTGTAGCTCACAAAGGCAGCAAAAGTTAGTCGAAACTCTACTACCTACTGTAGTCATCAGTCCACCGACTTACCGGTCGAGATTGAGTATTCACCAAATTACCTTACTACTCTTGCTAACAGCGGTGCTCAGTGCTAGCCGTCGTTTTTTGCGTCACCCTTTAACGACGATTTCGCGCATGTATGTATTATGTATTTTGTTACTACCGTCGTCATTGCTGCTGGGACGGTTGTAGCGTTCGCCGTCATGTACTTTATTCGCTTCATAGGCAAGAAAATTTTCCATTCACTAAACCCTCCGGCTGCCATTTTGTAAAACAACATCAAACAGTTGTAGGTAGTAAGACGAACCTTTCCGTTTTGAGCAGCGAAAACGACAGGGAAAGTTGGGCAGCCAACAAATTGCGTCTCACAGAAGCGCACCGCAATCAATCTGCGAACATAACTGTTATCAGTTATGGCGTTATCTTTGCGCCACCTTCACAGGCCACAGGGGTGAAAAATGAATCGATTGTGTGCGGATGACTTGGAGTTGTAAACCACCAACCAGATTCGCGTTTGTCATCGACGTAATTCAATGAATCACATTTCTGTCCACAGAAGTCAGCTGATGAACAATTGATTGATTTTTTTCTTTTATCAATACGTTGCTAATTTTTACCGTTTCGGTATGCGAAGATTGGACGATGAATTACACAATTATTAAGTAACTAAACTAAGCGAAAAATAAATGATTGTATATTTTGGTGCGGGATGAAATTCAATAAAAAAATGACCGGTTTATTGCTGCAGAAACATTAAATATGAAAAGGATGTACGTATTGGAAAACTTTTGCCTTTTTTGGGTCCTTTTGAAAATTTGACAAGTTAGGTCAGTTATTTTAAAAATGTGTAACCATTTGTCATTTTCTATGATTTTTCTACCTTTTTCATCTATTTTTTTACACGTTTGACCAAGACTGATAATTACTTAGCAGAAGGCTTTTCAAGTACTTTGATTTGACGTGGTAGTCATTGAGTTTTTCCATAATTTTTAGCACAATGGATAAACTAATTGGTTTAAAGGCTTTCAGAAGTGTTTTATCGCGCTTAGCAGCTTTTGGTATGAAGATCACTCTAGTTTTTCTCCAGTTAGTGGGTATGTAATCATGTGTTAGACTGGCCCTGAATATCTCGGTTATGAATGAAATTATTATCCTTCTACACCGTTGAAGTATTTTTGGTAGTATGGATGGATTATGGATCATGGAGTCCCGGGGAGCTTAGATTTTCTAGATTATTGCTCCACCAAGTCGCGCCTTTGCTAGATACTAGTGTCTTGGTTGGACAGCTTTAATTATAAAGGGCTATGAATTTTTTTGTAAATTTTTGTGATGAATTCTCCAGTTCTTCTATTGTCTGGATTTAGCGTTCAAAGGTCGATTCACTTCACATTTGCGTCGTACTTCTCTGTGTGATTTTACCCCCGGGGTCTTCTTTCACTCCCCCTGTATACGATTATTCATTTTGGGTGTCTTCGGGTTTTTTTTATTCTTTTTGGAAAAGACAACCAAAATCTCTGGTCTTGGGATAGATTTCCTTTTTTTGATCAACTACTTTGGGTAGGATGGACTCTTCTACTAGTTCCATCATGGTCGTCAAGAGCCTAGATTTAGCATAGTCTTTAGGCATTAGTCCAACCTTAAACTGGACTTTACTGTAGATAGAAAGCGCCTTTAGTTTACCGACTGGGCTATCAGTCCCAGTGAAATTACCTCTGATCACTTCCAGTCGCCTATTTACTGACTTCTTCCTAGTGGCCTTTCTTCTTTATCTGCCTCGGTCTTTTGACTATTTGATATGGGTTTATCTTTGATGGGTTAGTAGCGAAAAGGCGAACCTCTTCTCTAACGTGACCATCTTTAAGCAGCTTCTTGAACTGTTTTCACTCCAAACCACACAGTCTCCTAACAAATTGTCTGCCATGAAGAGCCCCTTGGGCTTGCGCCAACTTTTCATGAATTTTTTGTTGAAGCCCTGTGGTAGCTTAGACAGATTATTGAACTTGATCAATTTCCCATGGAAGGTAATAATATTTTTTTTGGTAAGAATATATTACCTTACATGCTTAAAATTCTACACCCTTGCAAACGGCCTTCCGGCGGTTAACCAAACCATTCACCATGGTGGACAAAAACATTCGTGTAGGCATGTTTTTGAGTTCTTTATTCATTTTAACTATCAATTTCTCCTCAGTTTTTGCGACAAAATTATTGGAGTAGATGGTACGCTTCAGGTTTGCACAGAATCTTTCAATGGGACGTAGCTGGAGGAAGTTGGGCAGTTTTGCTTGGGTATCACATGAATATCGATTCAGTCGTTTCATCTCCTCCAACGATCGCTTCGACTAGTGGGCCGACGCCAGATCCGGCCGGAACACCGCGTCTTCGCCCTTATGGTGTTTCTTATGAACGACGTAACTTACGGCAGGCATTTCGTACTATAAATTTCACCGTTCACGGCCAGTCCAAAGCTTAAGAAGAGCGGCTTTGACATCTTTTTTTCTCGCTGATTGTCACCCTCAATAGCACCTTTTTGGGGAACTTGGTGGTGATATGAACTTTAGCTTCGTGGGAGAAGTGAAATACGAAATGCCCTGCCAGTCGTTGCCATCCGAGGTGAGATAGGTCTCATCGTCCATCATCACCGCCATGACGCGATTCGCCGGAAAAATCGACTTGTTCATCTTATTCAGCCCCTGCCGCTGCGTCATTGCCTGGAGCTCAGACACCAGTGGACGAAACTGCCGCTTCCTGACATGTATGTCGGTGTTCGGTCTTACTCTTAAGCATTCTTAAGAGCTTCTTGTCACTCAGAGTCGTCGGCCGTTCATTTTTTTAAATTCAAACGACGTTTTGCAATTATTAGCCTAAAATAGGATTATTACTTGTTTTTTTTTCTAACCTTTAGAAACGTTTCCCTATAATACAAAGCTTAATTTAAGATTATTCAGGCGTTTTCCGGTTAGTGGAATTCTATTCTTTGGAAGCGTTTTTAGCAATTCTGAGTTTATGCTTTGGAATATTTTTTTTATTGGACATTTGAAGGCCTTTTTTCCGTTATACTGTGCTTAGTTCCTTTTTTTTTTAATTCTGAGCCTGAGTTGGGATCATTTAAATTTTTCTGATTTTTAAAAAAATTTTAGCTTATCTTTAGATCATTTTTTGAACTTAACTTAGGCCTAACTTAGGATCACTTTTTGGCTCTTAAAAGCGTATTTCATCATTTCATAGCTTTCCTTTTGCATTTTTCGTCAACTGTATACATACACGGAGGTCGCTTTTTACGCGGTTTTTTTACGCGGGTTTCTTTTTACGCGGCTTTTTTACGCGGATTTCGGAATTTACGCGGTTTTTTGCGCGGATTCCGGAATTTACGCGGTTTTTTACGTGGATTCTGGAATTTACGCGGCTTTTTTTTGCGCGGATGTCGGTTTCCCTTCACTCGGAATGCAGAATTAACGCTGGTTTTTTTATGCGGATTCCGGAATTTAGGCGGTTTTTTTGCGCGGATTCCGGAATTTACGCGGTTTTTTACGCGTTTTTTTACGCGGCATGTATCCCCGGCGTAAGAAGCGATTTTAGTGTACAGCCTTTTTCGCAATTTGATCGTAATTGGTCATTTTTTTGTTGTTTGGTCATTTTTAGTTTTTGGGGGCGTTTTTTCTCAATCTTGAGCTTAATTCGTGATCTTTTTATTTTTTGTTCTTTTTCTGACTTCCGTTCTTTTTTTTTTTTTTTTCATTCTGAGTTTACGTTAGGAACTTTTTCTTTTGGTTTTTAAATACGTTTGTTTTCGCCATTTGATGATCTTTTTTTTCTGACCTGTGAAAGTCGTTTTTAGTTTTCAATGCCCAATTTTGGACATTTTTTGTTACATTTTTTGGGGGGAATTTCCCTCAGCTCTCAGTACAATTTTGGATCCATTTATTTGTCCTTCTCTGGCCTTTAGCCTTTTTTCTACAATTCTGAGCTCAATTTGTGTTTTTTACCATTCGTGGTCTTTGTTATTGTTCTTTAGCATACCTTTATTGCAATTCCTAGCTCCACTTACGATCACTTTTTGGTTCCTTCTGACCTTCAGGAGCATTTTTTTGCCATTCTATTCTAAGCCCTAATTTGGTCTTTCTATTTTTTGACCTTCTACTTGTTTATTTCGAGCTGATTTAGGGATCGTTTTTTGGCCTTTTTCACCTTTAGAAGTCTTTTATCGCTGTTTTGAGCTGAATTGGCGATCATGTTCCTGTCAATTTGGACTGAAAAACGTTTTTTTTTTAATTTTACAATTCTGACCTTAATTTGAGATAATTTTTTCACCATTCTGAGTTTGATTTAGGATCTTTTTTGAGCTTTAGGAGCGTTTTTTCGCCATTCTAAGGGTTCATTTTTCATGATTTTTTCTTGTTCTTTGAGCTCTTTTTCGCTTTTGAAACTTGATTTAGAATTTTCTTCTCCAGAAATTATGAATGCGCAATTCATAGCTCAATGTAGAATCATTTTCTTTTCTAGGCTTTTTCTTGGGATTTCAGAACCCGTTTCCCATAGCTCTTAGCACAATTTTGGATTAATTTATTTGAATTTTTCTGGCCTTGAGCTTTGAGATCATTTTCGTTTTTGAATTGTTAAAACGATTTTCTTTACAATTGGGTACAATTGGCAGTGTTTTTCTAAACGGGTGTTGAGCATGCTAGCATAAGCCATGAGGTTCGTGGTAGTAGAGCCGTTTGTAACGAAACCGTGTTGATATTGCGATATAATAGGTTTAGCGGCTGCGTACATTCTTTCGTGAATCAACAATTCGAGTGTTTTTGCAAGACAACAAAGAATCGATATTGGTCGGTAGTTTTTAACGTCGTGTCGTTGCCGGTTTTGTGGATGGGCGTGACAGCAGACAATTTCCATGCGCTAGGGAAAGTACCTTCTAGTAAAGACAGGTTGAAAATGCGGCATATCGGTAACGCGAGTAACTCCGCTTGCGTTATGTCAGCGATTCCGTGCTTTCTGTCAAAATTTAATTCATGAATTGAGTTCAGAAACCTCTCGTGAAAGGTCTATTGCAGTGATGAACTTTATCTTCGCCTACATATTGGTTATGTAAATTAGTACTAAAACGCAATAAATAATGATGCGGAAATATGAATATCAAATTGATAAATCGAAAAGCTTGCCTATTTTAGTTTTCTTTGCCACTATTCCATTAAAAAATACATTTCGACATCATTGAAAACAAAAAAGGTAGTGACGGACCCCCCTTTAAATTTTGGCATGTGTCAAGTGTTGCAGTTGTCGAACGGCATTCGATAACTGCAATGTAAACATGTTGCAGTTATCGAACGACGACTGTATTGTACTATTGAAAATAGTCAAGTCTTGTCGAAACGAAAAACTCCACCTCTGATTGGTCGTTATATGATTGCTTCCCAAGCACGGTCGACAGAATCAATTTAAAATATGCTATTTGGCCTATATAAGAGCCTGTTTCAGCCGAAGCCGCTCATAATAGTTCTAGAGAGCGACAACAGCAGTCCTCCCTAGCAGCAGCAGTAGCAGTGCAGTGCATACCAGCGATAGCGGATAGCGGCCACAGCTGTGGCATAGCAATGGATAGCGCACTAGTTGCAGCGGATCTCAGCATCGATAGCAACTGAGCCAGCTGATGCAGAGACAGCGGATACCAATGGCAGCGTATAGTGGCCACAACTGTGCCATGGCTACGGATAGCGTAGCAGTTGCAGCGGGTATCAGCATCGATAGCAGTTGATGCAGTGTGGCACTTTAGTGAAATGTAGTATCTGTGCGATAGCGGGCACTAGTAAATGCATTCAATGAAAAGTTGACTCATTTTGACAACACATGAGCCGTCTAGTTTTGAGTGTTAAATCAGCTTTTCACTGTTTATTTTATCACAAGAAATTCTTTATTCGCACTGTCAGGGATAACGCCAAGATGTGATCGGTATCTTATCCGATATTGAATTGAACAACAAATTGTTCTTTTCAGGATGAAATAAAAACCTGATGATTGAAGAGTTGATGTTTTC
The DNA here is from genome assembly GCF_029784165.1 of Wyeomyia smithii. Classification (NCBI taxonomy): domain Eukaryota; kingdom Metazoa; phylum Arthropoda; class Insecta; order Diptera; family Culicidae; genus Wyeomyia; species Wyeomyia smithii. The sequence goes on from NC_073694.1 coordinate 23,043,420, forward strand.
TCTTGAATTAATTTACATTTTTAAATTTGTAAAGGTTATAAATTTTACTTTATTTCCGTGTCTCAGAACATACTGAATTATCTTTTTCTTCATTCATGAGCACGACATCCGAAAAACTTTCATTATATGCATGAAAACTATTTTTTCGCATAACCAAAATTTAAAAATTTCCAAGCCCCAATCATGACAAGCAACTTATTATATTATTGAAAATGGTCAATCCTTGTTGAAGCGCGAAATTCAATTAATCTAATTAGTCATTAGTTTTGTCAGTTTTTCCGCAATTCTAAGCATAATTTAAAATCATTTTCTTTTTTGGAGTTGACCGATCTTTCGGCGTCAATCTGTGAACTCAATTTGTAATCATATTTTGGCTTTTATTATATCATTCGAAAACTTTTTCTCGACAATCTAAGCTTCAGTTGGATTTTTTTAAGGCCTTTCGTAAGTATTTTTTTCACATTTCTGAGATCAATTCGAAATCATTTAATTATTTTTTTCTGGCCTGAGAAGCGCTTTGTTGGAGTTGGGATTCAGAGCTCAATGTGGGATTTTGTTTTCACAATTCCAAGCATAACTTGGAATAATTTTTCAAAATTTTCCGGCCGGAATCCGGAATTTTATTCGTGGATTTTGGGTTTAATTCGGGATTATTTACTCTATCAAATTTAGGAAGCTTCTTTTGCAACTCTGAGCTCTATTTGGGATTATTTTTTTTCGGATTCACTGATTTTTCAGCGCCAATTTGTAAACTCTATTTGGAATAATATTTTGGACTTTTTAAAGTTTAAGTTGGAATTTAGAGCTCAACGTGGTTCTGTTTTTTTGGTGGTGGTGTGTGTGTTTGTTTTTCTGACCTTAATCTGGCCCCCTTTTGCTATATTTTTGACTATTAGAAACTCTTTTCCACCATCGAAGTTTACTTTTTAGTGGCTCAAGGTGGAGAAGCGTTTTTCTTCGTCCTGGGTTCCCATTTTCTTTTCTACCATTTCTGGACACGCTTCAATGTTGTTGCTATTTCGAACACAATTCACGATCACATTTATTGGCTTCTAAAAAACAAGATCGGTGGCATAGTGTTGAAAAAATGTAATGAAATTGGAAGGTTAGAAATGAATCTTGTAAGAAAAGCAGTGGTCTCAGATTTCTTCCTTGTGGCACATGATTGATGTTGCCTTTTGTTATAGCATTACCGGGGCTCGTTCATATGTGTTATGTAAGCAGAATATAATTATATATAGATTTAATATATATATTTTTAAACAAATTATTCAACCCCGTCATCAAAGACAAAAACAGCGCACAGCCATATGATAGCGGATCGGTCTTTTCATTCGACACTAAAAGCTCTATTTTGAGATTACTGCTGTTGAATAGCATCCAATAGCAATGCCAATATCCCGCGCGCCTCTCGTTCAGGAGGGGTACTCCAGTGTGATCCCGTCAAACCGGTTCGGCCTCTCTGTGCCTCACACACCATTCCCGAGCATTGATTCGGTTCTTTTGTATTTATTGTTTATTATCGCGTCACCACACACAATCATCGTCAACATCATCATCATCGGGGGGGCGACGGCGATGCTTTTTCGCACATTTTAATCATAACATTAAACAGGGTTTGGTTAGTGACCAAACAAGAGGGGTGTTGTGTTGAACACCGATTTGTGGCAGCAGCAAGCTGTTAAATTTGCATGTTATCGTTAAACTGCCCTGCTAGTAGTTTTTGACGGTTAAACGAGCGGTGAATGTATATTTTCATAGCCTGCTTTGGCAGGTTGGTAGAGAACCAAGATAATCCACAAATATAGAACTGAATTATAATTAGCTGGAATGAACTGAAGCTGAGGAGCAACAAAAATGGCCGCAGGCAACGCGGGTGACCGAACGCAAGATGATGGTCTTTATTTTCCGCCTCCGTTCGTTCCGCGCGTTGATGAAGCAGTGTGTCGTCACGCGATTGTCAAGTAATGTCACAAATGGTGACACACAGGCAATGATGCCTGTTTAGTTTGATTTAATTTACCGTGTGCAAGCGAATTGATCGTTCGATGATGGTTCGATCAAGTAGGGAATCTAAAAACGGCTACTGACAACTCAGCTCTCAGGTACGCCTCTAGACCAGCCACAATGCAAATGTTGAATATCTCCACTCCCTCGCATGTCACATCTGGGTCCGATTCAGTGCACCAAAAAAAAAAACAAATAGCGTGTAGCCGCAGTAAAGTTTACAACTTAGTAGGCATTTAAATTAAGCGTGTGCGTGCGTTTGGGTATGTGTGTCAGTGCGTTGAAAAGAAGAAAAAAAAAACAAAGATGGCCTTCAAGGTCTCACGTACAGTGTTTGCAAAGCTTTGCTTATTTGCTGCTGTCGATTTCAAGCCACTTAGGGGAAGGCGATCGACGACGGTTCGAGTGTTTCGCGTGGCATGGCCACAAAAAGGAGGAATCAAAAATCGAACGAATTGTTTCCCTTTTTAAAGTGCATATTCGCACAACGCAACAATAAAAACAGTTTCTAACTGCTGTGAAAGCGAGCAATCGTATGGAAAGCCAGACTGCATTCAATCAAAGATGGCGGTCGACCGTACGATGTTTTTATTTCGCCCACTAATCAAACCATGTGATGTGATGCAATTATAAATAGCTGTTTTTTCTCTCGATGTTGCGCGAGTTTAGGCTGGGTTATTAGTGTGAACTACCGATCGAAGTACTATTACTGTGCTGATTGATGTCTTGGAAGGGTGGGGGAGGGGGGTGTCTCAGGGATTGGCAGCATGACTCTGTGTTCTGAACCTAACTGAAGCACCACGTATTGGGATGACGGGTTAGCAAACTATGGAAAACCGCGAGCTTTAAAATTAATTGTCTGTATTTCTTTGCTGTGTGCCTTCTGAACCACTTATTCACGGCTATATAAAAATAAATACCTATCCGACGGCGAGAGCGAGCGCAACTTGCTCTGCACTGCAGCCGTAACGGCAGGGCCGTGTCTGACGTCTGCTGCTGCGGCGGGGTTCCTGTGCCCGCCTTCGCGCTTCTCCCTTTTCCTCCTCCTCGCTGCGAAGAGCGTATTAAAGTATAACAAACACCGCCTGTAAATGTATATTTGTACATAATGAACCGAGCAGTTGCGAGATGGCCCATTGCTTTTATATATAGGTGGCAAAGATATAGGCAAAATCTGCCTTCCAATTCTTTTTTTTTTGTTCATGTATTTACACAAATAAAGCCAGCTTTTCCTTCCCGCCTGACAAGTGCTACTTCCGCCTACGGTCATCACCCTAGTTTTAACACTGCTTGGTCTTATTTTTCACCTTCCAGTCGCGAACCATCTTCTTTTATGCTCATCTCATCTCATCGTCACGCAAGATGGCGATCTGCGTTTTCCAAACATAAAAAAATCCAATTTAGAAAGTTCAACCCTTTCCACCCGCGACGTAGCACTGGTGCTACCTTGACGACAAAACATTCCCAAACAAAATGCAGCCAAAATCCAGCGACTACTGCGCCCCTGGCCAAGTTGAATCATCGACAAGGGCTGAATGAAAATCATACAATGTTTTAAAAACCCCCAACAACTTCGGCGTTAATCCCGATTCCCTAATCTCGAGCTCACGATAGGGACACCAAGGTCGTACAATCACCGCCCCTATCATTAATCTATGTCTCGTTTCCGAAGCAGACCAGCGCCGACGACAACGACGGTGTCGGCGAGCGCCACTAAAACGTCGTTGACGTTCACCGACGATTTGCATTCCGCGCGTTCCGTGCGAGCTCACTTGAAAACCACGCTCTAAAGTCACTTGATCGCTCTGTCTACAACTCCTTTTCGTGCTCTCCCTCTCCGGTGCTGCAATTAAATTCTAAAATGTTTTCATTACAAGCCACAATCTATTTATAACATACTGCTGTGCTATACAAGCACAGCAGGCGATGAGCGCCGCAACGCGCAGAGTGCTGTGATCGAGCGTGCGCGCACCTCTGGATGAGGAGGGTTGAGAAAAAGAGAGTCCGCGCGGGGGGTGGTTAACCAAGAAGGGACGACGGAATCGCTTCTGAAATAGCCATGTAATCATCATTCCTGTCCTGCCCCGACAATTCCACTCCGTGGTGTCGACGTCGGCAGCAGTAGTGTGACTTTATCGCAGCGAATTCATCTCATGCCTCTTGTGTCGGCCGGCGGCCGAAACAGTTAAAGAGAAAGAGAGCATGTAAACAGACACTCGACAGTGATAACAGCTAGCACACCAACACAGGAGCAGCGATCATATGGTGCAGCAGCCGCGCGCACACTCGACCACTGTGTGCCGTAAAGGAAAGAATAGCAACAGAAAAAAAACAGGAATGACGACATCACCGAACAGAGAGCGCGAGCGATCGAGAGAATGAGTGCCACTCAGACTGATAACTGACGCGCGAGGTTCCGTTCGGCAACGGAATGTAAATTCGATTTGCGATTTTTTGCTTCTGCTTCTTGTTTCGTTAGATTCTTCCGCCGTTCGCTCACTCTTTCGTTCACTGTTTCGTCGGTCGGTGGTGGCGTGTGACGTCTACAACAGGCTGCTGCCTGTCTCCACCCGGGGTTCTCCTCTTGACGCTTCGTCACTTTATATCGGTACTTGCGTTACGGTGGTGCACAGTGGGATGAGTTGATATAAAAACTGGCCAAAAAAAATATTTTTTATTTGCTATTTTATTAGCAGTTTGATGCTTATAAACGAAAACATGACCAAGGAAATCCATTTTAATTGAACTTTCTGGTTTTGGGCATGATTTTCAGATATTGATGATAAAATTTGAGACTTTTCCAAAATATTTTGCAGAATTTATTTATTTTGTTTTGGTTTTGGAATGGTTTTGGTCGACTTCTCTAAATCAAATTAGTTTTTATTTGGAGCATTTTTGGGTCTTTGTAGACACCTTTTCGTTATTTTGCTGTTAAATTTTTGCTTTGTTTTAACTTAATAAATATTTATCGCCAATTTTAGGATTTCTTTGCAATCGAACATACGAATTGTCTAAATGACGAATTGTCTAAATGTATTATTGAGTGGGGGGCACAATTTCGCAAATTATTTGCACCGCTAACGTTTGGACCTTCGAAACGCTTAGCGCTAATTCACTTAATTTGTAGAGAAACGGTAAAAAATTATTCACAAAAATTGTCAGTTGCTGTTGGCGTCTCTATAATTCGCTATATTCGTAAAAATGCTTAGTTTTTCATCATATACAAGAATGCCAATATCTCAGTCCCCCGACAAGATATCAAGGATCTTTTTTCAGGTAAATTTTTATCATAAATCCCGCTTCAGGTCTTCACCAAAATTGTGATTTAGAGGGTTTTACCTTAAAGTAATGGACAAAATTATTTTTTTTGCGATATTTAATAGGCTCTATGAGTCAAATAACTGAATGCGATGCTGAACTCAACCATGCAAAATATTCAACAATAACCCTACAAAAATAGAAAAATATCCGAAAAAAAATGGAAATCGATAAAAATTGCAAAACATCGATTATTTTGGGGCACCCTAGCCTGCATGAATGAATGAGTGAATTGAAGAAGTTTTTCTATTTATCTTTTTTTTTTCAAACGCAGGTGCTTTATCGTTTGGCCATTATAGGTAATAAATTTAGTTTTAATTACTGGCATTTAAAAGCGTTTTGGATGACTCTTAGTTGTTTCTTGCATTACCCGATTTTAGAATCGTTTCTCAACAAATTCAACTTTTTTTTCCTGTACGGACTTCCACACTGCGACCAGAATCGTTGATCTGTTGTGAGACATGTACCTTTTATTATTAGCGATACCGCTATTGAGAAGTGGCATGCTTATTAATATTTTTGATCAGTGCTTGTGTGTAATGTAGCTTATTTTTCAGTGTTGCTGATTTCCTAGAAATCAACTGTTTTTAATTCAAGGAATCTTCTGCGATGTTTTGACATAATTAGAGATGCATGTTATTACTGTTTTTTGCCTTAGAATTGGATGAATTAAATGCCCCTCAATTAAATGCAAACTCTTGGTTCATCGGCTTTAATCACGCCCTGATTCTGCTCTTGGCTACGCCCACTGCGCTTCGAAATCGGATCTTTGTAGAAGCCTTTTCAAACTTCAACGGGAACTTCTAACAAAAGCTGAGGGAACTATATATTTTTTTTAGTTAATAATTTCTCAGTAATGGAATCTATTGGGTGTTTTTTTGTTCTTAAACTGGTCACATATTGTTTATCTCTTTAGAAAAATGTCCCGAATTTGTTTATCTCTTTGAAGGAGAGTTAAGGAAAATTAAGTTAGAAACTGGTCGATTCGACAGTTTTCTCAGAGTCACTTGAGTAATTGAAATTCCATAGTTGTCCTCGGCTCGGCGCGGTTGAGTTGCTTTACGTTCAAGTTCGTGTTACAATAAAGTACACTAAGGTCGTTTTTTACGCGGGGGATGCGTTCCAAATTTGTATGGGCCCGCGTAAAAGACTTTCGAGTTGCAAATATAACAAAGAAAACCTTCCTTAAACGTTAAAACTTCGTTTGAATATGATAGTGGCCAATCTAGAGACCAAAATTCAATATTTCAAATTTTGAGTATTTGCACCAAAAATTGTGAATTTTTTTGAAAACTGACATATGATCACTCGTGGCCTAAAACGGAAAACGTGATTGAAATGAGACCGATATCTTGTACCGTTTTTGAGTAATGGAGGAAAGCAACCCGCGTAAAAAGCGACCTTACTGTATATAAATTATTAAAAATTCACAACAGTTTTCACTCTAGACTGTCTTCAGAGGAATATAATAAATTTTTTAAATGTTACAAAGTTTAGCCTAACAAATTGTACCTATTTTTCTTTTATTGGTAAAAAAAAACAACGTCTAACTGAAAGAATTTTTGGAGATTTTATCCTAGATTATTTTCAAAATGTTCAATCATCAAAGCTATCATGAAAGAGCTTTGACCTATATCTTTCCGGTTAGTCCCATTGTACACCGGTGTCTATTCCCTTTCGTAATGTTGTTTGCCTACTCTCCAAATCTCGATAGATTCTCTCGCATGTGCGTGCTTGCTTTTGCGTTCGACTGCGACGATCGACGATGTGCAGTGTGCAGTGCAATGCATTATTTCGTTCTCTCTATCAGTTACCGTTCGCTCTCCCTCTCTCTCTCTATTTCTCATCTCTCATCCGTTCTCCGGCGGCTGCACAACCCGCGCGGAGCAATACGTTCTTTCACCTCTTCCGTCTTCTGCTTCTTCTTCCTCCTCCGGTGTGCGTTATTTGCTATCGAAAACGGAATATTGAGTGGATATATGCTTTAATGCCTTAATTTTTTTGTTTTTACAATTTGGCTCCCGTCGTGCGTTCGTTCTGCTGCTGGTGTTCTTGTTTTGTGATATGACACGCTCACTCATTTGCTCATTCACTCACACCGATCAGTCATCGGAGAGCTGCTCTTCTCATCGGGTCGAATTCGTGCTTCGAGTGTGCTTCAACGGACGGGTTTCGGGTGTGTTGTACAACAGCAGGCCAGGCCAGACCAGGGTGTAACAATAACAATAATAGTAATAAAAAAACATCATCATTATCATCATCGCAGCAGTGCAGCACCGTTTTTCGATTCGCTCTTCGGCGCTCTGTTTTGTGCGAGTTCTTGACTACCCGCGCAGACCCCTTCGCCGTTACCGTCGTCGTCGTCTTCGTAGTCGTCGTGGTCGACGTCGTGTCGAACAGCGCCGCGATAGCGTGTGTCTATAGCGTCTATAGTATTTTTTTTCATGCTCTACGTATTCGCCCGTCGTGCGCTTTCTTGTTGTTCCTGTGTTGTATATTTTGTACAATTCATTATTGACTGGTTGCTGGTGTGTCGCCATATTGGAATTTTGATTTACTTGTGAAGGCGAAATTTTCAAACTGCAATCAATTGGTCGTGTGATTAGTATTAGAAAGTGATTCCGAAATCAGTGGGTGGTAGGCGGTACGGTTTAGCCAACGAAAAGTGAAACTGCATTTTTATCGCCTGTGGTTAACTGGAGTACACAACAAAAACCGCGATAATCCTGCTGCCCGGAACGCGATAAAAGCTGATAAAACAAAATATCAGATTACTGCGGAAAATATCGCCCCATGTGTGGAGTAGATGATGACTTGTGATAGTGTTGGTAATTACATGTTGTTTTTTGTTATATTATTTACACCCTATGAAACGGACGTCGGAAACGTCATAATTTAGCTCGATTCAACGAGGGAGGTGAAAAAATTAAATTCGGAGGCAGAACAATCAAAGTTGCCTTTTAAGAAAATCGACGTCGTCGGCCATATTTGGTTTTTCGACGACGACGACGACGATGTGGGGAAGCAGCGAGCGCACAAACGGCGGCACAGTAGAGTAGAGAAGAAAAAAAAACGGCAAAGAGTTTTTCGTTCGCTGAATATACGTATGAATATAAAATATATATGTATATAAATTGTGTATTTGTTTCTCGGTAATCAAACTCGAACGGCAGCAACGCATGGTGGGAGTAACCGTAAATTAGGACGGTCAAAACCCTTTTTTCCGTTGTTTGACTTTGAAGATGATTTTTGAAATTTAAAAAACAACTGTAACATTGTCTAATGTCTGAAAAACCTCGGATTTGGAGAATTTTATAACATCTCTTCGTCTGCGTTAGTATTCTTAGTGCCTTGTCTGGAAGTTTCGGACCCGATGATTTGTTGTAGAATGGGTATATAAATGCCCAAAAAGTGTTGAAAGTGTTTTTACGACAAATTTTTTGACGATTCATTCTGTAAGGTTAGAAATGAAACTGGCAAATGTTCCCTCAGATTTCAAACGATAATAACAGCATAAATGCATGATGGATAACAAAAACCAATATGTTGTTGGATAGATAAAATGTTGGACAAATTTGTAATACACTAGTTATCACTATTATTTCATTGCTAAGCGGTAAAAATTAATAAAAAGCTTCAAGAGCAAATTTACGTGAACAATAAACCAATCATGAATAGACACCAAAAATAGACACCCTGTGATATTCTCTGTATCAATATAAAAAAATTGACAAAGTTTCTTCCGTTCCAATAGGTCAATTTATGTGTACCTTCATAGTTTAATTTGATGTCTCGAAGATACAGGCTTTTCGAAAAATTTGAAACAATCCTTTTTCTTGAACAATTTCTAAGCCTGCTGTTCAAGCGTAATTGAAACTGAACTGTAGAAGCAACAGTATCGTACATTATATGTGGATCAGAGCGCCGCTTGTTTTTTGTAATCCAGTGAATGTAATTGTTAGCAAATAAAAAAGCCTGGCAAAAAACAAAAAAAAATTTTTTTGAACTCACTTCGTTGGAATTGTTGCTTGCCACGATTTTTTGCTGGAACTATCATATCAATATGATATTGTTCGACATTTATTCTTATGTTTCCCCATTAGTGAACTTATTATTTTTAGAGTAAGATTTCTGTAATAAATTTGATTCAATCAGAGTTAAATAAGGCCAAACCATTAATTATAATAACGAAAGTATTATTGGATTGGGTTTTTGAGGAAATAAAATTAATTAAGATTAAGACGCATTACGAGAAATTCTTGGTGCTTCTTTAACAACAACGACACGCTGGTACCTTTTTAAAAAAATGTAGTTTGCAAAAAAAAAAAAAACCAAGCAAACTACAGGCCAATATCGCCAAGTGTAAACGAAATTCTTTCGAGCGTTGTTGAATATATTTCTGAAAAAAATTAAGGGGAGGCTGAAATACGTAAGTCACTGTACAAGTGAATTAATCCTGTCTGTGGACCCTTTAACGTTTGTAACTAAAATAACTAAAAATCTCTAGATATAGTTTTTGGTCCCGCGTTACCATTTATACAACCCTAGGGCTGTATACCTTGTATTTAGCATGTGTTATGAGAGTCGCGGTACGTAATAGAGAGGTGAAGCTGTATAACAGAAAAGCTAATAGCGAAAATGATTTTATCTAACTAAAAAATGATTTTATAGTCATTGCCAAAATTCAGTTTAAATGGATATTATGTATACAGTCATACCTCGATATAACGTAACTTTAACCTCGTTAAAACTTTTTCAAATACCATGAAATTAAGGTACAATAATTATTTTTGGGATGTATAATGTTCTGAATAAAAGTTTTTAGTAAGTAAAATTTACGTTTTTTTCTAAATTTACTTGCATGTCGATCAACTTGCTTACTATTATGTATTTTTTTCGTCGTACCACCTGCGCTAGGAAAAGGGAGAATTTTTATCAATGCTTCCAATATGATTGAAAAATATAATTAATGTACGGTCTTTACTTGGGTGAACTAAACACGTCTAGTTTCTTACGAGCAAGATATCGGAATATTCACATTATTTGGTAGTGAAAAATTAAATCAGAGATGTTTTTAAAGATTTTTTTTTTTGATATGATGGGAATTGGCGATTACGACCTACTAATTTTGGGCATAGTTTTTTTTTTTGAAACTGTAACAATCTCGAGCGAACCGATTTTCGTTCCGTTTTCTATAATTATTTCTGAAAAGTCATTAAAAAGTGTGAAACGAAGTTCTCTTTAGGTCTCTTTCAATCTGGACCTTCTAAAGATTGTTATTCGGATCCCTATTTATAGATCTGAAATTCAATATTTCAACAAAAAATATGTTGTAGCTAAAACATAGTTCTGATAAAAAAATTTTTTCGACGTGATGAAATCGAATAAAGCACTGCTCGGAAAATCCCCTCACCCTGACGTTGGAAAAGGGCTTTGACATTCGTTTTGATAATTGATCCCACTGTGTGTCGCTAACTTCACCCGTGGAGAAACATTTTAGACCTGCTAAAGAGAGTGCGCGCGGGTATTGCGGGCTGTGGGAATACGAGAGCGCGCGTGATTGTGCGAGAGATTTCCGATTCGAGAATGGATGCACATCGCGTGAGAACCTCGTATGTAAATCAGAAGTGTTGTCAGATTTACTGGGGTACATTCCAAAGCGCATTTAAAAATCTGTTGAACTTTTGTTTTATTTTTTGGCAACAACAAACAATGTAATTGGTCGGTCACGGAATGACAAAATTTAAACCGTAAATTGAAAGTAAATTAAATGAACTTTCTTCAATAATCAATTTTAACTGTCAAAAGAATAACTCAATTCAATGAGGCGAAACATTTTATTCTTAACTTAGATTTATTACAAATTAACATTTTGGTTACCGCCTTAAATAAATCAAAACCGTCATTTCACGGTCGGCGGTGCCCGACCATCAAGATTATCGGAGAATCTAATTTAAGCGAAATCGGAAGTTATCAAGTAGCGCAGCGAAACTGGTTCAAACATTATTCAGCTGTCTGTCAAGTTATCGCTCTCTTTACTCCTGCTGTTGTTTTCCCTTGTTTATACTCGTTCGTATCGCCGCTGCGGCCAGCATACCGATGTCGCCTCTGTATGCGTGTTGTATAATATAATTTTCTCGGAGATAAAGCAATTTGCCACAGCCGCCCATTCATGCAGAGGTCGTGCGAATTCTCTTGCCCTGAAATGCTCACAGAGTGCTCGCTGTCTCCTGAAAGTATTAGTGAGAGAGAATGAGTCTCACCATAGTAACACACCCGAGCCGCACACACAGTGTCAGTGCGATTTTTATGAATTAAAAGTCTCGGTCTCGCTATTCCGCCGTCTGGTCCGCTCGAGTCTGGTCGTCTTCTGCTGTTTACACTCTGTGCACAGCCGAACCGGCATCGTCACGCTCGCTATGTAATAATGCCTCGCGCGCACACACACACTAGCCAACCCCCGCTCCGTGGAGATGTTTTCCCGTTTTTTTTTTCTTTTCGTTATATTTCACCCACTTTGCTCATTCTCGCCTTGTGTGTTGTGTGCTTGCCTTTGTTTTGATTGGCCGGACACCCCCGTCTCCCGTCGCGTTCGTGTCGTTGAAAGGACGAGAGGGGAAGATGCGCGCGGGGTCGATCGTCGGTGGTCACGTTCAAACAAATTAGCGAGTTTCAAGATAGGAATCTGCCGGCTTGCGCCTCTTTCTCGATTTCGTCGTCGCCGCCGCCTGTTGCGATGCGTTGCGGTTTTTGGAGAGTTCGGCCCTGCACTTTTGTTTTGCTGTTATTTTTTCCCTTTTCTGCTCTGCTCCGTGACGATGGCTAGCTGATCAAGATGCGCGAATGATGATGGGCTGCGATTTTAAACAATCAAGTATGAGATTTTAAAGAGTTCATGAAACGCAACTTCTATTGAAAATGCCTGAAATTTTGAACATACAGAGAATGACCAATGGTAATATAATCCAGAAAAAAAGTTCATAACATCGTAACAGCACTGTATTATGTCATTCCCCTTTGATTTCACGGATCTTCGTGCACAACACTGTTCATCATTGTGCAAACGTGGTTCCTCGAATTGGTGCTGCGAAGAAGGAGACTATCTCTGTTCGTTGTATCTCCGTGTGTCTCTCTTACCTACGTTCATTCGTTCCTACGTACGTACGTACATTCCATTATATTATGGATTGACATTTCGCCTGTGAGCTGCTGTGCCTATTTTTAGCACCAACAGTTGAAAACAGGCCTGCTGCTGCTACTGCTGACTCGGCATATCCGCCACCTATCAGCAGTAGTGAGATCATGTCCGAATGCTTCGAGAAACAGTTACAAATCAAAGCAACCATCATCATCCGACTGATCAATTACCTATGACACACAGGCAGAAAATCTAACAAAGGGCTTTATGGGTAGAGGGTGATGAACACAGCTTAAACGATTTAATTGCGTCGCATTTACCTGCTCTGCTCTCGTGGTCGTTTCTAGTTTTTGCTAGTTTCGGCTGACGGAAGGGGGCTGTGTGTGATTTACGACGATTCGTTACGGCACATCAACTAGCTGTTTTCATTATTTTTATTATTCATTTTAATTATTATGTATGAATTCACAGCTGTTTTTTGCGATAGCATTGGGCAATGTTCTTTTTTTGGCAACACTGCTTTGCAGTGTCATGTAAACACAAACATTATTGCACTGATGACGACAGAGAAAGAAAACGGGAGAGCAATAAGGTTGCGTTGTGTGAGTAAAGTATGGAGCTTTGCTACTGACTGACACCAATACCATCTTGCGTCGTGTTTATTTACGAATGATTAGACCGGTGCAACTGTTGCACCGTTTGTCACACTACGTGCACACCGATCTGGTTATCATAACTGCAATGTTGTGCACATTAAATGAAACATATCATGACTACAGAGATTTCGTGATAAAAAAAATTGAGTTTTTTATCAGCGTCTTTGTTTCAAATATATCTGGCATCCCTTATTTCAGCTCTGATTTCTCACGTGCAACATAACATCACTTACATCATATCTCTTATGCCACGCATACAAACGCAACACAATTGGCAATAAAGTGTGCTGCGAACTGATAGGAGAGCGGATAATAATGATGGCAATGATAATGATGTTGCACGATAATGCTACTCTCTCACTAATCCATCGACAGCATGGCAGTGTGTGTATGCACACGCAACGCACGAGGATAGCTCGAGCCGCCGCTCATCGTGTACAGGAGAAAACGAGAAAGCTTGATCTCTCTGCCGATCGTCGCCGAGAACGACGACGACGATGACGGCGATGATAGCGCTTTGGTTGTGAATAGCAAAAATAAAAACTCGATTTTAGATTGTATATTTCTTTCGCCATTTTGTTAAATAACTTGCACGGAAGGAAATCGTTTGCTGTCGGTCGTTCGGCGTATCGTTGTAGGCCCAGTTAGTGGTTTGTGTGTATAGCAGGCAAGAGGAAAAACTTTTTCTCTCCCCGTCATCATCGTCGTCGTCGGTGGTGGAACCGACACAAGTTAACACACAAGTAAGGTGAAAATAGTTTGACAAATTCGCCACCGGAAATTCGAAGGATCTAAAATAGAAAGTTGCTCGAAGTTATTTCTTGATTGGTTGGAGTGTTTATTGTAAGAAAACGAACGAAAAAAGCGAAGTTTAGTGCAAAAACAGTGCGGCAATTTGAGACTCGTTTTTTCTTCTTGATTTTGATATCGAAAGTGTGCTGGCGAATACATACACACACGCCCTCTTCAAGGAATTGTAGCTAGAAAGCTTCAACGCATCAAATAACTAATTTATCAACGAGATTCGATCGAAAGTAATTAAGTGCAAATCATAATCAACAGTGATTTTGCTTATCAATCGCTCAAAATTCGAATAATCCGTTCGTTTTGAATAATACGGAAAAAATGTGTACTGTCAGCCATATTGGTTTCGATGTGTGTCGATGATGATACATGGGGTGGACACATGACAGAGAGAGTGATCGAAAGAGAGAGAGAGAGAGAGAGAAAGATAGTCTACAAACACACGGACAGAAAAGTTTATCTGATTAGCAACACCGGAGGCCGTCGTGTGTGCAAGAAGCACAAGTAATAATATATACAGACATTGCAACGATAGCAACAACAACAACGACGACAACGGGAAGCACCCTGATTGAACTCTTGTTCCGTGTGCGACAGCGATGTTCCAACAATTTAATTGACACAACATAACGACGATTATTCCGAAGAAGACGCGCACGCACGGCACAGTGGGCGTGAATACAAGCAAATTGAAGCTGAGCTGAGCTGTCGCACAGTGCGTCACCACCGGTGGAAGTCATCAGCGCCGGTCGATGTATGCCCGTGCGGATGACAGACGCGGCGGACAGCAACGGTGGTTCCGATCAATGAACGATCGGTGGCGAGATGGACTTGAAAAGTAATTCTGCACTTTGGTCCGTTTTGGTTTCAAAGTTTTTTGATACATTAGAAGCAATTTAATGTGGGTAGTTTAAGTGTTGGACTTTAAATTAATAGTTTTCAAGAACATACTATAAACCATAACCATAAAATCATTCTGTGTTGTACTAATATCTACTTTTCTTTCTGTTTTCTCCCCACCCCCCAGATGTCTGCCGGTACTCAGTTGCAGATGGCACCACAGACAACTATAGTACAACAGGTTGGCCAAAATCATCTCCATTCGCATCATCTACAGCAGCAGCCCCATTCGGTGCAGCAACCGCCGCCGCCGCCGCCACCGCATTACAGCAGTCCGCAGCAGCAGGCCGCGGTCGCAGCAGCTGCCAGTGGATTGGGCGTACCGCCTCAGCTCGGTTCGCTCACTAGCTTGCATCAGCAGCAACAACAGTCACATTATACTAATAACAACAAGGATCAGGACTCGAACATGAGTACCGGATCGTCGCATAGTGATAAGGAGCTAGAGACTATAATCAATACCCCGACGCCGGAGAAAATTTCCCGAACGCCATCCGATCGGAAGCGAAAGCGGAAAGCACCGGACGATAACGGTGGCCCGGGCGGAGGAGGCGGAGGTCATGTTCGTGATAGAGATAGCGTTAAGGGTCCGCGTTTGACGATACCACCATTAGGCGATAGTAAGAAAATCAATGACTACTTTTCCAAACATCCGGTGAGCAGTCCGCATCGGCCGCACCCGGCCGGAACCGGAGCTGGTGGTCCCCTAGGAGCAATAAGTAATTCTGGCCCTCAGGCACAGCCCGGTCAGCCGGGTAGTGTCGTCGGTGGAAGCCAAGGGCAAAGCCAACAGGTTTCCACGAAGAGTCCTAGCGCCCAACCGCCGCATGGTCAGTATCCAATGTATCCACCTAGTCCTCAACCACAGCTCGGCTCTGTGGTAAACTCCAGTGGTAATCTAACCAGCGCCGCAGCGGCACAAGAGCTTTACGTGCGTTCTCAGCGTGTCCCATCTTCCACACTAGTTCCTCCATCATCAGTATCCGCCACGTCATCGTCGTCGTTACTAAACTCATCCTCACCTGTTGTTTCCGTTGCCGGAGTAGTAGTCTCGAACGCCCAGCAGCAACAATCGCATCGAGATCGAGATTCTCAGCCACCGCCACCTCCCCTGCCACCTGTAGCTGCTGTGCAACAACAGCAGCAGGTGCCGCCGCAACCGCCGGTCACACCGACGCCGACTTCCTTGGGGACCGCAAATTCTTCACTAGCCATCAATAGTCTAGCGTCGTTAAACCATGCCAACAACGGTACCAACACTAGCAACAACAGCAGTAGTAATCACAGCAGCATACCGACGGTTCAATCCTTAGCTCAATCAAATGCCCAACAGCAAAGCCAGCAGCAGCAGCAGCAACCTCTGACGCCACCAGTTCCGCTGATGGTGTCCAAGTTGGTTCAAACGGACCTCACCCTAGCCGATATTAGCGATCGTGATGCGGACTTCGAGAACTCGCGGACACGAGTCGACGAGTTGTCGCGGTTGTCCGACGAGCAAAAGTGTCAGATCAGCGCCCACCAGAAGGTGATCGAGCAGCACAAAAGCCACATCAACAAGTGCATCGAGGTGGTCAAAAAGCTGCTGAAGCAGAAGAGCAACATCGAAAAGAAGGAGGCGCGGCAAAAGTGCATGCAAAATCGGCTCCGGTTAGGGCAGTTCGTGACCCAACGGGTGGGCGCCACCTTTCAGGAGAACTGGACCGATGGATACGCGTTCCAGGAGCTGGCCAAGTGAGTAGAAATGAAAATCAATTATCTTACTAGTAGCTAGCATGATAATGGTGAAGGGTGATGTTGCCTTTCATATCCTAACCGCTAGACAATATGGGAACTATTGTTATAAATTAGATAATCAAACAAAAAGGAGTATTCACTGGTTATGGTTTTAGGCTTTACGGATGCATGACTCATGAGGTAACTTGCATTTATCTGCACAGCTTGACGTAATTTTTTTTTTCAAGATCACGACACAGACAAATCAGTAAAAGTACTCAGGGACACATTGCTGGAACTACTCAGAAATCACAAAGAAAACCTCATAAACATGAACTTCTACTGATGCTGATGATAGGGAAATTGATTTTCACAAGACATGTTAAAAATGATTCCGGATTTGATCCTAAATCACGTTGTTTGTATATTTGTATAAAAAGTCGGACTAAAACAGTACAAATTAAACTTACAATTGTAAAAAAACTGGGTAACGGCCAAGAGAAAAAATTATTAAGCATGAAACTATAAAAAAATGTTTAAATTTTGTTTCCAAACTTTTTAGAAATGCAGGGTCGAACAAAACATCACTTATTAACATCTGAACTATAAGTTCTGTTTTGTATACCTGAAGGGCATTGGGCAAAAGTACCTTTTCGACAGGAATGTTTGTCTTTTGTAGCTGGTCCCGATTACTTGACACAGATTACAAGAAGTTCGAACTCGGATTAAATTGAGCTAGTTGGTTGTAAACCTGTGCCCCAATTCGGAACTGCCTGGATGATGAAACTAATGATCGTTTTGAGATTGGTACTCCATACCTGTTATGGAGTTGAGAGGTAACTCCCGATGAAGTTGAACCTTGATGAAGCGAAAGGCCCCCAAAAGCAAAGCAGACGCGCTGAGCCAGGTTCAGCGTAGCAAAGCGACAGTTGTCGGTTGGGACTTGGAGGTACTCAGAAACGGTTCAGGTCCAGTGACTTGCTGAGCAGATGCTGAGCGGATACCCAAAGTAGCATAATTTTGTTGAGGCGGGAAAGCTCTCTGAGTGTTGCAATGCACTCCCAGACTAGTCTGGAAACACACATGGCAAACATTAATGCCAGTAGTGCAGCCTGACTGTCTGAAAAGATTCCGATTTTGGCATGTCTAGCTGAGCTTTAGACATACTGTAGCACATGTATATTGCGTAAACCTCTGATTGAAAGACGGTTGGCCACTTACCCAGATAGATAGTGACCTTCATGCCTGGTCCGTAGATCCCTGACCCAGTTTGGGACCCGATTTTCGAGAATCAGTGTAGAAACGGATGGTGAATGATTTCAAAATATCGTCCCCTTAATGCTAGAACTAGATAACTCGAAAATTGACGTTTCGAGAAAAACGAGTTTGAAAATTTGACCTATTCTGGTGATTACGATTTAAATGCCATATCATTAAGGCCGGTTATAGCAACGAAAAAATTAACAAAAAACTGAGTTATTCAGTTTTGTCACAAAACACACATGTTTTACGTTGAGATATCTAGTTTTCTGATTGATGAATAACACTTTTTCTTGTAATCGTGTAACAACGAGTTTTGGATATGTTTTAGAGCTCGACGCGATAAATATGATGGCATAATTAATTCAAAATCGACAAATTTCGAGTTATCTAGTTCTAGCAATAATGGGACGATATTTGGTCTCGTTTGTTGAAACTGTCTTACCTTATTCAATAGCGGAGAAGTGATTGAATGCATCCTTTGCTTGATGAAGGGTATAATGGCTGTTTTAGTGGGGTTAATGTTCAGCCCTTCTTCTAAGCACCACTCAGAGGTGATGTTGAGAGCCGTTTGCTACGACTAGATAGAGTTGCATCACATTTTCCCCGAACAATAAGCACTATGTCATCAGCATATCCAATGACTTCGTAGCCTAGTTGTGATAGCTTGGTTAGAAGAACGTCTACAACAGTGGGCTCTACTGTGACAAACTTATCTCATAATGTGATCTTTCTGCTTGAAAGCTTTGCTTGGATCCAGCTCATTGTAGTGTTGTCGACACCTCCATTTTGTAGAGCCGTGTAAATTGATGCAAAGGATGTGTTATCGAAAGCTCCCTCAGTATCAAGAAAAGGATAGACCGCTGTCTCTTTATATTTCAGTGACTTCTTGATCTTAGTCACTAAGAAATGCAGAGCGGTTTTTACCTTGTTGATGGTGAGTTCGGACATGATGAGTCCGTCCGATTTTTGCAGAAAGATTGGTAGAATGCCATCCGGTACTGGAGACTTCATAGGCTCAAAAGAGCTTAGTGCCCAGTTAATAGAAGTCTCCGTGAACAGTCGACGAGCGAGCACTGCGGAGTCACGCTATGTCATGCGTCTGGTTCCGAGGCTTTGTAGCTCTTCAGCGTTCGACTAAGAGGTCACCGTCGAGCCAGGAAAGTGAATGTACATAAGAACATCCAGTATTTCTCTCGCTGTGACAGTCATACTTCCATCTTCCGCTTTCAATTGCCCAAGACCATTGGTATGATCTTTGAACATCGCTTTCTGCAGTCGTGTTGCCTCAGGCAGAGTTTGAATGTGTTCACAGAATCGAACTCTGGCCTTGCGTAGCTCAGCGTTATATTTTGTGAGGGATGCTCTAGAGCAGTGGTTCCCAACCGGAGGTCCGCGACCGACAAGGGGTCCGCGAGACTTACCTAGGGGGCCGCGAAGCTCTTGGCAAGTTTGACAGGTAATTAAAATTTCTATCTAAATACCTCTGTGAAGGCGAATTTTCAACTCTTGCGTACTAGGACTGAAACGTCAAACAAATTAGACCTGCAGAACGATAAGAGACCTAGAAACGCGGTCTCATATAGCAAAACTTGTATCTGGAATTCTTCTAGGGGCCGCGGAGCTCTTGTGCTTAGAAAAAGGGGTTGCGGAGCCAAAAAGTTTAGAAACCACTGCTCTAGAGGTTTCCCAGTTGAACGTGGTTTTAGCCTCGTTGAACAAGCGTTTGGCTTCCCGACGCAGAATGCTGAGAGTTTCGTTCCACTACGGCACATCACGACAGACTGTCCGTTTCATTAACGGAAGTTTTCCCTTCCCAAAGAGGTAGTCTTGACGTCATATCTGATGTGTGTATGGTCTGATAAACTGGGTTCATCAGAGACATGCCAGTTTTTACCTTTCTTCGATATCGAGGCGCTACATAGAATGAGATCTTAAACCTCTTGTCTAATAGCACCATTAAAAGTTAGCTCGTTCCCTACACTGCATGCATTAACATTGTTAGAAGTAAGGTATTCAAGCATGTACTCTTGTTTTGACTATTCTTAAAAAAAGTTATAAATAAAGCTGATCAGAAGGACACACAACGAAACCTTTTCAAGGGAATTTGTGATGATATTTGGCAAAAGGAACGAAGGAACGAAGCTAGGTACAGTAGAGCAGAAAGCGTGTAAAAGGAAGGGTAAAAATCATTACACACGTGCACGGATAAATAATAAGCATGCCATTTCTCAATAGCGGTACTGCTAAAAATTGAAGTGCGGGATACAGTAGGCACCCGGGTATATCTCACAATAGATCAATGATTCTGGTCGCAGCACATAGGAGTATTTCAGTCAAAAACCTGGCTAAAATACGAAAACAAAAATATCAGTGTACGTAGTGCTATTGATCCTTTTTGCATTCTCTGATACTTACTACGTTGTGTGCTGGCCATCTTGAATTTATCTGAATTGTTTACAAACAACTGTAGCTATCATAACCTTGGTGTTACTAAAAGCCCATGAATAAGTCACAAATTGTTCTATGAAAAATAAAACCTTCCACTGATGTTATTATTACTTTAAAGTGATTGTTGTATGCAAATTTGGTATGGGCGGTGACAATTAAGATATTAAGATATGTTGAGTAAATTTATTCTGGTAATGTGTTGTATGAGTTGGAAAAATTTTAAAGAAACAAGGCCTTGCCATACACCTGTTTTTCAGTCTCTGTTGCTTAACAAAATTTTCACAAAAAGGGATTTTTGTTTGGGTTCCCAGCAAGTCCCAGCAAAAATTCACCCACCATTGGAAAGGTTATGTGTTTCTGAATGAGTACCAGGAAGAAAATCTGCCCCATCCTCACCCATTCGTAATTGCGATCAATGTGAAGTTGGAACGTTCAGATTTGCTGATTTTTTATCTATTGAATGAGTGCTTTTATCATGCCTTTGTCATACATCGATTGTAAAAGTTTTATTGTTTTTTTTTATATTGTGTGATAGCTTGCCAAGCTTTCTTCAGAAATACCCTATTCGGGTTGATTGAGCACTCTAACATTCGATTGATAAAAGGTTTCTGTTTCTGGAGTAAAAACTTGAAGAAACTCTCAAATATTACCATAAGATACAAAAAATGATCGCAGTGGTCCAAATCTTACAAAAAAATCCTCAAATGTCCTCCAAAAAAAACTCGATCTTCAAGATGTCAACTGAATCGCTTCAAAAGTTAGTTTGAACAAAAATTGACAGCTTCGCAAAACGAGAAAAATTGTTGAGCCCAACCATAAAATTGTAAAGTTGGTCAGAAGCTTCGCATTCATGTTGTCCAAGCAAAGCATTGATTGCAGTGATCGAGTGCGTCTCTTGAGCAAAACGCAAATGCTAAGAGAAAATGTTCCATTGGATGAATTGTGTTACGCAGTTCCCAATGGGAAATTTTCAAGCATCAAGGATCTGCTGGGAGTACTAGGATTTCCAACATTATCAAGAGCATATCAGATGATCCTTCCGAAGCGAATGATTCAAAAGACGCTTTAAGAGCAGCATAATCTATTACTGGCAAAAAAGTAAACACCAGGACTATATATATATGTATATATATATATATATATATATATATATATATATATATATATATATATATATATATATATATATATATATATATATATATATATATATCTCACTATATTTGTTGAAGCTTTTTTTTTAATTCCAGAGTAATTGTAGATGAAAGGTCTTTTATCACTGCTTGATACTGATCTAACTTGATTAAATCTTGTTAATAATAAGTTTTCATGTCAATATATAGCTCAATAGAGATAAAACCACTTTTCGACGCATTTGCTATCTGAAAACTCATTAAAATAATTTTGGCCAGGTTTTTGTTCTACGTACCTATGTGCGCAGTGAAGAAGTCCGTACAGAAAAAAAAGACTAAAAATAATTCCTTTAAGGTGAAACTCCGTGCGCGAATTTCGCTCAAATTTTGTAAGATAATTTTTTCGAAAATCATTGAAATTACGAGTGTAAAACTTTGATCGGTTGTTTGCACTGTCGATGCTTACATACAGTAGCAATTCGAGCCCTATTTCTTAAACGGAAGCTGAGATTTTCACGCTCAAAATCGTCAAGTAAAAAGAAACCTAACCTCGGAATAGTATGGAAAAAAATCTCCGTCCCGTTTCACCTTAATTGTTAAAATATTTATGCTTAAAACCTCACTGAGGATCATCGTTTTTCAGCTCAAATTTGCTGTCACTTTGAAGCAATTTCCATCTTCAGCATAAAACGAGTGAACAGTGTTTCTATCTGTTTTCATTAACCTGAAAAAAATTAAGACAAAACGAGACTTGAACTACTGAATAAAGCTGAATCATCTTTCTGCTAAAATAATGTTACCAGTCCTATAAGATAAATAATCTGGCAAGGGTAATTAAACAGATGAATAGTCTGGCAAAGGCACTAAACCTGCCTAAGTTTGCTTTATTGGGCTCCTAATGGTCGAGAAAAAAAATAGTACAAAGTTAGGCCTAAAGTCTTTCAATCATATTGAAAAAGTACCCATTACTCAAACATGATTAAATTGCTAAATCTTCATCAAAAATCACCAGAAAACATTTCAAAAATAAATCCCGCAAAAAAAAGTGAAAATTTAAAACGTGTCTGATCAGAAAAATAGCATAATTACCCAGAATAAAAAATAGAATTAAACCAAAAAACATCGTATAATATTTCACACAAGCTGATAGCGGACCCGGTAAATTTCGTTCCGCTCATTTTTTTATTGAAATAATTTAGATAATTTTTAAGTGCTCCCACATACATTCAAACATTGACCTTGCGATTGAGCCCCCCTCCTCCCCCCTTTGGGAAAAGGAAGAGATTTCTGACCATCATAAAACTATTTCTTGCTCCCTAAACTTCCACATACCAAATTCAATTTCTTTCACTTCATTAGCTCTCGAGTTGTGCAGAAATTTGTGTTTTTCTTTGTATGGGTTACCCTACTTTTAGAAAAGAGAGGGGTGTCGAACCACCATGGAAGTATTTCTTTCCCCCAAAAACCTTCTCATGCCAAATTTAGTTATATGCTTGATTAGTTCTCGAGTTGTGCAGAAATTTGTGTTTCATTTACGAAGGCCCCCTTCTTTCCAGAAAAGGGAGGGGTTTATTTATTTATATTTGCTTAATTAGTTCGAACAGATATGCATTTTTATATGTTTAGATGTCGTAAAGGACAACAGATTCGAACAATGTCCTAAAATGTCATTATGAGGATGTCTACTTAAGTACTTACCCTGATTAAATCGGACCTTCTCAAGGTTTTTTAGGGTTTTCACCCTTTTTCAATAATGATGGTTAATTTCATAGGGCCTCGTTTCTCTTTTACAGTCAACTTAATTTTTTTTTCTAAATCGAATAAATGAGTTGAGAGTACCGCAAGGTAACTCTGTGAGATCCTTGTTTGTAATATTATACTGTTTGTTTAAATTAATTAATAAACGGAAACTTTTTTACTGATTTTTTCGTTCGCTTTTTTCCACCCAGACGCCAAGAGGAGATCACCGCCGAGCGGGAGGAGATCGACCGGCAGAAGAAGCTGCTAATGAAGAAACGGCCCACGAACAGTGAGACCGGCCGGAAGCGCAACAACTCGAGCACTTCGGCGGCGGCGGCAGCGGCAGCCGCAGCGGCCGGTTCCAGCACCACTACGGTGGCGGCCGCCAGCCAGCTCGCATCCTCGCTGCACAATGGCAACGAAAATACGTTCCTAAAGCCGGATCCGGTCGTCGGCAGTGGTAGCACCTTCACCATTCAGGAGTACTACGAGTGCGACGAGATACTGAAGCTGCGCCAGAACGCCCTCAAGAAGGAGGACGCCGACCTGCAGCTGGAGATGGAGAAGCTCGAGCGGGAGCGAAATCTGCACATCCGGGAGCTGAAGCGAATACACAACGAGGATCAGGTAGGCGTGCTAGCTTTTGTTTTTTTTTTATGATGTAATTAATCGGATTTTTTTTCTCAGTCACGCTTCAATAATCACCCCGTGCTGAATGATCGGTATCTACTGCTGATGCTCCTGGGTAAGGGTGGTTTTTCCGAGGTGCACAAGGCGTTCGATCTAAAAGAACAGCGGTACGTAGCCTGCAAGGTGCATCAACTGAACAAAGACTGGAAGGAAGATAAGAAAGCTAACTATATTAAGTGAGTAGCTTACTGGTTTTGAAGGGTTAAGTGAAATTAATTTTGCGACTTTCTTAGGCATGCGCTACGGGAATACAACATTCACAAAGCGCTCGATCACCCGCGGGTGGTCAAACTGTACGATGTGTTTGAGATCGATGCCAACTCATTCTGCACCGTACTGGAGTACTGTGATGGGCATGATTTGGATTTTTATCTGAAGCAGCACAAGACGATACCGGAGAAGGAAGCCCGATCGATCATTATGCAGGTAAGCTTAAAAAGCTCAGGTTTTCGGTACTATAGTTACTAATATTCGCTTTTGTTTAGGTCGTATCGGCGCTGAAATACCTAAACGAGATCAAGCCCCCTATTATCCACTATGACTTGAAGCCGGGCAACATCCTGCTAACGGAGGGTAACGTGTGCGGTGAGATCAAGATCACGGACTTCGGTCTATCGAAGGTGATGGACGAAGAGAACTATAACCCGGACCACGGTATGGATCTAACGTCACAAGGTGCTGGAACATATTGGTGAGCAAACCGGACCAGAAAATGAAGATTTTCTGTCCACCCTCGTCCACCCCCCGAAAACGTGGGGACGAGTCTCATTATATATCGCAACAACAGCTTGTCCGAAAGTGCTGCGCTCTCCGGTGTTTTTTTTTTTTTTTGTAGTAGCACTCATGAGCTAATTGTTTGTTACTCGCTTTTTTCGGCTTTCCGCACAGGTATTTGCCTCCAGAGTGCTTCGTTGTCGGCAAGAATCCACCGAAGATCTCCTCCAAGGTGGACGTGTGGAGCGTTGGAGTGATATTCTACCAATGTCTGTACGGTAAGAAACCGTTCGGCCACAACCAGTCACAGGCAACGATTCTCGAAGAGAACACCATCCTGAAGGCGACTGAAGTGCAGTTCGCCAACAAACCGACTGTCTCGAATGAGGCAAAGGTAATATTAGCTGCAGGTGGATAAATCTCGGGTTACTAATTGTGTTTTTTCTTTTTTCTTTTTAGAGTTTCATTCGGGGATGCTTGGCCTACCGAAAGGAGGATCGAATGGATGTTTTTGCTCTGGCTAAGCACGAATATCTGCAGCCGCCAGTTTCCAAGCACAATCGATCGGCGGCCGCGGCCGCATCCAGTCAAAACCAGCACGGCAGTGGCAACAGTGGAGTCGGTGGTAGCGGTCAGGGTGGCGCAGGAGGTGGCGCCGGTGGTGGTGGTGGCGGATCCGGTGGTTCCGGAGGCGCCGGGGGCAATCAAACTGGACAACAAACGTCCTTTTCGACGGGGATGTTTGGCAACATGAACCAGTCCAGCTCATCTTAGCTGATTTTCAACGGTTGTTTGAAAGGTACGGCTGGTGCTGGTGCTGGCGGGCCTAATGCTATTGCTACTTCTGCTGTTGCTGCTGCTGCTGCTTCTACTACTGCTACTACTTCTATTACTGCGGTTGTTAATGGAAACTATGCTGGCAACGCTGTTGCCAATATCGCAATCAACGCCATCCCGATCTACGCGATCGGTAATCAGACCAACAGTAACAACAATAACCTAAAAAACAACAACAACATTTCGCCACCAACGTCATCCAATTCACCCAAGTAGGCGCATGGCGCCATTTAGAAGATAACCGATGTTCGTACTGTAAGTAAAAAAAAAACAAGCAAATGTGATGTGCTAAGCAAAACCAGAAACCAAACCCAATAGATAACAAACAAACAAAAAAATATCCTCGATCCCAGTTTTTTTTTCGATACGCATGAAAACAATTAATAACCTGTCATAGGGAGACGAAGACATACACACGCACACACATTCAGAGAACGAATGCGGAAATCACCGGAACATTAGAAGAAAAAAATAAACAATTGCACACAGAAGAAGGCAAGAAGGCGGTGGCGTCTCGCAATTCCTGCTGTACAACCTACAAAACTCCTTGTAAAGTTACAGAAGAAGAAAAAAAAATGAATCGATGTTTGCTGTAAAACAAAATACTTAAAAAAAAACCCACAGACACACAAAAAAATAACGTTCATAAATGATGTTCTCGAAAAAACAACAATAACATACAACCAAGCGAGAAAGTGGAAAAAAGTGAAGAACAATTTCTTATCGAGAGTGATTGAGCGAGCGCGAAAAAGCAATTATCATTTTGTTTCATGTGTTCTCTATACATTTACGCCTGAAAGGAGAAAAGAAAAGGATGAAACAAACAGCGTAAACTCGCGATAAAAACAAAAAAATTGGTCTGACAGCAGCGAAAAGTAGAGAATGAAGGAAAAGTGCATGGCTTACTTTACACTGGTGGACGAAACATTTGTTAATTTTTTTTTCATTATTTTTGTTTATTTTACCATAGCAAGCAAAATATTAAGGACGAAATTATTCTATAAACAAAGATAGGAACAAATTTGTTTTATATTAGACATCGGCAGGAAAGTCGCGTGCATTTAACTCTGTAGAAGGATGGCAACAGTGACAAAAAATCCCTAAAATACCTGTAAATACATAACTTTCGCGTAGAATTGTTACATGTGATGGCAAAAGAGTGCAAGTCCCACACTTACTCTTAACCACATGGTCTGTGACCCGGTCGGTTTCAGGGTCGAACCGAGGACAGAGAAAAGTAGCAACAGCAGTCAGTCAAAAGAAGGAGAAACTTATGTGAGGGGTTGCAGCATCTTTGCAGATTTCAGTGAAACTTTGTAAAATTTGGTGACAGCGGTAATTCGAGCATTTTGTCATACTTAAAATCTTTTATGTACTATGTATTTAATACACTTTTAACTGTATGAAAAACAATTTGGCAGATCACATGGTTTTTGAATGGAAAATTTTCAAAAAAAAAAAATGGCGCTGTCATCAAATACAGCAAAAACTCTCACTAAAATCTGCAAGCGTGCTACCATCGAATGGGCAAATTTGGCGTTGAATACCTCTCACGTATGTAAAAAAAATCCGCACAGCAGAAGCCAAACGGAACAAAAAACCAGAAATAAAGCAAAATGAACGAATGAATGAACCAAGATAAAACCGCGATAGTGGTGATGTACATTTACCGAAAAAACGATGAAATTGTTGTTTGTTAATTCCATTGAAACGAGAAGCAAAAAAAATAACTAAGCAAAAAAGCAAGAAAGAGTGGCGTGGCTTTAAAGAAGAGAGAGAGAAAAAAGCATCCACTGTTGTAATGTGGATGTGCCAAACATCTTTTTTTTCGTCACTATTATTATTTCCCCCCCCTTGTAAATATATCGATTAGTGTTTGTTTTATCAGTAATTAATTACAAACTACAACAGATTCGCGAAGATTAGTAGGAAACACACACACAGACTCACAGAGAACTGGACGCTGCGTGAGAAAGAGTGAGAGAGCGAGAGAATTAAAGAAAGAGAGCGCAGTTACTTCCCTTTCGCAATAACGTGTGATTATCCTCCCCCCTCACCTGTTGCAGCCTCATCGTTTTGTGATGATAAGGCGGCAGGTGTAAAACAGAATCGAGCAACATCAGGCCGGAGTTAAAGTAAAAGTTACTGTTTTTTTTTCGTCCTGTACTAGCTTGACGCGATTTACGATGAACGCCAGTGGCTCTAGAGATATTTCTATTGGAACTCTTTTTTATCACCTTGATAGGGAAAACCAAATAACGATTATGACGAGTGCGCGTGCGAATGGGAGATTTGTTTAATTTTTCTTGAGGGCGAGCGCGCGCGTGATTGAGTGTGAGTGCGTGCGCGGAACACATCCTTAAGGATTAGATAACAAAGTAATAACTCGCAGAAGCGGAGAAAAAGCGAAGAACGTCGTGGGTTATATGAGCTGTTTTTTCTCTTAAACATAGTAAACTATCAATAGAAAACGTGAACATAGGTTGAATTTAATGCGATGTAATCTCTTCTTAAATTCTTAAGGAAATGATAAAGAAACAAAAAAGGTGATCAAAACTTGAAGTCAACGTTTTACCGAACTCACACATACATAGTAGGATAACAAAAAAAAAAAAAAACAAATGAATAAAAAAACACACGTAAAGCGGCGAAAAAAACGTGCGGTGACTTCAAGCGCTGCGCTAGCGAGAGAGCCGCAAAGAAGAAAATAAAATGCTTTGATTCCAAACAACAACTATTCTGCCCGAAATACGGTGGACCGCTAGAAGCGGGCCGCTTGCGCTCAAAAGAAACGAAAAAAGCATGAAAAAAATGAAAATCGAAAAAATAGACGTAATTTAAAGTCAAGCAAAACCAGCGGACAGAATATTCAAAGTAAAAAAAGAAACAGACACACACCCATTAAGAAAAAAAAAACAAACAACAAAACAAGCTTATTATTAGAAGTTGAAATATCAAGTTTAGTGGTTACATGCAAATAATCAATAATGAAGAAGACACACACACAGAACGAAAGAGAGGATGCTAGCCAGAGGTCATGCGTAAAAGAATAAACTAAATTATAGGTACTATAGGACGTTACAAGTGAAGGGGAGGGAAACGCGAACGCGCGCGCTTTTGTATGTGTGTGTGTTTGTGTGAGTGGTTGCGCCTGTGTGTGTTACACGTACATGCGTTGTAAACAAAACAGAAAAAAACGCATGTGGCTAGCGCGATCATAAAATTAAGCAAGCCTACTACTGCTAGTAGTAGCAGCAGTAGTAGGCACTGCCCCAAACACAAGAGAGATACATGCAAAAAAAGCAAGCAAAGAGCATGGAGCAGATTGAGAGCAGAAAAAAATCGTGAATGTCGATGAAAACACAACACATTTAATAAATTTAAAGTAATACCTATTAAAAAAAACCTATTAATAATTAATGAAAAAAAAAACACATACAGATAAATAATTATAATAAATTATTTAAGATATGAAAAACTTCTATATGTAATAATTATTAAAAAATTAAAATAAAAAATAAACTATTATTTGAAGTGGGAGTTTTCGGTTGATTTGGAAAAAGAAAAACGGCCTCGGACTGAAGGGCGTCGATGACGCCAGGGAGTGTCGGTCCAGTTAACTCACTACCCAACCGGCAGTCTGCCGTCGGAGAGGAGCAAGAAGCCGATACATTGTAACCAACACCCTAAAAAGCGTATCTCCATGTTCGATGAATTACAACAGGGACGCCGCAGCAAGCGGTGTGTTTGATATTTGTGAGTGAGTGAATCTTGTGCTTTATTTCAAGAAAATACATGATATCAATGGTGTCGAACTCTTGCGCGAGAATATATTTTTGTCCATACGGATAAAATGATAACGAACGAAACCGTGAAATAAGTGTGAAGATGCCGGGAAGCGAGCGCAGTTGGACTGTAGTTCATCCACAACGTGCTCACATCATGCTATAGTTGGTAAGTCTCTTGGCAAATTATGGTTCTTTTATATTTTTTGTGTATTTTATTTATCTTCACTATTTAATACTGCCCTGCACCAATTTTTTTTATTTTATCATGTATTGCTATTGTTATTTAACAAATATGTTTTGGGAGAACTAACAGAGTGTTGAACTACTTCCAAGGGTTTTGCACCAAATTGTTGTGCCGCAGAAGTCCGATGAGACATGAAATGGCTTCATTGTTCAATTCGGATGCGGATTTGAGTGACACAATATTTTTAACCACTATTTCGAGCACATTTATTAACAAAAATTACAGCATAACTAGACACAAACAAACACCTAAATATTTACCTACTTAGCCTTCTTCTTGCATCTTGCTGTAAAGAACGACATCCCGGGGGGCAGAACGATCAGCTGTGGTATGATGCCACTCTGCGGTATCGTCACATTCCCCAGCATCTGGTTCAGCTCGGTATCTAATCGAATGGCACACAGCACGTGCCGTGGGATGATTCGTTTCTTGCTAGAATCGAGCGCGTTCTTTCCGGCCAGTTCCAGTATCTCGGTAGCCACGTACTCGATGACGGCCGTCAGATAAACGGAGGCACCGGCATCAATTCGGTCCGCATAGTTGCCACTTCGCAGCTGCCGATGAATCCGGGCCACCGGGAAGCGTAGGCCGGCGCGTTGCGATCGCGAGTGTCGCTCTTTTGCTGTGGCGCGTGTTTCCATTCTGTACTGTTGAGTAGAGATTTTCGAATGCAGGCAAGCACAAGCTTCGCGGTTAAATTTAAATACCCTACTGGTGGCGTAGCAAGCTGTGCGTTTGGTTTTTGTATCGAGAGAAAAAGAGCACGCGCACCGAGTGAATTGTGGAGTGACTGGTGACGGTGAGAGGTTTGTGTTTTGGTTTTCAAGAATGTTCATGTTGCCGGTCGTGGTTTGTAATATCGGTAAACTTGTTCGTCTGTTTACGTGAGCGAAATGTTTAAAGAGACAGATAAATGAATTAAAGTGCTAGGGAGAACGGGCAACTTGGATGGAGTTTTTTTTACGCATTTGTTGTTATAGGCTGGTTTCCAGTTCGAACATGAAATGCTTATAGCCGAATCTATGATAAACTCATAAGAGCATGGCGTCAGAGATCAAAAGAGTGTTTGATATATGTGCTTCAGGATTAGTTTGTAGCAGGGTGTGGGACTATTAGAATGAAACAAAAATTATGACGAAGGAAACCCCCGACGAACTAGTCCCACACCCTAACACATGTTAGTACATGCGGTTTTTGCTTTTTTTTTATGTTCAGTAGCATTTGTGGGCGATTCTTCATTCAGTTTGAAATTGATTCTCTGTTTTGATATTATCTAGACTCTGACCGTTCTAAGATTTAAAATTAGCAATGTTATAAAGTGCTGTCACGATGCTATTCTGGCGAGGTTGATGCAGGCCTCACAAGCCAGCCGTAAAAACAATCAGTACAGGAAGCAAATAATGGGGTTTATTATGGGAGTCACTTCACGGTGAGAACGAAGTGAAAAAATCTCACGGTGAAAAAAGACGCGTGCAAATCAAATGGGAATCACTTTAACCGTGCCTATTACGGTTGTCACTTCACCGTGAAGTGACTCCCGTGATAAGCCCCAATGTTAATGTTTGTGCCACGAGTTGAAATGTGTCGGGATAAAGATGGTGGAATCTTGATTAGAGAACGTGAGGTGATCGACAGGCATGGCGCAGAGGCAGAGAACTAAGACGGTAGAAGGAACGACTTCGTCAGCACAGCGATTGAAGGAGATATACCGCTCCCTACGATAAGTGATGATAAGGATGCTATCAGGCAGCTGAAGAACAACAAATCAGCTGGAAAGGATGACATCGCAGCGGAGATTATTAAGCTGGGCCCGGATTGTCAGGTTCTGGGATACATTACAGCTACCGGAGAAGTAGAAGGAGCGAGTAATATGTCCAATATAAAGGGAAGGCGACAAGTTGGAATATGAGAACTACCGAGCGATCACGATTCTCAGCGCAACCTACAAAGTACTCTCCCAGATCATTTGTGGTTTTGTGGATGGGCGATCGACAACGGACTAAATCTTTACGCTGCGAAAAATCCTCCAAAAGTGTCGCGAATACCATGTTTCCACGCACCACCTATTCAGCGATTTTAGGGCCGCTTACGACACTATCGACCGCGTAAAGCCTGGGAGGGAGAAACGAATACGAAGCTTTGTGAGTGTCAAAATGAACAAGAATGAGCTGTCATTGACTGTCAATTTGAAACAAGGAAAAAAGCATTTTTTTTGTTATGCGTATTGTTATACTGCCGGTACCCGCATAAAAGGTCAGATTGATTGATCTCGTCTTTTACGGATTAAGCAGTTTTAATTGACTATTGTGACAACTAAGACATGCTTTCTACTTTCTACTTTCTCGAAGCCAACGCTCAACCAGTAGTTAGATATATGCGCGGTCGTAATTCAGACTTATTTATATCAATTTTTATTCTTCAAATAAAATCATTAATCCAGTTTCCTCTTTTTCAAAAAAAAAAAAAAGGCGAGAAAAATCAAGAATTAGAGCAAACGAAGAACCAAGCAATTGCCCTGAGGAATACAATCAAACAAGGGTCAATGAAAGAGTGATTAAAGGTAACAAACATGAAACGGGGTAAGTAAAGGATGAGGGCACAGCAGGTATGTAAAAAAGCAAATTACTATTACTATTGATATTACAACCAATGTCATATTATGTATGGCTAGTGATTTACTCGAAATGAGACAGTGGAAGTGCTTGAGGGTTGCACGATGTCATGCTCAATTACAATGATTCGTACAAAATCCAGTATTGCCGTTCTGTCTTAAATCAGTAAGTTGGACAATACTGTTTTGATCCGCTTGATCGCTTTATTGTTCCATCTCCACTATTCTACTAGTATAGCATGGACGGTGTATACACTGGAGACCTGGCCCTAGGCCCCCTTCTATACTACACAATTACAATTACATATTGAAAGTACCCGCATTACAGTCCCACTGCATAGTGGTACAAACTGCAAACATATAATTTTGCTCCAGATTAGTGTATATCGGATTATTTTAGGCATATAGAAGTATGTCATTTAATTACCTAGACTAATGATGTTTTTCTGTAAAACAATGTACGTTGCCAATGATACTGCCGGTTGCTGGTTGAATTTATATGTGATGGGACAAAATATGTACCCGCATATTTTGTCCCATTTTGTCCTTTTTTTCAAGTTATATAACGTAAAACCAATTCCATCCATGGTTTTTTGTTCTCAACGATAAACTTGTGGTGCCATGAAACTGTTATGGTCATTGGTTCTGGATGTAATTGCTGGAAATTCGAAAATTCACGGATAATATTAAATCGCCGTTTTCTCAACTTGTTGTTTTTCATTATGGGACAGTTATCCGGGTACCGGCAGTATAGCTGAAAGGTAAAAAATATTCATCGCAAACGATTTTTGTATTTATTGTCATTTTACAAAATATTTTGGTTTATTTTCACGTAAAATAATAAATTTCATGGGCTTTCAGCAATAATCATGTTAGCGTACTTCGATTATTAATCGCGCTTTTCTGGATTTAAGGCTTTGGTTACAATTTCGAACACACTTCATTACGGTCGAATGTTGATTCTCGTTTCACAAAATAGTGAGATGCAGGATTGTAAAATTTTTGCAACTGCATGAAACCCCGAAAAATCTGCCTCAGAGGTTATGCTCTCGCACACATTTTCAGAAAATCTGCGTGCGCAAATATTTATAAACTCAAAATTATGAAGGATCTTTTATACACCGGCAAATTGAAAAAAACACAGACTCGAACAATTTGTGTTTTACAGACAAAATTGCAAATTCTGTATTCCTGATACAGGTCGGACTCGATTATCCGGAGAAAATGGCTCGATTATCCGAAGTATTTTTTTTCTTCTGTATTTCTATAATGTAGTTTTATCTTCCGGGTCATTTGGATTTTCGGGTTTGTTCAAAATTGTAACAACAATGCCCCGTTCTGTTTTGGTAGTTCGTTTTCAGTAGTTTTCTCGTCGTTCCTTCAACCAATTCTTAATCAACAACCTCCAAAAGCAAGGTATTATGGTTTTTAGTTGCCGATGAGGACAACCACTATTGGTCAACCGGTTTTGAATTTATGGCCGGAACATATTTCTGTAATATAATGGCCATGATCAATGCAGTACTTAGAACCACAAGCTGGCCTGTTTCGGTGGTGTTCCGGATACTCCTGGATTATTGAAACAAAACTCATAAAGCGAAATCAATAACGATTTGAAATCCGCAAAGTAGCCCATTAGTGGCCATATCGAGCGTCTAGGTCGTTATAGGTCGCTTAGGAAATAAAAAAAATGAGTGTTGTCAAAATCGAACAGGGTCTGTATATGTAACACCTCAATTCTTCTTAATATTTAAGATAATAAAACAGACAAATACCTAAATCAAATCAAATTCTTTTATATTTTCTGGAAAATATTTTCTTTGACCTTTCGAAGCAGAGGCTGTCTGGTAGTTTTGATTTTAGTTATTTGAAATTCAAATCTTAGAGATAATCAATATAACATAACTCATTATTACGTATACATGTATAAGAAACGCCGCCACACAGTCTAAAGACAATTTTTGATTTATTTCGTCGGCACATGTATTATGTACAACATATTTTAATAGAAAACTCACTGTTCTAAATGAGAGATATTAAAAATAAAAAAATAAAAAAACGGCTCGATTATCTGGAGGATTCGATTATCCGGAGCGAATTTTTTTTCAAAACTCCGGATAATCGAGTCCGACCTGTATTACTTAAAACTTCGTTTGAGTCATGCATGCGTTGCAGCAAGAAGATAGTTACACGCTATCAAAAAACGACACATGTGCGTGTTCTCTGTTTTGAGTGTAGTATTCGTTTTGCGAAAAGGGCTTATTACGGATTGCGTAGCCAGCTTAGGTCCCGTAGCCTACAGATCCGTACGAAATTTGCGCTCTATAGGACGCTGATCCTCCCGGTGGCGCTCTACGGACATGAATCGTGGACGTGGAAGGAGGCCGATCGACGAGCGCTTGGGGTCTTCGAACGTAGAATTCTGCGATCAATTCACGGAGGCAAACTAGAGAACGGGGTGTGGCGCAGGCGCATGAATAACGAGCTGTACGAAGTATACAAACACGCTGATATTGTCAAGCTGATGAAACACGGCAGGTTACAGTGGGCTGGCCTTATAGCACAGATGGCGGATGAGCGACCGGCAAAGATAATATTTAGTAGAGAACCGGATAGAGGCCGACGACTTCGAGGCAGACCGCGCACGCGCTGGATGTGTGCTGTCGACAAGGATGCCAGAGCAGCGGGTGTAAGGGGAGACTGGAGAGTAGCAGCCCAAGACCGAGTTTTGTGAAGACGTATTCTGGATTCGGCATAGGATCTTAATGATCTTTCGCCATAAAAGTAAAGTAAAAAAGTAAGTATTCGTTTCTCCCTCCCAGCGTAGAGCTATGGAAAGTCACAGACGAAAATGGCCACGATGTATGGTGCACAGTTCTATGTGGAGATCATCAATCCCGTTTGAAACACGAAAGCGGCTTCGACAAGCAGACGGTCTTTCTTGCCTCCTGTTCAACATTGCGCTTGAAGGTGTTATGAAACGTGCGGCCTTTAACATGGAGGGCACGATCTTCACTAAATTCAGCTAGTTCATCTGCTTCGCTGACGACGTACACCTTATCGGAAAGCTAACTACGCTGAAATGTGAAGCAAAAATGGTTGGATTGAAGGTGAATATGTTGAAGACCAAGTATCTGCTAGCAGGGGGAACTGGGTCCGACAGAGCTCGCATAGGCAGAAGCGTAGTGATCGACGGAGATGAATTCGAGGTGGTTGACGAATTTGTGTATCTCGAACTATTGGTTATGTCAGACAACAACTGCTGTAGAGAAATCCGCAGATGTATTGGAGTTGGACAGGGCGTCGAAAACCTGGAAAATCAGGGAATGTCAGAGAATTCATTTTTCGCTCAAGGAAATCAAAGAATATCAGGGGAAACGAAAAAATACTCGGAAAATTTTTTAACACAGGCGCGATTCTTATTTGAACGACTCTTCAGCGCAAAAACTCTTCAATTCGGTTCCATATCCGATTGAATACTTTTATCACTGGGATTCCAGAGTTGTGGTAATCTACGTTGCACTTTTTTGTGCGGAATGCTGAAAAACATCGGTAATTAATA
This sequence comes from Wyeomyia smithii, assembly GCF_029784165.1. Taxonomy (NCBI): domain Eukaryota; kingdom Metazoa; phylum Arthropoda; class Insecta; order Diptera; family Culicidae; genus Wyeomyia; species Wyeomyia smithii. Next base: position 23,078,986 of record NC_073694.1, read on the forward strand.
TGATATTTCAGGGAAAATCAGGGAACTTCATATTGAAAATTTTTTCGCCACCCTGCTGGAAGTCGTGCCTACTGCGAACTCCACAAGACGTTGTGGTCTAGCAAACTTCGCCCCCTTACCAAGTGCATCATGTATACATACTAGGGTGGGGAATCGTTACATGGAAAAAACGAAACTTGATAGCAGAAAGCCAGAACCAAGTTTTTTTGTTCTATTCGGGGCCCTAAACAATCCTAAATTTATCGGAAGTCAATTGGTTTTGTCTTCGCTTGGCGCATTGCATTTCAAATTTATATGGAGATTTGTATGGAAAAACAAACTTTTTTGCATTTTCCATTCTATAGAGCTCAAAATGGCCCAAACCATAGGTTTTATGACTTCAGATGGTAGGTTTTTTGATGCCTAACAACTTGGCCGAAAACACTAAAGAGCTAGGGTGTCCCAAAAAATACTAGAGCTGTTCAAAGTTGATTATGTCGAAATTTATGTTGCAAATCATTTTTTCTGCTAACACTGCCAGTGTACCGGCGTCAGTCAGATTTCCATCTGAAATAACCTCTGAAACACGTTGTAGATTCTGTTTACGCCTAGAATATTGACCTACATTTGTTTGCTTGGTCCAGCTGAGCGTATGAACTCGTTACGACAGGTTACTTCTGATGGGAATCTTACTGACACCGGTGCATTGGTAATGTTGGCAGAAAACAAGATTTTCTGCATTTAAATCGACATACTCAACTTTGAGCAGCTATAGCTCTTTTTAGGGACATTCTAGCTCTTCAGTGTCTTCTGCAAAGTTGTTCGGCATCTAAAATACTATACTTTAACATAATGTAGTGCATTATTAGAGCATTATTGAGCTTTCTAGAAAGGTAAATGCTAAAAAGTGGGTTTTCCCATATAAATTTTCATACAAATTTGAAATGAAATGCGCCAAGCGGAGACAAAACCAATCGACTCCCGGTAAGTTTAGGGTTGTGTGGAGCCCCAAAAGGAACCAAAAAACTTGGTTCTGGAAAATCGATTATTTTTCCCCACCCTAATACATACGCTCATAACATTTCTCCCAAGAAAGCCTAGTTTGTTCATTTCGAGGATGTGGTTTGGCCTGAGCCTGTGCCGAGTATGGAAGGACAAATAGTTTCTCATAAAAAAAAACATAACTTTAACAACTGGCGATATCCTTGTAGATCGTGGTCGACCGGATCTTCTTTATCCGTTGAAAAGGATGTCTCCTTAGTGATTTGATAAACGAAATATCACTCAGCGTCACACGATTCCAGAAGTTTGAAAACCGGTTAACTACGACTTTTGCTTCATCGTAAGCAATTTTAATAAAAGTGCGGCACTTTTAAAATGTCTTCTTAATTATGATTTTTGGTTTGACTGAAACTTTGCACAAGTTCTTTGTGCTAACCAGCCTTCTGAAAAGTACTATCTTTCCGTGACAACAAACTTCAAACTAGTTCGACTCTCATTGTATTGCACAGCTTCCCTACCTCTCATACGTTCGGTACACAGCCCGGCAGCCACTGATAATAGCCCATTTGGTGCAATGTAATTCATCTTTCTTTGTCTGTTGGTTCTTCCAAGCTGTCGCTAATTAGGTGATTATGATTCACGAGAGTAAGGCCGATGTTCTAATGAAAGCGAGGGTGTGCGAAATACGTTTTTTTCTCACATGGGGAATATTATCAATATTGGGAAAATATATGAAACGCGTTGCTCCGTATTCATTAAGAAATAGGATAAACGTGCAGCAGATCAGCCACCCGCAGCAGATCAGCCAACTGTCAACAGCTCAGGCCAAACCACATCCTCGAAATGAACAAACTAGGCTTTCTTGGGAGAAATGTTATTTTTTTTCGGGTCAAATTTTTTGGGGTACGCAACATTTTTTGTGACAAAATTGCAAAATTTGAAGCTGTCACATTTTTACGTGAATCACGGTTCAACCTAATTTAAATCTCGGATTTCAGATATTTTGTGCCGAAATTTCAGTTTGGTAAACCGAGATTTACGAAAAAATGTGTAAGCTGTCATTTTTTTTTACCGAGCACTCAGTGGTGCCATTCTCGGTAGTAAATTACCAAGACCCGGCAAAAAAATTTAGGTGGTGAGAAAAAAATTGGATCATTTATAAAAAACCTGGAAAATTGGACATCTAATCTGCCTGTCTGGATACAAGTTCAAAAATCTGGATAACCCAGACAAATCTGGATACCTGGCAACGCACAGTGTCATTTCCGAACGAGAAAAATACATGCGCAAGAATGAAATATCGTGTGCAACCAACAAAGCCTCGTTGCCTGTGTAAGTTTTATGTAAGCTGTATGTGAGCTCCCATGAATAGCTTATTCATGAGACTGTTATAATAAAAAGAGCCGAGTCGTCAATATAGTGTCGCACCGCAGTACTTTATCGAGGCCTGGTGCTAATATAAATTAAACGTTGGAATTATCGCCTGATCAACGTGTCGATCGATGAAAGAACCTATCTTAGGAGTCAGGTAACTCGAAAGCACCATTTGATTACTTTCTTCTACAAAATGTTGCATTTATTATACACTGTGAACTGTTGTAAATATAATTGCAGAAGAAAGTTTGATTTTACGCTGAAAAAATAATTATTGTTTTTGACAGCCGTTTTCTAACAACATTCATTAATCGATTTCATAATACAAATAAGTTTTACGAAGATCTAGAACACTATCGCTTCACGCACTAGGTGTCGAAGTACAATGTTCTTTTTGGATAATGAAAGAATGAAATTGTTTTTTTTTCTGTATTCCATCAAAATAGTTGATCAAATGATCATAAAGTTAGTTTTTTCCTCAAAATTCGCATTGCTCTTCCTTCTTTTTCATATATTCAAATATTATGAATAAATACTTGAAAGAGTTCAACATAAGAAAAAAGCACCATTTCAAATTTCACTTTTTTCTTCGAAATGCAATATACACTAAGGTCGCTTTTTACGCGGGTTTTTTTACGCGGACTCCGGAATTTACGCGTTTTTTACGCGGATTCCGGAATTTACACGGTTTTTTGTTTTTTGTTGGAATTTGTTACGTAACTCTAAATTTGGCAAATCTCAATACTCCTCCATCGCTACGTATTCTAATATAGTCGAACCTTTTTCGTGCGTGGGATAGGGACCGCACAAAATAAATCGCATAAAAAAATTCATTCGAGTAGCTATAGAACAATGTTTCCGTAAAATTATTGAAAAATTCAGAAAATACCTCTGAAACTTTTGAACATCTTAAACAAAACGTTTCAAATGAATTTTATGCAATAAATGTTGTGCGGTCCCTATCCTCGCACAAAAACAGGTTTGACTGTACTAAAAAAATACTAACAACACAAAATGACATCTTAAGTCTATGAGAACACTGTTCAAAGTTTCAGTAAAATCAAAAATGAAACTTTAAAATCATAGAGCTTTAAAATTACAAAATATGGAGAACTTGAAATTCTGAAAGCTTATAGGACAATGAATATCTCAAGTTTTTAAATACGTAAATTCTAAATGAAAGAAATTTTTCAGCGTTTTGGTATTATATTTCAGCTGTTACAAAAAAATATTTCGTACCCTCACGATATTTTTTCCATACCACTGAGTAACTAAATTATGACCGCTTGCCAGAGGGTCCGTTGTGACTGGCATGATAGAAAAAACCACAGTTGATTTGTTGGCCAACTTCACTCTCTAGAGTGCAAATGCACTTTCAGCTGTCAAGGATTTATGTTTTTGTTTTGCTTGTAACAACCCGAAAGACTTGCCATTGTCTTCACAGGTAGTAGTGAAAAAGCGAAGTGTAGTTAACTCAATTTGCGGTGGCAGTTCCTTCCGATTGGTGTGAAAATTTTATACTTTGGAAAATTTCATCAGCAAATAGTCAAAATCCAATGAAATCTCGGTGCCGGGAAGTAGCAGGTGAAAATTAGTAGGTGTTGGTTGCTGTAACGCATAGGGAAATGATAAGCGATTACTCACTGACATCATCGGATAATGACGAAACGAGCAGCTACGCAGAGGAGACAACCGAGGACGACGAGGAGGATGTGTTCCTGCAGCTGGCAGGCGACGGTGGTGGCGGCGGCGAGGACAAGCAGAAGCTGGTCACAATCAAGCAGTACGCGCAGAATGTTGTAGATTTCAGCTCTCAGTATGGCAGTGATACGAGCATTTCCTACACCGCCTACAACGTAACCGGGAAGCCCTCCAAGTATCCGGATTATGGTGATTTCCCGGAAACTTTTGCCTTTGTAAGTAAGAAGTAATATTGCATCAAATCTGAAAGAAAGAAAAAACGGTAATCAAAGAAACTAAATTGATTGATTTTGGTGCTATTCTAGCGAACTTATGGCCCCTGGTGGAAATTGGCACCTTCTGCCGTTGCTGAAATCGGTCCGGAAGCTGGCACGCTGGTGGATGACTACATTCTAGCCCGGTTTGAGGAACCCGTCTATCCCGATTCGATAACAGTTTTTGAAACCTACAATCCTGGAGGCATTGTTCGGATTTGGGCCTATACGCAGGCGGATCAATGGGTTTGCCTGTGGGATCTAGCGGAGGCATCGGACGATAGTGTCACCCCTATCGCGCGTAACCGTGCCCGACAGTTTTGTCCACGTTTGAAGGCATGCCCGAATCCCACCCGCTACATCCGATTGGAGTTCAACAATACCCAGTTGGAATATTTCACCCAAATCGATGCAATCTTACTTGTAGGCCAAAAGAATGTACTGAACAAAAATCCCAGCCTGAAGAAGCTGCAAATGTTCAACCTTCAAACGAACACGATTTCCACCGAAGAAGAGCAAACCTCGGTCAGTGAGAGTATGTCCAGCCGCTCTGTCACGCCTACCGAAGAACCTCGCCTTTCGCTGGATCAAATGCCGTACGAGATTTTGTTCAAAATAATGTCGTTCCTTGATCTACGATCTCTGTTCCGCTGTGGAAGCGTTAGCCGCATGTTTCATGAGATTGTGGCAACCAATTCGCTGCTGTACACGACTGTCAACTTGCGACCCTACTGGAACTGTGCTTCGTCCGCCACGCTGCGCTCACTGCGCGGTCGTTGTGCTTACACTAAAAAACTGGATCTTTCCTGGTGCGGACTGTTTAACGCCATTCTGCCAAGTGAATTTAAAGAGTAAGTCGTCGATTTATTCGATACAAAATTTTAACGCTTTCGATTTTTTAGCTTTCTGGCCGCCTGTGGCGGCAATCTCACCCACCTTCGAGTGGATTCCTGCAAGTTCATCACCAACGAAAGCTGCCTGCAAGCGATTGCAGCAAATTGTTTCGAAAATCTGCGCGAACTTACGCTGCAGAACTACACCCCGCAGGAGGAGGACTTTGCAGCGCTCACTCACTTCCGGAACCTCGAACGGCTGGATTTAAGCCGCACCACGATCGACACTTTATCGCTGGTTCGAGTGCTAGCACGAAACGAACAACTTCTCCACCTGAACATTGCGTTCTGCTCGCTGGATGTCAGCATGGATGAGGTGGCGCTTCAGATCTCCAAACACAACCAGAAGCTAATCTCGCTGGATATGTGGAAATCACATTCACTAACCTCGTTCGGTTTGGAGGCTCTTGCCAAATGTACCGAGCTGGAGGAGGTGGACTTTGGTTGGTGTCTCCGGGAGGAGCCCACACCTGGTGAATCGCTTCGTGCCTTGGTTAGAAGTTGTCCTCGTCTGAGGAAACTTTACCTGGCAGCAATTCGGGGTTTAACCGATCGCGATTTGGAAGCTGTCGCAACTCACTGCCAGCAGTTGGAGCAGCTGGATCTGATGGGCAGTATGGGTATTTCGACGGAAATGTGCTACCGGCTGCTGTGCCGCTGTAAGAGACTACGTCTGCTTGATCTCAGCTTCTGTGATAATCTGGACGAGCTGCAGATTGGCTTGTGGCGCGATTGTTTCGATGTAGCCATCAAGAGAAGCCTTATGGATTTCGGACCGCAGCGCGGGGAGTTTTGATTCGCGTTCCGCTGGTTGTGATTGTGTGACACTTCGACGGGCATTCCATTTACTTGCAAGGTAATTTTCTACATTTTAACTTATACCGAGTGACATTTGCAATGAGATTAACCTATGATTATTTTAAACTGATATTTATTCGAACGGTAATTTTTTTTCGTTGACTGTGTTTGAAGAATTTCGCTAAAATCATACTTTAACGATGGCCTTTCCAATGTTGCCACCACACATCATTTCAATGAATGCCTTCGGCATATTCTCAAACCCCTCGGTGATGGTTTCGCGGTATTTGAGACGGCCCTCTTGAATCCACCGCTTGTTTTGTTCGATTCCCTCGAACCATCTATCGGTCCAGCGGTGAACGCTAAAGCCCTCTTGTACCAGCTGCTTTCCCACGAAATCCCTCTGCGGATCTTCGACCAACGTCGGTCCATCGTTGTACATTGAAATAGTCCCACAAACCGCTATCCGCCCGAACGTTCGCATCTGCCGTCTAACGATCGCTGTCAACTTTCCACCAACGTTATCAAAATAGCAATCCACGCCGTTCGGAGCTGCCAACTTTAGCTCCTCCTCAACGTCGGCCGTACGGTAGTTAATCGCACAGTCAAAGCCGATTTCCCTCAACCAGGCGCACTTTTCATCCGTCCCCGCCAGTCCAATAACAGTGCAACCCTTAATTTTACCAATCTGTCCAACTAAACTCCCAACAGCACCGGCTGCTCCACTAACCGCCAAAGTTTCTCCCTCCTGTGGTCGGCACACTTCCAGCAGTCCGAAGTAAGCCGAATTACCGACCGTACCGAGTGTCCCAATCCCTAGGGATCGCGGCAGCGATCCGAACTCTGGCAGTACGTACGGCTTCCGTATATCAATCCCAGCCGGATTGCAGATCGAAAGAGTCCTCCAACCAAATTGACCAAAAACGTGTGCCCCAACGGGGAACGCAACATTCTTGCTCTCCACCACCTGCGCGATTTGGCCTCCGATCATGACCGATCCGACGGGATAGGCGAGAATGTAAATGCGCATGTATGGATCCACGCTGAGGAATTCGGCACGCGCAAGAAACTCTGCGATAGGTAATCTTTTTTCGTCAATTTACATTAACAAATCGGACAAAGTATACCTTCCTCCTTGAGTGGTGGCACGGTTTCCTCCTCAAGACGGAAATCTTCCGGTTTTGGTTTCCCATCGAAAGCCCGTGCGTAGATCCATTTCTTGGCAGTGTACATCGTAACTGGTCTTTTTTTGGATTGTCTGAAGAAAAAAAAACAGCTGATTTAATCGTGCGTGGAGTGTCAAAATTGAGGAGATAACGATAATGAACGTTATTTTTATTGGTGCGGTTTTAGCTGTGTCATTGGTTTCCGTTACTAAACATAAATTACTCATTGGTTATAAATGTGTCTTTTACTGCATAATATTTCGTAGTTGATTTGAAGAGCAGTCTGCATACTTCAACATAATTCATTCATCGTTTTATGTTTGCTTTAAAATAATAAGATAATATGGAAAAGAGAAATATGTCTGCGGTTTGAACTGAGGGGAATATTTGGTCTATTCAACTATCAGTGTGATATCTGTACCTCTCTTAGTGTGTGTCACGGTCACAATATTTAATATGAAATGTTTAACTTTCACAATTAAAACAATGGTGAACAACCTGAACATCTGAATTATTACTAGAATGATGAATAATTCGAAAAATTTTGGAAAATGTCAAACATAAGGAAAATTCATTTTATAATGGGGGGATAGTGTCTAGTAGGTATGGAATGGTTCAAATCAGTTTATGTAATAAGTTTTCAATATACCGAATTACTAAGTAATGATAAACTGGAAATTTTGCATTAACTTGAGAACGGATAGAATCAGGAAACTGACTTGTTGGAACTTGTGTTGCTTACTAAACAAAATAAAGTTAAATTTTTTAAATGAATTTTTCGGTAATTTTTAAGCTCGGATTAATTTTTTTTCCAGTTATTATTTTTGGATTCGGAGATTTTCTCGTCAATTTGGTCGTAAATTTCTGCTGTTGCAAAAATGTATTTTCATTTAAGCATTTTTATGTCGATGTTATGCATGTTTATAACCCTTTCGGTTTCGATGTACGATGTTGGCCTAACAAGCTACGACAACGTAGGTTAGAGTCTTGGCTCAGTAGAATTTTAATACATTTTTTATGTTCAATTTCCAGTTACCATTCCACGGTGCTCCTACAGGCCGTTATTATAAAAAATGCACCAAAGAATCTGAGTACACCATTCGATTCGTTATGACATCCAGAATCTCTGGTCAAAATTTCAAAATCGTCGTACGGTAAATTTTTGAGTAATGCCCTTTCGAAGGTCGTAAAGTACAAAAAGTAATATTAAAACGACGAAATACTCAATGTAAAGCACGTTTTTCAGCCACAATGTTATGAAACAACTTCCAAAATAGTTTCTACACATTCCAGGTACTATATTTCAAGACATTTACAATTAATGGAAAGATTTATTTGAAAATCCCACAGTGCACAGTGGTCTAAATTCGAAAAATCGTGATCGTTCTAGATTTGACTGTGAAAAATTGATTTTATGCATAGGCGCAACTAAGGAAAATTTCTAGGGGGGGCTAGTTTTCATGTATGTAATTTAAAAAAAACAGAAAAAGGAGTTTTAATATGCTTATTCAATAACGCTTAAAATAGTGTCGTAACAGCAGAAAAAATCACTTCGGGATAGAATCTACGAAGATAAGGGGAGCTGCGTAGCCGCAAGGTTACAGAGTCCGCTTTGTCAAGCGGATGGTCGAATCTTAGTAGAACCAGGCCATCCGATGTCAAAAAGGACTTAAGAATGGGTTTATTCTCAGGCTCCCCACCAGTTACCCTTCCTTTACGCTGAAATCTACAATACCTTTGCGTAACGTCCTCTTAACAAAAAATAAGTCCCTCTTATCAATAAAACTGGCCAGAATGACGCACTACGAAACTTCTCCAGGGAATTATAATTGGTGATATTTGGCAAGAGGAACGAGTATCGGTATAGTAGAACAGTAAGCGTGTAAGGAGCAGTATCACATTACACACAAGCACTGATGAACAATAATAATAAGCATGCCACTGCTCAATAGCGGTATTGCTATTAACAGAAGTGTGGGATACAGCAGACACCCGGGCATATCTCACAATAGATCTACGATTCTGGTCGCAGTGAGGAAGTCCATACAGGAAAAAAAATCTACGAAGATGTACTGAATATCTTGAACACAGCGTCAACGCCAACCTCTTTCAGCAACACTAATTTGATATTGAGGAGAGCCACGTTTGGTAAATGGCTGGGCAATGCTTTTTAACAGTACACCCGTACTAGCTGGAATAAAATAGACCCTAGTGTGGTTTAAGGCATAATTCCCTATTCCTACCTCCACGTGTTACCGACTGTGATACGAGCAGCCAAGGGAAAACCGGGGAACCGGTGGGACTTGGTCGTATGCTGACAGGAAAGGGGTCGTTGTTCTCCTTAGAGAGCAGCTTGTCTGAACCCCACAGGCTAGGGGCGGCTCAAACAGCGACTGATCCGGAACGAACGGCTGAACTATGAAATGCGGTGTCTCGCCAGCTACACCACACCTATGGCGGCAGCCCCGTCGCGAGACTAGGCATCGCAGCCCTAGTAAGGCAGCATACTAAAATAAACATACTACGAAGAATCAAGAATTCAAAACGAACCGGAATAATAGGCAATGACCCAGCCGACGAAATAAGGACGACGATTAGAAGCTCGGTACATGTAACTGTAGATCGCTCAACGCCCCGGATGTCGACTGGATTCTGCTGAATCTGCTAGAATCCCGCCACTTCGACGTCGTTGCGCTCCAGGAGCTTTGCCTGGAAGAAGAGAAGGTACGGTGGATTTGTGACCGCAAGGCACAGTACCACCAAAGCGGTGGCACAACCAATGAGCTTGGTAGCGGTTTTATAGTGCTGTGCAGGATGCAGAGTCGTGTGGTGAAGTGGCAGGCAATCAGCGACAGGTTGTGTTCGTTGAGAATAAAAGGCTGGTTCTACAACTACACTATTCCCAATGTGCACTGCCCTCACGAAGGAAGACCTGATGCAGAGAAAGAAACGTTCTACGCACAGCTGGAGAAACTTTACGATGTCATTGGGGACATGAACGGAAGGAATGACTTATATAAGCCGGTGATCGGCCCGCACAGCCTGTACACCGTGACGAACGACAACGGCCAGCTATGCACCAACCCCAATCCGCACGAGAGTCACAATTAAAATAAGACTTTTTTCTTACAATCGTCTCCCGAACGTTTTAAAAATGATACGGAAATAGTTTTCGTAACCGAGTAACCAATACTTTTCATAGAAAAACTTGTGTTTATTTTCTTACAAAAGACACAAAGGCTATGATTAGAAAACAAATATTTATTTCATTTTGTCTCTGTGATAATTGAACTACAATTTATTTATTTTTCCCAGAAGGGTCACAAACAAAATCATTTTACTTGTGAAACGAAAGTATTTTTTTATTAAGTAGTCACGGTGGTAATTAAAAGTACAAATGGCTTTTTGTCTTAGAATAGTCACCAAGAAATTAGGAGGCACATTTAAGTTTTTCTTATAAATGCATAGTGACTTTCCATAGAAGTAGTTTCCCCAGTTAGTCACTGTGACTTTTGTAAGAAAATATTTGTCAAAAGTTTTGTTTAATAGAATTTGTGACCTTTTGAAAAAACTTATAAGTTATTAACATTGTCACAGTGATTTTCGTAATTTTTTTTTTTGGTTTAAATTAATATCAGAAAAAGTAAACATCAGGCTTTGACCAACAAATGTTACTATTTAGTCACCGTGACTTTTGTAAGAAAATATATGTTAAATGTTGTTATAACAGAATATGTGATCTTTTCAATAGTTCCGCGGAATTTAACCATATAACAAAAAAAATTAGTTTAATTTAATCATGTTACATATTCCCTGAAACTAACGTTCGATTGGTATTGTCTCAAAAGAGTCATTGAGTCAATTGATCTTTATTGAAAAATCTAAAACCGGAGAAATCCATCTTGTTTACGAGAGTCACCAAGAATAATTGGTGACGAACACCTAAAGTTTGTTGGCTCACTAAAATGGGAGAAATGCTTGCTAAAAGCGGCGAAAACAGTCGATTTAAAAATTAAACCATAATATGATTCAGACGTTTTCCTTGAAAATTTTCATGTATTTTGTAACAAGATTACAACAGGAGTTACTTATAAACAGACATTTGCCTTAAAAGATCAACAAATTCAATTTTTCGTGTTTTCAAAATATTAGAAAGTTTAAATATACTATCTAAAACTTAATTTTAATGAAGGCGCATGAAAATTGTAAGAGGTAGGCGCTATACTTTCTCCATGAAAATGGGATTGCATTTGAAAATAGCGCTTGGCATTTCATTTCTCGCAATTTCAACTTGTTCTATGCTATTACTTATATGTACACATTCAATCATTTCCATCGGCGAAATAAAAAAAAAACTAAAATATCGATGTTCGGGAGTTGGTCACGAATAGTATATTTTGTTTAAGAGCTTTGTCACGAAAAATATTCATGAATGTGTTGATAAAAATATGTCTCGCGGTGACAATTTAAAAAAAATAGAAGTGTTTCTTGTCTTTCCTATAAATATCACCAAGTTGAAAATATGTAAATGTAGGAAATTTCTAACAAACCACTTTGTGACAATTACTAAAAGTTTGTGTAAGGCTCTAAGCCCCGCCTTTTCGACGCTTTCTCAGCATTCCTGACCATTTACAGAACATATTCTCATACGAATATAAATCTTCTCTTAAAGGTCACCAACATGTCATTTGTGCGGACTGGGACTCCGCAGCTTCCCACGGGCTGGCAGTCCAAAGTCCCTTCTTTCCTCGACCAACGTACAGCAAAACGATTGACCACGTTCTCATTAACGGCCCGTTCTTCACAGACATTACATACGTACGCACCAATCACAGTGCTGATCGGACATGACTACTTCAATACAAAAAACTACAAAACCCTGATAAAACCGGTAGTTCTCTACGGAAGTCCTCTTGGTGTTTTCGAACGGAAGGTGCTGTGTACTATCTACGGTGGAGTACAAACGGACGACGGATAACGGCGACAGCGCATGAACCATTAGCTACAAGCGCTGCTTGGAGAGAACCCCATTGCGCACCTGGCGAAAGACAATAAGTTGCGGTGGGCCGGTCACGTCGTAAGGATGCCGGACGACAACCCTATGAAATCACTTCTCTTCAGCAAACCCTACCGGCACCAGAAAGTAAGAGGCGCAGGAACTGGTGAAACACAGCCCAAAACCGAGTAAAATGGCGACAACTTCTTGATACAGCACAAGTTACTACAGCTCTTGTCTGACTGATAAGATGAGTAAGAGAGCTAGGTTTGAGAAACGATCCTGGGTGCAGAACTAGTTCTTAGCCAATGAATGACGACATCTCAATTTGTGTTGATTGTGATGCTCTGATAAGTAGTATGGAATGTATTTATATTGAATATAATCATTCTCTGAGAAATTCTAGGGGGGCTAAACACTTTCTAGAGGGGGCTGAAGCCCCCCCGTAGTTGCGCCCATGATTTTATGTAATCAATGTCTTCAGCAAAATTGTTTCATAGAAGAAGGCCTTACTTTTGGCGTTTTATAATAACGGTCTGTGGGAGCACCATGATTTTATTACTATCGTTCTTTATTTTTTTTTTTCGATTTTTTACACCAATTCGATTGAACCCCAAATGAATTATCTGTTCTGATCAGCTCTGTAATGGAAAAATTAACAAATGCTTTTCGTGTTTTTTATTACCTTCAGAAGCGGTTTCTGGCTATCCTGAGCTCAATTCAGTATTATTTTGATGTTTTTCGGAGGTCGAAAGCCGTTTTGGGCGATTCTTAACTTAATTTGGGATCATCGTCTTTTCCGGCCTTTTCTGGTCCTTAGCAGCGTTTTCGTTTATTCTATGTTCTTTTTTACTATTGGGGCCTCCTCTGGCCCTCTAGTTTATTTTGGGTCCATATTCTTTTTTAGCCGGTTTCGGCAATATTGTAAATAATAATTTTGTATCTCCGAAAAATAATTCAACGTAAAAATATTTTTTTTTTAAGAAAAAAAGAATTAAAAAAAAATAAAATAATTAGCTCAGTAGATTAAGGGCAAATTCTTCAACTACAGTTTAATCAATACCTACGCACCGACGAACGACAAATCCGATGAAGTCAAAGATGAGTTCTATGACAAGCTTGAGCGAATCTATGACGAGTGCCCAAAACACGACGTATAATTCGTCATCGGAGACGCAAACGCACAGGTTGGGAGGGAGTAATTCTTCCGTCCGGTCATTGGAAGGCATAGCCTCCACTCGTCAACCAATGAAAACGGCCTGAGGTTGATCTTTGCCGCGGCCAGAGAAATGGCCATATGTAGCTCCTATTTTCCACGTTTGAATATTCGGAAACACACCTGGAGGCATCCAAATGGAGAAGCCTGCTCCCAGATCGACCACGTACTGATTGACGGTCGGCACTTTTCGGATGATACTGATGTTAGGTCTTTTCGGGGACCAAACATTGACTCTGACCAGTGTTGCCACATTTTCATCTGTACTGGGAGCTGCAAAAATCTTTTTCATCTGTACTATTTCCGGGAAAAATCTGTACCACTGGCTCAAAGTTTTTATTTTCTATATTTATACAGCTTCAACGTGAATTGTTTAGAGAAAACCGGGACTGCGTTGACTCAGTTAATAATAATTCCAAATTACTAGCTCGATTTTCAATAAAACTTTTGCACACTTTAGAATAGAGCTCGGTAATGCATATTACCGAGCCATTGTGGTTCAATCTCCTGAAAATTCAGCCAAAAAACAATGAAACCCATAATTCAGCAACACTACCGATATTTCGGATATTTTGTACCAACATTTTAGTTTGGTTAAATCGAGATTTACGGAAACATGTTACAACTGCCGTTTTTTAACCGAGTGGTGCCATTCTCGGCAGCAAATTACCGATAGTTGGAAGTAAATTCTAAGTGCGTGGATTGCAAGATCCCATCCATTGTATCGTTGCAGAGTCGGCCAAAAAGTTTTGTCTAATCCTTTCTAACCATCTAAAAAATCTGTTCTTATCTGTACTTTTTCTCGAAATCTGTAATCTGTACGGTACAGAATCTGTACCGAAAAACCCGAGGATCTCAATCTCGTCGTTTGTAAGATCCGCGCTCGGTTGTCGAACGTACTAAAATCTCGTACAGAGAGGACGGCGCGTTTCAACATTCAGCGGTTGAAAGCTGATGGCGTGGCAGCAGAATACGCCAGAGAGCTGGATCAACGGATCGCAGAACAGCAGGAGGAAGGAGTGGAAGACATAAATGGGCTGTGGAGCAGTATCCACGGCGCCATCGAAACGACTGCGAGAGAGGTGGTAGGTACGACGCGTGGAAGACAGCCTAATGGCTGGTCCGATGCCGAGTGCCAGAGAGCGACAGATGAGAAGAACCGTGCCAGGAGCCGCATGCTCACTGCGGCTACGCGTCAGAACAGAGAGAGATACAGAGTGGCAAGAGCTGCCGAAAATAGAACCCACCGTCGGAAGAAGCGCGAGTACGAAGAGCAGAGGCTCGCCAGCGCAGAGGACAGCTATGCTCAAAACGACGTGCGTAGATTCTATAGAACTGTTAACAGAGTCAGAAGCAGGAATTTCTCTGTGCCGGTCATGTGTAATGACAAGGACGGCAACCTGCTTACTGATAAACCGACGGTTGCAGCCAGGTGGAAGGAGCATTTTCAGGCGCTATTGAATGGTGAGGAGCTGGATGAGCAGAGCAGAAACAGGATGACGATTATGAGTGACGAACAAGCTGTGGAGCCACCAACACAGGAGGAGGTGAAAAAGGGGATTAGTGGGCTGAAAAACGGCAAGGCCGCTGGGAAGGACGGTATTCCGGCCGAACTTCTAAAAGCGGGAAGCGAGCGCATATACTAAGGATCTGGGCGGATGAACAATTGCCGAACGACTGGTTGGAAGGCCTCATATGCCCTATCTATAAGAAGGGCCATCGATTGGATTGTGGCAACTATCGAGGCATAACGTTGCTCAACTCCGCATATAAAGTGCTCTCCTGTATCCTGTTCTTCAGATTGAGCCCGTTAACGGAATCCTTTGTTGGCGAATACCAGGCTGGTTTTCGGCAGGGGCGTTCCACGACGGATCAAATCTTCACCCTGCGACAGATCCTCGATAAGTTCCGGGAGTACAACTTACCGACTCACAATCTGTTTGTGGACTTCAGGGCGGCATACGACTCAGTGAGAAGAAACGAGCTGTGGCAGATCATGCTGGAACACGGTTTCCCTACGAAACTAATTAAGCTGAAACGTATGACGCTGGAGGGATCAAAATCATGCGTGCGGATAGCTGGCGAGACATCTGCCGCGTTCGTAACGTTGGATGGACTGAAGCAGGGGGATGCGCTCTCCAACCTACTGTTTAACATCGCTCTTGAGGGTGCAGTACGAAGAGCAAACGTGGAAAGAAACGGTACGATCATCACGAAATCTCACATGTTTCTTGGTTTTTCGGACGACGTCGATATCATCGGTATCAACCGTAAGGCAGTGGAGGAGGCCTTCGTACCTTTTAAGAGGGAAGCAGCGAGATTGGGACTTGTCATTAACTCTGCCAAAACGAAGTACATGGTAGCTGGCAGAGAGCGTGGAAGTCCCCGTGGTGTTGGTGCTGAGGTGGAGATAGATGGGGAACGATTTGAAGTGGTTGACGAATTCGTTTATCTTGGTACGCTTGTGACATGTGACAACGATATGGGTTGCAGTTGCGAACAGGGCTTTCTACGGACTGCGTAACCAGCTAAGGTCCCGTAGTTTGCAAACTCGCACAAAACTAGCGCTGTATAGGACGCTGATTCTCCTGGTGGCCCTTTACGGACATGAAGCATGGACGCTGAAGGAAGCTGATCGACGAGTGCTCGGAGGTTTTGAGCGTAAAGTTCTGCGATCGATACTTGGCGGTAAACTGGAAGATGGAGTGCGGCGCAGACGCATGAATCACGAGTTGTGCCAGGTGTACAAACATGCTGATATAGTAAAGGTAATACAGCGGGGCAGGCTTCAGTGGGCTGGATATGTAGCCAGAATGACTGACGAGAGAGCCGCCAAAACTATATTCAGTAGAGAACCAGGAAGAGGCCGTCGATTCCGTGGTAGGCCTCGCCCGCGGTGGAAGAAGATGCACGATCTGCTGGTGTATGAGGAGACTGGAGAACGGCTGCCCAAGACAGAAGAAGCTGGACATCTCTAATTCGTTCGGTCCTAGACCGGTGAACGGTCCGTTAGCCAACAAAGTAAAAAGCAAAGTAAGTATTTAACCACACTCGAAAGAACTTCGTTTACACTTGGCAATATTGTGCCTGTAGTATTTTTTGTGCAAAAAAAAAAACATTCATTTGATAAGACACAAGCGTATCGTTGTTACTGAAGGAGTACCAAGAATTTCTTGTAATGCGTCTAAATCAGAATTAATTATTTTTCCTTAAAAACAAAATTCAACAATACTTACTTTATCATAATGAATGATTTAGTCTTATTTAACCCTGACTAAATCAAATTTATTTTATTACAATTTATAACGGAGTTTAAATTTAAAAGGATTCATTTTTGTTTTTTGCTCGACAAGTTCTTTTCATTTGCCAACAATCACATTAATTGTATTACGAATTACTCTTTCGATACTATACCGGTCACGACTATTTAGTGAATATATTGAAATGAATTAAATTTACATAAAATAAAATTAAAAAAAAACTCAACCGTTGCAAAATGTTCAATTCTTGTCGAGTAATTTGTGGTTTTTATGATAACCATAACGCTTGCGGTAAAGAAACTTTCAAATGACGATAAAAAAACTAAGACAGAAAATTAAGTTGGATAAATTTCTATTAATGGTAATTATATTATCCTATTTGCAAAAAAAAATCTACGCCCTTGCGAACGGTCGTCAGTGCGATTAAAGGTAAATCCATGACAAATCGGCAATTTTTGTCCATTTTTTTACCGCAAACGTTACTCATGAGATAAACTTTTATTCACCATCAGCAGCAGTATTGCCGTGTACCACTGGAATGATAGACGAAGAGTGACCAGTGGCGTTCTGCTTCACGTATACTGTGCGGTACTGTTGTTTCTACCAGAATGTTTTCTTTCAAGACATCAGTTTTTATTACGCTCTAACAGCAGGTTTGGAAATTGTTTAAGAAAAAGGATTGTTGACCCTATCTCTTCGAAACATCGAATTAGTCTAAGTTCATGGAAGCAAACATAAATTGACCTATTGGAACGAAGAGACTCTGTCAGTTTTTTTTATATTGATAAAGAGAATATCACAAGAAACAGTTGGTGTTTATTCACGTTGTCTGTGCTAGAAATGCTCGCATGTGATAGGTTCATTGTTCGCGTAAATTTTTCTTTGAAACATTTTATCAGTTTTCAGCGCTGAGTAATGGAATAATTGTAAAACAACTAGCGTATTACAAAATTGTCCAACATTGGTTATTGTTAACCACAATGTGGTTATGCTGTTATGATCGTTTGAAATCTGACTGAATTTGTAGAAAAAAAGTTTTTCTCCAACATGTTGCTATCGAGCTCAAGATCGAAATTTCATCCTAAATTCGGTTTCTGGACAATTGTGCAATGGTCGCAGTGGCTTAGTCACCAACTGAACTGCAACTTGAACTGCAAAGCTGGTTTTGTTTGAAAAGTATGTAGAAAACCGAATCGCTTAAATTAAATACCTACTCAATTGGTGCTGACTATTATTCAAAATTTCAAATTTTTTAAATTAACTAGTCTCTAAATTGTCGTGACATTTTTTGGAGAAAATGCATTTAACATTTGATTGTTAATACACCATTTCTGCTTGAATTCATTGGAAAAAATCCCAAGAAGTATTTATAAGTTCATTACAATACTTTGCTCATATCCCAAATAGAGCGAGCAAAAGCACAAATTAAAACCAATTCACACACTAGCGAAAATTTGTGATATCGATTGTGTTTACAGGATCATATTCGCAATACATCCAAAACCGCAGTGGAAAGGAAAATTATAAATAAACGTTGGGCAGTCTTTTGTATAAAATTGCGCGTTTTCGCATGTTTTGTGGTATTTTAACGATTACGGTAGCTTGCATTTGTTCTTTCAAGTGAAATCAAAAGTCAGTGCCAAAATGGTAGTTGCTAAAAAGTGGATTTACGCTAAATCGTTTACCGGCTATCCAACGGACGAAAATTTTCGTCTGGAAGAGGAGACGCTAGCCGACGTTAAAGAAAATGGTAGGTTGAATACTGATTCAATCATTTATTTGATAGCTAATCTTTTTTTTGTTTCTTAGAATTCCTCGCCGAAGCCATCTTCCTGAGCGTGGATCCTTACATGCGTCCGTACATGCTCCAGTATCCGATCGGTTCGACAATGATCGGCGGTCAGGTGGCCAAAGTGGTGGAGAGTAAAAATGCGAAATTCCCTGTCGGCGCTTACGTACACGGAAATTTCGGCTGGCGGACGCACACCGTGTGCAACCCGAATAAAGGTGATCCCAACTCACCACCATACGTTTTGCCGGATTTCGGTCAGGAGCCACTTTCGCTCGGACTGGGTATGCTTGGAATGCCAGGAAATACGGCGTATTTTGGATTTTTGGAGATTTGTCAGCCCAAGCAGGGTGAGACGGTGGTGGTTAGTGGAGCAGCGGGAGCCGTTGGTAGTATTGTTGGTCAGATTGCCAAAATTAAGGGGTGTACCGTGATCGGAATCGCCGGCTCGGATGAGAAGTGCGACTGGATTAAGACGATTGGGTTTGATCATGCCATTAATTACAAGACGGCGGATATTGATGCCGAGCTGAAGAAAGCGGCTCCCAAGGGAGTCGATTGCTATTTTGATAATGTGGGCGGTAAAATCACCGAGATTGTTCGGGGTCAGATGAACACGCTTGGAAGGATTTCTGTTTGCGGGACGGTTTCTTGCTACAACCAGAATAAGGCTATGGTTTCTGATCCCCAGCGGGACTTTGT
Organism: Wyeomyia smithii; assembly: GCF_029784165.1. NCBI lineage: Eukaryota > Metazoa > Arthropoda > Insecta > Diptera > Culicidae > Wyeomyia > Wyeomyia smithii. Next base: position 23,098,116 of record NC_073694.1, read on the forward strand.
TTGGAAGCAACTTAAGCAGCAGGGATTTCTGGTGTGGCAATGGACGGAACGTTGGCTGGAGGGTATTCAGCAGAATTTTAAATGGATACAGGAGGGTAAGCTGAAGTATCGGGAAACGGTGACCGAAGGGTTCGAAAATATGCCGAAGGCATTCGTCGGTATGCTGAAGGGGGAGAATTTTGGGAAGGCTGTTGTTAAAGTATGATTAATTACATATCAAGTTTTGTTCAATCTTATCATAATCGCTATGATCCGAAATACCTGGTGAATCAGCAAAATTCAGCCGGTAAATAGCCAACTCATATCTCTACATACACATTTATCGCTGCTCCCGGCTTAACAAATGTTGGTAAAAATTGATAAAAAAGGTAACTGATTTGCTGCTGCTGCTTTGCGGTGTCATTCATTTCGGTGATCGTCTGTAGAGCAGTCGCTTTATTTCATTTTCCAAGAGAAAACAAAACCAAAATGTTAATCGCCAAAAAGTGGATCTACGCTAAAGCTTTTTCCGGCTACCCGACGGCGGAGAACTTTCGCCTAGAAGAGGAGACCCTCGGGGAGCTGAAAGAGGATGGTACGTTGTTTCGAGTTTCATTTTTTTTTTCGCTAGTCGATAACTCATAGACTCCTCTGCTAACAGAAATTCTCGCTGAAGCCATTTTCCTGAGCGTGGATCCATACATGCGTCCATACATGGGTCAATACCCGGTCGGTACCGTCATGATTGGTGGCCAGGTGGCCAAAGTGGTGAAAAGTAAGAATTCGAAGTTTCCAGAAGGGAGGTTTATTTTCGGAAACTTTGGCTGGCGCACGCACACGATTTGCAACCCCAGCGTTGGTGATTTCCGCGCGAAACCGTACGTGCTTCCAGACTTTGGCGAAGTGCCCCTCTCATTAGGGTTGGGAGTACTAGGAATGCCGGGCAACTCGGCTTACTTTGGATTTTTGGAGATTTGTAAGCCCAAAGAGTGTGAGACGGTTGTGGTAAGTGGTGCTGCCGGTGCCGTCGGAAGTCTTGTCGGTCAGATTGCCAAAATCAAGGGGTGTACCGTGGTTGGAATCACCGGAACGGACGAAAAGTGCGAGTGGATCAAAAACATTGGGTATGATTATGCTATCAACTACAAGACGCAGGACATCAAGGCGGAATTGAAGAAAGCGGCCCCCAAAGGTGTCGACTGCTATTTTGACAACGTCGGAGGAACAACTACTGAAATCGTCCGCGGACAGATGAACACTTTCGGAAGGATATCTGTCTGTGGGATAATTTCCAGCTACAATGAGGAAAGGGCGAAGGTTTTCGACCCGCAAAGAGATTTTGTTGGTAAGCAGCTCAAACAGGAGGGATTTGTCGTTTCGCGCTGGAATGCGCGCTGGATGGAGGGCATCGAACAAAATTTGAAGTGGATTCAGGAGGGCAAAATGAAGTACAGAGAAACGATCACCGAGGGTTTTGAGAATATGCCCGATGCGTTTATCGGTATGCTCAAGGGGGTAAATATTGGTAAGGCTATTGTTAAGGTTTGATAATCCTTTTGCATTATTTAATTCAATAAAAAACAGTTTACATCCGAATTATGATCCTCTATAAGTCGAATATCCAAACGGGCTTAAAAGCAACGGAATGTGATAGTGTTGGCTGGCATCTGAGACTGTGAACACAATCTAAAAAGTAACGAAATATAAGCTGATTCATTCCAAGAGGAGACACTAGAACAGAACCTACCTCGACATACGGATACAATGTATCGATTTGGCACTGCTTGTAGTACTGTCCAACTTCGAAGCGAAGTTTGTACACACCAACCTGGAACTTGGTTGAGTCATCGGCAAAAAAGCCACGAAATCGACCGTCTGAATCGGTACGACCTTCCCCTTCTTTGGTCCAGCAGGGGGAGCTAACTTGGCGGTACAGAGTGATGGCAACATCCGGGGCTGGTCTCCCGAGGCTAGTGTCCAGAATGTGCGTTGAAAGTCCCATCACTGTCAATATTCAATACCACCTTCAACCACACAAAATTATTCAAGCTTCCAGCCTAGTTTTGGCTCAAAAAACAAGAGAATGATATGATAAGACTGTGGCTTCAAGATTAGTAAGCAGCAGCCGGTGTTTGTTTTCTTGCTTTCTTGTTCAATCGGTGCTGTCAACGTATGTGTGGTGTGAGCGAGTTTTGGATGCTGCTCTACACTTCACAGATCTGAACCAATCGTGCACGGTTAGAAATTGCTTAGACTATTTCAAGCGTTATTGGACTTACTTCGAGGCACATCTAAAATATTGATTTCAAAATCAATATTTTCAAATGCCCTCAAAATAAATTGCCTGATGAAATAGACCACACCATAAATACTTTTTTTCTCGCATCATCACTGGGAATTTTCTTCAAAATACTACAGTTGACAGTAATTTTAGTTAGTCTACAAAGTGTTCAGCTTAAATTTTCTCGTGAAGCTATAAATTTTAATGATAAACCTTGTGAGCGGGAGAGTTTTAATAAAAGTTTGCGCACATACTTGGGTCAGCCCAAAATTCATTGTGAAATATTTCACCAGTATACAACACTTGCAAACCAGTTGAAAAATAACAGACATATTGCATGCAACCTATTCCAAGGTGCGCGCAGCAACCATGGCAACGATAAAACCGCCGCGCTCTATACGTGTGAGTAGTTGCTGTATACACTACTAAACAACATCTGAGTAAACTCGAATACCAGCGTATGGCAGAGTAGAAGTCACTTTCGAATTCCGCAGAGCTGCCTACCTGCGAACACCTCGATACCTATGTGTGCAAGTCGAGACGCGAGCGTCCCAGCCAGTGAGCACCAAATGTGCGAGAGCGCTCGCGCCGCTCGTGGTACCTACACCCAAACCAAAGTTGAAATACCAGTTCTAGCGTGGCGATGTTGTTATGAATGGTTCAGTTGCCATTCCCACTCGAGTCCGCAGCCATCGTGTTTTGTCCGCAGGTAGCGATCGAAAAACAATCCGGGAGCTGCTCCTTGTATTACCGTTCGAATAATTACGCGCGGATTCGTTCTCCCGTGACGTCGTCGCAGCGTCTCAAATTACTCACGCGCGCACACAGTAGGCACTTGCTTGCGACGTCGTCGTCGTTCGTTCGTTCGTGTTCCAGCTACTGCGTGTCACTTCGATGCGTTTTGGAGACTTAACCAGCGCCCATCCCCGCTGCTGACGTTCACTGCCGTCCCGTACGGTATTAGTTTGCATATTTCGCCAAACCCAGTTTCCCCCGGGAACGCGAGTGTGGATTGCTTGATAGTTTGTTCTGGGTGGTGGAAACATGGATGGGGGGCTTGCTATAGTTACGAGCTGGAGTAAACAAGCGTAGTGTTTTTCTTTGTGACAATACGAGAAAGAATTTCATTCAAAATAGTAGTGAACACAGGACCTAGGGAGCAGTGTGACGTTTGTGCTAGTTTCGCTTGAAGAACCTGTGCAAAAAACACAGCAGAAAATCAAATTAAGGGCGTGCGATAAAGTAATAAAATGGGAACCGTGCGTGCGTGACCAACAAATCAGAAGTGCAGAATAATGATTATTGTGGTAGAAACAGAAAAAATAGAATCGATTAAACTCACGAATTGATTCAGGTGTTATGGAGTAATGCGTGCCGATGTACACAACAAATCAGCAAGTTCATCAAGGCGGAAATTGGGAAATAATCTAACGCATTGAGAAGAAGTGCTAATTTTACCTAGTTCTAGGTAAGTAAACATATTCATTCAGTTAGTGGTTGGCGCTGCAAAATAATGTGCACCGCATGCTAAGTTAACTAGGTTACTAGATCAGAATGGGAAGATTGCAGCAAGAGCGAAACCGACTTCGTCGCTAGTTTTTTTCCCTTCTATTCCCATTTCGTGTGTTAGCTAGGTACAGTGCCTGCCCTTCACGAACCCCGTGGATGTTAATTAATTGTTCTATTTACAACCTTCGTCGTTCGTCGTTTTGTACGGTCGTCCCGTCGTTCACCTATATTTCGTGCATCGTAGGACGGACGGACGGACGGCGGCGAAGATGACGACGACGACGTCGAGGGTTCCCTAAATTGACGATGGCTGGAATCCACGTCGCCCATCCGCACCCACCAAGACGGCACTTACGAAGCGATCGGTCTTGCGCACAGTGGGACCGATTTGAAAATTGGTGGTCAAAATGCTTTTTTAAAATATTCTCAACATCTAGCCACAAGATAACACAGAGTTATTTTTTCGACAAATTTTTAATTATTATTTGGACTTTTTTTCAAAGAAAAAATAATTTTTTTAGTGTATATTTTTTCCGACAGACAAAATTTATATCTGCAGCTTTGCCGAAGACGTCATACTGATCAAACTAACCGTTTTGGCTCTAAAAATATTTGTAATCATCAATACTTTTTCAATAATATTTCTAAATAACCTTTCAAAAATGAGTCGTGCTTCAAAAAACTAAACTAATAGCACAAAACGGCATCTCTTGTTCATAGAAACGTCTATGCAAAGTTTCAGTAAAATCAAAAATAGTCGATTAAATTGGTTACCTGTTCTTTGTGGATATTGAAGTTTGAAAATAGTGTTGCAAATTTTTTCATAAATTGATGTATGTAAATCAGTGGTTCCCAACTTTTTTGTTCCGCGGCCCGTTTTGCTAAACACAAAGAGCTCCACGGCCCCCAATAAAATTTAAGATACTAGTTTTCAATACGAGGCTGCGTTTTGCAGTCTTTAATCGTCTTGCAAGTCGCTAATTTGTACCACGTTTTGGCCTTAATACGCACAAGAGTTGAAAATCCGCTCTCATAGAGATATGTAGAAAGAAATTTTAATCACTTGTCAAATTTACCAAGAGCTTCGCGGTCCCCCTAGATGAACCTCAAGGCCCCCTTGCCGGCCGCGGACCCCCGGCTGGGAACCACTGATCCAAATAATGCCAAGAATTGATTAAAAGTAGTCAAGTGGTAACTTTTATGGAATTATCTGAATTCATTTTCATTAGGATTTCTTTGAACCTAAGTTTTCTTGGATCGACAATTGAGTTGCATGAATTTTTCTGAACATTTAGAAATGGACATTCTTGAAGAAAAAAAATTTTCAGCACAAAACTGTCCATGTGCAGCACTTTTCACGTTTTTTTTTTGTAAGGAAAAGTCCTGGAGATGTATGACCTTTGGCAAAATGTGTGCTTTGTGTGCCCTAACAATTCCTCCGAACAATACTTTCGTGTAAACTTTTCGTGCAACTAACAAAAGTTAAGTACAAAAAACTAACTTTTAAGTAAGTTCCATGTAATATACTTTATAACTTTGTACCGAAAGAGGATAGGATTTTTATTTGTTCAACAAAGTTTCATATTTTTGAATCTTTTATAACTTTGCTGAACAAACTTTTCTTCTATCTTTTAACACAAAGAAGTTAATTTTTTTATTTTCAGTATAGTAAACTTTTCATACTTTTTGACAATTTGCGATTATGCGGGTCATTCATACAAACAATTGTTCCGAAGACACTTTTAAGCTAGGATGAAGGTAGAAAGGCGCTATGGAGTAAAGTTCCACTTTTTGCCTTATTGGACCACTGTGCATTGAAGTAAGTAAGTAAGCAAGTATGTACTTTTGACTCAGGACTACTGTGAAAGCAGCCATTAACAACGCAGCGGAAAGTGCTGTTGGACTCGTTGAGAGTTGGACGTAACGGCTGGTTTAACGAAGAGTGTCAAACGATTTTAGACGAGAAGAGGCAAGCAAGAAACGAATACAGTAGACTAGTATACAAGAGAAACGACAAGTTGGAATGTAAGAGTCAACGAGCGATCACGATTCTCAACGATCATTTTCCGCCATCTCTCGCCGCTAGCACGGAGGTTTGTGGGATGTTATCAATTTCGGGTGCGTGTCAAGCTCGTTTGAAACACGCAAGGAACTTCGATAAGGCGATGATCTTTCCTGCCTTCTGTTCAACATTGCGCTTGAAGGTGTTATGGAACGGCCTTTAACATGTGGGACACGATCTTCAATAGATCCAGTCGGTTAATCTGCTTTGCTGACGACGTGGACCTTGTCGGGAGGTCGTTCCAGGCGGTTGCTAAACAGTAGCTGAAACATGAAGAAGAAAAGGTTGGATTGAAGGTGGATACGTTGAAGACCCAATAACTGCTAGTAGAAGGAACCGAGGGCGATAGGGCTCGCATAGGTGATAGCGTACTGATCGACGGAGATGAGTTCAAGGTGAATGACTAATTTGTGCACCTCTGATCATTGATAACGTCAGACAACAACTGCAGCACAGGAATCCGCAGACGTATTGTAGCTTGAAGTCGGACCTACTACGGACTCCCAAGACGTTGACTGCCGTTCTACGCATAGTTGTCCCATGTTACTTTTGGTCGATTTTCGTTTTTTATCACCAATGAGTGTATTTTCATGTATATTTTCGAAAAACTTTCGAAAATAACATTGTTTGTTTCGAAAGTCTTGAAAAACCATACCAAATCTGTTTGTCCCATCGATGATTTTCTACACATATTTGTCCCACTAGATTTTTTCTATTCTAATCGATCCCACTAATCACTAATTCCCGCAGTAACAACTTGGGAGCAATACAGAGCAATAAAAACTTCTCCTCACAACGTTTGGTTACATTACGGGTGTCAGAAATTCGGTACCGAAAATCACTTTGCTTCATATCTTTGTTCGGAATACCTAAACCTTGTGTGCTGGTTTGTAATCTAAATGCCTTTCCTTTTCGAGCATAAGAAGATAAACGCATGAGATTCATACTAGTTGAAAGTTATAAGAACTGTCTTTCGTGTGTAGCCAAAATGGTGAAAGCCTTACAACGTTCAAATATGAGCAATCTGAAAAAACAATTCCCCTTTGTAACTGTAAGTCATCTGATACTTTTCCAATTAACTAAACTTTTATCTCGACTATCATCACCTGCTTATAAAGACAACACGATTGGCGTGGTGGTGGGACTGATATGCGTAGAAGTTACCTATTGGAAGGCGAATTTCTCGGCATTATTGTCCCAGTGGGTATTATTATGGAAAATAATGTTAAACCGCAAAACATTCAACTAAATTTATTGAAAACATGCAAGATAAAACTGTTCAAAAATCCATGACTGCATTTGTCACATTGGCGCAATGCGTAAAAGCATTGTTAAACTTTAACATCGTTTTTCTCGTTTGCAAGATTTGGAACATGGGACAAATATGCGTAGAACGGCAGTTGAGGTCTGACAAACTAGCCGTTTTCGAACGACGTGTGCTTAGAAACATCTTCGGCGGAGTATGTGAGGATGGCGTATGGAGGCGAAGAATGAACCACGAGCTGGCGCAACTCTACGGCGAGCCCAGTACCCAGAAATTCGCCAAAGCTGGAAGGGTATAATGGGCGGGACACGTTGTAAGAATGCCGGGCAACAACCTCGCAGAAATGATGGCCGACTGGTACTAGACGTAGAGGCGCGCAACGAGCTAGGTGGTTGAACCAAGTGGAGCAAGATCTCGGAATTGTAGAGCACTCAAGAAACTGGAGACAAACTGTCATGGATCGAGTGCGTTAGCGTAACATTGCGACGCAGGTGAGATCCTGAGGAATATGCGTATTATTTATCCGTGCTTGTTTGTATATTGTTTTAATTCCCTGGAGAAGTTCTGGTCAGTTATTAGAGAGACGTATTTTGTCAAGAAGGTATTGTGTAAAATGCATCGTGAAGAAAGCGTGAAAGAAGAGCCTGTAAATTTTAGATCGATAATTCAGATTTGTAGATAGACAGTTCAGTAGACCAAAACTCTTCTGAACATTTCAAAATGTGCACAATCAATTGAAAAAGTCAAGCTGATCACTTGTAGAAGAAACCCGTGATTCGGAAGAACTGATTTCGATCAGCTGCCCATCTGTTACTTGGGGGGCCTAAGCATTTTTCGAAATGCCAGGAAAGAGTTCTGGCCATCTTTGGTTCAAATTGATTCCACCATGTTGCGGTGTTTTAAATTTGCGCCTGCATAGTGTTTAGCTATGCCACGCTACTAGGTATAGCTCCAAAGTTATGTGTCCGCCGCCTGTCGTCTGTCACACAACCTGCCGCCACTTTTGATACCGGGGCAAGGCTTAGCCAGAGGCACCTAGTCGTGTTATTTTTACCCGTGTGTTGCGTATGCTAAACTGACCGATAGTAAGGTAAGATATGGCAAACAGATGCGCCAGTAAATGAAAAAAAAAACTAAAAACGCACAAGTGTCTCCGGTTACGATGTGCGAGGAAGCACGACTCGACTCGTACGTATGTATTCACTGCCGTTATAACCCAGGTGCAACTTCCTCTTGACTCTTGCCGTTTAACTTTTAATGCGGTCGCTAGTTTGAGCTGCATAGATACCTACCTGTTGCAATCCATTGCTAAGCTCTTGATTCATCACATGTTGATCTGCATTATTCACGTAAGTTAATGACAGCCAGCGAGTCATAGCTTTTTATTCCCTTGCGTATACATATACCATCCGAGAGAGGTATTTAATACCGTAATTCCTCTTCATTCTTGCGAACGCGTGTGTACCGGTTGTAGTAGGTACTTTGCGATCGGTTCAGTCCGGTTGCTGCTCTTCTCTCATTTTTATCTTACTCCGCAGTTGAGTCTCCTCTTCCGTTGATCTCGCGTTGTTGGCTGAATAAAAAATTACACATCAAACAACAGCCGTCCGTTTTATTTTTTTCCTCTCTCTTCTATTTTTACTTTTTTTCCACTGCATTATGTTTATCGAGTTTTTTTTTTGTGTGTGATATTTGGAGACTGCGGCTGAATCTACAAATATGACAGCATATTTGAATACCCCATAGTGCCGCCCATTGGCCACTTCAAATGAGAAAGTGACATGAACGTGGTCTGCGTTTACCATGCGTGTAAACATTTTTTTTATAGATGTTTTGAATTTTTATTTATAACATTCCCACAGGTTGGACATGAATGAATAAAATCCTTTATCTTTTTTCCATCATCAAATACACACAAAAAAGTGATCCGTGCGCACCAATTTGTACAGCAGCAGCAGCAGCAGCAGCTCGAAGTTCAAAGCAATTTATTGCAACGGACTGTGAGCAACAATAAAAACAATCAAACTGTCATTGTGGGCTAATCAAATCGTTCACGGAGGTAGAACATTATTCAATCTATAGATGTTGTTGCTGATCGGTGAGTTGCCTTTGGTTTTTTTGTCTCTGCTAGGAGACTGCGCCCGAACCATCATCGATGGGGTGTGATCTTCTTGTGTAATACTATATATCGTGTGATCTTGATCTTATTGCGCAAGTGAGACACGTTGGAATTTGTCATTGCAACTGACGTCAGTCACGTTTGGAAATATCTTTTTTGCAGATCGAAATGTTAGTATAAGATTAGCTAGATTAATAGTTGATAAAACATTTCAAAATAGAAAAGTTTCTTATTTTTAGCTAGACTCTTGAGTTCTGGTCTATTTTTTAAAAGAGAAATAAATGTTATTTCACCAAAATCGAAAAATGAAAACTTGAAATCGTGGAAAACTATAAATACTCAAACATTAAGTAGAAACAGACAAAAAGATTAGTTACCCATAAAAAAAAAACAAGAACCTTTAAAAATGACCTGTTTCTAAGATGTTTCTTATAAAAAGACCAAACAGATAAAAAAAACTTTAAGGTTTTAATTTGTTGTAACATGAACTCAAAAGTGACGCTAAGCTTAGCGTTGTGAGAGTTCATTATTTCAAAATCAAACATAAGGTTGTTAGTAATGTAAACATTCACGAACAAAGAAAAGGTTACCTTTTCTTCCTTCAGAGTTTTTGTTACCGTCACGGATCTAGTACCTGGTCTGCGCCCTTTTCTTTACTAGCGATAAGCTTTCGCTTTTAGCACATTTAGCGTGACCGCATGCAATGTAACCGCATTGCATTTGGATGCGTTTTGGGCCCACGCCCAAACCAAACGTTCCGCTGTGCTTATCGGGGAGAAGAAGCATTTGTGGTGTGTTCTTAATTTGTTGCGTAAACAGCCCGAAGTTGGGCCATGGGCCATGGATGGAAACGGGCGTGGTTCACTCAGCTGTACCTGAATTTTTTTTCTTATTTTCCATTACCGGATGTCGTCTTCAGGATGATTGTGAAACGGTTACACGCCCCACACAAGAACGTGCGCCCATCAAAGAAGTCATAAATCGTCGAAAAATAAGTGTACTTACTAGCATGCGGTGATCTTAGTAACCCCGTTTGCTGTGTCACATGTGCAACCAATTAGGTTCATACTCTTTGGGTTGGGTCTGCCGAGCAAACCGGACGGTCGCTTAGGCAACGTGTGGTTTGTTTGCAAATGTCGCACATTTTGTATTAAATAGTGTTAAACGGATGCACTTTCGCGTTCCGTCACTGTCGAAATCACTTCTCTCAACCGAACACCGATGCTGGGAAAAATAGGCGCCTTAATTTCACACAGGTAAGCGAATAGTGACAACTATTGGCAGATTTGAGTGAAAATATGTTTGTTATATTTTACAGAGAAAGTTTTAATAATAGCCATCAGCCTAGCAGTAATTGGTAAACTGTAGAACGCTTGCCTGGGATCCAATCGAAATAGTGCTGATGCCGTAGCATAAATGGTCGAAATTTCACCAAGCTTGTGTAGAAGGGGCAGTAAATGAAATGATTCCAAATTGCTGGCAAAGAAACAAATCATAGGACATCCAAAAAGATAAACAGTATCTAAATGCGATCGAAAAGGCGAAAAGAGCTTCTGGAGGCCGAAAAAAGTACGCTTTCAATAAGTATTCAGTTCTGCTTTAAGTAATTTCTTTTAATTTTATGTCTCGACTCTAATTTTCGATTTTAGGTTTGAGATGTTGAATATTAGATTTTAGATCTAAATTTTTTATTTTTGATCATAGGTTTCAAATTTTAGACTCTAAAATCCAGGTATCGGATTTTGGATTCAAATTCTAAATTTGAAATTTAGAATTTATGATCAGAATTTTAAGCCTTCAGATTTGGGATTAATTATTGAAAACTACATTTAAAATAATCGATGCAAGATTTGCAAGATCGCTTGTCCCCTACTCGGTCTTGAGGTACGATGCTACGATGGCAGTCGTGGGATGTTCGAACCTCGGTGTGGGAGAGACTGTTGGGCCGATACCGTAGTAAGCACGAATAGCATCGCGAAGCAATTTGTCTTGGCGTGGGTAAATATTCAGCTCTACTTAGGGTTGTACATTTAAATTTACCCATGGCAAGGTGAATCGCTTTGCGCCGCTATTCGTGTTTACGAACTGTACAAACCAGACGGAAGACGGATCGGATTGCGCTAAAAGTAAGGGAGGTCCGAGGTGCCCAGCAGGTAAACCGGCTACTAAGTCACGGACGTAAGGGAGACACAACTGATCCTGAAGCACTGCTGCGCGGCTCAGCAACTGCTTGGGTTGTTGAGGGGAGAAGTCGTTGTACGAAGCAGCTGTGAGCTTTGGCACAGCTCATCAGTCGGTTTGCTTAGTGTTAATCACAACGTGAGGCGGCATGAGACGGGTAGAGCCAACACTCCAACCATCCGCGGGTGGAGGACATCGCATTCCGATGCCGAAGTATTAGATATTAGGTGGCAACAAAAAGATAGCTCGAGGGAGGCAGTTGGTTCCACCCGAATACTTACCATGTCATGTCTAGGACCTAGGAATGGAAAGCCACCGGTTTACTGGTGGAGATGCGATAGAGGACCAACGAGGATGCAACGCGCGCGAACCGAGGAACTTAGAATAGAGTGCCGTGCAGATTAAGACGAACAGGAGGGCTTGTTTTGATAGGCTATGCGCGAGTGCCAATACGAATCCGTAGGGTAACGTCTGCAGGATCGTAATGACCTAGACCTGAAACGTGTTAGCGCCTGCAGAGCGATCACCAGCGATGCTAGAGCGTATCGTCGAAGGACTTTTTCCACGCCACGATCCGAGTCCTTGGCCTCCGGCAGTCCATTCTCACGTTCGACGTTCCAGTTTTTCAGACACAGACGTCGTGGTGGAGGAGGTGGCAAGAGTTACGAATGAGGAACTCATTGTAATTGCCAAGTCCTTAACGGCGAGCAAGACGCCGGGACTAAATGGAACCCGAAACTTGGTAATCAGAATGGCTATAACTGGCCCCCGGGCTGTTCCGGGTAGTCAAGCAGAAGTGCCTGGATGGCTGCCCTTTTGGCGGAGTGGTGAGAGCGACAGAAATTAGTCCTCTTGCCGAAGGCTGGTGTTGCGTAACCCGCAAGAATTACTGTATCAGCCTCAAATGTGTTACGTCATGATCAACATCGCATCAGAAATTTCGCGAACATTCGATCACGAGAACATTCGAGCGTCACCACGAAAACAAAACACTGTAGTGAACAAATGAGTGAAAAAGGGAGAAGTGAAAACAATGGAAACGATTTGATGTAAACAACTTCTTTTGTTTGGAGTTCTAGAAGATTCGCAAAAAGAACCATCCGTGCTATAAAAGGGACCTGATCGACGCCAATGAGTTCAGTATTTTTCTAAAGTGTTTACAAGCGACAAGAACTACGAAAGCATAAGTAAAGTGTTATTAGAAGCTAGTGAAAGTTGAGTAGTTGTGATTACAGTGCAATAAAGATAACAGTGTTGAAATTAGTTCCTGTTTAACTTTCCGAATCCGAAATAAGTACGACCAACCGAGTTCCTCCACCGTACAACCGCTACGATTCCCGACACCCAAAGGTCTTCCGATACAGTCCACCGAAATTGAATTCCGATCCGAACATTGGTCCTTCGAACCGGATAGATCGATTTTTGGTGCATTTCCAAGTACGCAGAGGAACGATCGACGACCGCAGTCGATATGGCAACCCAACGAACACCCGTTCAGCCGAGGAAATCCGACGAATCTGACATCTTCAGGGGATTTCCAGATGATGAGGTTCAGCATACCGTGAAAATGAATCAACCCGCAGCTGCTGATAAGCAAACTACGAAGCAACTTTCACTTTCCCGACAACGTGATCAAGTTATGTCGAAACTGGTTCGCATCTACAACGCCGTTAAGGATATCGAGCTTGGCTTGCCGCAACTCAGGGTTGAAGCCAAGAAGTTGGAAGCCGTGTACGCAGTTTTCTGGTTTTCATAGCCAAATCATTGCTATAATACCAGAAGAACAAATCGCAGAGCATGAAGCAGCATATGTACGATTCGAAAAACTCTACGATTGGACATCCGCTCAGGTCGAGTCACTCATCATCAAGCAAGAAAATACCAAGCCGTCGCAAGTCATTCTGCAGCAGCAACCGTTGAAGGCTCCGATTCCTGTCTTCGATGGTGAATACACAAATTGGCCAAAATTCAAAGCCATTTTCATGGATGTGATGGCACAATCCCGCGATTCCGACGCTGTAAAGCTGTACCACCTAGACAAAGCATTAACAGGAGCGGCTGCAGGAATATTAGATGCGAAGGTTATCAACGAGGGAAACTACGAGCTAGCATGGAAGATTCTCACCGAAGGGTTTGAAAACACGAGAGTGATTGTAGAGACGCACATCCAAGGTTTACTGTCATTTAAAAGGATGACGTTCGATTCTAGCAAGGAACTACGGAATATTCTTGATGTATGCACCAAGAATGTGCAAAGCTTGGAGTATCTTGGCCAGCAATTAACTGGTGTATGTGAACTGATCGTAGTATACCTTCTAACAGCAGCGTTCGACAAATCAACCCGTAAGCATTGGGAGCAGACACTCAAGGACGACACCCATTATCAAAGGATATTTTGGAGAGAATCGCCAACCGAAGATTTGAAGGTTCTAGAATTGACAACGGTCACTTACGGAACAGCTTCTGCCCCTTATCAAGCCACTCAAAGCTTGCTTCAATTAGCCAATGATGAAGCCGAAACGTTTCCCATAGCAGCAAGAATCGTCAAGAACGACTTTTATGTCGACGACGTTGTGACTGGCACAAATTCATTAAATGAAGCATTAGAAGCGCAACGTCAGCTCAAAGCACTGTTACAAAAGGGAGGTTTTCCAATCCACAAATGGTGCTCCAATTCGAAAGCATTTTTAGATCATATTCCGACTGAGGAACAAGAAACTTTACAGCCATTGGAGGATAACAACATCAACCAGGTGATAAAGGTCCTCGGTTTGTTATGGGACCCTACAACAGATGAACTGTTTCTCGCTGGAAGCATGGATTCGTTCAGAGACGCCAGCTTACAGTGGACAAAAAGACGCATTTACTCCGAGGTAGCAAGGCTATTCGACCCACTTGGATTATATTCACCAACCATTGTTCTCGCCAAGCTGTTGGTACAGCAGTTGTGGCGCATCAACCAGCAAATCGCTCATCAATGGAACAAGCTACGACAACACCTACATCATTTGAAGCAGTGTTCGATTCCACGTCTAGTAAATTTTGCCGCATACCAACTCTGATACTAAGCTGCTCATCCGGACAATGCATATTGAGCAGCTCCATGTTGGTCCCACAGGATTGCTAGCAGCAATTCGTCAACGTTTCTGGCTGACTAATGCACGGGCGACAGTACGAAATGTAACCAGATCGTGTGTGAAGTGTTTCAAAGTGAATCCGTCCAACGAAATACAACTAATGGGTCAGTTACCAAAGCAACGAGTTACTCCTTCGCCAATATTCAGCATCGTGGGAGTAGACTACGCTGGACCTATCATAGTAAAGCAAGGCACCTATCGACCAAAAACAATCAAGGCATACATTGCAGTGTTTGTGTGTCTTTCAACTAAGGCTATTCATTTGGAGTTAGTCTCCGACTTGACAACAGAGGCCTTCATCGCGACGTCAGTCGAAGAGGAATTCCAACTGAAATCCATTCCGACAAACGCAACAAATTTTCATGGGGCTAAACATGAACTACATCACCTCTATGAATTGTTTCGCCAAGAAACCGAAATCGATCGCATCGTCCAGTTTTGTCAAACGAAGGAAATAAAGTGGAACTTTATTCCGCCAGACGCTCCAGAGTTTGGAGGACTCTGGGAAGCAGCCGTGAAATCGACGAGGAGGAACCTGAAACGAGTTATTGGAAACGCAGTGCTAACATTCGAGGAAATGACTACAACCTTATGCGAAATCGAAGCAATTTTGAATTCTCGTCCATTGTTTGCTGTATCAAATCATCCTGCTGATCCTGAGGTAATCACTCCGGCACATTTCCTGATTGGACGTCCTATGAATGCGATTCCAGAACCATCCTATAACGAGGTCAAAATCAACCGACTCTTCCGCTGGCAACATTGTCAGCTTATGCGTGAACATTTCTGGCGAGCGTGGTCTAAAGACTACCTTATGAGTTTGCAACCTCGAAAGAAAAATTGGATGACGATTGACAACGTAAGACCAAGTATGGTGGTTCTACTACACGACAAGGCTCGGCCCCCATTAATGTCGAAACTAGGCCGTGTGACAGCTGTACATCCCGGTCCAGATGGTTTAGTTCGAGCTGTGGACATCCTAAGCGAAGGAAGCGTCTACAGACGTCCCATCACGAAGTTATCAATTCTACCCATAGAAGTTAATCAACGCTTACGCAAAAAATCAGCATAATATTTGAACTTAACGTTGCAACCCGGCCGGAGTATGTTGCGTAACCCGCAAGAATTACTGTATCAGCCTCAAATGTGTTACGTCATGATCAACATCGCATCAGAAATTTCGCGAACATTCGATCACGAGAACATTCGAGCGTCACCACGAAAACAAAACACTGTAGTAAACAAATGAGTAAAAAAGGAAGAAGCGAAAACAATGGAAACGATTTGATGTAAACAACATCCTTTTGTTTGGAGTTCTAGAAGATTCGCAAAAAGAACCATCCGTGCTATAAAAGGGACCCGATCGACGCCAATGAGTTCAGTATTTTTCTGAAGTGTTTACAAGCGACAAGAACTACGAAAGCATAAGTAAAGTGTTATTAGAAGTAGTGTTATTAGAAGTTGAGTAGTTGTGATTACAGTGCAATAAAGGTAACAGTGTTAAAATTAGTTCCTGTTTAACTTTCCGAATCCGAAATAAGTACGACCAACCGAGTTCCTCCACCGTACAACCGCTACGATTCCCGACACCCAAAGGTCTTCCGATACAGTCCACCGAAATTGAATTCCGATCCGAACAACTGGGAAACTGCAGGATACTGCCGGCAAGCTTTTTGAGAGGATTATCCTCAACAGACTGGTGAAGTACACA
This sequence comes from Wyeomyia smithii, assembly GCF_029784165.1. Lineage (NCBI taxonomy): Eukaryota > Metazoa > Arthropoda > Insecta > Diptera > Culicidae > Wyeomyia > Wyeomyia smithii. The sequence goes on from NC_073694.1 coordinate 23,114,359, forward strand.
GAGGGTTTTAAAACGGTCTGGCAAGTAACCAGTTCAGCTTCCGGAAAGGTAGGTCTATACTGGATGCTATGCTCTCCGTCACCAAGACGGCGGAGGTGGCCAGCGTTCCAGCGTAAAAGAAGAGGCATTCGCTGTTGCATCACGCTTGTCGTGAAGAAGGCGTTCAATAGAGTTACCTGGGTTTCCATGCCGCTCGCGCTTAAGTGCATCCATGTCACTTTAAGTACGAGTTTACAACACGTAGGAGGGTCAAAAGTGCGCCCCAATCACCGCAGGAGTACCGTGTTGGGTCCGGTGTTGTGAAATGTCATGTACGACGGAGTGTTAAGGCTTAAGTTCCCTGTATGGATTGTGATCGTCCGTTTTGCGGACGACATATGGCGAATCGACCGCAGAGGTCGAGCTGACGGCTACACACTGCGATCTGAGGGTTATAGTTGAAGACAAGCTTACCTTCACGAGCCACGTCAACTATGTCTGTAAGAAAGCCTTAACGGCTATTGCATCACTATCTCAAATGATGTCGAATAGCTCAGCGGTGTACTGCATCAAGCAGGCGATTTTTCATCCGAAAGTCCCCAGAAGGGACCTGTATTTTTTTTTTTATTCTAGCTTATTTTCCGTCGGTCTATTTCCGCCACTGTTGTGGCCAACTACCGACGCCCAGGGAGGCGACTCCACACCCAGGTCCCTAACTCACGACCCGTTTTATTAACGGACCGGCGCCAACGGCTTTACTTCCTCATGCGATGGAAGGCGTGATCCCAGATATTTTTCGCCTCAGAAAATCTCCCGGTGCCGGCTAGGATTGAATCTAGACTAGTTGGGTTGGTTGTGAGTGGATCACGCCACCTCACAACCATCGACACCTATGTCGGCGGTGGGATTCGAACCCAGGCGTCGAGCGTGGGGAAGGGACCTGTAGTAGGGGACTTTTACATTTTTGCATGAAAATAAAGCGTGTGACTATCTCCAGGATTTCCAGGATCTCCAGGAACGAACCCGCCCAAATGCCCCGAAGGAACCTGCAGTGGAAACATTTTCATTTCTATAATTTTTTTTATGATTTCTTTTTGATTCAGCCTTTGGCCTTTTTTTTAGGCATTTGGTCTCTAAATTTCATGTGTTCGAGTCCCTCAGTCGCTACCACCTCTGCAATAGAACCTTATGTCGACTGCATATTTTCTCCGAGAAACTAAAAAAAACTCATACTTGAACTCACTCTGAAAAAATATTAAATAATTAATGCATTCCGAAATAAACCACATAACCGCAACATATGACATTAATTTTTATGACGTTTTTTTCCTTCTCCCACAAATAGCAACACGGAATCAACGGGAGCACAGAGACCACGTGGCACCAAAGCCAGCCTTATCGTCGTCCGTTCGGCATACCCTCCCTCCTCTCCCCCTGCAGCCGGCGGCGTCCACCACGTAGGTAGGAATAATGCGGAGGTACTATGGCAGTAATTGCGCCCAGTTTATATGCTGCCATCGTGACCTGTCTGGGATTCGCGTGCTTTGCGCTAAGTGCCACCGCCGTCGGTCTGCCGGTGTGGGCCCGCTTTCGAAGCTACGGCGGTAAGTCCAGCCATCCAGTGTTGTTCTAATAATTTCGAACGACTAACGGACTTTTTTTGTAGGCTTCGATGATCAGGGTTACTTTGGACCGTGGAAGCTTTGCCGTCAGCTGACGTACAGCTACCGGGAAAAATGTGGTCCCGAGGTGTCACACTTTAGACCGTCACGTAGGACAGTGAAGCTATAGGATAGACAGATTAATTCACTTTTTTTTTCTTTCCTAGATGCCATTTTTGTGTCCGGCTTGTTGGCCACATTCGCCTGCATAGCATTCGGGATCTACTGCGTGCTGTGCATACTGCAGATTGCGATGATCTCTTCCCGGGAGAAGGTGGTTCTGCGTTATTCTAGTCTAGTCGTTTTGAAGCTTTTTTTGGCCGTAGTGGGTGCCGCTTTGTCCCTGATCGGTACCATTCTGTTCGCGGTGACTGTTGACAGTGGTCGTGGTGATTTCGAGGTGTCCCGTGGGGCGTCCTTCTATCTGCAGCTGGTGGTCGTGAGTCTCTCCCTACTGCTTGCCGTCCTGGCAGTGTACGACATTATTCTGGCTCGGAAACCGGATGGCGACCCGACATTGCTTCCTACAGTTTCGGGTTACAGCAACAGTGGGAGGTCCACACCGACGACCGTCGTGAATCCTGGGTACAGGGACACCCCGCGGGGCCGAAACAGTCGAGTTGGTATGTTGCATTGGCCACAAATGTATCATTAGCTTTAGCTTGGTTTTGCTTTGCAGGAATATCGGTAACGGATTCGTCTGGCCGGCCGTACACCGGTAGCAGCGCTACCGTCAGCGGTAGTGTTCAATCGATGAACACCACCCTGACGTCGATGTCCAGTTCGACTGTCAGCACCAATCGGACCCCGCTGCGGTCCAGTCTGAAAAAACCACGGCCACCCGAGGGCAGCACCGACACGCTGGGGATCCAAAATCCGGGCTTCTCCGGATCCGGCCAGTCTCCCCGGTTGACGCGGAGCGGCAGCGTGAAAAAGGTACGCATCCAAACGCATGACACGGAGGTTTGAACGCCCGGCGACGGGGGGCAACACGGGGACCAAGTGAGTTTATGATTTAGTACTTTTTCCACAATACGTCCGTTTGTATTCACGTCTAGATTTGATCGTTTGCAACGACTGTACTAGTAGCTACTAAAGTCATCGGTCGAATTATTAGTATACATATATGATCTTTAATCTAGATCTAGACGAATGAAACGTGCAGTGGAAACGGGGTGGTTTTGAATTTCTTCGCGATAGAAGATTTCATTGATGGATGACGGACCGACCGTGAGATGCTGAAGGCTGTAGAAATTGCACCTAATGAAATGTCAACACTTGTTGATTGGCTTTTCTAATACTGTGGTGTTTGCTTTGAAATGTGAGTCAGCTTTTCCATTGGCACCGGTTTCTATCGTCTAGATCTGGATCATCGCATTTTAAAGCATTTTCTACAGTAACAGTAACTACAGCGCGTATTTCGCATCAACGTGCGAAATCGCATTTAGGATACACTTTCTAGACGTTTAAGTATGCAATAGTTTCAGTGAAACCATTGACAAACCATGTTGTACAAACTAAAACTTTTTCTGAGTATGCGCGTCGCACTGCAGAATATGTATTTTAATAACATTAATCTTAGAAAACTTTTTTCGATGTAGTCTTCCGTTTCTTTTTAGAAAGCTTTTTTTTTATTTGATTAAGCGAAAAAAATTGCTCACTATTTCATACACAAGCACGCGAGCACAAGTACACAAACGCACATATTAGGACACTTCACACGCAGTTCTTTGAGAACGCAGCTGTTTTGAATTTTCTAATAGCTTCGATTTTAATGGTTGATTTCTAGCAAATTATATCGATTATTTAATTAAGGCGTCATACCTGTTGTACCTTGTTGATTAGTTTTAGTTGAGCGCAAATATCGGTTTAGTACTGTTCTATTGGTTGTCGTTTGTGATTTTTTTTCTCTCTCGAAGTACAAAACTATTTGCTAAACCAAAACTTTCACGAACGACTGTTCCAAGCAGTTTTTTGAAACAGATAATCACACATACCTGCATCACCTTCAACAGGAAATGCTTCGAGTTAGGTAACTCAATTTTAAATCAGAAGTTTTTTTTCTCGAAACAGTAACATTCACTGCACAAATAGTAATACTGAACGTATTTATTTTGAGAATAGGAGCAGCAGCAGCAGTTCACCTTTTTTAAACTAGAGTATTGCAACTTACAAACGATCAGCATTTTGTAACTCTAATCGCATATTTACCAAGCTAAAATGGTATTCCTAATGTGCACTCGGAAAGTGTGATTAGTTTGAATTTGATTCCACTTAAGGGACTAAACTTATCAGCTGCATCGAATGTGCATATTTTAGCCGATATTCCGAATCGATTTCCGTCCACAACAAGACTACCTTCAATGCAAGCAAAGTAAAAAAAGAATAAAACTGAATATATTTACTGTAGACATGAACTGTGATTATCTGCTAATAAATCGGCCTCCGACCGAGAAGAGTACACACTTTGCCGCTACCGAGATTGATCAAACTAAAACACACCTAAAGCCCACTCAGTTAGCCACCGAATTATCAAGAAACTGCTGGCGTTTGGAAAATAATGAACAATGTTGAATCTGAGCTGAGTAGGTTAATGCTAAGACTCAGAATCTGGACACACCGCTCATTTTATACACAGTGGAACTCAAGAGGCTGAAGCTGAAGGTAACGAGAGTAATCAGAATTCTTGGATATCGTCAGAAAACATATTTCCAAACAGGATACTTTTGAAGAACTTATGCACGAGAACCTCAAGGTAATTTTTCGTGCCAGTAATTAAATAAAAAGGTCGTTGAAACAAAACCTAGAGGACCAAACGATTTACTATTTGAAACCCTTTTACGTCGGTTGTAATACGCCTAGATGTATGTAACCTACTCTACGACTCGATTTTCTTGTGTAACCGTGCCTTTTGGGTATTTGAATGTTGATCCAGACTAAATTCCAGTCGGGTTACAAAGAAAATACAGAAAGATGAGTTTGACGAATATACACAACTTAACTAAAGGAAGCGTTAGGTTCCAGACGAAAGAAAGATGAGTAAAAAACAGAGTTTGAAGTTACATATGTTCCGTTTTGTTTATGTAAAAACCACAAATCCCCCAACTAAGTCAGCTTGGGGGCAAATTTGTGCACCACCTGGTGCGCCTCGTCGTAGTCCGGCTGGGTGCGTTCCCTTACTCGCTGAATCCAAGCTGTTAGCCTTGGGCGGCCTACTCGCGGATCGTAACCTGTCAGCTCTAGACATCGAAACAAACAATGGATAGTTATAGAAATAATCCCCCTCTGAATATTCCACCTACTCACTTGGCTGTTCGATTTCGCAGGCAGCGATCAGATCGGCAATCGTAATGTCGGTACCGCCGTCAATGTACCGCCCTTCGTCGCTGAGCAGATTCGTCTCGATAAAGTCCAAACAGGCGATCATTTCCGCCCGGAGACGTTCGGCGGTTCGGCCCTCCATCGGTTCACCTCGTAGTGGTCCCCGCCAGACGTACCGCACGTAGCTGGCACAATGGGCCCGCGTATTCGTGTGCTGCCACTCGAGATACTCGTCCACTCGGGCTCGCTTCCGGATGTCCCGTGGGTACCAGTGGTCCGGAACGTTATGTTCCCGCGATAGGTAGCGCAAGATGGCAATACTTTCCGCCAGTTTAAAGTTGCTAGGTGCTTCAACTATGGCCGGAACCTTACCGAAACGGCTCACATTTTGCAGAAACTCGGGTGTCGTGTGTTCCCCTAGAATGGGGGGAAAGTAGAGCAAGACGCAATGTGACACCTAGCTATAGAAGATATTTAATTTTAAGCTCCTTGAACTAACAACGGTGCCACTCGTGAAGGTCAAGTACGCGCCAATCACGAGAAAAAAAAACTTCATCGTCGTTCACGCGTATTAGCAGTAACAGCAAGAGGGTAACTCACATTTTCGCAGCGCCGTAGGACACTTCTGGTGGGGAATTTTGGTCTGCTGGAGGAAAATGTACAACGCCCGACACGGTTGCGAGATGAGATCGTAGTAAAAGCGAATACTGCGCGAGCTGCTCATTGTTCGGTGGATGATTAATTCACTATAACTAGATTTGTACGAATACTGATACTGAAATTACAACTAAAAGTCCGGCCACTGGCTGCTGCTGCTTAATGAACGAATGCTATAGAACTGAATGAACAAAACAGGGCACGCACGCATACGCCAAACTCAACAACAGATGATCAATCAAAACGTGGTACCTTAATTTGAGAAGGGAAAGGAATCTAAAAATGGGAGGTGCGTTTGAAGTGGTGTCTTTCGAAGTAAAACTTTACTTCAGTTACTCTGTCTTCTTAAACTTTAGTTCACAACTCTAATAAATTTCAACAATTTTCACTTGTTCTGAAAGTTTTTATCAATTAAAAGGGGAGTTTAGGGTTCTTGAAGCAGTCACTTCAGTTCCGAGTTGGTTAGTAGCTTTTTTATTGGTAAGATTTGTTGGTGTTTTTTTTGACGTTATTCACCATTTCTAACGTTACTAACACTCTCACCTAATTGTGAGAAGTTTACACAAACCTGATCCTAAAAATCTCTCACCGAAAATATACCGTCTTAAACCAGCTGACAGAAGAAACGAAACTTGCCGGTCCGACTGACATTTTATCGTTTCACATAAATACATAAGATCAATACAAACATTAGCATAAATTCTAGTGTGTGCATTGCTTTGCTTATCCAGAGGTAAGGTGCACACACACACACAAAATGAGTAATCGCTTATCTACCGACTCAAAGATGTATGCGTTAAGTATTAAAACATACCAACTTAAGACAACTCTCAAACAGTTCAAACTTGTTATCATACGGCACTGTCCATTCGAGTGTTTCGCATAGCAGAATTCGTCTGCAGCAAAAATGGCAACCAAAACTCTCAAGTACTATTACGATCTACTCTCCCAACCGTCGCGTGCTTTGTACATCCTGTTGGAACAGACAAAAATCCCACATCAGAAGTGTCCTGTTGCGCTGAGAAAATGTAACGATTCGTTTGCGTTCTAAAGCCTCTACTAAACATACTCTAAAATATTTTAGTTGAAAACAAATCACAGGAGTTCATAGAAAATGTGAACCGTTTTGGCAAAGTGCCCTGCATAGTTCATGGTGATTTTAAGCTAGCGGAAAATATCGCTATCTTTCGCTACCTGGAGCGAGAGTTTGGATTCGGAGACCAAAAGCTGTCCTGGTACCCGCAGGATCGCACGGCACGTGCCCGAGTGGACGAGTATCTCGAGTGGCAACATGCTGAAATCCGAGCGCAGTGCGCACAGTACTTTCTTTACGTCTGGATAAGGCCACTGGTTGGCCTTGAACTGGATGCAGCGAAAGTCGACCGTTTGAAGCAGAAAATGATGGACTGTCTGGATGTGTTCGAAAAAGAATGGCTCGAGGGTGGACGGAAACCTTTCCTAGCAGGGGACAAGGTGAGCTACGCTGATGTTCTGGCTGCTTGTGAAATTGAACAACCGAAGCTGGCCGGGTTTGATCCGCGTGTTGGCCGGCCCAATCTGACGGCTTGGCTGGATCGTGTACGAGCTCAGACCAATCCTCACTACGACGAGGCGCACAAGATTGCCTACAAGTTCACTCCGAAAGAGATCCCGACGCCGAAGGTTGACTGATGATTTTTACCTAAAAATAAAAATTTTCTTGTTTGTATAACGAGTACGATTATTGAACTTTTGATAAAATACAAAAACAATTTCTAGACAGTACCTACTTATGAGTGAGAATGACAGTGCATTCTCCTGTTTGAATGTTTATGGTTACGCACACATGAACGTACCGGTTTATTGTGTGTATTCAGACACACCGGTTCGGTAAGCTTATCACAAGTGCGAGCGAGATGTTGACCTTTGGAACGTGAAAGTTTCAGTACTACAAAATAGTACAATTTTGGTTCTTACGTCGCGAGCAAATATCCGTTCTAAACCGGCAGTGCAATGGCAAAAACTCTCCGCTATTACTATGACCTTATGTCGCAACCAAGCAGAGCGTTGTACATATTTCTGGAGAAGACAAAAATTCCCTACGAAAGATGTCTGGTTAACTTGGGCAAAGGTAATGGCGTAACATAATAGGTCCAGCTTCAATTGCACCATCTTCGACCAATTCCAGGTGAACATCTAACGGACGAGTTCAAGGCGATTAATCGCTTCCAAAAGGTACCCTGCATAGTGGATAAAGAGCTGCACCTGGCGGAAAGTGTAGCCATTCTGCGATATCTAGCCCGTGAGTACAAAATTCCGGATCACTGGTATCCGGCGGAGAGTCGCCAGCGGGCACGCATCGATGAGTATCTGGAGTGGCAGCACCACAATACCCGCGCCACCGGAGCAGTTTACTTCCAGTACATGTGGCTCCGTCCGAGGTTGATGGGCGCCAAGGTGAACCCGGAACGGGCCGAGCAGTACCGCGAGCAGTTGGCCAATTGTTTGGATTTCATCGACCAAGTGTATCTCGGAAAAGACAGCAAGTTTCTGGCTAGCGATGAAATTTCCGTTGCAGATGTGTGGGCTGCCTGTGAAATTGAGCAACCGAGTAACGAATGCCAAACTCTCAGGAAGTAATGTTGCAATTGTTGATCTTGATTTTTCTTTTGTCGCTGTCTTACAGAAATGGCAGGATACGATGTGTGCGCTGGAAGACCCAATCTGACTGCTTGGATGGCACGGGTCCGGGAGGCGACAAATCCGTACTACGACGAGGCACACAAGCTGGTGTACAAGATCACTCCGGAAGGCATTCCCAAGCCCAAACTTTAAGTAGGGTTCTAGATTGGTACAATAAATGGTGGAAGGCAAAAATACAAGTCTGTACTTTGATTAAATTTCGCTGATATGTGGTTTGGGACGTACCGGTACAATTGAATAGATTACAGCCATTACAACAGCGGTTACCGTCACTTTCGATTTTTGTCTACGAGAGAAATTAGTAATCGTAGTAACCCGTTGTGCGCAACATAACTCAAAAGATTGGCTACGAGCTACTGTTATTCAAAACATTGCTTGATTGGAATTATTAGGAAGAAATTATTTAATTTTCCGCCATCCACAACACTCGCTAACCAAGCAACGTTACTACGGTTCCCACCAACAACAAATCGGTTTTTCGGGCTCGACCTAGCCAGACTTTATCCGTGGTGGTGCAGATCGGTCCATTTTTCCGGCCCAGGCCCAGCTAGATTTCACGTGTTCACGTGACAGAGGAAAGAAAGGAAGGAGCAATAATGGATAGGATACTGAATCGAAAACGAGACGAACCACGTCCTATCCTTATCCTCTTATCCCCTGTATTAAAAAGTTCTAAAGAAATATTAGTAATAAAAATTAGAATTTAAATTAGATATTAGAATTTGTAATTTAAAAACTTTTGAATTGAAACTGTTACAAATGAAAGATGTTCAAAACTATTGACTATTTATTAAAGAACGTCTCGATTGAACAAGAGCTTGTAATAGAATGAATCTATTTTCTACTTTTCTCTGACAACTAAGTTTTCACATTTAATCATCGCATACTCAGTTGTCTAGCTGGTGGTAGCATCTCCCCCTTTATTTCAGTACCGGATGTAATCCTCCAATCGTCTTGGCGGTTTTGAGCATCAGACTGGGCGAGGTGTGACTTCATCATTTCTTAACGGGATTACTATAGGCGTTGATGCAATCATTGTTGGTGAAGCTGTCCGCATTGTTTCATCCAGGCTGTTGGCGGAATCATTAATGGGTATAGCTAGTCTTGAACCGGAGCTGCTGGATGGTTCTGGATTCAAATTCGATTGAACAGGAACCGGTAATCTGAAATCTGCAATCAGTTCTGCCAATGGTAGATGAACTTCGTGAGATGGCTGCTGGATGTCATCATACCTAGCGCGTAGTTGATTTGCATGGGAATGAATGAGTTTTCTGCGTCCCGTACCTTGATCCAGTAGAACATTGAAATTCACCTTTCCAAATGCTTCAATGATAGTTCCAGGTTTCCATGTCTAGGTTTTGGCGTTCTTGTGGACCTTGGCGTATACCATTGCTCCAGCAGTTAGAGTTGTGGCGGAAGGTGATAGCAAAGTTGACGTGGATTGAGCTTGATTGATTCCCGTAGGACGAAGCAAATCAAGTGTAATCGTCATTGGTCTGCCAAACATTACTTCTGCCGGGGATTTTCCTTCCAACACGTTGCTTAGCGTTGAGCGGTATACTTGAAGAAAGGTTTGCAGCGCTTCGGATGATGGTATGTTTTCCACGTCTGTAATTTTCCGCAGTGAACGATTGAGTGTGTCCACAAATCGTTCCGCCTGGCCGTTTGACTGTGAATGGTAGGGCGCGGTACTAATGTGAATGATTACGGATTTCTCACAGAACTGCTTTAATATGCCACTGCAAAATTGACTTCCGTTATCCGTAACCAGTGCATCAGGTTTTCCAAATCTTGCAAAAGTCTCTCTTAATAATCCTATTGTCAATGGCGCCGTTGATGAAGCAGATTGGAAGATTTCTGGCCACTTGGTGAAAGAATCAACGATGACCAGATAGTACATTTCCTCGATAGGTCCGGCATAGTCCAAATGAATTCGTTTCCAAGGACCTTCTGCTTTCGACTTCATCCGGTCCATTCCAGGATGACCGCGATGAACCTGCTTCAGGATTCGACCACGATATACAGCTGGAACTACGATGCGATCGCAGAACATGATGTAATCCTTGATGATTGAAAGAGATTCTCGCCAGCAACAAAACGTGTTTAGACTTGGATCAGTGATTTGTTTATCTGCTGGCCAACCAGTGTTGATATGCTGGATAACCGTCTGAAGCAGCTTGTCTTTCTTTGTGGCTGAGCGAACCATTTCGAACGTGACTGGAAGATTGCTGAACGAATCACATAAGGCGTTATCCAACTCTTCTTCGATGCCGATTGTAGCAACTACAAATTCTTCATCTGGTTTCTCGTGTTTGTTGATCAGCCGGGAGAGAACGTCTGCATATCCAAACTGGTCAGTTGAAATATATTCCACGTTGAAATCAAATCCAAGTAGCGTAAGAGCCCATCTCTGGAGACGATTGGCTGTGTGGAGTGGAATTCCTTTCATTGTTTAGTGTTCGAAAGTTTGCGCTACATATATGAGCACGATGAGCACAGATAGACTTTGCGCGCTCCGTTTCCCATACCAAATGACCAGTCGATCAATTTCGAGCGGCTTGGACCTATTATTAAATGAATTTACTGGCGACATGAAAGCAGCTTTGCACACGTATTATGCTTAAAAAACTTCCCTAATTTAAGTGATAAACCGGAATCCGCAAACTTCTAGCAGATATACAAAACCGACGTCTTTTCCAAACCGTTACCCGGCGCCATGAAACTTCCAATAGGAAAATTCTTGGTAACTTACCTTTTTTTTCTAATCAATTTTTTGCGAAGCTTCCGTTTAGCAACCCGCCGGTTTGCCTTTCTATTTTGGGGAAACCGCAGATTTTCGGAACCAGCAGAACCTCGATGTCATCTTCCATAATTGATTTTTGACGTATTCTGTTTTGTTCGTGTAATCCAATTTCGAACCGGACTTTCGATGACCGGTAGCAAAGCCTTAAAAATGTTTTAAAAGATCTACTGTTGTGATTCATCACTATTTATATTATTTACTTCGAATCTTGCAGAATTTCCCACAGTAATTTTTGTAAAAAAAATCTGTTCACCAGTTTCCACAAATAGGTAAATGGCAATGAGCATAAAAGAGAGGTGAGGAGGAGAGTGCATTTTTCTAGTATTAGTAAATGTTTCAAATGTAAGCAACTAGACGAACTCAATGGTAAATCCAAATAGCTACGTCACTATTTGGCATCAACTATTGGCAGAGGGGGGTGAGCAGAGGGGCGCGTGCAAGTGTTAGCAACAGAGGGGATTTACCGCTGTCAAATTTCATATATGTGTGCGTTATCGCAGATCAAGTCTGGTCCATGAAGTTTGTTGGTCCATGACGTTTGATAAATTACCAATGTGACGATAAAACATCATCAATTTTCGTCAAAAACTTGTTGCTGTCCCAAAATTTCACTACGAAACGCATTATTAATAAAAGTTCTCCGCGATTTCTCAAGTTTTGATAAAAGAACGTTCCATTTTACTTCGATCAAAACGACAAAAACCAAAACATACAGACGCCTTGTTGCCAAATGTGTTGGTCATTGTTTCACGATTTTTGACAGATAGATTCCCCCTGGTTAGTAAGTTTCCTCCTCACCTCTCTTTTATACTCATTGGGTAAATGGGTCATTTCCAAATTGAAAATGTCAATTCTTTTCGTTCCCACCGTTCCCACGCCTGCTTGTGTAAATTTCAAGGGAATGGTATGGTAGCCTTCAAGCGCTACGAACATCTATTTCTGTACCGTTTGTCCCAAAACTACTTCTCTGCTGTCACAGTTTGCTTCACTTTGCTTTGGGACACAATTAATGTACTAAATATCACTTACAATATCACATACCATGTGAAAACCTTAAGAAATTGCTCGAAACTGTCTGATATGCTATTAATAATTGCAGTCAACATTTAGCCGGTTTGCCCGAATCAACATAAGATAAGGGTAAACTGCCCATTTTTCGGGTGCCAGTGCCAGTGATGTTGATAACGCGTCAAATGTATGGTAGCTGACAGCGATGCCATTCCCGTGGTAAATTCGGTAAATTTGCCAGAGATGCCAGATGCTTTTGAAAAAGTCTGCAACTGCTCGAAAACCCGGAAAAATCGAAATAATAATAATAATAGTTATGACGTACATCCATTTGATCAGTTTTTCAATACGGGCCAAAAATGAACGGGTTACTTGTCACTTTTGTATTGAAATGGTGCATACGTCATTTCGTTTTCTTGATTTTATGCAACGTACGAATAAATTACAACTAAAAGAAAGATATCAAAAGGTGGGTCTTCGAATAAAGAACAAATTGGCATAAGAACCCCATATTTGAAAAAAAATGGCGCTTACGTCAGTCCGCGAGATGACGGCAGTATACCAACTGTCATTGTAGCGATTTTGGAGCGATTTTTTTTTTCTTCATAAAAAAAATATAAAATTTAAAAAATCACGTTTTGTTTTTCTCTCTTTTAGCTGATATATAAGAATCCGAAATCCGTGAATAGCTAAAAAAACCAATTTAAAAAATTGCGCTCGTGCAGTCAAAAGTCTGCACACATTTTTAGAAAATCTGCCCAAATATAAGGAGACTCTGACAAAAATCTGCAGAAACTATGAAAAAACTGCAAATATCTGCGAGTTAATAAAAATTTCTAGAAATCTGCGTTTTGCATACTTATCGATGACCGACCTTTCAGCAGGCACTACGTATTTTTTCTTAAATCTTTACGATTTTTCTTTGATTTTTAAATTGAAAAATTCACATATTTTAAAAGTTTCACTAACTGGCAAGTTGTGCACAAAGTGACACTTTCGCTGCTAGAAAATATGACCCTGGTAGAGAACAAAATGACATTTCTGCTGCTGGCTTATGGAAAATAGCATTACTCAGAGGGAGAGATATGTGAGCCGAACGAACATGTTAAAATCCCAGCCAAACGAACAAGAAAGGTAACGCATTGAGAGGTATTGCAATCAGATACAATAAAGGATATTTTTATTTTCACACGTTTTTCATGTTTATTTGCTAAACAATGAATTGAGAAGGCCCCAAAACTGCTTTATCACGGTGATTTTTAACTGGTGGTTCACAAACCTTTGTATGGACAACAAAATAATGATCAATTATGGTGAAAGTATCTCGGAAAGTATATAAAATCAAACAAACATCAAATTTAACACCTTCACGGTTTTTGTGATGCGTTTTGTTGTCCCTAAGGGCTTCCACCGTCACCATGAGTTATACACAAAAAAATATTACCAAGCGAAAACGTATTAACAATGAAAATTTACGTAAACCTGAATGTTTTCATTGGTTTAGGTAGATAATACGCATAAAATTTGGTGAAAACAAAGCAACAGCTCAATAAAAAGCGAATGCCTAATTTTGGGTAAAAATTTGTATGGAGTTTTTGATATTGATATTGAAGCTTCAAGGTATTCAATTTTACCTAAATAGTGACTTCCATCACATCTGTTCAACTGAAGAACCAAAAACGAGACAAAATCTCTTTATTTTAAGTATCGACATCTAGCGGTGGAGAGAACGCATTTTACACTCGAAATTTCATTACGCTTACATTCCATTCATTCAACAAAAGGACTGTATGAGCTCTCGCCGCTTTTTCATCGAGAGAATCCTTTGTTCTCCCCGGTACTGGTATAGCGAGGGTGCCTTTTCATGATAAACGTACAGTACCACCCGCATACGTGCAACGGTTTTTATGTAGATATATTTTTAATGAATTTCATTGTTGCCCAAGTTGAAAAAAACTGAATATCTTGACTAACGACAATCATTTTTTTTACATTGTACCTAATGTCGTAAGCAGTGCTGGTACAGCGCGTCTGATATGCATTTCTAGCAATGTTAGATATAAAAAACGGTACGAGAAAAAAATATTGTCGTTGATCGAGAAATTCGGTTTCCAAGTCCAACGAAAATATACAAGTAAATCAACTAACAGGTTAAAATAGTTTTAACAGTAGTGAGGTGTACGATCCAAGAAAATTTGTTAGACAATGTTTGAATGGTTGAAAGATTTTAAGTTTAATGTGTTTTATTGACGTTGATTGTGAATTGTTACTGAATTTCCACTTTAAAGATCTCTTGAACGCGATCCTGTCCTAACTTGATTTTGATAGATTCAACTATTCAAGATCACCTTTTTGCCTGGTCATTCAAGCAAAAATAAATAGTTTTTTTGGTGCATGTTCAAACTATTGGAGCGAACTGTTCGAACGATGCACTGTAAAATCAATGTAGGATGGAACAGCAAAAAATGAATGCGAAAGCTTGGGCACCGATTTGCTGCAGAGTTTTGTTCGAAGTTGCATATCTGTTCTGTGCTTCCATGCAGGTACTCAAAAGTAGGTAAATCACTTTCACCTAAAAGTACCTTCCCGCTGATTTGTGTCGAAAATACGCATAATTGTGTAATGTTATTTTTCTGTGTACGAGTCGAATGAAAAAGTTAGTCAATGTTGCACCTAGAGAAGAGATCTGGCAGCTCTGATATATGAAACCTACACACAAAGAAAATATTACCAAGCGATAACGTAAAAACAACGTAAATTTACGTAAAACTGAATGTTTTCTCTGGTTTAGGTAAATAATACGCATAAAAATCGGTAAAAACAACGCAAAAGCTCAATAAACACAGGAATAATTAAGTAATTTTGGGTAAAAATTTGTAAGGAGTTTTTGATATTGATATTGATGATTCAAGGTATCCGATTTTACCTAAATGATGACTTCCGTACAGGTACCTTAAAGTAGGCAAATCACTTTTACCTATAAGTACCTTCCCGCGCCGAAGGGCTGATTTGCGTCAAAAATACGCATATTTGGGTGGTTTTGTTTTTCTGTGTAGTTGCCGAATTGGCAGTTTTTTCATCGTTTATCTCTCTATCTGACTATCCCTAATGGAAAATATAAACCTGACGGAGCAGAGCATGTGTGAAGATATTTTCTATGGAAATTGAAGACATTTGAAAAATGACCTGGCATCCCTGTGTCATTGTTTCTTAACGACAGGGTTTTTCTTAATATCACTTACAGTTGTTAAAATTTGAAATCGATTTTTTCAATAGTTCCGTCGTTTAAATTAATATAAAGTCAGTGGAATATGTATTTCTTTTGACATTTCTTATCAAAAGAAAAAATAATATGCATACCACCAATACAACACCTTATTGACAGACTTTTCAAGATTTTGTTCAGTGTATAAGAATCTGCCAACCCTAGCTAGTGTTCCTTCGGCGTTCCACCTCCATTTTCAGCACAGTTCTATTTCGCAGCTCGTGGTGTTAGGACGTGTTAAACCGGTTATTCTTTGCCTAGTGCTTAGCTAAAGTTACATTTTCACTAATTTAATTGGAGAAAAAATTTCGGAATGAATCGCAGAAGCAACTTCCGTGGTAATCAAAACCGTAATAACTACCAGCAGCAGTACGATCAACATTTCGTACCGTCGAACGGAAACTCCGCTAACAATCAGGTAGTTAATGGCTTTCAGTTTCTTCCAAGTGCGGTCTGCAAAAAGGCAGCCATTTTCTTTTTCCCGTAACATCCTGATTTTTTGATTAAATTCGTTCGGTTGTAATATTTTGTTTTTGTTATTCGATACTTTTTCGACAGGATGTGTAGCAAGTGTAAAATTCTTTTCCAATAGTTATGTTCATTGTCCGGCAGGGCGCTTCTCCGGTCGCCGGGAACTGCTCGCACTTGCATCGTGCCGACATAAGTGCTAGGGTTCCTCCGGCCGGTGACCGTTCAACTCCGATCCGTTCTGGACCCTTGAACGCAAAACGACACCTCTTTGGTTTAGTTTTTTTTTTCTTCACGATGATTGTAACGGTAGATTCCTTTGTCGGTTTAGAATCGCCTTCTAGGCACATCGCAGTTGCTGGGATTTTGGAAAAATCGGTCAAAGATCTTCAGCGTTCTTCGTTTTATTCAACCGCACGAATTTTAGTACGCAGAATCGTCTGTAGATTTTCACCGTCTTTTTTCCAAAATGGCGTCGACTTTCCCCTAATTTCCCCTCTTCCCATCCTGGGTGGGTGGTTGATTCCACCCGCTTGTCATTTTTGTTTTATTCAGTTTTGTGGCGCAGAGTTATCGATTAGATTTGATGCGGAAACTTTTCGGTGCGCTCCAGTTCCAACGCAGATTAGATCGATAACTTGCTGGTCGCAAAAAATCTGCATCTAACAAGTATACAACGTAGCATTCCTGGGAGCCAACAGACTCACAGCGGCCAAGGCGATATTTGTTTTCCTTTTCTACTAGCGACGATCTGAGTCTGTGGCGTGAGGGAAAGCTTACGAATGAAATCTCGGTTTACCTATCAATCTAGCCAAATAAAGCCACACCAGCACAAGGCAGACAGCATTCTAAAGCGTTCAAAGTTTGCATCTTATGATATCCAATAAATCGTTTTCGTTCGGGTACAGAGCACCAATGTTTCACGCGTGAAGTGTGAAGCTGACGAGAACAAGCAGTTGAAAATGGCCATAGCTATAGTAAAAGAAAAGGATCCGTCTTCCATCTTTGTATAGGATAGTCACCAAAAAGGGTCAGCCCGGTGTGGACGGAAGAAGAACGATGAAGCTGCTGCAGTCATGAAGAGTGCAGTAATCTGGCCACGCAACGATCCCATTACTCCGGCTACTCTCTCTTTTCAGTCAGCAACCCACTGGGGGAGATAACAGGAAGAGTATGTACCATAATGCTTTCTAAGACAATTCAATCAATGTTTGTAAGAAGAGAGCTGCAACACATCGATTTATTGGCGTGCGCGCATTTTTCTCCAACGCACAGAACTAGCGACAGATGCGCCACCGGAACTTCTCTAACCGAAGATAAACTAAGCGAAAGTGCACCAGAGAATGTACAGAACAGAAATATTTAACCTAACGCACAATTACCTAACCGAGAATCTTTCGTTGCCAGTCAGTGTCAGTAGTTTTGCCGAATCCGAGAGTGTATGCGTTGCTTGCCATAAATTGAGTGCGCCACTCCCAGCCAGTCAAGCCTCAAATGCATAGCGAGTCTATGAGTTACTACGGTTGGTAGAATTTGTTGTAATAAATTTTCCCTATGTATTGTTTCCTAGCAATCAACTCCGGTTCAACAGCAGAACCAGTCTACGCCCCAAAAACAACAGCAGCAGCCCCAGCAACAACAGCAGCAGCCGCCGCAACAACAACAACAGCAGCAACCGCAACCAGTGAAACCTGAGCCGGCTGCCAACATGGAGGAACCTATGCCTGTTGACTCGAACGATGAGTCGGGAGAGGGTGGCATTAGCGCCAAGATGCGTAAGATTTTTGCCAACCGCAAGAATCTGACCACCGCTGAGCGGAAGAAGCTTGGTAAGTTTTGAAGTCTTGAACATTATATTTAGCAGCACAAGAATATGATTAGAAACACTGCGCAAATTTGAAGGTTGTTTATTTCAAAACCAGAGCTAAACAATCTGTTTTGTGATGAGATAGTCTCCTAGAATGATTTTATAAAAAGAAAATTTCGGGTAATTCGAATGTCTACCTCTCATTGATATTATTTTCATT
The DNA here is from genome assembly GCF_029784165.1 of Wyeomyia smithii. Taxonomy (NCBI): domain Eukaryota; kingdom Metazoa; phylum Arthropoda; class Insecta; order Diptera; family Culicidae; genus Wyeomyia; species Wyeomyia smithii. The sequence continues at coordinate 23,132,230 of NC_073694.1, forward strand.
TATTCACAGATAAAGAGCGGAAGGCACGCCAGTTGCGTCGTCTGCGTAAATTATTGACACCCAAGAATGCTGTAGTCGCACTGCATGAAATGCAAGGTCCCGGTATGGGTGAATTTATTATTAACACCAACGGACACGAGACGACTGCTGAGATCGTGCTGAACAATGTACGCTACGAGGCAACCGCTCCAAACAAGCATCTAGCGAAGGCACGTGCTTCGGAGAAGGCACTGCGAGATCTGGTAATCAGCCAAATGGCTAAATCTCGACAGAAGCAGGAGAACAGCAACAACGGCAATACCAATCAGGATGCTGTGGATGACGATACCGAAATGACGGACGTTTCCGATAATGATGACGTTCCAATGCTTCACTTGGCATCGTACGCGTTGTACAAATTGTTCAACGAATGGCAAAACGAGGGCTTCGAAATTCCGGCCATCAAACCGCAAAAAACTTCCACAAAGGTTAATGAAGCCGGTACTCATCCGTTGGCACCGAAGGTTGCCAAAACTAAGGCCGATCTTCCAGCCGATGCTGCCACCCGTCACCCAACTGCGCTGCTTGCTTTTGTAAGTCACAAATGCATTTTTCTGCAGAGCTAAATTTACCAAAATGTTTATTCTGCTTTTAGATGCGACCACAGGTTCCGTATGAGGATCTTGGTACAAACAATAATAACGATCCGTTGAAGCGTGAATTTTCTGTTGGCGTTACCGTCGACGGGCAGCGCTACATTGGCAAGGCCCGATCAAAGAAATTGGCCCGCAAGGAAGCTGCAGCCGCGGCTTGTCAGTCGTTGTTCGATGTCGTATTCGTCGAAACTAGTGCTGCGTAAGTTATCCACTCCTTTTCCCCTTACTCCCGGAAATCTCCCCTTTTTTAATCTTACTTTAATATTATTTTCTTGGTAACCCGATTGTGAATTGCACTCTTTCGCTCGAAATTTTCACTACGATCCAAATTTGTACATTTTAATTTTTTACGATTCGGTAAAACGCAACAGATTGTAGTACCCATCTAGAAAAAAAATCCAGTATTTAAATTCAGTGGAAAAGTGCTCTCTTAGACACAGGCGCGCCGTTTGAATATAGAATATAGGACTATTCGGACTGCCCTGAAGTAGGGTCAATTTTGACTTGATGAGGGTGCGTAATTGTGTTCTATCCGAAAGCCAGAGGCAAATTCGTCGTATGTAGTTCAGTTAAAAGTATAGGTTTGGGATGACATTTCCACCACTAAAATCACCAAATTTAGGTCAGTTCGAACTAGAATTTGATTTAAAATTATCCAACATGTTCAGTTTCTAAATTTTAAAACCGACTTTAAGATGACAATCAAAAATATACATCCGGAAAACAAAATTATTTTTGCTAGATTATGGTGAATATTTTTAAAAGCAGTTCTGGTTATACTTTAGCGAACTTAAAATTTAAGCATTAAAAATTTTTTAGCTAGGTTTTCCCAGGAAATAAAAGTTAGGTGCTGGGGGGGCCGGGGCAAAATTTTTTTTTGGTTCCTCTTTTCTTAAAACATTTAGAGGTAAGAAAATTTCTAATCATGGAAAGAACGCTTCACTGGAAGGAGGTGACGAGCAAAAAAAAAGGTCTTCACTCTGGTGCTTCACGTCTGGCCCAGAACTACGAGGGTCTTTCGAGGGTGTGGTCCAGAGCATACTGCCTAGCAACTCCTATCTCTACCTCCACGTGGTACCGACTGGGGTACTAGCAAACCAAGGGAAGATCGGTGAGCCGGTGGGAACTTGGTCGTATGCTGACAGGGAAGGGGGAGCTGTTCTCCATGTTGGGGGCGGCTAAAACAGCTCTCTGATCCGGAGCAGCTACACGTACACCCAAGACGGCAGCCCCGTCGCGAGACTAGGCATCGCAGCCCCAGTAAGGCAGCATGCCGAAACAATACTACTACGAATAATCCAGAAATAATTACGAATCGGAACAATCGGTGTCGACCCAGGCGAACGAAAAAGGACAATTATTGGGAACTCGGTACTTCAAATACCACATCTACTACAGTGGCAGCGACAGAGGTGAACATAGCGTCGGTTTCGTCATACAAGGAACACAGATCCAGCGGATCATTATGTGGAGGTCCACCAGTAACCGGATATGCGTATTGAGAATCAAGGGCAGATTCTTCAATAACAGCCTAATCAGCGTATACGCACCGATGAACGACAAACCCGATGACGTGAAGAAAGAGTTCTATGAGTTCCTCAATAAAACATATGAAGAGTGCCCAAAGCATGAGATAAATACAAACGCATCGGTCGGACGAGAGCAGTTCTTTCGCCCTATTTTTGGTAAGCACAGCCTCTATGCTGCGAGTAATGAGAATGGCCTGAGGTTGGTGAGCTTCGCGCAGCCAAAAACATGGCTATTTGTAGCACGTACTTCGCGAGAAAGGATATCCGAAAACTCACATGGTAACACCCTAACGGTGAAGCTTACTCGCAAATCGACCACATCCTAGTTGACGGTCGACATTTCTCAAATGTCATCGATGTGCGGTCCTTCCGAGGCCCAAACGTCGACTCAGTCCACTGTCTCGTGGTAGGAACGATTCGCGCTCGGCTGGCCGACGTATACAAATCGAGCACTTCGAGGATACGGTTGGACATCCAGAGGTTGTCAGCTGCTGCTAAGTACCCTCGGAAGGTTGACGAGCGGATTGGTGAACCGGTTGGAGATCTGAACGAACAATGGAAGCACATCCACAACACGAAGTGCCAAGAGGTGACAGATGAGAAAAATCGAGTCCGTGTTCGCACGATAGTGGCACCAAATTGTGTGACGGGCCATAAAGCGACCGAAAACCGATGAGACATTGGCGGCCATGCGTTGGAAGCAACCTTTCGAGACTTTATTGAACGGCGAAAAGGATAGAGCAGTTGACAGAAACAGGAGAGAACTAGAGGTGGATGGACAAGCTGTGGATCCGCCAAGCTTAGACGAGGTGAGGGAAGCTGGTAAAGAGCTAAAAAAAACAAAGCTGCTGGAAAGGACGGTCTCCCAGCCGAACTTTTCAAAACCGGGAGTGAGCAGCTGTTGCGTGCTATTCATCGGCTAATTCCAAAAGTTTGGGCCGAAGACAAACTACCAGCGGACTGGTTGGATGGACTCATTTATCCAGTCTACAAAAAGGGCCATCGACTTGACTGCAGTAATTATCGAGGTATAACACTCCTCAATTCTGCATATAAGATTCACTCTCGCATCCTGTTTCAAAGACTTAGGCCGTTGCAAGAAGCCTTTGTTGGAGTTTACCAGTGCGGTTTCCGGAAAGGGCGATCTAAAACGGACCAAATGTTCACCTTGCGTCAAATCCTTGACAAGTTCAGAGAAGTACACTTGCAGACTCACCATCTGTTTATAGACTTCAAGGCGGCATACGATTCAGTTAAGCGCAACGAGTTATGGCAGAGTATGCTTGAACACGATTCCCCAACTAAACTGATTAAGCTGATTCGTGCCACCCTTGACGGTTTTTCATCATGCGTCGGAATAGCAGGTGTAATCTCGGACCCGTTCGTGACGTTGGACGGTCTGAAGTAAGGTGACGGGCTCTCGAATCTGTTGTTTAATATTGGCCTTAATATTGGTGCAGTACGGAGATCTGGCGTGTTACGGAGCGGTACCATTATTTCGGAGTCTCATATGCTTCTTGGCTTTTCGGATGATATTGATATCGTCGGTATTAACCACAGAGCAGTGTAAGAGGCGTTCGTGCCTTTTGAAAGGGAAGCAACGAGAATCGAACTTATTATCAACTCTGCCAAAACAAAGTACATGGTGGTTGGTAGAGAGCGTGAAAGTTCGTCAAATCTTGGTACTGAGATTGTGATAGATGGGGGCATTTATGAAGTAGTCGACGAATTTGTGTACCTTGGTAATCTCGTGACGTGTGACTACGATGTTAGCCGCGAAGTGAAGAGACGGATAGCAGCCGCAAGCAGGACTTTTTACGATTTACGTAGCCAGCTGAGGTCCCGCAGCATACATGTCCGCACGAAATTTACGCTCTACAGGACGCTGACCGTCCGGTGGTACTCTACGGCCACGAGTGTTGGTCGATAAAGGAGGCCGACCAGCGAGCACTTGGAGTCTTCGAGCGTAGGATCCTGCGTACCATACGGAAAATTGAAGAATGGTGTGTGGCGCAGACGCATGAACCACGAGGTGTACAAAGCATACCAACATGCGGATAAAACATGGCAGGTTACAGTGGGCTGGCCACGTGGCGCGAATGCCGTAGGAGCGACCGGCGACAGAGGTCGGTGACTCCGTGGTAGTCCCCGTACTCGATGGATGTGTGGTGTGGATGAGGACGCCCAATCGGCAGATGTTAGGGGCGATTGGAGAAGACTAGCCAAAGACCGAGTGATGTGGAGACGTATTCTGGATTCGGCAGTGAGTCGTTAACGACCTGTCGCCATAAAAGTAAAGTAGAAAAGATTTGCAAAAATCTGCATATATCCTGACAGTTGAGCAGTTTTAAACACACTTAAAGCTTCAACATGTCAATCAAGGTTAAGGTGGGAAAGCGTTCAATCTTTGAGACAATTGGCAAGTAAGAACGTTACTCTATACTGGGTGCCCGGCCATCGTTGTATTGAAGGAAATGGAAAATCCGACAGCCTAGCAAGAGAAGGTTCAGCCTTAAATTTTATTGATCTGGATTTATTTTGTAGAGTTCCTGAATGTTTCTGAGTACTAAATTTAGGATCTAGGAAAAGTCCATAGTAGAATCAAGCTGGAACGCGGGCAAAGCATTCAATCTAAATAAGATCTTCAGGAAATAACGGGTCTGTTAACCTATCACTGCCCGAGTAGCTATCACCTAAATAGTAGAGATGATCGGGTTTCGGGTTTTCAAACCCGAACAAATTTGGCATTATGATTCTAGTAAAGAATCAGACTACATAAAATAAGTCGATCCTAACTGGTATCGGGTATTATGTCAACCAATGTCCATCATATCTTAATTGTGACAAGATATTTGACTAATACCAAATCAAATATGGGTAATACACAACAGTCCTATGAACGCAGTTGTGATTCTGCTCTACAGCAAAAAAACTAATGGTAGCTGTGGATTATGCGCCCTTAGAAGGAAAAAAAGTGTTGAAGAGTCTTTTTTTTTAATTCTATGACGATAATTTTCTCGGCAATAATTTAGGCCCTCATTCCTGCTTTCGTTCGATTTACAAAAGTATCAGAAATTCAAATTCTCATGTTAGCTCCAAGCAATTCAAACGTCCGAACGTCCCTTTTTTGGTTACATCGTAGCTGGGAATACATCTACCAACTCGTTCGAGTTGATCTTTTGCATGTAATGACATGCTCGAAGAAAAATTACTGATTGAAAGTTTATGTATAGCCGTTTCGAATAAGTACATCTTGATGTACTACATGATGGTGACATAATATTTCTCAATATAACTAACACTTTTTTTTACTCGCTCGCCATCAACGGAAAATACTGATTTTTTCTATTCCTTTTTTTCATCACCAATCACTCAGTTCACCCAACAAACAAAATTGGGGCAATGACGATATCGAAATGGCAAACAACCGAAAGCGCAAAGCATCAAATCTGTCGGAAAATCATGAAAAGCCGACTTGCTCGAAACACAGCCGTTCGTCACACGTTGAAGCCAGTGAACCTACCGGACAAGATGATACTTGGGACAATATTGATACCGAAATGGAGAACAATCGAAAGCGCAAAGCATCAAGTCTGCCTGAGAATGATATAGAGCCTACTTGCCCGAAAAACAGCTGTTTGTCACACGCTGGAACTGAAGGTTAGGTGTCACTCAGCTATAATTCTGTTTTTTCAAGTTTCCATTTAAACAAAAGAAATCTAGGTTAAACTTTTTTGCAGATGCACTTCATTAGCAAAGATTGTTCAGAACAATTCAATTCACTATTCAATACCATTTTCTTCATTTTAGGACAGTTGTTCTATCGTAAGTTATTAACTGTTCGCTTATCGTTTTCTAAGTTTTTTATAGTTTTTTTTTATAAATTGTATAATTCATAGATTTAACATATTCGCAACAAATGATTATATCAAAGAACAATTACACTCATTACTCGTTTGAGCAAACTTCAAGAGAAATTTTCATTTTCTCTTTCATTCTTGTTAGGAAGATCGCTTAGATAGTCTAGAGTTTATATGTATTAATGAGCTACATGTGACGAAGAAGCGAATCGTTTTAAAACTTTTTTTAGTGAAAATCCAAAATTTTCCAGACAAATGTCACTTAATCGTTCACAAAATGCAACAACCACTGTGGCACGCCATCCCGATTTGTCGCGATACAACAACGGCATTTAGCAACGCGCCACACCGCTACACATAAAGGGTGACTCCGAATCAAAACGTCAAAACATACACTATATACACATATGGAGATGAAAATCATGAAAACATCACCAGATTGTTATTCCTCTTCTTGCAGTTATAAAACACGAAAAGAGCAGTGATGATGTGAGCAACGTTTGTGATTCCGCTTCGGTGCTTTTACACTATACTACCTACTTCATTTACATTAGTTTTTGGTTCGATTTCTGGATGTGAATTTTAGAGCTGATGGACGATAAAATGCTTTTCTGAGAAGGAAGCAGCTGAGTTCCGCGATCCTGCCACCAACTGTTGCTGCTTCGTTTCGAGGTTTGAGCGAAAAAAAAATGCAATCCTCTCCTACTTCCTGCAATGGGCGAGGATCGGTTGCGACCACCGAAATCGATGGTTCCCGGCTGAGCGTCATGGCGAAGCAGCCGCTGGACTTTTTAACCCGCACCGACGAGGGTAACTTTACCGTAACCAATTCCGACATTCTGTGGACTGCGATTTCGATCTTCAGCCGAATTGTCAGCGTATTGCTCAACATCAATCTCGCTTACGATTACTACCGAAAGGGTAAGATAGATTATTTCATCTGGACAACCTGTGGCATTCTGATTCCTGGCCTAGTGACCATGACTTTGACGGTTTATATGTAAGTATCGGTGAATTAGAGAGGTTTTTCTATTACCCCAGTGTAACAATTACTTCGAACAGGTATTTGGAGGACATGAAGGAACATAAGAGAGCCAACAAGCGATGCTCGGAAATTCTAGTCTTCGTCATTATCGTTCCATTCTTTTTTCGTTACTGTCAATCACTGACTTACGCAATACAAAGCAGGGATGCGGAAAAGCGTAAAGATCGTGAGACTCAGAAAAAGTACTACGAATTTATGATCCAGGAAGATAGTGACGTAGCATTGGTGAGAATATTTGAGTGCCTGTTGGAGGCAGCTCCGCAAAAGATTCTTCAACTGACGATTGTTCTGTCCGGTGAAGATCGCATGACTTGGGCCCAGCTACTTGCTATTTTGGGCTCGATTACCGGCATCGCTTGGTGTATGGCATCGTACTACCGGTGCATACGATTCTCGCAACCGGACAAGCGGCACATCTCGTGGCTGGGAACCATTTCGCAGATTCTTTGGCACTTCTCGGTGACCGTGTCACGTGTGTTGGCGATTGCCATAGTTGCCAGCGTGTTTCCAACTTACATGCTGATCGCTTGCTTCGTCCATTCATTCGCCATGACTTTGTGGATACTGTTTTTCGATCGGTCACCGTTCTGCAGTATCACCATGCTGCATAGTTTCCTGTTTTCGCTCGTTCTCGGCATTGTGTTCATCTTTACCTATATTTTGCCGAGAGTTGGACGGACTTTCCATCGGTACCTCATCTACTACAGCCTGTGTGGGGTGGAAAACGTCGTCTGCGTCATCATTTATATCTACTATGTGAGCAATCCAACCATCAGGGACACGTGCTACCTCCAGGTGCTTTGCGTGGCATCGATTGTACCCTTCTTGTTTGGCATTTTGTGCATGATTTGCTACTACAATTACTTCCATCCCAATATCATGTCGAGGAAGAAACCGATCTGCGGTGCTAGCGAGGACAGCGCTTCCTCCGAGAACGGTGATCAAAGGACGAACTGTGCAGCTTTTCACCAATGAGCATTCATAGTATTATTATCGGTTGTATGATTAGGTTAAGCATAGTTTTTCCTTCTTTGTTTTTATGTGTACAGTGTTCCAGTGGGTGTTTATTATTAATCCAAACAGCCACCAGTGTGTTGTGCTGTTTTTGTTTTCATTGCTAATCTTGTTCACGTTACGAGAAACGCAGACTGAGCAGAACCCAGATATGACAATGCGATATTCTATATTTTGGATACTCATTTATATTCTACAATTTAGGACAATATAAACATATCAAAAGGAAGAATCGCTGTTAGTTTTATGTTGATCCGATGGATTTTCAATAGGACACCTGAAAAAATGTCCAATGGCAAGAGATGGCGCTTTTTCAGTGGTAGTAAAATCGAAATTTCTCCGAGTATTTTGCTCATTGACCGAGAATACAGCTATCAAATGTCTTCTATACATTTTATTTAGGGTGGTTTACCGGTAAAACAAAAACCGGTAAAACCGATATTTTTTTCAATACAGAAATACCGGTATTGGAGAGGCGAAAAAACCGGTATTTTCGGTATTTTTCTTAAAATTGAAAAAAAAGCTTGTCACAATTTTCATAAATTATTGTAGGGCTAATGAATGCTACCAACTTAGGTAGGTGTTAAAAATCATATGACGGTGTGTATAATAAATACATTTACACAAAAGCAACATTGAACATAAATTTATTTACTAAGTAAAACAGCTAATCTCTATACACACTCATACTTACAGGGGCAACTAGTAGTGATGTGCCATACACTATTTTATCGTTATCGCGATATTTGTTTTAGTAGAATATCGGTATTGGGACGATATCGGATTAAAAAAAATCGATATCGAAACGATATTGAAAGAAAGCATTTGTATGAGTAGCCCGTTCATATTTTTTCCGTAAAAGATCATACTTTTAAATCTTATTAAGCAGTAACATAGGTTTGCCTAATTAAACATGAAGTCATTTACATTAACGTTATGCAAAAAAGTGATTCGGTTAACTCTTTCAGGATCAATACGGCTACTTGAGTCACATAGAATACGACCCGCTTTCGAGAACAAACGTTCAGAAGGAACTGATGTTGACAACATAGGAAGCAATTGCATTGCCGCTTTATAAATCAGAGGAAACGCGTTCTTCTTCTCCTCCCAGTATCGAAAAATGTTCGAGTCCACCTGTTCTATTCCACTACCCAGATATATGTCGAGTTCCTTCGTCACGGCGGCCGGTTTTCTCAGAAATATGTTTCGGTTTTTATATCTCTCCACCATACCCTCGTGATGGCTCCATACGCAACTTTTTTTGAACATCTTTGTAGGAGCCTCATCAACACCTTCATAATCTTCATCTGAAACAGAGCTTGCGTCTGAATCTGGTATAACGAGTTTGATTATCTCATGCTTCGCTAATTCAATCTCCTGCATATTCTTAAAGTGTAAATCTTTGAATCTTGGATCTAGCAGCGTACTCATGGCTTAAACAGACGAAACTCTAAAACTGTCAAACTTGTTCTTAACTTCTTTCAAAAGCTGCGATTTTAAATCTTTTCCACAAACTGTTTTCGGTTTTATTTGTTCCATTGCTCTCGTTAAGCAATTAATTATTGGTATCACCCGGCTAAGCCTCGAATATTTTTCATCACTCAGATCTTCAGTCACTCCATTTAAAGGCTCCAAAATCTCCATTACTTCTTCTAAAATGTGTTTGTCCTTTTGTGAAACCATTTCCTCATACGATCCTGATTTTTCATCACAGTTTCAATGTGACTATAAAGACTTACAAACCGTTTGATCATCAAGAACTCCGAGTTCCATTTGGTGGGTACAAATGAGCAAATTTTTAATGGCGTTTGTCCGTTCTCTATTTGAGCTTTTTGCAAACTGTCACTGGCAGATGTTGAACGTCTGAAGAAGCCGACAATCTTCTTTACCTTTTCTAACAAATCAGCAAGGTTCTCTGTGTGATCAATAGCCTTCTTTGCAACAAGATTAACAGCGTGTGCAGCACATCCAGTTTGCTTATTTGCGGTAAAAGCGCAACAACTGCTTTCACCATATTCGCAGCATGATCTGTAACAACGAAGCTCACCTGATCTTTCGAAATGCTCCACTGTTTGATAATCTCTTCAAAACATGATGATATATAGAAACTCTGATGCCACTCGTATAGAGGATACACTCCAAGATCGATGGTTTGAAGATTCGCAATGATTGAACTGTTGAAAAAGTGGCAGGTCATTCCTAAATCGCTACGTGTTGTATGACTATCTGTCCATATGTCTGCGGTAAGCGTGACGTTTGATGTTTCTAGAACCTTTTATGCGCTATCAACAAGTTTGCAGTATTTTTCGTTAATGATTTTAGTAGTTTAGTTGATAAAACCTTCATCTTCTACTACTGAAACTGGTTGGTAGTCCTTTACGACCATGAAAGCAATGGCATTGTCGATCGCTTTAGTTTTTGAACCCTGATCTAAAATTGTGGTTTAGATAAGTAATATCAGTCTTACAAAATCAAACAAGCTCATTACCTGTCCATAACTCGGATTCCCTAAAAATATCATCCAATGTTTTAGTGTTGCTCGAACTAGGAAGATGCAAACTATCACTTTTTTTTACAGTACATTCGAGTGCTTTTTCCTTGTTTGGATGTTTTTGTAAATGAACTTTTAAATTAGTTGTATTACCTCTACGAGGAACGTTTGTGTGGCAGATTTTACATTCTGCAAAAGTTATGTTAGTTTTAATAAAATAGTTCCACACTTCTGACATTTTAAAACGCGCGGTTTATACTTTCGTCAGTGAAAATTTTTGACAGATGAATGGCAGGGTTTCCAATTTGTCCAATATGTATTATCGATAATCGATATTCCTGTAGAAGTACATATCAAATATCGTACCGAGAAAAATCACACGACAATATCGATATTATCGGTTTTATCGATATCGTCCCAACCCTAGCAACTAGTGAGTTTCGAACCTACTAGTCAACTACAAATTCTGAAAATCTTAGTTTGAGGCAACAATCACAATCATGGTCGCGAAAAAACGCAAGTCATTATTCGTTTTGTGCTATTTCAAGGTAAAACTAAAAAAATAAGATAAAAATATAAATTTGGATTAGGAATTTATTTTTTGTTTGGTAGCTCCGTGTGCATTGCACATGTTGAACCTAGTTATGGACAAGTTGCTCCTGATACAAAGTGTTTACAGGATGAAATAATCAATCAATGAAGAATTTCATCCTAAAAATAACTGTCCCTTGAAAAATTACATTTAAATAGCTAAAGCATGGTCAAAGCTTCCTCGCCCATACTGCAGTGGACTTTATTAACCATATTTCTAACTGAGAAAAATGTTTACTCAGGTTCAACTGAATTTGGACGAACTGTTCAAACAGACAGATCCGAATAGAGAAGTATTTACCTTCGGTTCCTTTGGATTCTTGTCTGATCATCATTTTATTTTCTTCTTCATTCATTTACTCTTCTCAACAGTTTCAGTTTTTCTAAGAATTTTTAAGTTATTCGCTAACTTAAAACTATGTTTGGCGATGTGAAAGAAAATTGAAATAAAAATCTGCATGTTTTTTTTTTTGTTCCTATGAGTTTCGAAATTATGTTCTTCGTAATCATATCACACGATTCATTCATTGAAATTTTGCAAACACTGTTAAATGTATATGGATCGTATACCACAAGAGATCAAAACAATGGTCGCAGTGCACATAGGAGTATTTCAGTCAAAAAGCTGGCCAAAATACGAAAAAAATAATTTAAGTGTTCCTCGTGCTATTGATCATTTTTGCATTCTCTGATACTTACTACATTGTATGCAGCCCATCTTGAAATTTTCTGAATTGTTTACAAACGACAGTAACCATCATAACCTTGGTATTAGTTAGAGCCCATGAATAAGTCACAAAATGTTCTACGAAAAATATAAACTTCTACTCATGTTATTATAACTTTAAAGTGATTCTTGAGCGTCAACGGAGTCGCTTAGTTCAAATAAAATCGACAGTTTCGAAATATGACAAAATTGGTATAGCTTAACCCTTAAATGCGCAAGACGTTAAAAAATCATCTAAAAACATAAAATCTTTGTTTAACAGGCTCACTGCTCTAAAACTAACCAATATGCATAAAACAATTGAAAGATTTACTTTTTAATGTGCAAAAAATATTACCATGTTGTTTTCAAACAACACTGTGACTTAATCGCAGAATAAAGTCGAAACAATTACTTTTGTTAACAGAAACTTCAAAATTGACCTTTTGTTAGTATAATTACTGATAATTCAGACATTTCCACTAACCACTAACCTTTAGATGAACAAAATAACCACTAACCTTATTTTAAAATTTATTTGCAAAGACAGTCAGTACCAGTCGGGAATCTCGCCATGTTTTTTTTCGTTTACGAGATTTTTACAGCAAAAATAAAAACAAAACATTCAAATACAGTACTTCCAGCTATTGAGTTTTCTTCGTTAGGGTCAAGAGAGCTGGTCTAATGAATTATATTTCTAAAAAATACTAAAATACGTATATTTTAAAACGTTTTTAGTAGTGTTGTTTTAAAGCAACATTGCGCATTTAAGGGTTAATCATGAAATTGTAAAGTTGGTCGGAAGCTTCACATTCATGTCGGCCAAGGAAAAGATTGATTGCAGTGATCGAAGCAAGGGACGCAAAACGCAAATGCTAAGAGAAAATGTACTATTGGATGAGTTAAGTTACGCAGTTAACATGAATCAATGATCTACTGGAAGCACTGTGGTTTCCAAAATATTCATATCCTTTTGAAGCGAGTGATTTAAAAAACGCCATAAAAGTAGCAGAATCAATTATTGGCAAAAAAGTATTCACCAGAACAAGCTCTTATTATATGTGTACTTTTTTATGAATTTCAGAGTGATGGTGATCTAACTTGACGAAAACTTGTTTTGTTAATAATAAGTTTTTATGTCTAAATATAAAGTTTAATAGAGATAAAACCACTTTAAAACACATCAGAAATGTAAATGATAAACATTTCAAAAAGTTCTATCTGCCTTCATCGTTTTTCCGAAACGTCTTTTCATTTTGGAAATGTTTAGCTTAAGTAACTCTCCCAAGCGTGTTTTTTGTTCAGATGCTAGAGTAATCCCTCCGCTATCAACTTGTGCAAATAACGTGTCAAAAAAGATGTTTAATAAGTAGCGGTGATTGAATGAAAGTGACCGATCAAAAAATCGATCAAAGCAGATAGACCTTTTGAAATGTTTCTCTAGATTTGCTATCTGAAAACTCATTAAAAAAAATTTGGCCAAGTTTTTGTTCTACGTACTCCTATGTGCAATGGTCTAAATCTTACAAAAAAATCTGGATCGTAATAAAGCATAGGTACTCATAAATGCAAAACCATAGTTATGCAGTGACACGTCCATTGATGCAACCTGAGACGCTGAGCAAAAAATAAATTCAAAATCAAAATTACAGTCGAATCCCCCAGTCGAATAGCGACATCGCAAGGGACTGTCGTTATAGCGAAATGTCGCAATAATACGAAGAATGTTTGTATATGTAGAACAGAAGGTACGGTTGAGAATGTCGTTATAGATTCAGTAATGTCGTTATAGAGAGATTCGACTGTACTATTGTCGCAATAAAGAATGGCAAGTATTAGTTTTGGTATGCCATTACAGAGGAAGGTCGTGATAGCGAAATGTCGCAATAAAACGAAGAATTTTAGTATAAAACAGAAGGGACTGTAGAGAATGTCGCCATAGCGAGATTTGTCACTATAAAAAGTGTCATTATAGAGGGATTCGACTGTAATGTAAATTTTTTAGTTTTATTTTAAATAGTACAGTGAGAATAACTTGCGTTTTTTGCGGACATGATTGTCATCACTTCCCCAAACTATGATTTTCAGACTTTTGTAGTTGAACAAGTAGGTTAAAAGAACACGAGTCGCCCCTGGTTTGCATAAATCCGAAAAAATGAAAATACCGGTTTTACCGGTTTTTATTTTTATGAATACCGAAATACCGGTTTTTCGAAAAGTCGGTAATACCGACCACCCTAATTTTATTCTATCTTTCTGGTACTTACTTTCAGTAAACGCAATCTATTTTTATCAAAACACATGTTTTTCCTATCTAACTCCATTGAGTCTTACTACCATTTGTCCATGAGCCCGTTGTGTTGATTTTGACAACAGATCAAAATAAGGGCGAGAGCCGTGTGGTTGAAAGCGGATGCGCACAATGCTTATTGAAGTGGTTCAAGGTTGCAAAAAGCAAATTATCTCTTGGAAATCATCATACAAATTTAAAATGCAATACGATAAGCGGAGTCACCAGTAATTGACTTCCGATAAGTTTAGAATTCTTGAGGGCTCAAATGGAACAATAAAATTTTGTTCTGGATCTTTGCTATCAAGTTTTAACATTTCCATCTGACGATGAACCGCTTTAATACTCTTAGCCAAGCAACGACATCTAGTTCTGGTGTGAATAAAAAATCGATAGTTTCAGCAGTTTTTTAATAGATGGCAATACACAAACAGTTGCGCTCACTGGAAGCATCATTGAACCCATTTCTTCTAAAATTTACAAACTAACTTTTCGATATTGGCACTCTAATTTGGTGAGAAATAGTTCGGCATATTCTACCACAGAAAGTCGTTTTTCCCCGTTTTTTTAGATAACACCAGATCTTGACGTGTTCTGCATTTCTAAGACATTCGGCATCGAAAAAAAATGTTTTTTTAGGTATCGAAAATTTCCTGAACTAGTTTGCATTTTTTTCATCAGGCAAAAAAATGAAAATTGACCGCTTCAAGGCACGGATCAAACTCTGATTTGCTTCGTTATTGAAGAATAAATCCAATATTTACCATTAGATCACAAATCAATCAACGTTAAGACTTATGGCAGCTTCGTGGAATCATTTCACCGTCCAAAATGGTCGTGAAATAATTCCACGCGAAACGTCGCTTTTTCCGTTCTCACTTCACTGATATGACACTCATAATAACCCAGATTCCACGGCAGATGTCACTTCGCGACGTTTTTCTCACTTACGTGAGTCCCGTAATAGGTTTTTGTTCACTTCACTCTGATTTCACCGTGAAGTGACTCCCGTAATAAGCACCGAAGTGAGCGTGAGAGTGAAATGTATTTCACCGTGAAGTGACTCCCGTAATAAGCACCAATAACTCAAAATGTTCATTCCCAATCCCTACACTGTTCGGCTCTATCTATATCGAAACAAAGGTTAAAATTACCCCCTTATACCCTAATCGAAATCGGTAATCTGCGAAAGCGATTGGCGGTGGTGTAGAGAGGATAAAACTATAATCGCGAGCGGAAAGCCCGTTTTGGTGTTCCACCAGTCCAATCGTTTAGTCAGTTAGAAAAGAATACCTCTAGTGATAACAACCGAGTTAGTAAACAATAATGCCCGTGGGAGCTGACGGCGTTCCGCGCATCAGTCTGTCTTTCATTCGTGTACGAATATTGCTGCGTCGCGTTTAGAATAACAACCCACTAACTCGCGTGTGCGTGTGTGTTCTTGCGCTCAGCGAGAGGATTAGCATCGAAATTTGTCAAATTGACTTAACTATCTGTCCGTGTGTCGCGATTGACAGGTTAACGTTCGCTTCCATAATAATACAGTTCCGTGAACATTTTCATTGTGAGACGAATCTCGAATCTAATATTTTATCTAGTTCTGGTTCAGTTCCACACTCCGCTACGTGGTTTGATAAAAACGACAATATTTACCCAAGCTTCTGATAAACACCACACAGACCGAGTCGTAAATTGTGACCATCATCGTCGCGACAAAAAGATAAACTTTCCTTCGGGATGGGGGATTGAGATGAAGGTTTGTATGAATAGTGCGCAAAATGTTCATGAAACTGTTTGCTCGCAAGGTGTAATCTTCCGAAGTATCATGTGTTGGTTAGGGTCTTCTTCAGGACTGATGAAGAACATTGCCGTGCCGTTCCGGTAGGCACTATTGTGTATTAGGAATATTTTATCAACAAACTTAGACGGAAACGCCCGCGGTGCCTCACACGAACAGACTAGCCTTCAGCGCGGAATTTACTGTGAGTATAAAAATGTTGGACTTACCATTATATGCCTGAAAATAAGAAGAGAATATAATTACAATTTATTATCATTTATCGCCATTAATTACGTTGACGATATTGGAAGCTGATTTTCCAACATTCTTCTATCCGGGCAGTCATTTGAACCGCTTTTCTTCAATCTTTTTTCTGTAAATAAGAAGAGAATATAAGTACAATTTATTATCATTTATCGACATTAATTACGTTGACGATATTGGAAGCTGATTTTCCAACATTCTTCTATCCGGGCAGTCATTTGAACCGCCTTTCTTCAATCTTTTTTCTGTAACAAAATAGCACTTTTACAAAATCTGTTTAAAGATATCTTCATTGTTGACTTTGTTTGATTAAACCCTTCACAAATTTTGCTGCGATCAACATTTTTTTAGCAAAAATGCTATTAAAGATGTTTTAAAGCATTATTCGGAAAAGAAGAATGTAATTATGTATTTAATTGAACTAGGCCCGTAGTGAGCAGTAACCACATTCAATAAAAAAGTCGCTTAGTTAAACATATCCCCACTTTCACACCCAACAGCATAGCTACGATAGCGGCAATAGCTTCTCGAGGCACACGCTTCCTTAACAGGTGCTGTGCCGTGAAAGGTAAAAATAAGTCCAACAGAGAATAAAATTGGTCTACTAAATTGTTATGCAAACAAGAGGGGACCGCCCATTCTCTCGACCGGTCTGTGGTTGTCATGCAAATTGATGTAAATTAATTGCCTTTCTTTCCGCTTCACGTTTGTTGCCTGCCCAGATGTCTATCCAACTGAATTGGCTGGTCACGCTTTTTCTGCTGACTGTGGGAATTGTCCAAGGAAGAATAGTGGCCGACCATCCCGGGTCAAACTCGTTAACTACCGAAAGCACCGTCCCTAGTTTGGCCACAACCGTCGAAGCACATGTTCCGGAAACAATTATCAACCTTAACAATACAACGACGACGCAAATTTCAACGTCCAGCTCGACAGTAACGTCCTCAACAGTAACAACAACGTCGACAACATCAACAACACCCGAGCCGACAACCTCTACAACCACCACCACAACAACGGAACCATCAACTTCTTCGACAACAACGACGACAAGTACGACCACCACAACAACCGTCCCAACAACCACAACCACGCTGATCCCACCGACAAACGAACTGGGCTGTTACAATGCGGCTCCAGAGTTATGCCACAGCCGAGTCGGTGACTGCGAGTGCAACCCGGACCCGCTGAACCCCGGTGCCTTGTTCTGCTGCAACGTAACCGACATCAACCGAGCGATCGGATGTGCTCCGAATGCCCCAGATGGCAGCAATACCTGGAAGTATATACACCTACGCAACCTAACCGTCCGTGAGCTGGTGCTGAATGTCTCGAATCGATACATCAAAACACTAAGCTCCCTTTCGATTACGGATGGGCGGATTCAGAAGATAAGCAGCTCGTTTGCGCGCTTCTCGTCGCCGGTCTGTCTGAACGTGTCCAACAACAACATCAGTGAAATTGAATCGCGCGCCTTCCGCGAGCTGCGTCACCTCACGACGTTGGACATTTCGCACAACAATTTGTCCACGATTCCGTCGACGATTGGAAATTTGCGACTGGATATTAGGTATGATAGTTTTTAAGCGCAGATACTCACCAGTATTTGATTCGTTGGTTTTGTCCAGGAAATACGAATCGCTATTCCTTTTTTTTCTTGCCTTTTTCAATTTTTTTATAGTTAGCTGTTCTTTGCAGGTTATATGTTACTTAAATGTACTAGCATTCCAAACTTCCACTGAACGGATTTTTTTTCGTCGGTGCTTTCTTTTGGCTAGATTTCGAGTACGATTATGATTGAGAGTCAGTTCAATAATTTTTAACCAAAAAGTAGAGTTATTTCTCGATTGCGCACTCTTTGCTTACTGTTTTTTTTTTTCGAATTTTCTGTCTTCAGAATAAGTGCGTTCTGAAATCAACATCAGTATTTTCTCAGAGTCCTTTGAAAATCGGGCTTGGAAGTTGGGGGATTTATGTCCCTAGTCCTCTTTTTTCTATTATAAATAGCTGTTCTTTGCAGGTTATGTTACTAAATGTATGCAGGTACTTGCGTTCCAAATTGAATGATTTTTCTTATCAGTGCTTCCTTTTTGTTAAATTCCGAGGAAAGCTAACAACACATCAATAAAATGTGATTGATTGACAGTGAATTATTTTGAAATCCAAAATAATTTAAAAGTATTAATTACCGTAATTTTCATTTGACTTGCAGAAAAATTACAGAAAAATGATTTAATAGCAGCTTGAAGCAATGCCTACTATAAACGATCGGTTCACTTTTTTCCACAGGGGAAACAGCGGCATGCTGTGCAAATCACTGCTCGAATCTCTCAAGGAGGGTGACAAGTTTATCGACCCGGAGGCCACCTTCTGCCTGACGAATCGCACCTTCAACTGGTTCGACTCCACGGACAGTATTCCGCTGCATCAGCTGGTGCTGAGCCAGCGGGTGCAGAACGACTGTCCGAAACGGTGCAGCTGCGAGCTCGATCGGTTGAATTTCGATCTCAACAACACGGAACGAAAGACGATCACCGCCCGGGTGGACTGCTCCGGGCTCGGACTGGTGGACTTCCCGGAAACGCTTCCACCCGACACGGTGACACTGAATGTGTCTAATAATAACGTAAGTGTGGGGGTGGGTTAGAAAAGTCGCACCCTTGTAATAAGAGTACATTATTTTAGATCACGAGTCTCAAGGCACTGATTGGTAAATCGTACCACTCGCTGGTACGGCTGTATGCCGACGACAACCAGATAGCGTCGTTGAGTGACCTGGAGGGGACCGACTTCATCTCGCGGTTCAGCTTTTTCTCGATTCGCCGCAACCGGTTGAAGACGATTCAGACCTATCAGTTTAAATCGAACCTAGATCTAGGCTCGTATATGTTCTTAGAAGGTAACCCGATGACGTGTGACTGCAACGCGGCCAAAAATCTAAAAAACTGGCTACTAAGTAAGAAGGCTCAGGTGCCCGATCATGATCAGATATATTGCGAAGGGAACACGCATCTCACCAAAATGGTACAGATACAGGAAAGCAAACTGTGCCAATCGCAGCACGATTGGACCGACTACATCTACTATCTGATAGCGACGGAAATTATTCTGCTAATAGCGCTTATTTGTAAGGTTTCGTACGACTATTGGGTGTTCAAGACGGCCGGCTATTTACCGTGGCCCGCAAACAAGATGCCAAAATTACCCTGCGATTGTCTGTGCGAGTGATTTCGCATTAACATCACCAGAGTTATACAATGTCTCTCTCTACAATTTGTGCTTGTAATAGGATAGAATATCGAAAAAGTGTGCCTCTTCAAAACGTGAATTGGTTGTGAATGCGAAATAAGTTTTAAATGTGCCTTACATGTCTGTGATTGTGTAGAAGAAAATTATTCGAAATATAATCAATGTAAGTTTTATTATCTTACCGAAAATTAATCAACTATATCTTCGTTTCCTCGGCGCGATGGTTCTTGTGTCCTTTTCTTTTGTCCCCTTCGAGTTTCTTCGCCTTGGATCGGGCAATAATTTTTTTCTTCTTCGCACGTTCTTGCATCTCAAAAGCAGGTAGCGTCCGAATGGCCGCCCGCTTTGGGGCCTTTTGTTCCAGCTTCCGCTTCTCCTTTCGAGATCTTTTTCTCAGCTTCAGCATGTACTCTGGAACGTTTCCGCCTGCCTTCTTTACCAACTGGGCAATGCTTCGGAGGTTGGTGGTGTCATCCTTCGTAAAGTAAGTAATCGCTTTTCCACGCCGTCCGGCGCGTCCTGTCCGCCCTACTCTATGCACGTAGCTAATAGTGGAAGGGGGAAAATCGAAGTTCACCACCACATTCACCCCCTTGAAATCTATACCTCGACTCATCAGTTCCGTACAGATGAGAATCCAAATCTTACCCTCCCGGAACGACCGTACCACATTATCCCGCTCCTTCTGGCTCCTATCTGCATGAATAACGTCCACATTCAGCCCATCGTAAATCAATTCCGTAAACAGCTGCTGCGCACGATCCTTGCTCTGCACAAAAACCAGCACCGGCGGATTCAGTCCCTGGTGTACCATTTCCCGAAACGCTAGCAACTTGCCGCTTTCATTGCCCACAAAAAGCAACTCCTGCTCGACCGAGTCAACCGCCGTGTTTGCCGTACCAATCGAAAACCGAACCCGATTGGGCATGTTAGCACCGGCCCAGTCCGAAACCTCACGCGTCGAAGTGGCACTGAAGAAGGCAATCACTTTACACGGGTTCGTACAAGCCTGCATGATAGTATTCAGCTGCTCCCGGAAGCTGTTCTTCGATTCCTCAAACAGCTTATCGGCCTCATCCACCACAACGTACTGGATGTTACTCAAATCAATCAGCGGTGGATTGTGATTCGCCAGGAAGCAAACCCGATTCGGTGTCGTCACCAAAATATCATAATGCTTCTTACTCT
Organism: Wyeomyia smithii; assembly: GCF_029784165.1. Taxonomy (NCBI): domain Eukaryota; kingdom Metazoa; phylum Arthropoda; class Insecta; order Diptera; family Culicidae; genus Wyeomyia; species Wyeomyia smithii. The sequence continues at coordinate 23,152,872 of NC_073694.1, forward strand.
CCAACCCGTAATCAGTGCTCGTTTCGTCCACTTTCGTTATAACGTGCGTCCGCAGGTTTATGTCCTCGCAAAGCCTCAGCGCTTCCCGCTGGGTCTGCTTGGCCAGCTCCCGCGTGGGACAAACAATCAGCGCTCGAAAGCCACACTTCCTCGGTTTCTTCAAATGATGTATAATGGGGACGAGAAAGGCGGCCGTTTTACCCGACCCCGTAGGAGCGCAAGCATTCAATGCGTAACCCTCCAGCAGCACTGGAATAGCCTGCATTTGCACTGCCGTTGGCACTTTATATCCACATTCTGTAATGTTTTTTAGCAGCTGATTCGAAACATTATAGCCTTCGGTGCGTGTCAGCTGCTGGAAGCTCTCGATAGGATCCGGCACCGGGACGGTGCATTTTTTCAGTCTAATCTGATGAACTTTGCGCAGCTTGGTAATCTGATACTGCTGGTAACGTTTCAGCTTCTCCGGAGACATTGCTCTTATGCGCTTTTGCTCGGGTTCATCTTCGGACTTGATTTCATCCTTGATTTCTTCCTCACTTAGCACCAGAGGGCTGTGCGGGAAGGTCGGATCTTTCTCTGCCCTCCGCTCGCCTGCATCATCATCCTCGTCGGTCGATTCGTCCTCTTGTTTGATCTCTAGCTTTATTAGGGTGGGTTGCTCGGGCTGCTTTGCAGCCGGAATCTGTGGAATGAAGTGATGAAAACGTATCACAGAATTAGAGCTCTAGAACTTACCTTTCTCTTGAGCACCGAATTGTTTTTCGATGAAAACTTGACACCACAGGTGAGCTTACGGAACAGAGCACTGGTGTCCATGGGAGAGCGAGTTTGGGCAACCGGACCACTGTTTAACGACATTTTTGATGGATTATTAGCAGCATTACGCACGTGCACGCTACAGGATTTGTTTTGTATGGAAATGCTGGCAGAAACTGACAGCGCTTGAACACAAAGCTGTCAAAAGTGCTTCGACCAGTGGCGTAGTTGAAAATTTCTACCCAATTAGTTTAAAGTTTGACATGGAGAGGCGCTCGAGCATATATATGAAATTATTGTCGGTTACTCTGACTCGGAGTTTTAATGCAATATTTTTAACTAGGTTAAATTAAATTTAACAGAATCAACGCATTAAGCATAGTTTACAGTTCCAAGCGAAGTGAAAAATTTGACAAGTGAAAAAGCGTAAATTTTCGCTTGCGAAATCTGTCGTGAAAACCCGTTTGTGGAACACGCAGGTATTTCACCAGCCTGCAGTTTACAGTTCAAGTGAAGCGAAATTCACGAGTTTACACTCCGAGCGAAGTGAAAATTGGCTGTAACTGACAATATAGAAACGCACGCAAGTTTTCGCTTGCTACTGCTTTTTTCACTAGCGTTTGCATGCGTGAAAAAAATAAACCCAAGTGAAAAAGATGAAATCCACAACCTTCGATTTCGCTGGATCGAATTTGTTTACAGTTCCAAGCGAAGTGAAACATTCGCAGGTTGCATTTTTCACGAGCGTGAAAAAATTAACATTTTGTATGAGATTTTCACTTCGCATGGAACTCCAAATAGGGCTTTAGAATAAACTAAAAAAATTAGTAAACCATAAAGAAGAAGAAACCACAAAATGGTCACTATTTTTTACATTTTATACGACTTAAAAAAAGGATCCCTAATTTAGCACGACAAATGGGTATAAAAAAAGAATAGGTAACCGCTTTAAAACTGGCTAAAGATATCGGAAAATGATTTCAAAATAAGTTCAGAATAGTGAAAAGACGTTTCTACAGATCAAAAAAACTGCTGAATATCACCAAAATAAATTATAAAAGTAAGAAAATAAATAAAAAATCCAGCTTGAGCTCGAAAGAGACAAAAAGCGTCACAAAAACCCAACGAGATAAAAAATATGCTCAGGGCCGCAAAAAAAATGTTTTCAAATTTAACTCAAAATAAAAAAAAACGCTTACCGACATATTGTTCTCAATGACACTTTTACTTATAAAAAAAGAAATTCAACGAAAGCAAGTTCTCAACAACTCAATGCCTACTATGTTTCTTTTTTTGTTTCATATGAATGGTGCAGATTTTGATAGTTTTTCACTGGTGGATTTTTTTCCCCACACAACCTCGCGAACAACTCGACTGTGATAGTTTTTCACCCGCACGAATAACTCCATTTGAGTTAGTTTTTTTTTTCAATTAATTTCATTTTATTTTGTCTTCAGTAAAATTACATGTGTTTAACGTACGTACAGTATTACATATACAAAAGAAGGGGGATCGAGATGTTATTTTTGTTTTCTTCTTAATGTCTGGCTTGTGTGTGTGTTTATGTGTTTGAGTGTGTGTGTGTTCTGTCTGGTTTCATCATTGTGAAAGTGGGTGAGTGTCGTGTCATCTTAGCGGTTCTCTTTGCTTTGTCTCTCACCGACTTAATTTCTCTTTGTCTGGGTTTTATCCTGTTTTGTTTCAATTATGTAAGTTTCAGTGTGTTTGTGTGAGTGTGACTGTGTTTCAGTTTTTTACCGATCACTAAATATTTTGTTTTTTTTTTTACTGGATTTTTTTTCTACTCTCTCTGGATGAGAAATCGTCGATTTCCGCCTTTTGTGTCTTTTTTATGACGTTGTTGGTTTTTACTGTTTTGCATACAGGCATGCGCGCATGTGTTTTGTTCTCTGCTGTTGTTATTTGTTGTTGTGTCGGGTTTCTGATTTTAAATACTTGTTGAACCAACGCGTGTGATTTTACTCCGGCTCAAAGTGCAAAAGCTCTACTTTTAGTTTGCTTCGTCTCTTGCCGCTTCTGTTTGTTTTGCTTTCTCGCCCTGTTTGCTTTTTTAATTTATCTGGCTGTTTATTTTTACTAAAACTTACTTGTTAATTATTTACCTTTTTACTTGTTTTTTTTTTCTTGTAATAATTTGTTTATAATGCGTGTTTTCCTTTATTTATAGGTATATTTTTGTTCGCCCTTACTTTTTTTCTCTTTTTCGACCAAACTTCGATTTCTATCTCCAAATAAGATGGTTCTCCTGTCACGCACTTCGCAGCTATTCGGAGTAAGTCCGAGGAGAGCGGTTTCTATGTGTATGGATTTTGTCTAGTTTTTTCCTTCCTTATGCTTTTCCTGTCCACTCTTTCGTTAATATTTACATTGAGAGATAAGTGTGTCCGTGTTAGCTAACTTACGATCAAACTTGTATCTTATTCAATGCGTATTTTTCATTTTCATTCTTCTGTGGCGGTTTTTACTTCTACAAATCATCCATGTTCAAGTTTCCATTTTATTCTCTCTTCTCTTATTTCAAGTGTTATTATTTACCACCTTTATTTTTTTCTTTCTTATTAATTCAGCGAAAAGTCTCTCACTTGCACTCTTATATGCTAGATAATTTCTTATTTTTTGTAGGTATTTTATTGTTCGCATACACACACACTAACCACACACTCGCAGCCAGCGAATTTCTCAACAATTCGCCGTGTCTCACTGCGCTTACGTTTCTCTCTCTCTCTCGGGAATCATGCATTCTTGTATAGATCGAACTTAGGACTACGTTAATCAGTAATGATAATAAAAATAAAGGAATTTCTATCAGTGAGAAAAAAAATAAATCGTCAGAAAATATATTTTAAGAGATTTCTCGCCTCAAGGAAAATAACTAATTAACCACTGTTTTGTCTCTTCTTTTTTTTCGCCGAAGGAAAAAAAATCATCGCGTTAAATTGCGACTTCTTTTCCAGCTAACCTTTTTTCTCTTGTTTTGTTTTGCTGTTTGCATGATGATTTTTATCAGTTGTATCAGTTTATTTCAACTAACGAACTAATCTCTGGGCGCTAGTCTAGAACATTACTTACTGTTTTTTTTTTTTTTATTTTTTCATTTGTTTGAACCTGTTCTGATTTTTTTAGTTTCAATCTTCGGACACACCTTTTTGCACACATTCCGCACTCGTACGCTTGTCAAGTATAGACATAACAAACAAAAAATTAGACCCATCTGATAGTGTAACAACGAAATACGAAATAATTTGGATGAAAGATTTCTACTATTGGACAAGAGGGTCGCTACCGAGAACAGCAACAACTGAAGAGCGCATTTTACCCGGGTTAACGAAAATCAAGTATTTTTTCCTTCTTAAGTAGTGACGCGCCATTTGTCATGGAAACCAATCTTTACTAGAAAAAAAGAAAACCAAAGGGATGTCGTGATCGAACAAATTATTATTCCTGCGAAAGTCGAAGAGTTTGGCTCTCGGAGTTTTTTTCCTCTCATCCAACAATAGTCGAGAATAGATTTTGTTCTACAAATACAACGGTGTTTGTAATTTTCCGAAAAAAAAAAAACCGAAAGCAAATAGCACTAAGTCAGAGTGTATTTTAAAGTTACATTGTTCATTCCATTCCAAAATAAACAACAAAAAGCATGTGTGTGTGGAGGGGGAGGATGACGGAATTTTGTTTTCGGGTGGTACTCTACAGGAAGAGAGAACGAGAGTTCCTGAATTACTCCTTTCTTCTCGCTCCTCTTCGCTTAATATAATACAGATATAAGCCCACACACGCGCCATTCACTTCCGCTTATACTTTTCTTCATCTTCTTCTCCATTCTATCTTGCACTCGCCGGGGACCATGGCTATCATGGCAGCGAGTGTCCATAGCGTCCGATGTCTACAACTGTTGTGTACGTTTTTTTAGTAGTTGTTACTTTGCTCTCTTCCTCCTTTCCGCTTCCGCTTATACATTATCAACCTTTCTCATTTTGTATTGAGAAATATTTCCTTAACTTTTTGTTCTGTCAATGTGTGCTTGTTTGTTTTGTTTGTCTCAGTGAACTACTTTAGTGACTCACTTATCTTCTTGGATATTTTGGTTCATTTCGAACGCTCCATTGAAAGCTACTTCTCACTGATTTTGATTTATCGATTAATAAATTAAAAAAAAAAAGTTGGCCTGTTTTTGTTGTAGTTTTTATGTATGAATGAATAATTCCTTCGAAATCAAAATTGAATTCGACTTTTCAAACTGCTGCTGCTTTTAAATAGAAAAAAAGGAGCTTTAGAATTTAGGTCATCTTCTGATGGACACCATTTTTTTGTCTTTTGCCCCGAACAACATTTAGAGATGGTTGTTTTTTTTCTTCTTTTTCTTTTACTCTTATTATTTCTTGGAAGGAATATTGCAGTTTATTTTTTCTTCAAGAACAACATCCGGAAATCCTCACACACTAGCTATTCTAGAAGTGTGGAGCAGCAAATGACGGAACGAGAGTGGATTCTATCATTCACCGGAGGCTTCCTGGATTGTGTCAGCTTCAAGACGGGATGTGTGTTGAATGTGTTTTGTGGCTATATGTCTTCAGTTACCAGAAGAAGGAGGAGGCGGATAGGACCGATCGCGCTCCAGCTCGCCATCGTCACTGTTCTGCTGAGGCTTCCTTTTCTGCTGCTGTCGATGGTTGATCAAACTGGCGAGCAGAGCCGACTGCCCTGTCGTCCCTCCTGCTAGTGGTGGTTGTTGCTGTTGCGGCTGCTGCTGATGTTGTTGCTGCTGCTGCTGTTGTTGTTGTTGCTGTTGCCGGTTGCTTAATATCATCGTAAGAAAATATTTATAATACAAATCGAAAGCTTGATTTTACTCGTCATCATCCTCGTCACCGTCACCATCGTCATCGTCATCGTTGGCATGATGAGCCGCCGCGGCTGCAGCTGCCGCTGCCGCCTGAGCAGCCAACTGCTGCTGCACCTGGGCTTGCAGCTGAGCTGCCGCTGCTTGCTGCACGTGCTGGGGCAGGTTCTGGAGGCCGGTTTGCTGCAGTCCACCGAGGTTTAGTGCTGTTCCGCCGCCACCCTGCTGCTCGTTTTTGCACTTCAGCTTGTACTCGGTCATTTCCTGAAAGAAAGACAAATATATCGGGTCAGTAACTATCACTCAAGATCGATTTTAAGGACGATAAGGAAAATCCCGAAATCTCCAAACACGGAAAATAACTGTAAATAATTTTCTAGATATTTTTCGCTATTCTTATCTTAATTTGTAATATTTCTTTTTTAAACTTTTTAGCGTTTCTGGAATTCAGAAACGTTTTGTTCGCAATTTTAAGCGTAAACCAAGATAATTTCGTAGCTTTTAGAAACGTTGTCCGCTATTCTGAGCACAGTTTGTGATTAATATTCAGGTTTACCTTTTCTAGCCTTTAGAAGCATTTTGTTATTTTTAGTAGAATTTCAAATTTTGTTCTGCTTTTTTTCTAATACTATTCTAATACTAATCCGGAATCATTTGTTAGACACTTTTTCAAAACTACAGAGTTGTGTTTTGGCATTTTCAGACGTTTTCTTACTATTCTGAGCTTAATTTTTTCGCGATTTCATGCTCTAACCTGCTCTGCCATTTAGATTAGCTTAGACTAGCGGAAAAAGTTCCCAATTTTCGCTAGTCTGAGCTCAATTGGAGATCATTTTCTTTTTCGATCTTTTACCACCCTTAGAATAAGTATTTACACCGTTTTTGATCGATTCTTTGTTCCCACATTTTGCGTTGCATTTATACTCGGCGTGCTTACACGGACAGTGAGTATACCTGTGAACGTCGTCCTCTGGTCTTTCTTATTGAGCCTAAGAAGCGCATTCCTATTCACCGAGTTCTGATTTATAACGCTCGATGAGACAGCATACATTGACCTAGTTTTTCTTAGCCGACTGCTGGAGCGACAGGATACATTTCCACACTAGTTTAGAGTGGCAATCATATAAAATGCAAATATCTGCATGTAGATAATTTCTTTCCCGTGAAATCAATAATTTTAGCAACGTAGAAGCGAGGGTGAGCCTTCTCGAATTTTGGACCCCTTTTTTCCTATCTTTGGTTTCGTTTTTACTCAAACCTCGTTACTTTTTATAAATTATTTATTTGGAAATCTTTCGGTATTCTTGGCTGTCCTGTTAGATCTTCTTCTTTTAGATTAGTCAACCGATTCAGTCTCATAGCGTTTTCCGACTGAAGTTGAACCACCCGATGAAATGAAAGAAGGCTTTCGATGGAGTGGAGTGATAAATTGATGTTGTGGCCGAATTCTGGAATTTACCAAGCGTAGCTTGAATGGATGATTCATTCCATTTAGACCCCAAAACTAACGAGGCGTTGGTTCTTGTTCTAATTATTGTTATAAACAGAGCGTTTGTAGCTTTGGCAATTAATTGTTCGATTTGAGTGTTCCAGTTTAGTTTCTGGTCAAGTATTTTCCAAATATTTTGCCTTAGTGGATAGCTTTGTTTCGGTGCCCTCCAGCCAGTGTATACGAATAATAAATTTCCCTTTTCTAAAGAGTGAAGAGTAATATGTACTTGTTTTGGAGGGATTTACACTTAAGCCCTCTAGTCAACACAATTGAGCTGTAAGATAACGCAGTCGTGCATTCCCCAAACTAGAATCACTACAGCGCCTGCGAAACTAATAACTTCGAAACCTTCGTCTACAACTAATTGCTACAACAAGGATGATAAAACCCCGTCTTGAGAGCATTCTGTAGTTGTTTTCTTGTTATGAATATGCCACCATGCATTGAGTAATGAGATGTAGTATCGAATGCTCCCTCAATAACAAGAAACGCTACCATGGAAATTTCTTTGGACTAGGTGGATTCTTGCATTCCATTAACCATTTTTACCATGGTTACTCTAGAGCCACAAGTTTAGATGTGTGTATCGTTACGAATTATTTAGCAATCTCGCTCAAATTTTTAAAATATATTCTTAAGTTAGGCGTGACTTATGTTCCGGCAAAACATTATCCAAAAATGTACAGTCAATGATTTATTAGAGTATCAAACATTCGAAAAAGTGCTGTTTTTTTCTTCAAAAAATAATTCAATATTTTTTATTGTTCATGAGCTATCACCATTCTATTGTTGATCCGTGCAAAAAATATTTTCTTATTAATTAGGTGTCACAACACTCCTTAAAACAAATTGTAGTCATTTTTCTCATTTTAATCAAGTTTTATGAATGCCCAAACCTTGGTGCACCAGAGCACCAGTGGGCGAATAACAACAAAAATGAAGTTCTTCTCAACACGTTTGAAAATTCAGAATTATCATTCAAAGTGCTTTTCTAAAGAGTGGTTGAAATAGCACATCGATGCCTTCAATACAATACCGACGTCACGATACGCGACTTGATGAAACCAGAATTACGTTGCTGAACTTTCGTATCGAAATTGCTAACTGGCTCATTCAGCGTGGAAAACAAATAGTAAAGCGTAGAGGTTGATCCCAGAAACAGATGCCTTGTAAAAAAAATCTCGACTTCCGCTGAAAGCTTCCGAGTTGAACTCCAGATTAGATGGTGTTGCTCACTGGCCTGTAGCATGTGACGAGCGATCATGTTGTTACCATTGTGATTCTCGTAACCATTTCACATATTTCTGTTGCTCGAAATGTGGAAGGCCGTTATGCCGTAATTGCTTCACAGCATATCATACATAATATAAAATATTATTCCGTTCAGTTTTATTAACTTTTTATAAGATATCTAGACAAAATAAAGTTAGTTGTTGATTTTGTATTGTTTGTAAAATGTGACTCGTAAGACCCAGTGGTGCTCTACAGCACCATTTTGGATTTTTTTTTTCGTTCAAACTATAATTTGGGATAAAATAAGTAGGGTTCGTTCAAGCGCTTTCGCTAAAAACCTATTTTTCGATTTTTGTTTGAGTAAAAACCTTATGGTAAAGAAAGGGTTAACATTTGTTTTCCTCATCAATTTTTGAGATTTTTGGGGGATGCACATACATACAAACGACTAAAAACAATAAAAATGCTTGAGTTTTTAATGGAGTGATTCATTCATGCGAACAGAAAAACTTCAACGTTAAAGGTAAGTTAACACACATTGAGTTTCTGAGTGGAATAAAAGCAGTAGAGCTTGGCAAACTGAATCCTGCCCACAATGCATATCACCTGACGAAGCCGTCAGTTACCCTATATATATCAAATACGGGTCAATTTTTTTGATATTGATATGTCAAATGAATTGAAAGTCTGAGAATAATAATAGAATCTATTAGATTCTAATATTATTTTGAGGCGGGGCTTACCGAATGGAAATTGACTCCGGAATGCGCTGCAAGTACTCAGTCATTCTGCAAAGGGTCTTTGGAAGGTCGGTAGAGCTAACACCTTCTAGGTTCCGAAAACAAGACAGACGCAGAAACAAGAATCAACAGCATTGTCTTTTTTCACCCTATCACTGCCAGACAGTGGAATCTAGAAGGTCATACATACATACATACATGCACATACATACAAACGACTGGTTTTATTCAATCGTATTTTTTCGTTTTCTTGACATTTCTTTAACTTCTTTTACGCTCAACAACCGCCAAAACAAAGGTATTGTGATCCTTTATGTTGCCCGGAATCGGTCAATCGGGTTCTGAGATATGGCTGAAACATATTCCGGTAATATAGTATTGGTCATGATCAAAGTAGTACTTAGAATAGTACCATGCCTCCAATTACTTGATTGGTTATTTCAAATGTTGAGGGCTGGTGTGAAAAAAATGTTGAGGTCGGGACCTGTCCCGATTGTTCTAATTCATCGAAAGTCGATTGATTTTGTCTCCACTTGGCGCATGATAAATGTGACTTATGTCTCAAATCGTCTCTGCTCAAAAGTACGCATTCCGAGAATCCGATAGCGTTCAGTGTAGGCTGGCAGATTTTAGGTGTTGTGTCAAGGAAGGAATTTTAGAGCATGTCTTACGAATTTTCCAGGAGCTGTGGAATGGACATCATATTACAGAGCAGAATGGAAGCAGAGTTCAAGGATCGCACTAGAAATACAACGATCTAAGACAAAACTCACTGGCTATCACGAACATAAATCCGAGTTGCCGATTAGCTTTAGAGATAATTTCGTTGAAGTGCAGTTTGACAAAAGTGCACTATCCAAAAGAACTCCCAGATCGCGAATCGGTGTCACTCTCGATTGAAGCTGATCGGACATAGTATAATCAAACAAGATTGGTTTCTTTGTCCGATGGAAGGAGATGCTACTACATTTCTGAATACCTTTAGAAAGAAAGATTTTGGAACACCATTGGCTGCATATATCCACAGTTCTCCCAACTTTAAAAAGTTTATCGTCATCGGCGTACAATTTACGGCAACCATCCGAAAGTAGTATTGAAATATCATTGATAAACAACATGAATAGTACCGGTCCAAGATTGCTGCCTTGTGGGACTACAGAGACATTTTGGATTTGTGTAAAAAAAACTGAGCTCATATCTTCACACAGAGTGTTCGATTTATCAAAAACAATCCGAACCATTGTACCGCTTTCAGAATCGGTGTAAATTGCGTCTATTTCATCATTTTTTAGTAATTCAAGGCAGCAGTTTCGACCGTTCCATGCAACTTCTTCTTAACTGGATTTATAGCTATCCAAGGCAACAATGTTGATTGTTGATTTTTGTTGAATAAAAATTGCCGTCTTTTATAATTGTTTTACCAGCTATTGTCACACACGTTAAAACCTCTCGTTTTGCTAAACCCTTTTCCTGAATGGAACTTACTCTTCAGGGCTCTAGTGATTTTAAGCAATGATAAAATTCTTTCAAAATCGTTTGAGTCTCTATTGGCTGATTTTCAACTGTTCATCGTTCATCTCATTTTTCCAATACCGTTGAAAGTCGTCTTTTTGGTAGAAAATATATGTCTGTAATTTAACGTAATGTAGTGTAAACATAAATTATTACTGAGTTCTCTAGAAAGGAAAATGAAAGTAAGTTTCCCAAAACAAAATTGAAATGCCAAGCGGTAAATTTAGGATTTATTCCCGAATGTCGATCACTTTGCCCCACCCTACTACATACGCTGGTGTACAGGCAGTTTTAGTTATCTACCTACTTGAAGTTATATTCAAGATTATTATCTTTTCGATTTGATTTTAGGGATGTTTTGCTTCACAGAATGTTTTTTCATTCATTTTGAGTTAAATTTGGTTGTCAAACTTGTAGATTTATTTTTTCAGCGTTTATCATGTTGCTGGTTGTCCTTTTCTGGGCTCAATGTGTGTTTTTGGACTATTTTTGTATTATTCTTTTCGAATTTAGTTAAAACTAGAAGATTTCTTTCTTCCAGAAACCTCTCCAAGGATCATATAAGGGCATTTTTTTCTCGGGTTTCCAAATGTTTTGAGTTGAATTTGGAATTTTCCTGAGAATTTTTAATCATTTCGGACATTTGGCATCGATTTGTATTTTTTTATATTGTTTTAGTTATAAATTTCAATTAAATTTAATTTTAGTTAAATTTTAGTCGTTTTCAACTACATTCAAAGCATTTTTCGTTTTTTTTTCTAAATTTGGTTCATTTTTGTTCGTCTTTCCTGTCATCTAGAGCATTTTAAACCATTTTGAGGTCAATTCACGATTGCTTTATTTTGATTACCTTTAAAAACGTTTTTCGGCCAGCGTGAAATGAATTTATAATCGGTACAGTAAGGTATTTTTTACGCTTTTTTTTTGTTTACACGGTTTTTATTTTACACGGTGTAGGCCATTCAATTTTCCTAGGCCATTCAATTCCAAGTATACTTTTTTGCCTAATATTTTTTACATTTCTATAGGCAGCTGTTCGTTTTTTATGCTTAGTATTTTTTTTTTCAAATAATTTAATTTTGTTCAGATTATTGAAGGTTGACTTTTTACTGTTCATCGTATTTTCCTTTTTCGTAGTACTGATCGGACTCGATTATCCGGGCTCTCCATTATTCGGGATTCGATTATCCGAATTTTCAGACTCGATTATACGGAATTTTTTTCCGACCCCATTTTTTTGCTGTTTGTTTCTAATTTTTATTTCGAAAGTCTACCGTTATACTATCCCTTCGGGCATATTGTTACCACTTCTGTCCTTTCCGGCATGTTTGGGACATATCCAAATTAAGTAAAACCAATCAATAATCATTTTTTTTTGCTTCTCAAGATTTTACTTTAACCTTGGCCACTGCATCATACAAGTAAAATAACAAAAGAAAATATTTATTTTACGTTCGTTGATTGCAAGTTTGAATATTTTTTTTTGTGATTTGATTGTACGGAGTGAAAAACAATTTCAATTTGGATAATCGATAATAAACACTGATCAAGTAGTGATCAAAATATATCAATCTTTTTACTGTTTCACTTATCTATTCCTATGCTCATCAGGTTGAAACTACTTAGAAACCATGATGGCGATGATTTATTTTATTACTAGCTTGAAAGTTTTGTTTTCTTGCGCTTTCTGCTATTGTTGCTTGCACTTAGAATAATGATTTTGGGCGTCAGGAACGCCATGTTTTTTATCCTAAAGCAGTTTTTATCCATTCTACTTACGTCTCAGCAGTGAACCTAATTGTGTCTATGTATTCATATTTTTTTTTTGAGAATTTTTCCCGTTCTAAAATTATCATTCCCTAAAGAGCCCCTCGAGAGTATTCGACTTACCGCCTCGTATCGCTGCTTGTCCTTCTCCGCCATCTGCTCGTACTTGGACTTGACTTCCGCATCCATGTCGGACCACTTTCGGCCGAGTTCCTTGGCGATATCACCGACACCGTACTCCGGGTTCAGAGCCTTCACCTTGTTCCGTTCGTCGTGGCAGAACCAGAAGAATGCCGACCTAAAAAAAAATATTAGAGGAAGCAAAGAATCGATATTAGCACGCGCTACTCGAAGCAGCTGTTAGCTGTTGGATACTCACAGTGACCGCTTGGGGGCATTAGGATCCTTGAAGGCCTTTCGCTTCTTGCCACGGCCGACGACGGTGCCCTTCGGTGGAACGTAGCTCTGCATTTCCAGCTCGTATCGCGCCTTATCCTTTTCGGCCATCTCGTGGAAGCGCTGTTTTTCCTTATCCAGCATCGTCTGGTTGCAATAAAAAATAGTGGCATTAACATTCTAACGGAAAGGGGGTACCCGCGGGTGTGCGGAAGTTTGTTTTTGTACTTGAACGGAAACGGCGTTAATAATCTTGAGTTTTCTTCCGTCGTTAAATTCTAATCTAAAGCATGTTATTGCAACCCAAATTTGGCACAATTATTGATTAAACACTATCGGGAGTGCTGTTAAAATAGATTACCCCGTCAAAGCGCCCCGAGTTTTGCATAAATTCACAGATTAATCTGGCGACATTAGGGCACATACAGATAAAGTGCTGCTTTCAATAGCAATCTCCTGATTCATCAACCTTGCGTTCCTAGCCATGTGAACTCAAAATGTCAGTTTTTGGAGAAGGTAAAGGGGGAGAGCGCAAGCAAAGCGCGGTGGAACACACTATCAGAGCAGCGGCTAAAGCAAAACGTCGTCGTTGTCGTCGTCGACGACGACAGAATTCTGTGTGCACACACCAGTATATAATATAAATTTTGTCCCCTTCTTCTCCTCCTTTGGCAACATTTTCCTCAAGCCAATGGACCGACCGACCGATCGACCGGTAGTTCCCATCTGCCACCATCATCCACGAAACCGAAACGCTCTTTCATTTCCTTTTTCGGAAAAATCAATGAAAGCAGCAGCGGCACTGGCAGCAAAGCATTGGGGGGCTGTGGGCTCCGGCTGATTCGCGAGCTGAACACCACACCGCGTTACGTTGCTGGTGCTGCTGCTTTCGATGGTTGGAGAGCCATCCACCAACGTTCCGCGCGCGTTCGGAGCGAATGGAAACATCGTCGGTCGTGTTATGATCTGTTTCAGCGCATCTTGGGTGATTGGATGGGTGGTTCGGTTGGGAAAAACAGAACAACAACGACGACCGACCGACCTTTGCGAAAAAGGGGACGACAACGGTTGTGCCGCAGTGGGGCGATGTTCGGTAGGAGGCTTCGAGGAGGCAATCATGAAAAATGGAACGTGCTAGCTAACAGCGGCTGCAGGATAACTCCGTGCTGCCAGAGAACCCCGGGTGGAGGAGGACTGGCGGTTGTGGTGGAGAGGGCTAGATGTTGCGTTTGTATATAGACATAGAGCGCAGCGGAGGAGAGAGAGCTTTTCACTTCCTGGGTCGGGCGGAGCCTTGGGCTGGTGAGGCGGTGGGATGAGTAATAGGATCGATGTGGGAAAAGCGTGTATGTTCAGACCCCGGTGCTATGTACAATAGCAAAACGGGCGCACTTTTCCTCACGCTCGCTGCGCTCTCTCCCCACACCGTCCGTCGTCTTGTTCATCGACGAGCGGTTGTACAAACATAACTATGGATATTTCCACATTCATATAACACCGTCCGTACCGTTGTCGTGCCTAACACAGCACCCAGCAGTAGGAAGAGATGACGACGTCAATTGGCGACGAACAGGACGACGCCGCCGCCGACGACGACCATGGGGCGGCCGGCAACACGAAACAGCATCGGTTCACGTTTCTGCAACGTCCTTTGACTGGCTGCGCGCTGCGTGGATTTAAATTTTCCTTCTGCAAGGATATCGCCAAGTTTAAGTCATGAATGAGGTGATGTTGACGGTTATCTAAGTGAGAAGATAATCAACCTCTGATATTCTTAAATGGTTCTCATTCCGGGGAACAAAAAATTTGCAACTCGAAGGTTTGCGACCGAATTATAGTATTATTTTTTCCATGTTGGCGAAAGGCGCTCAAGACCGATTTCTATGCAATTGCCGGATGGAAAAGCCACGAGAACTGAGGTCTTTGTACACGGTATATTAGTATTAAAGCATGAGGATTTTATGCAATTTTTTGAACCATGCAATTTTGCAAATAAACGAAATTGTTCAGATTTTTCCACACGTTTATTTTAAAACATCCTTCAGAAATATCTACAAGACCTGACGTTCGATTCCATCTTTGGATCCCTTTTCACGAAGCGCCGCTTTCGGTATTCGTATTGAGTGCGGTTTTTTTCGATATCTTATTCCTGTTTACTACTTGTAAATGGTTGTATACCATTTTAGCAACACTTAGAAGTAATTCTTATTTTAATCTTGTTTTTACCAGTTTGTTTCCGTGATTTTGTGAATGTTGATCATAACATCTTGAAGAATTATTAAACTTCAACAGCGGTTTCCGGTGAACACGTTGGTTGAATCTTGCAATTAGTCAAGATTTCAATTTTGGAGGACTGCAAAATTTAAATCGAAAAATGTTTAAGCTCTCCAATCAGCTTGGTTCGCTCTCTTCGGCATTTGTGCATAATAGAAAGTGGCATCTTTATCCACATTTTCGACGTACAAAGTACCCGTATTCAATTCGTATCCGGGTGGTAAATAGCAGAGTTTGATTAGAGCTGCATTCAGTACTCAACATTCCACACAGGATCGAAGATTCCAGTTTGCATTTAACCTAGGGTTAATGGTGCAATAGAATCAAAACAGAACATGATTTTTTCCTGTAGCCAGCATAAGCTAAATAACCCGCTTTTCACACTCTTTATGAGTTCTATTCATCAAGCGAGCCTGTGTATGACTTTTTTTTCGACTGTTTTTCCGTCTTTCAACTTGACATTGGATTCATAAAATATTTCAACTATTCAGTCGGAATGAGTCCTTGAACGCTGCACAGATCAAGCAAGCAACCACTCATACACGTATGTAGCTTTAAAAAGAGCTGTCCTATGCAATTTTAAGTGGAATAATCCAAAACCGAAAGCCCATCACGAGCTCCCCAGCCCGGTACCTTGCTTGCGATGTGCTGTTGGAAGGATCCACTGGCTGCTGAATGAGTGGCAGGATGATGAACGACCGTCTAATAAATACGGAAGTGTGCTGAACGCTGCAGAAGCAAGCCAAACGGCATCCACAAATGCAGTAACACACACAGATATGGTTTTTCTTTTATTCGAATTGGGTCCAAATGCAATTTCCAGCATCAATCAGATACGGTCCTGAGCAATTCACCTAAAATGAAGAATTATTGTGACTGTAATTGCGAACCGTAATTTAGAGTCGATCCTGTCCAATTTTGCAACGTTTGTCGGGGAGAGAAGCAAGTGCCGGGATGGCACTGCGGGGATGGACAACCGTGCGCTGCTTTCCATGTTTTTCTGCTGCCATTTACTGCAACACAACCCAGGGCACGATGAAATAAATGTATACATACGCTTTTTCTGTATAGTAAAGCACATAGAATGCAGCACACGCCACAGCGAGTTATGTATATTCTACATAGAAGACTCTCGTGTGTCGTTCTCGGCCAGGCCAGGCAACATCAGCAGAGCCTGACGGCAGCAGTGACAGAGATGGAGCGGTCCGTCGGTCGGTTGCAGCTTTCAGAAATGGCATCTTTCAACCCGGAGCAAAATTTACGCCGGTCTCCTAGACTGGCACAGTTCTTTAGGATGACTAAGCACAACTGTAATCGGCGACCCACGTCTTCATTTGGGAAACAATTCCTGTCAGTTCCGGAGGCAATGCTGAAATGTTTCCACCAAAAAGGCTGGAACATTTCAATTTGATCAAATTGGGGATTTTCAGCAAAATAGCACCACCCTGAGCGGATAGCGCAAACTAATTTTAATTTCAATCAGCAGAAACCTAACACCCTTTTCCTGACGCGTCATCCATTCGCCAACTCTCCGGCAGGCAGGCAACCTTGGCGAGGATCTCCAGCGAGCAGGCAAACAGGCGGAAAGGCAGCACTAAAACTAGGATGGAGTGAGAGGTTAAAATATATAAGTAGTACAACATCCAGCCAACAAGCAAGCAAGCAAACGACGGGTGAAAGGAACTGGATGTGGCACATCCATTCGTTGCTTGGCCTGGCTGGGTGGCTGCTGCTGGCTGAAGAACCCCGATTATGGTGGCAGGATGAAATTCGATGACGACGGCGACGTCGACGACGGTGCCAAATCGGCCGCTGTTCGCGGAGGTTACTTTTTTTTTGTTCAATTCGGAAAAGATAACAACGCATCAAAGAGATTTCACAATCGCCGGGAATGCCGGAACACATAACAGGGTTCAGGGACCGGAATCGTTGCAGTGCTCGAACTGGGTGTTTGTTCCCTAGAATTGAATTGTACGTGTAGTCCGTTGTAATTGGACAGTTTTCCAATAGGTTAGCTGTCAAACTTAACGCACAAACAAATCTGTTTGGCTCTCGGGTTTTCCTCCTTGTTAATAGTACGAAAACTAACTCCTTTGACCATTTGAGATCGGTTTAGCACGTCTTTACTCACTTTCAAATCTTTAATCAAAAAGCTGATTGATGATCTGCAAGCTATTTTTAGTTATTTTGTAGACGATTGCCTAATTGCATTTCATAGGTTGCTTTGTTGCGATTGTTCTGATCGCTGTGGCAATTTTGTTCCCAACAGGAAACTAATAAATTCCTCCTTCTCCCTCGAGGGGTCTAGCGATATTATTAATGTTAATGATTGTTTTTGACTAGTGTAACATAGTTTATAGGATTTCATCATTGAAGTCCTAAAAGAGACCTATTATCAAATCCAGAAAAAGCGGGAACGAAACGCAGAAATCTAGCAGCATGTTAAAGTATAGCACTGAAACATGCTTTAGATGCATATAATCATTGACAGCAAATTGTCAAATTGTAGTTACCGTTAGGCGCCCTAATTCTGCGTACTTCGTATTTAAATGTTGATGCCGTTTAGTAAAAAGGAAACATAAGCAGAAAATTGACAGTTCATATATAGAAAATCACTTCCAAACATCATTTTTAAAAATCTGCTTCTAGTTGATATTTTTTCAACATTCTATACGAAATGCGCAGAATTAAGAGCCGCGCAGAATTAGGGCGCTTTACGGTAGGTAAATTTTGAAAAGAAACACTGAATTTCGTTCAAGTGGATTTCTTTCTGATTTTTATGAAAGTGCTTTTTTACTAAGATATAGCTTTTCCAGTCATAAGTTCTATTCAGCACTGTGTCAACATTCCAAACCACACTGTTCCAAACCATCTGTGAATGATAATTTGCCGACAAGAACAATTGAAAGTACCTTGTATGGAGAACCTTGTAGCGAGAAAAAAACCGTTCTCAGGATCACAGCTGTTTAAAACCACCGCCGATCAAACCTCTCGAGAAGAAATTCAAAGCCGTTTATTGTTCGCCCGTTCATAACTCGCGGCGGCCTCACCTATTTATTTCGCTTGTGCTTGTGGCCCGAACATGGTCATTGCTAACAGCTGGTTCCCCCGCAGGGGGGGCACACAATTTGACCTCACACGAAGCAAGCAAACAACAAACGAACGAAGAAAAAAAATCTATCAAATCTACAAAAGCCCTCCAATCTTCGCACGCAATCGGCCGTAACACATACCTCACACAACAAATGGCGGCAAAATCTAAACGAATCATTAATTTGTTTTCATCATTCAGTGTTTTCCCACACATGTACTTAAGGCTGCTTTTTTCCTCGCTCATCTCAATTGTGCGCGAAATCAATACTCCTCTCGATTCGCGCGATTCCGCACTGCAAAATGGCAAGCGTGAAATTAAAGAGTGTTGAAGATTCAATTTTTGCGCCATTCCGCATTCCATGCCACACCCCCGGTATACTCGTCGCTCAATTCAAATGGCAGATAAAAAAGAGCAATAAAAAACGGGAAGGACAGTGCTATTAAATTCAATTTCATTTAAAATTATTATGTTATCAATCATTTACGTGTTTCCAGTTTCACGTGCGCGGCTGGCTGCCGTCACCCCCCGCCCCAACGACGCGACACGAACCAATCGCAGTTGGCCATGCGGGAAAGTTGCAACCCGACATAAGCGATCAATCAGCATAATGGGCTTGAATGGGGATGATACTCCCAGCGCTTTTCCATAGCCTTCTTTACCGGCAAGCGCAAACGAGCGAGAGAAGAGGCGAGCCAGAAGTTGACTTCGGGTTTCAGGAAATTTTTCATACCACATGAAACGTTTCACCGGTGTGCCATCCTGGGAGTATGATGAATGACTCTATTTTAATTTGCACTTTTAAAGCATTGGGGATTTTACCTCCGTCTCCTGTTTGTGTGTGTGTACGCGTACTTGTTTGTGTGTGTGCGCGTTTGTGGACGACGGTGGGGTAATGCAGTTCTCTTCCACTAGGACGAGGCTGACGCTGGATTTTTGGATGGAACAGGAACGAGGATTGTGCCACCGACCACGATACGGTGCAGTGCAGCAAGCAGCAGCGTAGCGGACCGGATAGCAATAAATTTCCGCCAGGAGGGTGGAAATAATTTATTATGACATGACATTACAGCTCTGTGCAGTATAACCGACCGGCTTGGCTTGGCGAAAGGAAATGGAAGGAGACCACCACCACAGCCCGGGTGGTGGTGGTGGACCGTTCGTTTGCTCCTTCTATGGCCCTCGTTACTCCGGCGGTTGTTGCCGGTGGCTTAGTTCGTGTAAATGACACTGAAAAATGTACGATTAGAATGGTGCGGTTTTGGAATTTGGAACAACTTCCCGGTCGAAATAGTTACTCAATTTCATTTATTACTTTTGTGGCGTTTGCAATTAGTATTCGATACCGTGCTGCTCGAGTACAATAGGCTTGCTGTGAATCAATTTCTAACTACAAGCTACACGGTGTCCAACAATTGTCTGTAAAACTATTGTCCTTTTTTAAATAAGTAAAAAAGAACACCATCATTATTTCACTTTGCAGCGGGGTACGGACAACTTTTTGCCACATTGTATTTGACAATTAACGAAACATTGTCTACACAGCGCAATCGTAACAACCGATAACAATCGAGCACCATTAATAGCGGTCTTTACACACGAAGAAAGACGATTCCATCGGCGGGGTTGCGAGGCAAGTTTGTTGCCTGAGACGCAATTAAAGTGCGTATAAATCGACTGCCTCGCAACATTTGACCTATAAAATCCACCAAACAGGTTCCAACTGCAGTTACTTCGTGTGTTGTTGTACGCAGCTGTGCCACTTTTTACGGGATTTTTTCTGTACCTGCTAGGCCCCCCCATTCCGGCACGGACGGAGGAGCGCGTACGCATTACCAGGAGAACAAGCTGTCCATTTGATTCGCGTGTTTAAAGTTTCGCTCCAGTCGAATTTTGAAGATCGACTTTACCCGCCGTTGGTAAACTTGAAACAAGCACTAAAGAGCTGCAGCGACGCACAAGAAAAAAAGCGAAACAAGACACAACGGGATAAGAAAGAAAAATAGGAAGAAAAAAACCGTTACGACACTTGAGACATACGAAGAAAGGAACGAATGACGACGCAGCACTTAACAACGCGGCAGCCAGCAGTGCACGCGGGATAAGCGGGACGCAACCAGCTCTCGAACCGCATTGGGGGTGTTTTTTCTTTCTTTTCTTCAATCAAATCAAAGTAGACATGGCGTCGTATAGCGGTTCTCGGGCGATTGCATCATACACTCAGAAACTTAATCTGTTCAGAATTGATTTTGACTAAATTTTTTTCGAAAAAAATCTAACGAAGTTTCTAATGTATTTTACGACAACTTCTGACTTCAAATTCTGATTTTTCTCAGTGATAACACATTATCAACATGATATACGATTTTTATTCCATACTATGAGTTTGTAAAAGATAGTCTTATCATCCTCGTGCATGACTCATATAGTGTATAGCTGGAGCAAAGTCACTGAAAACAAATACTTGAAATCAGAAATTTCACCATCCATTCATTAAAATTATCAAAAAATTGCAGTCGAGAATGTATAAATTTGTTTTATACTCGAAAAATCTCGAAACATGGGTACAAAACTCAAAATTTTTAAAACCGATTTTCGAGATTAGAATGAATTCAGAAAAAAGCTAATATCCTGAATCCTGCATTTCTTTAATGTCCTGAAATCAGAATTTGTATATTGATATGCGAAACATGAAATCCGAAATTCAATCTCCATAATTAGAATAATTTTAAATGAAAGGTCGAAACTGAAAATTCACAATTCGAAATCAGAGAGAATTTATCAAACATAACCAATCATAAATTTTAAAATCCCCAAAACAATAATCTCTGATAACAACAGTTCAGATCCCAATAACCGCTTTCCAGAATTAAACATTTGAAATTCGTGATAAACCTCAAATAGATCTAATCAGTCAAAGAGGAGTTATTCAAAATCGTTAGCTTTTCTAACCGCGACGACAGCCCGTTATAAGGTTAATTATTCCTATTTTCACTTAAGGACCAACTATTTTTATGTTAGTTACTATACGCCTAGAAGCACGGAACTGGAAGTATAACAGTAGCAGGGCTGCAAATTCTCACTGTCAGCAATAGATTTTCAGTGAAATTGAAATTGTGTTGCTTCAGGCTCGGCCAATTCTTATTTTAGGCGACGCACGATGAAATTCTCAAGATTGTTAACCAAACAAGCAGTCGCTTTTCTCTTTTTTTAGTTTTATCTTTACATACAATTGAAGAAGGAAAACAGTAATAAACTATCACTTCCTCTGCCGGGTTGGTAGCGAACTTACCTTCCACCGTTCTGCGCACTTTCGGGAGAATTCGGCGAATATGACTTGCTCCTCCGGATGTTTCTTTTTGTGCTCTTCGCGGCAGGTTTGTACGAAAAAGGCATACGCTGTCATGCGCCCCCTTGGTTTATTGTCCTTGACGGGTCGGTTGCCGCCTCCAATTTTGTTCTGGATCGCATTGTTCTGCGTCTGCTGCACGTGTGATTGATTCTGTGGAAAACACAAAAAAAAAGAAATATGATTAAATCTTGGTTTCTTCTGCTGTTGTCAATGTTTGTAGTATAAATTTAATAGTACTTTATCAACAAATTGATGGGAAAATACAAGATTGTATTTAATCCCATCAGTATCAAAACAGAATGTTTATTTTTTAAACATAGAATCCCCGAACTTGGCCTCGATCGCTGATATTTTGTCGAAAATTAGCGCAAAACTAAAATAGACTAAAATAGGAACCATTCCTACCTAGCTGGCAAACTCCTAACATCAACAGTAGAAAGCCTCACGAGACCTGGGGTTCGGAGCGCAACACTAAAAAACATATTATGGTAAAGCTTGTTTAGTAAGCTAATCTAACCAGGGATAGGCACGGGCAAAAAAACTGAAAAATAAACCGGTCTTGTGTACATTCCACCAGAGTTGTTTCTTGATACTCTTCCCGCCTTCTAGCGGCCTACCGAATGATGATAGGCCAGCGTTTCGATCCCCGCCCGTAAGCCCGCGGTAATCCAAACTTTTTATTTTTTATTTCTTTTTAATCGCTTTCAAACGACCAGCTTCAACAACTAGAAACAAAAAAAAAAGACAAGCGGTGCGAACTCCTCCTCGGGGGCATTCACATTTCTTTATGCTTGTTGCCGTGACTATCTCGGTATCGTCCGGTTCAGCTCGCACCCCTCTCGTCCTGCCTTCTACCGGACCGCTCGCTTTTCACTCTTCGTCGCCTCGTCGTTGCACTGAAACACGGACAGTCAAGAAGTTCGCCTGAAGAGTCCCTTTTGGAGAGCGATGAATGCCACAATAGCAGCCGGCTTCTTGAGCTCTTTATGATTTACTCTAGCGATGCGCGCCCCATCCGACAGACAAGAAGCGGGAAAAAGTTGATACCGACCGGCCAAAAAAAGTAGACTTTATTTTTCCTCGGTAATCTGTGTGTCTCCACTCCTCTAGCTGCTGATGGCAGGCAATTATAGAAATTTGTGAATGAATCTGTTATCACTTCCCTCCGTCGTTGGCGGTGGCGGCGGGGCTGGCTACGGACGGGCTTCAGGCTTCATGCCGGTCCAATCGACTTTCACTGGTCAATGAGAAGGGGACACAAACACGTTTCGCGTAAGGTTAGATCTTTGGGACCGTTTCTTGGCTTGTCTGTGTAAACAATATGTATAAATGAATTACACTGTATCATAAAACTGTCTCCTTTTTTCTGTAATTTCTCTCTACCTTTTCATTGAAAGGGGTGTTTTTCGGAGGAATACTTCTACCATTCTTTTATTAGAATCTCGTTTAGCTGGATTCGTTATGCATAGCATGCTCTTGGATTTTTCAGGCGGATTTATGTCTAATTTTCACTGCATTTTGCTTTAGATTGGGCTTCAAAATATTCTGATTATTTCCATGAAGTCGATATTTGGGGATTTCTTGAATTTATTGTACAATTATGCTATGGTGATAGCTTACGGCCTCTACAAGGATTTTGTGCCCTGAAAGTTCTGCAGCTGCTGCTGATCAAAGACAATTTAATACTCTAACTTAACCAGGACTTTGCCGTTGCAGACATAAAGGATTCGTTCTTACTTTTGCTTCACGGACCATTCGACCGACAGTATTTTCACGATTTCAAAAAACAACATGTTTATATGAGGAAGAACATAACCTTTCCCGGGCAGACATTGTTTTCGTAGGTAGCTAACATTCGTAATTGATGAAAGCGACAATGTCACTGCCAATCTAGTCCGCCGGTTTTCTTAATTTGAGTTCAGGCTGGCGACAGTCAATTATTTATTTTTTTCCCGAACGAGTGACACGTACAGCAGACGACGTTAATAAATAGCAGAGCGAGCTGATGGCATCATCGCTCACTGTTACACACCCGTCACCAGGGTTGCCAAATAAAATCCGGTAAAAAGCAAAATAAAAATCTGTCCTTTTTTGAGATAAAACCGATCAAACAAATCAAATACATGAAAAATTTCAATGCGTAATCAGAGATCTAGCAAAATCCAGATCTATCCGATATGATGGCAACCTTGCCCATGACTAGTTGCATCGCCGTTACGGTAGTCTTTCTCTCTCGCTGGTGACAACAACAAGGTGGACATGTTCGTGTTTATGCTTATTTATGATTCAAACGTAATTTCTGCTCATTACCGTGGCCACGCTGGCCCCCCTCATCTGTCAACGTAGGGATAATGATTGGTTGTACAATATGATGCGCCTAATTTGAATTGGTCGCTCCCCGGTGCTGCTAGCCAGCCGTGTCAGCGCTTCAAGTGCCGTCGCCACCACCACCACCAGCAACAACGGGACCGGTCAACGATGATCAATTTACTTTCAAAGTGCAGCAGGCGGTGCTCTCAGAGTGAAAAAAACGGCACTTTTTTTTCTTCCGTTTATTGCGCTGTAATGGCATAGCACTCTTTGTTTACACCCTCGCGCGTATCCGACAACAAATCGATGTCCATACGAAACGCGCGGCCGGCGGCAGTGGTGCTCATGGTGCTGCGTGAACAAACAGCTGTTTATTGGTATAAGCATATGTCACTGCACTGATGATTGCTTTGCCGCTTAGCCAAGCCTAGACTCTGCCCTGTTAGCAGCCGGCCGCCAGAGTGGGTCGATATCTAGGTAAATGTTTGTTCAGAAAGTGGTGTTTGTTTTCATCCGAAAGCAGTATTAGATCAGCGCCACTTTCGGAGAATTTACCGCGCCGCCGGCAACCACAGCCAGCCGCTTCTGCCAAAGAGAACACTTGTCTGTACATCATTTTTTGGCACACAAAGTGGGTGATTTTATTTTTGTTGGTAGGAGGATAACATAGTTCCGAACAAAATTAGGGCAATGATTCAACAATATAATCTGCGGTTTTTTTTTCTGTAGCTTTAGAGCTCTAGTCACGTTCTGTCGTGCACCGCTTCTGGGTTTTAGATTTTTTTTTCCCATGGCAACGTGCATCACAATAACCAAATCCTTCACAGACGCTTTAGGGATGGGATTCCAATATAGATTCCTTAGAATTTACTCCCAAGCATGGGTGTATTGTCGAAAGGCAAAATTGGATGGAATTGGAAAATTGCTATTGAAATAAATTCAGTGTAACAATCCTTTACAAAATTTATCTTTTCTATATAACTGTTTATTGTATGATGTATCTCTAAAACTGGTGGTTAAAATCTCGTGATTGTAATCTTCTGAAAGTTTTTTTTATTTGTCTCAAGTTCTCAGTACAGTTTATTCTTACATACAGGTTATGGTCTCAAGATTATGAGCAACATTGAGCAAATCTGGGCATTCCTGGAACTTTTTTAGAGGCGCGAAAAAATTATGGAGTCCTCATCTTATTTGAAATTGTATGCAGGGTGATTAGTTCCATGTTGGGAGTATTTCAGAGCCGATAAAGGGCCACATAATTAAAAAAACTTTTCTACGCATATGCCCTAACGTTAATCTACTTGGAGTTATTCAACTTTCAAATTTCTTGGACACTCTTTCATAAAGTGACTAAACCTAAATACATACCACCTAGAGCAATTCTATAGGTTTCATTTAAAAGCTGAGGAAATTTTCTACTAGATACAGCTTTTACATGTCTAAATAAATGTGAAATTAACATTCTGGAAGTAAAAATACTCAAAAGTAATAGTGTTATTGACATTATTGGTTTTATAGTTTAGTTTTAAAGTTTTTTTCTACAGTTCGTACCTTGACACCAACTCTCTATTCACTTTAGTTCTCGAGAAATTACAATTTTAATGCATTTTAAAATCTTTTATATTCATAACAGCCACTGAGATTCGTTAACTCCAATTTATAGAAGTTTATCCCCGAACTCACGAGACTAGTTCCACCTCCTAGACTGAGAAAATTGTGCAAATCGAACAGTCACAAAATACAAGCGTATGAACTATGAAATTAAAGCATTCGTAAAGTTTATCGAAGAATTAAGGACCGTCATAAAGACGTCTTCACTTCAGCATACACAATTACACCTAAATTTGCGGTATTATTTCTATCGTGTATCAAAACACTTGAACACCCCTAATTTTAAAGATATGTGTGTATTGTATAGTATCATGCATCAAAATTTTGCTAACGCATCGCGAAAATTAAAAATACACGAACGCTGGCGTTGGCAAAACTGAATGAATGTTTTGTGTCTTGAATGTGTCCGAATCAACCGTCACCAACGTAATAAAAGTGTTTGTAGAAAGAACGTTTGTCAACTGCCAGGAAGACAGATTCAGAGGAAATTGAAATCCGAAGGCCGACAAAACGACAAGAAGAGGCCAGCGATTTTAAGCGGAATTTGATTACATGGTACAGGACAATGCAATTTACGTCCAGGCAGACTTTCAACAGCTTCCGGAACAGTAATACTATACGGCAACTGGAAGAGGAAAAGTGGCAGAGATTTTCACACACATTAAACTGTCAAAATTTGCAAAGTTGAGCAGATCATCTTTTTTTTAGATTTGAAAAGCAACATTTTTATTATTTTAAAGGTTCCGTTGACCAGAAAATTTATGTTCAGGATTACTTGAAACAACGTCTGATGCCTTTCCTTAAGCAACACAGTTGTTCCGTTCTGTTTTGGCCGGATTTGGCATCTTACCGAAAGACAGTTGTCAACGAGATGCAATTCAACCCTAACTGGCGTTTTGCGGCGAACAAAGTCTCCAAGAAGTCTGTATAAAAAATGATGGAGAAGTCAAGTAAAAAGTCAGGCAATTCATATTTGCTAAAAAGGAAGCTTGAGTCACTGTTTTTCCTTTATTCTGTACGAACTAAACTTGACAAAGAAACATTATTTAATTTTCTATTCAAAAATGATCAATACACACACATTTTTGTTGGACCGATTTTTGACCGTAACACCCTTTATTTATGCCATCACACACAGTTGTTCTCTTGAACTCAACAAAACCATACCACCAGGTTTCCATCCCTTAACGTTAAATGAAATGGTGAAGTATGACCTAACAATGTAATTAAAGGGCTTCAAAGCTTAATCTTGTAGTTCTCTTGAAAAATTCGTAGTCGTAGGTTCAAGAAAAAAATAAATCATGAATTTTTCAACACGAAACATATTTTTTAATTGATATTAGGGTTCTTGCCCTAATATATTTTTTTAATTGATATTAGGGTTCTTGCCCTAATATATTTTTAATAAGTTTTCAGGCATACAAAACCTTCAAATCTTTTAAAGCCGAAGTATTTTTTTTCATATGGCACAAAATACGAAAACTCTCTCGTACCAAAAATACGCATTTTCATGCAAAAATAAAAATAAAACATGTATTTTTCTTAATTACAGACATTTTTACTCATACATGGTACACTGTTGCCTGCGCCAGCATATTGTACTTCAATACACCAATTTCAATAACAATCCAACAGCAGATCGTTAAATTATCTGAGATTGTTGCGAACTTCTCGAAAAAATTATACCTTCGAGACATCAAAATTGTCTAGGCTTATAGAAGCACATATCAGTTGACCTATTGAAACGGAAAGATTTTGTCATTTTGTTCTGCTACTGATATAGGTGTATATATCACAGCAGGAAACTTTGTTTTGAAACTTTTTATAACAGGGTGTCGAAAACCTGGAAAATCAGGGAATGTCAGGGATTTTTTTTTCGCTCAAGGAAATCAGGAAATATCAGGGAAAAATGAAAAATATTCAGGCAAAAAATTTTAACCGAGACGCGATTCTATTTTAAACGACTCTTTAGCGCAGAAACTGATTTTTTCAGCATAAAAGTCTAGCTCGAGACCTCTACGGTTCGGTTTTATATCCGATTAAATACTTTTTTCTCTGGGATTTCAGGGTTGCGTTTATCCACGTTGCACTTTTTTGTGCCGGATGCTGAAAAACATCAGGGAAATCAATGTTTTATTTCAGCGAATATCAGGGAAAATCAGGGAATTTCATTTTGAAAACTTTTTCGCCACCCTGTATGATTTTCACTGCTGAACAACGAAGCAGTAATGATAACTGAAGTACCACTTAATTGTACATCAATCTAACGACATACCGATAATTGTAATCCATTATGTGTGTGTCTCATTCCGATGTTACACTTTGTTTCTAGTGTCCGCAGAGCATACCCCGATATAGTGCGGTAAGACGTAGTCCTACGTCAAAAGCAACAAGCTCTTCACTGAACTCGAAATGTTTCGTTAAGTGAATAATCTTTTCATAAAATAATGGAATAGTTTTGAAAGTTCAGTGGAAAGATGTTTTTACTAATAAATTGAATGATTTATAAAGATAATCATTTTTACTTTTCTTTTTTCGACTCTAAGCAAAGTCATGCTATTTTTAATTTTAATTTAAGGAGTAAATGTAGTGATGAAGATAGAAAATTAAACTAACTGAAAATATGTTTGTAGAAACTACGAAAAATATAGTTCAGCAGGTGGGACTCGAACCCACAACTTCCAATCTCCGGTCAGATGTGTTCCCGTTACACCACCGCAGAACGTTAAAGACGTAGTTCTAGAATCGAGTTTTGTATCGCTTATCCAATTCTCACACTTCGTACATTTACTCAGTAGAGACTATTATTTATAGCTGGCTATTGTTTCAACACCCTCAGTGGAAGTTGGAATGACTTCTCAGTGTGAGAGATAGAAACGTGCCAGTAAGTTGCCATCTCTACCAGCAGCAACATCGACTTGCGTCACAAACATTTTTACTTTTCTTTTTTCGACTCTAAGCAAAGTCATGCTATTTTTAATTTTAATTTAAGGAGTAAATGTAGTAATGAAGATAGAAAATTAAACTAACTGAAAATATGATTGTAGAAACTACGAAAAATATAGTTCAGCAGGTGGGACTCGAACCCACAACTTCCAATCTCCGGTCAGATGTGTTCCCGTTACACCACCTACAATCATAATCATTTGTATAAAATTTTCAACTCCGACTGAACCGATTTAAATGCTTTTAATTCTCTGAGCTACCAGCCACTACGACATAAGCTAAAATTTTTTCACGCGGGTAGAGAAACTTTATTACTCAGAAACGGTACAAGATATCGATCCCATTTATATCACAGTTTCCGTTTTAGGCCAAAAGTAATCATATATCCGTTTTCACAATTTTTAGTGTAAATAGGTACTGAAAATTTAAAATATGGAATTTGGATTCTTACGTTGATCACTATCATAATCAAGCAAGGTTCAAACATTTTTTTTAGGCGGCCTCATAAAAATTTGGAACCCATCCCCACTAGACCCACAAGAAAAAAATCAAAACAACCCATACCAAAATATCCAATTATTTCTTGCCAAATGTAAATGGTGTTTACTTTTTCCTGC
This sequence comes from Wyeomyia smithii, assembly GCF_029784165.1. Classification (NCBI taxonomy): domain Eukaryota; kingdom Metazoa; phylum Arthropoda; class Insecta; order Diptera; family Culicidae; genus Wyeomyia; species Wyeomyia smithii. Next base: position 23,181,833 of record NC_073694.1, read on the forward strand.
GCGAAACAATCCCTTCATCAACCCCCGACTGCCTTTATAGAGGCACTGCACTGATTGGGACATTAGTGTCAATTAGTAGATTTCACACATTCACCTCTGCAATAGTCAAACCGACCGTGCGGTCGCGGGAGAATAGCGCGATCATTGCATCGTCGGTCGACCGGCCCCGTACAAGCATAACTTGTGTGTTATGTCATTCAATTTCAGCAATCCCACGCTATTCTCAGCCGTTTCACAATTACAACATCTCTAGACAGAGAGTGGAAGCCTAATTTACGTTAGATGGCAGAGAGAGAATGCCGGCCATTTGAAAATAAAACATGGTAATAGTTCATAAATCGAAAAAAAAAATAAATCGTCCCAGTTTCGGTCAGCTGTTCCCCGGCGCACGATCCATACATGTTCGAAAAGTCTCCTCATCTCGCTTGTAATTACTGCCGCAGCAACTGGCTCAAGTTCAAGGCCGCTGTTGTCGCTCAGTCGTCCTTCACACTTTCTCTGTTCGACTTGGGGTCCCTCCTTTTGATCTTTCCAATATACATACCTTTTGTGCGAGGAAAACCCCTCTTTCGCCGATGTGGCTGTGTTTTGTCCGTCCGTCCACCAGCCGACAAAGATGATGATACTGCACCGTAAACCACCACCACCATTCACACTCTATGCTCTGTGGCTACATGTTCGGTTTCCGCTAAGCGTTCACCACTTCTTCTTATGGCCAAGTGTGTTCTATGGCTTGCACCCTCCTCTGCCTAACATGTCGTCGTCTCGGTCGTTTCGTTTCTCGATTAATGGTTGCATGCGACGAACGCAAAGCAACCGACGACGGTAAACGCGTCATCGATCGCAGCAGCAAGCGCAGTCAAGCAGCCAAAGCATCCCGAGGCGCGCCCCCTCGTCCGTATCATCCACCATCGGCTTTCGAACAATATACGACAACGCAGGTTCGTTCACCTTCCTTGTTCTGTAAGCGCCTACTATGCTGCTGCTGCTGCCGTGTTACCTACCACTTACACCCCGGACCGGTAAAATGATGTGTCTCTCCATTGCCGTCGCCATTCCCAATAAGCATCGTCATCATCGATAACAATAAAAAACAGCGCGCACCCGCTTCGAACGGACGGGAAAACGAACGAACACACACGTTTGGGGTTGCCTTTTCTTTTCACTTGCTTGCTGGCTTGCTTGTTTGCCGAGTGCCTCTGCTTGCTGCTGATTGTGCCTTGCCACGGCTGCCATATAGCGAGTGCTGCTATGCAGCAGGCAGCAGCAAATAGCATGAAGAAAGACGAGACGAACTTTGCCAAAGTGTACACACAACACAACAACAACGTTGTAGCACAGCAATTCAGTGTGGTGCTTTTTCTGTGTTATCACCACCCGGTGTAGTAGAGGAAATCCCAGAACTTTTTATTTCCTTGGTCATAAATGAAGGTCTGACACTTGTTGCTGCTGCCTTTTTCCATTCAAACACGCCGGCAGTCGAGGAGGGTTGCTTTGATAGCAGCAATTACCTATTTTGCAGTTTGTTTCTTTTCTGTTGATGGTGAGTAACTTTCTTCACAGGGTGTTGCTTTGACGACCACGGAATGGCAATGAAAATTTCGTCTAGTTAAATGTGTCAGCGTATAGTTGAAAATATCTCACTCCGAAATATTCGTCCATGACCTACTGTGTGTGTATGTCTTCATCATTCACAGTTTCAGTTCAGGTGACAAAGCTTCGCTACATTTAACCGTACCACCAACCCGGTGAGGGATTTCACACCAATTCGTTCAGTCGATTTAAAGAGTTTTTTAAACCATATCATTAGAATTTCGAGAGTTCTGTAGAAATGCTGAATTTGCTAACCTTTTTCTTAAGCTAGCAGAACAGAACATTTTTCAGATGAGTGTTAACATTGAACAAAATTGAAGAGCGTTTCCATTGAACATCTTTTTATAAATTCTAAATAAATATTGTAGCCAGATTTTGATCAAAAATTATGCTGATCCTATAAGTTGCTATGTAGTTTCCTCTTTCGGGCTTGAGGGTAACGCAATTTAATTCCACGCAAGATTTTATTCAATTCTACACAGGATAGCATACGAAAATTTGCAACGAAGGCCGTACATAACCGCACGGGTCAGCCGGTAGACTCTACATGTTTAACCAACAATTTTTTTTTTTTCAATATCTGAGAAGACGTTGCAAACTCCATAGATGAATTCGCGTGAAATCTCTCAGGTACAACACTTCTAAGCCAAGAATGTTGTTTTTCTACATTTTATCTACTGAACCAACTGTTTACGCGATTTATTTTGCTACCATTGAGAGCGATGAATTTTGTTGACATTTGAAATCACACAACAGTAGTAGGATAAAATGACGACCTCATGAAAATTTAGCGGGAAACAGGTGGACCCCAAAAATACTTGTTAACTATATTCTTCATCTCTACTCATGAGCCGGGACAAATTTCGATGCGTATTTTCGCTTTTGAAAAAAAACGGCGCACAGCACCAGGGACTGGGACTGACTGTGCCAAACATCGCGAAAACAAAACTAATTTAAAATTCTAAAAATACCTCACATGCCCGTGTGACAAGCACAAGATTTATTATTAATAAAGATGAACACCGCGCGGAGGAACGGAGTGAAGTACCTCCTCCACACCTACACACACGCACACGAGAACACAGTGTCGCCGGCGGATAAGGGGTTTTTTGCTAGCGCAACAAATCACTTTCGATTGAGAACAAAATTCAAATCAACCGAACGGAAATTTGATTTGTGTGTCGTGCGCGATGACACTCTTTCTCCCGGCTTTGATCTATCTGCTGTGGGCTTGCACAACAATTTGGTCTATGCATTTTAATTCTTTTTCTATCAATTCGTAATAAATTACTTGACAATCAATTAAACTTGAATTAATGCAGATTTTAAGTACAAACTGAGATTTTTATGCTAATTTGTGAAATAAATATTGGAGTGACATAAAGACTTATTGCCTTTATGATATGTTCGAGTAGTAAAAACGAATCTACGACATTATTTTCTGTGAACGGTTTCCCCAGAATTTTATCTACGAGTTAAAAGTAGTAACTAGCTTTCTGAGTGAAAAGTTATAACTCGCCGTCTAAAGCGTGAAGTTTTCGCCATTTAAGCATAAATTTGATATGAAAAATGTAGTTTAACATGTCATTACGAGAAAAACGACCTCTCTATTTTCTATCTTCCCGTTAGATTAAAAGTCAAAAACAAAGATGGATTGAGTTATCCTAAATAATTAATTTTAAAAGATTCAAGGCCTTTTTGGGATTGGAATTTCATTCCTAACATGGAGTTGAAAGGCAACGCCCGAAGAAGTAATACGTTTGCTAGGGCAAGGGCTTACCACTGATAAAGCAAGTGAGCTGACGTTTCAACTGCAAATTTGCAGAAGCGGCAGTATCCGATAATAACTCCCGTATAGAGACGTAGTTCACCATGCTTGAGACCAAGAAGCCTCTTAATTATAGCAGGGTTTAGGAAGATGAATTGTGTATCTTGTCTGCAGCCCAGTACGTTACATGATACCCAGAAATGACTTAGCGCCAATGAATTGCTGTGCTGATCCTTGTCTCGCGAGATATTTAGCATTTTCATTGCCCTCGATACCAGTGTCCCGGTACCCATTACATGGTTTTGTCGGAATAACTCCCGTATCGCTGCGTTGCATTCCCAACCCAAACTAATTTGGACGCACATTTTAAGGATTTAAGTGCCGAAATTGCAGCTCAGCTGTCCAAGAAGATGCCGATTTTCGCCTGCCTGTAGTTACGTTTAAAAAAAAAAAAAACCTGGCGCAGATGAGTATGGCGTACACTTCTGCTTGGAAAACGGTGGGCCATATACCTATTGGAATAGTTTCCTTAACATAGGGCCCGTAAACTCCGGAGTCAGTGTTGAATCTTATTTTCAGAGGATGCCTTATCAAAGCACCAAGCTCTGCCTTTTTTTACGTAAAGATATAGAGGTAGTAGGCAGGGCATAGCCTCCAAAGCTGCCGTTGGTGTTGTGCCCATGGCGCTGGTAAGGCATCGTACACAAATAACGTAACGCTAAAAATCTGGATTTCATACTCCCTCCCCCCCTATGTAACGATAGGTAACGTTCGACATGACTCCCCCCCCTTGAAATTACGTAACGTTGATCAGCCTGACCCCCCTCCGAAATTTTCAAGTCCGAGCAAACATTACAGTTACGTAACTGTCTCTACTACCCCCTCCCCCTATGTAACAATAAGTAACGCAGACTCAACACCCCCCACCCCCCCTTTCTTCATACGTTACGTAATTTTTGTACAACGCCCAACGGAGAGGCAGGTCAGACTTTGAACTTTAGTAGGCTTTGCTTGGGGTGTTACTTCATTTACCTTTGGTCACCACAGGAGAACGGTGCAGATTATTCTCGGTCGTGCAATCGTTATATAGGACCATGAGCCAATTTTGATTTCCATCCACAGGTTTAGCCAATAGTGTGCTCATTGTAGTGTAATCAACTCTCCTCTTCAAGAGAGCTGTATGCATTGATCGAAGCATTGGATGTATTGTCGAAGGCGCTTTTAATATCAAAAAAGTGCATAACGCCGTCTTTTGATAGTTCAGCGACTTTTCGATAAAAGTCGGTATGCCTTGAAGAGAAGTTTCCGTCGATTTACCAGGTTGAGCCCTTCAGGAGCTCATTGCGGATATAGCTGTCCGAAATTTTCTCCATTAACTTCAGGACTGTAGATGTAAGGCTCATGGGCCTGACGTTCATAGGCAGTGCTTAGTTTATTCCTACCTACGGTATGAAAATCACCTTGACTTTCGGCCAACTAGTTAGGAGAAACTTACGCGGAAAAGATGTATCAGTTCGATCATCTGATCCTGGAGACTTCTCAGGTTCAAAAGGGCTTAAAGTCCAATTATTCGAAGCTCCGTGGATAACCTTCGAGAGAGCTTGATTGACTCGTTGGGCTCTGCACGCCTTGTCCTTGGACACTATAGCTTCGAAGTTGGTTGCTCGGTTATATGCGTGTTCATAAGAACCTGCAGCGATTCCCTAGGTGTGACGGTGAGGCTGCCGTCCTCTTTTTTAAACTGCCTTAGACCATTGGTGTGGTCTATGGACATCGCTTCTGAAGTCGTGTGGCTTCAGCCCTCTCAGAACTTTATCCTGCAAATTCTCTTAGCCATACGTAGCTTAGCGTTGTACTTGGTGAGTGACGCTCTGTTTTCATTTCAGGTGGTTGTGCCTTTGGCCCTGTTGAACGAGCGCCTGGCCTCACGGCGGAGGCTATCGAGCGTTTCGTTCGCATGGTCAGACTTTACCATTCTTTATAAAGTCTTCAATGATGCATGATATATGATTATATCTTACAATAGACTTTAGTACCCCCTTTTTCTTCTATAGGTTATTCCAGAAATTATAGGCACACCCAATGTAACCGGTCATTTTGAATCGATTAAGATGTTTCAAATTCTACTGGCTGTGTCCTTTTGTATACATATTTCTGTATGTGATAGCATCAAAAGCCTTTAGTTTTTGATTACTTTTAAAAATGCTTACTTTTAAAATTGCTCCGGAGAAGAGAAAATGTTTCGTGCAGTGTGAGTGGAATGTCATTGAGAAAATTGCCCAAGGAAGATTATGTGAGCGTCGGAGTGCTACGGACAGCAATTGGAAAATATGGAGAACGGTGTACATCTGAAGATGAGCCAAGGAGTGGTCGGAATTCAGGCCCTGTAAGTCCTGCTATCGACAAAAAAAATCAGGGATGCCTATAAGTAGAAACCATCGGCTTCCGTTCGGGATGTGACGAGAAAAGTTGGAACCTCGACGTCTAATGTGATGCTCAGTAGAGAGGGTCTTGGACTCAAGACGTACCGGAAGCAGAAAAAACCTAAAAGGAAGCGGCTTTTGTCAAACCAAGAGCCCGGAAACTGTATGATTCAATATTTTGCAAAAGTTCTGGGAGCATTATCATGTCCGATGAAACGTATGTGAAATTGAACTATAAAAACCTTCCTGAGCCACAATATTTCACTGTACGCAAGGGCAAGGACATCCCCCAAACGCAGAAAGCCATTTTCATCGAAAAATTTAACAAGAAGATGATGATGCGGCAGGTAATTTGCGAGTGCGGCAAAATATATAGCCCGTACGTCACATCGGAAACAATATACACCCGGAAGTACATCAGGGAAGGCCTCCAGAAGCGTTGATTGCGGATGTTCAAGCAGCTTGATGGATCTGCCATATTTTGGCCTGATTTGGCATCATGTCATTACGCCAAAAACACACACAAAAGGTTGGTACAAATGCCAAAAGGTCTGTTTCGTGCCGAACAACATGGATCCGCCAAATGGCCCGGAGGCACGGCCAATCGAGACTTTTTGGGCTTTGAACATGCTTGGTTTCGCTCTTTGAATGCTCATTAGGGTATATTTTGTCAAGGAGGCAGAATTCGAACAAGTCTTATATGAAGCACTTGTAGAGACACTCTATCTTTACAATTTGTCAAAACAATGTAATGTTAAAATTACTATAGTTCCATAGCCAGAGTTGTTTTATTTTCGTAGGTATCAAGAGAGCAGCTCTTCCGGTTTTACAAGCTTGGCCTGACTTTTACGCTGTACCTATGGCAATTTCAACAATACAATGTTTGGACAAAATGTAGAGATAGAGAATTTCTACAAGTGCTCTATATATGACTTGTTCGAATTCTGCCTCCTTGACAAAATATACCCTAATGAGCATTCAAAGAGCAAAAGAGCGAAACCAAGCATGGCTTTGACCAAAGCAAAGCTACGGAAATACATAAAACCAGCTGATAGCATTGAAAGATTTAAAAAGGATTAACCAAAATTGGTAAAAATGGTGAGAATTGCAACTGTGCAGAAATCATGTTGGAGGAAAAGTGAGATGTTTCGCTTATTAATAAAGATTTCCATCAAATAAAAGTACAATGATGTGTTGGATACGGATCACACACACAATCATACAGTGCCAGTAGAATTCAATAAAACAATACTTTTTTATTTTTTCAAAAGTGTGCCTATAATATCTGGAACCGTCTATATGATGTCCTTTTTTATATGCTTTCAAAATAATTCACAACATTAGTAAATGCCCAAACATTCAACTTTGGAATACCAGAAAAATCGGAGAAAAGTCTTGTCTTAATTTCAGTTTAATAGTAAAACAAAAGAAAAAAAAGACTACAAATTGAACTCAAAACTGCCTGAATATGCAGAAAAAATAAGAAATATAAGTGTGATTTTAATGGAAAAAAACATAAAGAACAATAGATAAACTAGAAAAAAATATTAGCAAGATAACCCTGTAAGTCTAAGTCTGGAAATACTCTTTTCAAATACTGTAAAAAAATTAAAGGTCACTGCAGTATCGGCGGAACGTACTCAAAGTCAGAGGAGTTTTTGATGACTAGTATTTCAAGTAAATTCAAAACAAAGGACGTTTAGGAAAAAGATTTCGAAAAGCTAAACGTCCGACTGACTTGTACTGTTGTGTTTGTGACTGTTTACGTCAATCAACTTGTTTTTTTTTTCGCTGCTTCTGCTGAATCCGAAATGAAGCTAAATATTGCCAGCAAAATTCCCATAGCTAGAGCTCTTGAAATTTTCAGCAGAAGATAAACCCTTGCGCAGCACATCCCCGATTAACAAAAAAAAGGTGTGTGCTTCCTTTGCCTGCCTGCGGAAGACCGGTCCCAGAAAACTACTTTTCCCACTTGCGACGATGTGCAGTATAGGGGGCTAGAGAGCCCTTCGGAGCTGAAACTAACAAACCCTGCCAAAAAGCCAGCCAGCCAGCCAGGCAAGGCAGGCAAACAATATATCATCGAAAAGGATTCATTTATAATGTAAATTATGATTTACGAGGCTATCGGTTCCCGGGCTGGGTTTTCTCTCCCTTGCTATGCGGCCGGTTGTAACAGGGAGGGTTCAGCTAATAAATTAAAATTTAAGGACCTCCATGTCAGTTGCTTGCCGCTCAACCGACCGGGAGAAAACTATCCTTTCAACAAATCGGGTGGGCTTTATGTGACACAGGAGAGCGATTTTTTGCTAGTTTGACAGCTAGTTTTCGATAGGATTTTGCAGGATTTTCTCATTACAGTTTTTTTTGTTTTTGTCGACGCCATAGCAACAAACGCGTATGACGCGCGTGAATAAGTGAAAGACAACGCGTCGCGCGCACATGGCGCATGGTGGAGAGCTGGTTTAACCTAAATTCCTTAAACCGAGCCCTCTCACTTCTTTGCAGTCAACCCCGCGCCGCGCGTTGGCATACATTCACGCGCACGCGGGGGGCTGGCAATAGGCTTGCACAACATCCTCCCAGTGGAGGGGTCAAAAAGGTGTTTTATTCGTTTTGATTGCGGTCCACATGCCGGATCGAGACGCACGCGGTATTACTTTGCTGCTGCTGCTGCTAAAAAGGCACCAGTCCGATAAAACACGTTTTTCTGGTACCACACCAAGTCTACCGAAGCCTGGCTGATGCTGCTGTTGCTGGCTGGCATCGTGGCGAACCGCAGTCGGAAATTCAATCCCAGGTCGGAATGGGCAATCGTTTGGCGAAAAAGGAGGGATTTCACGCCAATTCACACACCATTCTTGAAGCCTTGGAAAAAATCTAGCAGGTTTTTTTCGTTGATTAAAGGAAATTTATTTAACTTTTTTGTTTAGACTTAAAAAAAAAATATTTTGCGTGAAATGCTTTGAAATTCAAATAAAAACAGATGGGCATTGAAAGGTACGTAGCAAGCAGGCACAGGGGGACGAAGAGCAAGGAAAAAAAGATAAAGGCTGGAGATACGAAAAATTGCCATTAAAAATTGCACGCTGTGGCATCGTGGTTTATGGTCAACGTGGGTAAACTAGACGTGCGACTGTCTCCAGCAGAGTGAGTGTCGCGCGTTCAGTTTTTGCGGGAGGGGAACACCAGCTGATTTTTAGTCACTGCAAGTGACAGGGAACTGACTGGCACAAATGCTGGCAATTTTCGGCTGATTGGCTGCGCTTGTTTCGCCACCCAATTAGCTTACTTTTCAAATGTTTGCCATATTTTTTCCACCATCAATCGTTTAGCACAACAATGTTACTTTTGGCAATCAAGCTTTTGTTTGTATTAACCCGATTCTAGTAATAGACGAAATAAAATAAGACTCACAAGAATAACACCAGTGTACTTAGCTTGGGTTGTATGTTATTTTATGATTTGTTGATTACATCTTACGGCTCAATCTGACCTTCTCGGATGCACGACTTCTGGGAGCGAGCGCACCATGCATCTCTAGCAGAAGTAACGTCACTGGATGCACAAACGTGATCGCATTGCAACACACAGCAGGCCACGCCGCCAGTCAGTCAGTAGCACCCTGCACTCGAGACTGCACCCACTGCTGCTTAATCGAAATGGTATGGGTTGCTGTGTTACTCCGTAGAAAAGCAGCTGCCTTCTTTGAGAGTGTAGTAGTAACAACAGAGGCACCCGGAAAGTGACGCGAGCGCGAAGGGAGAGAAACGGTCGAAACTATCACAAACTATGTATGTACTTTCCAACTGGGAGTGAAGGAGGCGCCATTTTAAACTTTAAACGACTGTCTTTGACGTCAGTCACGGGGGCTGCCAGAATAGGCCCGGTCGGTGCTGCTCTACCTCGGTTGTGATAAGGACCTGAAAGTTTTTTGGAAAAAAAATTCGTCCTTCTTCAACCGGGCAACCAGTTTTATTGCTGTTTTATCACATAGCGTTTCAAACTTATTCCCTCGGCTTCCATTCAATTTTATTGACACACGATAATTGTGGAGTTTTTATTGCACACCAGACAGAGCACCGGGAAAACGAATAGAATCAGGTGTATTTATTATGCTGGTCTTTTGGAATGGAACATTGACAAATAAATAACATCGAGTGATGTCGATCAATTAGAAAAATCAATATTAAGTCATTTGGCGCTCGAATATTTTATATCATTAAACATTTTCAACAGATTTCCATACTCGTCAAAATGAACTTCTATGGTCACCCGTTGTTGAAATTTAGCCAAACGTTCGACTGTAGAATTTTCAGAAAAAAGATTTTTTGTATTATAGACGCAGAGAAAAAAAAAGAATACAAAATCTGAAATCCATCAGAAGTTTCCAACTAGTCGACAGCTGGAGTGCAACTAAGAAAACAGATACATGTTATAGGTGAACAACCAGCATTAAATCATTAAATCAAGGTTAAAAACAATTTCTCTGATTTTCCATAAAATATAACAATAATTTTTTTGATACTTTTCAGCATTCAGCACCGAAAAGTACAACGTAGATTAACGCGACTCTAGAATTAGAGTAGAAAATGTACATATCCACTCTCTTTTATTTTCATTTTACTGTTTAATCTTAAAATTTGGTGCATTTCCTGATGATCCCATTTTTGTTTCAGTTCGAACTCATTTTTGTTTTAATTCAGTTTCTGCTCACTTCATATGATATCAAACATCTACTTTTTATCTTGGTCTCATTTTGGTTCCATTTGAGTTTTAGGTTTATTTCAATTCGATGTGAGGCGTCGTACACAAATTACGTAACGCCAAAAATGTAGATTTCAGACCCCCTCCCCCTTTATGTAACGATAAGTAACGCAGACTACCCCCCCTCCCCTCCCAAGCGTTAATTCATTTCCAATTTAATGATAATCTAATTTTCAAATCATATTCAATACATTTCACTTGTTGGCAATCTCTATTCATACAGTTTGATATCATTTTAGTTTTATCGTGGTCTCATTCTAGTGTCACTTATGTCTTACTTAGTATAACTCCATTCTCATTTTGGTTTCTATTCAGTTCATTTTAAATTTTCCTTTTAGTTGCGACTTAATGTAATCCTTTTTGTAGGCTTAAACTTAATGTTTTTGACGCGGGACTACCTCTGTTTTCTATACTGGTATGCATTCTGTAAAATTGGAAATGAAACTGGCAAATGTTGCGTCAGATTTCAAACGATAATAGCAGCATAACCACATGATGGATAACAATAACCAATAGGTTGCTGGATAGATAAAATGTTGAACGATTTTGTAATACGCTAGTTATCATTATTTTTTCATTGCAAAGCGATAAAAATCGATATAAGGGTGAAGGACAAATTTACGCGAACAAGGAACCAATCACATGCGAGCATTCCTAGCACAGACGACATGAATAGACACCAACCATTCCCTAAACTAATTTGATGTCTTGAAGGTAAAGGTTTTTCGAACAGTTTGAAACAGCCCCTTTTCTTGAACGATTTCTAAACCTGTTGTTAGAGCGTAATAGAAACTGATGTCTCGAAAGAAAACATGCTGGTAATTCGGATTTGGTTGGATATCTTCCAAATGTTATCTTTGTGAGTTCATTGTCAAACCATTATTAATATTTTATTATAGTCTCATTCTCATACAACATTTTACTGCAGAAGAATTCTGTGCTCGTTTTGAACGTTTTTCGACATTATTTTAGTCTTTCCTTATCCGTCCTTCTTCCTGATTTCATTCCGGTCTCACCGGGTCGGGCTTAGCTCCCGTTCGGCTTGCATTCCATTTTTAATTGAATCCAACTTTGACTATAGGCTCAGTTTTCAATTTCATTTTGTCGCTCTCGTTTATGATTCTATATGATTTTAAATCACATATTTATCAAAATTCTCATCCATTTAAATTTAAACTTCCTTTGTTTCGAACTCATTTCTGCCTCATTTCATCAGACTGATTTTGCTTACATTTCGTCCTCATTTTGGAATCGTTTGTGATAACTTTTTACTATTTTCTTGATATCATGTTAAAACAATTTTTGTCTTAGGTTTCTATTATTTTAACCTCTCTTTTGATCTTGCCTTGCTGATTTCCTTTCTAAGCGACATTTCGATATAATTTTGTTTTATATTGCTCTCATTATGGTTCCATTTTGATCTCATTCTACATTAGTCTAATTTTACACTCATTTTGGCTACATTTTAGGTTTTACTGTCCTCATTTCTTACTTTTTTATAATAATTTAGTCTTATTTTGATCTAGTTAGTTTAGTTCATTCAAATTTAATTTTGATTATGCGAGGCCACATTTCAGTCTCAGTTTATTTTCATTTAGATCTTAAAATTTAGTCTCGACCAGAGCACAGGTTTATTTGGTTTTGATCAAATTTTGATAATATTTAAGGGTTCAAAATGGTCTCCATTTAATCTCTTTTTCAGGAGTGATTTTTCAATTCTTTTTTAGTCGTCAACTCAGTTCTACTGATCAGTTTATTTAATTGAATTTTTTTTTAGTTTTTATCTTACTTCAAACTCATTTTTGTTTTTAAGTTTACTATTTAATTCCATCACTCGGTTTCAGTCTTATTTTGGATCAACTTTTATCTCATGCTGGCGTCATTTTTGTATCATATTTGTTTTATCTCTCATTATATTATTTTTTGCGATTTATTTTCAATTTAATTTAATACTGGCTCTAATCTCAATTCAGTTTCATTTGATCGTCTTTTTCTTTCCGCTTTGATTCAATGTCGGTTTCAATTCTCTCTTCTCTAACTCATTTGACTCTTATTTTATTCCTGTTTCGGAACAATTTTGTTTTCACTTCAGTTTTAGATTTTAGTTGCTTGTCAAACTAATTTTAGTTTTGATGTTGTTTCGGGCTTCAACATCATAATGTGGTGTTCTTATATCAGAGAACAAACTTCGTCTTTGACGAAATTCAATTTTCGCTAGCCATAGCATTTGTCATTCTCCAGTTTCTAGCTGAATATTCTGTGACTTACGAGAGCTCTGCTACGAATATATGACGAATGGGGTTTAAAAATGGATTTCATCCAAATTTATTATTTCCCGATCAAACGACAACCCACACACGCGCACACACTCACAAGCACGCATATGCAAATGGCTGCGGGCTTTCGTCGTAGTATAATGCAATTAACGAACCCTTGGGTAAGGTTCATTGGCCGTGTGTATTGTGAGGGTAATTAGAATCGAGCTTCTCTGTCAGAGTGGGTAGACCCCGGAGGAAAAAATCTGCTGATGCATAAAAAAAAGTTAGTCGTTTTCTAAAAAACACCGCCTACCTCGAGAGAGTACGTACGTTATTGCGTGTGGCACTCGAGTGACAGCGCAAAAAAAACACGCGTAGTTTCACCAGATATGATTGATGATGAATTAGTTCGCGAGGAGAGTTCATCCTAAAACGAGAAATTAATGACGCTATTGACCCACAAAAAAGCGAACTTCATCGTTCAAACACGACTAATCTGACTCGAACGAGCGAGGCGGTGGTTGCGTATTGCCTCAAGTTTAATCAAGTGAGTTTATAATTAGGATTTGAGGAAGGAGCTTCCAGTTTTTGTCACGGGGAGGGTAAGAGGAGGTTAAGAACACTTCGCTCTACCATCTAAAGTGACATCCTCCTTACAGAGAAGAAAGTTGTTGTGCCACGCGAGGCAGGGCAGGGAGGATGAAGAAAGTTTATATCAAATTGATTCTAAAATTTCATTTCCCCCGCCCTGGCCGCGTACAAACCCCCTCGCATTCTCCGCCGCATCCAAAAATGGGAATCGAGCGATCTGCGGCAATTTTGGACTGTGTGTCGTCGTCTCGGGGCGAGAGAACCGAACCAGCCGCGCAGAGAAAAGCTGAAACCTCCCCGTATATATAAAATAAAATATATTGCCTTCTTCTATATGCTATACATACATATTTTCCTCCTTCTCCTCGCCTTCTCTCTCTGCAAACCTCTTCTCTTCTGCTCTGCGCAGTGGGCACCCCATCGTTCCGCTTTGCTTGCCGCCGCCGTCCCGCATCCTGCCTTTTCCTTTTCTTCTCTTTTTCATCGTCATCCTCCTTCTGCCTTCTACCTCACCGCACTTCCCTCTATGCGTCAACCCTGTGGGATTCCTCCGCGTCGTTAGTTTCTCCGATAGAGGTTCGGTTCAGCTAGCAGCAGCAGCGGCAGCGGTCGACCGGCCACAAGTTCTCGCTTATTTTCGGGCCAACACCAATCAGACGCGCGAGCGGGGTACAAAAACCCGGGGGAAGGCATGCGGAAGGGTCGGCAGCTGGCCTATGTATCCTGCGCTTCCCCATCGGCCCAGAAATCATCCAACTATAAAATATATAGAACTGAACCGCGGAATAATGGATGGGAGCCAGCCAGCAGAGCGAATTTCAACGCGGAGGAAGAGCGGCGGCACGCGGAAAAATAATAATTCCCGATGCAGCTGGCTTACGATCATATTTTATCCAACTGTGTGTCCTTTCCGGAATGTTTCGAGAGGTGCCTGCCGAAGTTAGCAAGTGTGCGGTTTTCCACCGAAGGACCTCTTCTCGTTCGGCTGAAGTTCAAAGCGATTCTTCCGAGCGATGGGACAGAACCAGAAATTGGGTTGTACAACAATCCCTATCGATCCCATTAATAAAGCACGTAAATCACGTTACTCCGTGTTCACTAAAAGACTGAAATGAACGCGGAAGCGCACCTGTGTCAAAGCATTTCCTCGTTTCGATTTTTAAAACTACAGACGATCGGGAAAATCTTTGCACTCCGAGAAAAAAAAAAAAACAACACAAGTGTTGACAGAATAGGAAACCAAACCTAAACAGCCACTTCTTTAACTGTCAATAACAATCAAGTTGGTTCGATGTTGCCGAACAGAAAAGCAAGCCTTGATTGAAATCGCTTCTTGAGCGGTGCAACTTTCATTGTCAAAATGAGAATACATTCACAGAAGGGGAGTCAAGTTTTTATTTGCGGATTATTTGGACTGGAGAAAAAAGAAATATGTTTGAAAAATAATTAGGGTTGCATTGTAGGACTTTGCTACCCCCACCATTTATCAATAATATTACTCGATTGTAGCCTGTTGAAAAAAGACCATGAAACACTGCGAGATTCATCTAAATTGACATTCTTAGATTAAAACGTTTTTTAATTAGATTTAACATTTTTCCAACGATTTCAATTAATTACACTGGTCAACACAGGTGTGGTCTTAAAGCTCAAACTAGTAAAAACGTAAGGTTATAGGTTTTTAGCCATTCCTGTGAATTTTGGTGCCCCCAGTCAATAACATTTTTAAGAGACTTTTTAATTTCTCGAGTTTTCTCGTAAACATAACGTTGAAGCGACAAATCCGGCAAGCAATTACTATACGAACTCTTATGTAAGTTGACACGTTTTGGTAATGCCTAGGGGCACCAAAACTCACAGAAATGGTTAAAAAACTATAATTATTCTAGGGCAGCTATTTCGAGCTTTAGGGCAGCACTTTTTTCGCTTTTGTCGACCAGTGTTTTTTGTCTTTTGGAAAACGTATTTTATTTCAAAGTAAAAATTATCTGTAGTCACCTAAGCGAGTTTTCCCGGACGAACACATTCGATTCGCATGGATTCGCATGGATTCTCTAGGATTCCTCACATTGGATTCGTGAGCGTCCTTGAAAAGGATTCCTGAAGAAAGAATCCTCAGGAATGCCCTGTATATGGCTCTAGGATTCTTGAATAAGAATTGTGAGTGGGAATCATCCGGATCGGTTTTTGCGATTCCTTTCACGATTCCGTCACCCTATAACTCGGTATTCTGGGGATTCTTACTCAGGATTCTCTGCGTGCTAGTAAGGGTTATGTCTCCTTTTTTTCCATACTTCACTAACGTTGAATTCCGAATTTACCAGTTTTTTAACCAAACTCGAATTATCAACTTTGAGCATCATTTTGGTTTTTTATCCCGGTGTTAAAAATGTTTATACCTGCTCAACCAGTTTTTAATAGACTATTTGCTCGCGTTTCATTAAAATAAAATCGTTTTTCCGATCTTAGCATCGAAAGCAAATTTATTAGGTCTTTAATTCGATTTTAACTTTGAGATTGAGCTTTTTATATCAATTTTATGACATGATTGTTCTGGTTTCATTAGTTTATTGTCAAGATTTTTTTTTGCGTTTTGTTAAGTTAATGTTTATATTGGTTTTTTGAAAGTTTTATTTGTTTTTTCATTTAGCTGGAATTTTGCCAGATTGCATCACTTCTGTCAAATTTTATTTTGATTTTATTATACAGGCATAGACAAAATAATTGAGACAGGCAAAATGTTGTAAATTTTTAAATGGCCAGTAATTCACGTAAAATAATCAATTTTGAATAAACAGGTTTCATTTTATTGGAAGACTGCTCAAGTTTCCTAGTATTACTTGAGAACTGGACATACCTAACTTACAGCGGGAAAGTTTCGTATATCAAGAGTGTGTCAAAAATGTGCATTTTTACAACGCATAGAACGTATTCATCATTTCATCCTTTTCTCATGCTTTTGTGAAATTTTTATATGTTAAATGTTTCATCACTCATTTATTCAATAGGTAAATGTAAATCACTCACTCATACTAACTTATATACAAATTTACAACGCTTTTAACCCAAGGTTTATCATGTAAACCATTTTCAATTAGAAATTTCTCATGATAAGTGTTCTAGTTTTATACGATTCTTGTACTATTTTTCCAGTTCCTCGTTTCGGTTTGAACATAGTTTTATCTCGATTTTTTTGTCCTCAAATACCTTGTTCTTTTTCTCGATTTGTCCATAATGTAAAATTAAGTTATTTATTTATGGATGACAATTAGCGTGTGTGTTGTGATATTGTCAAGTAAATTTTCTCAGCAAATTTAATCTGAAAATATTCTTCCATCAGATCAGATCAGATTGGAAAATTCATTCATTTCATGAGTGCTTTGTTCTGGTTCTGGTTATTCTAGTCGTAGTTTTCTAAAGCATAGATTTGGTTTCAATTAGGTATTCAGTTTTATGTCCAAACTTATATGATTTCTAAAAAATCTGCTAGGTTTTTCTCACGTCGTCTTTATCAACTTTTCTCCTAATTCAGTACTTTTAAAATTTACCTTAACTGGCACTTTGTCCTGAATTAATTACATTTAATCCAATTATTATTCCGGGTTTGGATAAATTCGAATTAGATTCTATCGAATTTTCTTAATTCGTTTTTTTTCTTGAGGCTTCAATCCCAATTTTATCTCAAATTGATCAGTTTTTTATAGTAATAGCTGAAATTTTAGTTGAGGAAATTTTCTTTTCGAGTTTATTGAATTTTTATTCCGACTTGATCAGTTTCTCATTCTGGTTTCACCAATTTATTCGCACTAGAAAAACTTTTTAGGTCCAATTTTATTACCAAACTCTAGCTCAATTCTCAGGGTGTTTGCAAAATAAATTCCCCGATTTTCATAACATAACATAACATTAATTTCCCTGATATTTTTCAGCATTCGGCACAAAAAAACTTTAAAATCACAGTGAAAAAGTATTCAATCGGATATGAAACCGAACCGAAGAGGTTCCGAATTAGTCTTTTATGTTACAAAATTTAGTTTTTGCGCTAAAGAGTTGTTCAAAAAATATAATATTTAACCGAGAGTTAAAAAAAATTCACCAAATATTTTTCAGTTTTTCCCTGATCGAATAACAATTCCCTGATGTCCCACTTTTTGCCACTCTGATTCTATTCAATAGAAATCTCCGATGTCTTGGGCATGGTGTTTTATTCAAATAATAATCCGACATTATTTTCCCGGTATTGAACTGATTCAGAAGTTCATCAATTTTTCTATTTTTTGTGGATGTTTATACTGATTCGAGCATCTAGTTTATCTAGATCTTATCTTCATTTTTATTCTATTGATTAGTTTTTAAAGTTCCAGTAAAAGAACTTTGAGGTGTTTTAAAGAGTATACAAGGAAGGAAAACGTTTTGTACAATGGTGCTTATTACGGGAGTCACTTCACGGTGAAATCAGAGTGAAGGGAACAAAATCCTATTACGGGACTCACGTAAGTGAGAAAAACGTCGCAAAGTGACATCTGCTGCGGAATCTGGGTTGTTATGAGTTTCATATCAGTGAAGTGAGAACGGAAAAAGCGACGTTTCGCGTGGAATTATTTCACCACCATTTTGAACGGTGGAATTATTACACGAAGCTGCCATAAGTCTTAAAGTTGATTGATTTGTGGTAAATATTGGACTTATTCTTCAATAACGAAGCGAATCAGAGATTGATCCGTGCCTTAAAGCGGTCAATTTTTCATTTTTTTGCCCGATGAAAAAAATGCTAACTAGTTCAGGACATTTTCGATACCGAAAAAAACATTTTTTTGATGCCGAATGTCTTAGAAATGCAGAACACGTCAAGATCTGGTGTTATCTAAAAAAACGGGAAAAAACGACTTTCTGGGACTTAGACATGTTTGAGCTGGGAAACAATCTCATTTCACTTGTCCTATTCTCAATTTCACTTCACTGTCAATCTCACTCCACGGAGGTGATTTTTGTCACCTCACTTGAGGTGGAATCGGGAATAGGTCTAAAAAAGTGAAGTGAGCGTGAGAGTGGAATATATTAAACCGTGAAGTGACTCCCGTAATAAGCACCAATATAAATATATAAATAATGATGTAATGAAAGATACCTTCAATTGTTTATAAAAAGAAATTTCGACTGCTGCTTTTCTGTTACAGACATCAGATATCATACCTAGATTAGTTGATGTCTTTGAGTTGCTTCGCAGGAATTTTACTACCTTTTCACATAGTAAAATCTCTGTTTGATGCCATATTCATTTAATATAGAGATCAATTAGGACATAAAATGGTTGTAGTCAGTTTTTCTTATTGAGAAAATCGAAATCTGATCTGAAGACCAGATGTTGTGTTGTTTTCATTGTTAGCTGTTTCTTCAAACATCAGAAATCATACCTAGATTAAGGGTGTCCCTGATAGTATTTTTTGCAAATATATAAATATATATATATATATATATATATATATATATATATATATATATATATATATATATATATATATATATATATATATATATATATATATATATATATATATATATATATATATATATATATATATATATATATATATATTTAGCAGGTTTTGGTTGTAATTAAAGTTTCCCTGACTGAGAATATCGAAATAATCGAAATCTAATTTTTGAGGGCAGATTTCAGCTGGTGTTGTCATCCCCCCCTTTGTTGTTGGATTGCTGTTTTCTTCACAGACATCAGAAATCATACTTAGGGGCCATCCACATACCACGTGGACAACTTGAGGGGGGGGGGGTATATTGTGTAATGTCCACGGTCCTCACAAAAAAAAAAAGAATTTATATGGGCATTTGTCCAAAATCGTTCAAAATCTGTCACGTGGTATGTGGATGGCCCCTTAGCTGATGTTCTAAGAGTATTTTTTGGCAAAATGTAACCCTGCCATTCAATACAATGTAATGCCAACTGCATGGAAGGCCGAGAATTATCATTATAGTGAATGATTCTCATACTGAAGTTATTTAAAATCTGATTTCTTGAAGACAGGTTCATTCAATTGAGGTACAAAGTCCAAACATGGATTTCCTTAATTCTTAAAAAAATCCCAGCCCTAAAATTCTAAATAAGTCACTAAAGCTACAAAAATACTATCACTACAACTACTAGCACCAACCCGATCGCAACGGATCAAACAGACAGACAGAATCGTTCTCTCTTTTGTGCGGGGCGTCTGTCTGTTTGTGCTAAAATAATGCACACAATATATGAAGTACAACAACAAAATTATCTACGAGATTTGGAAATAGAAAAATAGCAGCATCAACATCATCAACAACAAACTGTCATCAACAGTATAGTTTATGTATTCTGTTGAACCCCGGTGTCAACCTGCTGTCCGCTCCTTCCTTCCTAACCGCGATGTGGTTGGTTTTTCCCTCGACCCGCACCCTTCCTGCCCCCATCACACAACCACACCATCATCGCGGCACCACCGATTTTTGTTGATCGCACAGAATCTGTTTTGGGCGCATCGCGTCATCATTAGCATCGCGTGATAAATAAAGAAAAAAAACAACGCAATCAGAATTAGTTTGCTGTTTTGAATTGCAGTTTAAACATATATTACGATTGAAAACAGTTACACTGTTAAGATTGTTGTTCGAGCTGTCAGAGTGAAGTTTCCTCTGCGGAACAACACACACATAGTAGTAGGAGGCGTGGGAGAGGAAGACTTTGATCGAGGGGAAGCGTGATTATCACGTAATGATTTGATTGATTTGGAGTAGGGGTTGGGGGGCGCTGTTTCATGTGTGTGCGAGAGCAAATGAGTGTGTGGCAATGGGTGTAAAAAAATGCGCGCCAAAATTTTTATGCGATTGCTCATGGGAGCAGAACAAACGACGGACGGACGAACTGAAGGAGGGATTCTTCGGTTTACCAAGGGTACATACCAATTGGGTCTGTTGACTATGGGCTTGATGTTGATTCTGCTGTTGCGGTTGGCTTTGCTGTTGTACCTGATGTTGTTGTTGCTGCTGCTGTTGCTGTTGTTGCTGCTGCTGTTGTTGTTGCTGCTGCTGTTGTTGCTGTTGCTGCTGCTGTTGTTGTAGGGAGTTGTCGAGGGCGTTCTGTCCTCCGGGGTACCACCACTGGGTTGTCGGTGCAGTACTAGCCATCGTCGGTGGATCGCCCGGTCGTGACACGACTCCTGCTGTGCTCATTCCAAGACGATAGTCATAGGGAGAATTTGCGGTGGACACCGTTACGCCCGATATTGTCGTAACCGGATTCTGAAAGCTGTTGGCCATTTTGTAGGAGAACAGCTGCTGTGTGGCAGACGTAGACGTTGTACTATTGCTTCGGGCGTTGTCGTTATTGTGTGCCTGTGTCTGCTGCTGTTGTTGTTGTTGTTGTTGCTGCTGCTGCTGCTGTTGTTGTTGCTGCTGCTGCTGCTGTACAGCAACCTGATGTTGCAATTGGGCCTGCTGTTGTGCAAGCTGCTGTTGATGATGCTGGTTAAGAAGATGTTGGTGATGCTGAATCGTTTGCTGATCCGTCGATGAGATACTCGTTGGCCACCAGACGGCGTCCTCCCGGGTTCCCCAAGCACCGCGATGGTGCTCTGACATGATGGTTGCGTAAACTTTCCCTCGAACACCCGCACTTTATTCTTTTTGGGGCTCGCCTTTTATTTCGTCCGTGTATCACACACACGACACACGCACACACTTCCTGGTTTATCCTTTGGTGTTGTTTTGAAGCAGCAATCGTCGTCGGCAGGCCAATTAACACACTTTACACTTTATCCCACACTTTTGCTTTCCTTTTCCGCCCCTCTCCTTTCTCGCACTCTTCCCGCCACCAAAGGGCGCTTCTTGAACCGAACAGAATAACCTCACTGGCAATCGTATATGTACACTAATTCTTCCTTCTTCAGAATTACAGAACAGCAGCAAAAAAAAGGAAAAACAAAATATAAATATCAAGTTAAACGTACAATCCCGCGCACATCCTCGTGATTTCTTTCATTCCCACATATATATGGCACACAAATTATATTTATAATTCGAATTACGAGCGGCTCACAAAAGTGCACGGAACGCAAAAAAAAAGAAGTCGATATTATCTCCGTCTTATTTTCTTCCACAGAGCGCAGCGCACACGAGACACCACACCAAAACGCGGCTGTACACGGCTCCCGTATTGTGGAGTATTATTACACTCTTCTTTCGAATAATAAAAATCCCTTCTTTCGCCGAGAAGCCGAGCACGATCAGAAAAAAATCGCACACTCTTTCTCTCCATCAAAAACTTTCAGCTCTCCCACTCGCACACCACCAGACCAGGCTGACCCGTTTTCGGTCGCTCACCTTCGCTCTCATCGTACGTGCTCACCACTCACACAACACTCTCCAACTGCCCTATTTCCGAACGGACCTCAGCTCACGCTCTCTCAACCCGTCTCACAACTTCTCTCGCGCGTGCTCTCTCCTCATTTACACTCTGCACTGAACGAAAAATAACAGCAGAGTAAAAAAAACAGCACTTTATAAACGACAGAACTCTTTCCACGCAATCGTCGTTGTTGCTGCGCGCTTCGACGAAAGGTTTCACGCTCACACACACCAACGATTCGATAGGAAAAATTCAACCGGAAAAAGTACTCTCTCACACATTCATCATACAAACACACACACACACATCAGGCTCTACAGTGCAAAAAGAACTTTGTGAACACGGGGCCAAACAGGGGCCCTCAAACGGACGAAAGACGCGCCACGGCTGACAATTTCAGAAGTGATTTAATTTTTTGGATAGAAAAACGCGCGCGTTTACGATTTTCTCCCAACCTGTTTCGAAGTTTTCAAAGCACAGTAGGTTAGAAAACATGAAAACTAGAAAAAACTAAAAACACTACATTTTGGGTGCACTTTTGTAGCCGCCGTAAGCAACACTCCACGGTGCCCCGTTTGATTTGAGTTGGACGGACAACACTGTGAAACCGTGTGCTTCTTCTTGACACAAGAATTTTTCCCAAAATCAATAAATTTTTTCGACACTCCGTTCGTCTGAGCTTCGTTGTCGCAGCCGCTGCCGCATGGGGAGGTGGTAGAAGAAAATGGTACGCGGCGGGAGAGGATTCTTGTTTTGGAAAATTTTCCAGGAACGGCGGCGCGCACACGTTCACTATGAGGGGCCCTCTACAAGGTCTCAACAAGCACTCCCGTTTCCGGTATTTTCTTTTTTTTTCTGCTTCCCGTCGGCTCGTTTTGCACTATTCTCGGCCGTTTTTTTACACAGTCACGTCATGATGGTGTAATCCAGCTGGTTGTTGGTTAGTTAGTCAGCGCCATTGTGCCTAGGGGCAGCACAATGGACAAATGTTCCACTCGATCGCACCGCTGCGCGCTGCTTCAAATGACGCCTTTTCCGCTCCACGTCAACGTCGTCTGCGAGTGCGGCTGCTTCGATCGAAACCGGAAAAAGAGCTCTTCCGGTCGGTCACCAGATGGAACCGTTTAGGTTCAGGGTGTGCCTGAATGGAGTCGTCCTAACCGTCCGGGAATACGTATTCCAAAGCATTTCGCGCGAATTCGCCACCAACCGCGACACGTTTGTTATAGAGTAATTAATGAACCGAACGCGTGTTGTGTTCCCAGCGTAGCAGGCTGCGACCGATTCACACGATCGTTTGCCTCATCATTACACCACCGTATGCGAAAAACTAGGCACAATAAAAACACGCGGGTTGCTCAGATAACAACACACTCTTCTGCCATAATTTTGACTGCTTTTTTCACGTACACTTGAAAAAACCGCGCGGCAAAATTCCACTTCCACCTCGGCAAGGTCTGCTCTGCTGCTGGCTTAGAAGCACGGCGGAAGAGGTTATAATTCACTTTTGTATTATTGAATAATACCCAGCGCAAAAATCGTTAGTGGTCTAATGTTTTGTGTTTTCTTCCTGCTCCTCCTCCCGTCGTCGCACAATCAATCGCACACGTAGCAGGCCAGAAATCAATGCCTTGCAATAGAAAGCGGCCTGTTTCTGCCAGGCCAAACCTTACGAGATATATTCTGTATATTATTACCGAAAAGTACACACCGTAGTAGAAGACCAGCAAAAGAATAATATTAATGCGTCGCAGCAATAGGCAAGAGCGAGAAACGCGAGGTTGCCCCGAGATGATACACCACATATAATAAAAGTACAATCGGTCCCTATTAAGAAAAAATAACGCTTCATCGCTTCTTTGCAGCAGAGCGGAGAGAACACACTCACACTGGCAAGCAAAACGAGAAAAAAAAAACAAATACCAGTGCAGAAAAAGCGTCGAACACGCACACACGGCTACAAAACGAATCGGAGGAAAAATCCTACCAAACCACTTTGGGGTACGACGCGTCGTTGCCTTTGCGCTCACAAAAACGTGGCAACGTTGCACGCGTCTAAATTGAAAAATTTACACGCCTTTCTACCTCAGTGTAGGTTCTAGTTCTTGAAATAAAACCGAACAAACTTTACCGTTAATAACAAACCAAAAGTTTATCAAATTTCATTCAAAAGTGCACCGAAAAATGTAAATCGTTTAAATTCATCATCCGGTCACTCGCAAACTTCGGAGGCACCGTGCAGCAGTGTGTGTCAACGAACCGTGCGACACCAACACCAGCTCACTTTTTATTTATTCGTCTCGAGAAGAAAACTCATGGAAAGCGTTACTCAGAGAATGTATGATATGCCCATGTCGAGGGGTCCACCATGAAGCGAGGTGATTTTTTCCTCCGATCAACGGACGATGACTACTAGAAAAAAATTATCATACTCGCACCCGCTCTCTTCCACACAACAACAATAAGCAATATCTAAACAAATTAAAAAAGACGCGCTTTCTGGGGCCTAGCAGCAGCAGCATCAGGCACAAGCGGTTAATTTAACCAGCAGAGGAGTGAACAGAGCAGCCGGATGTGCCCTGACACTATTGATTGAACAGGGACGCCATCACAAACAAACTTTTCGCTCCCGTGTGCTAACGAACGAATGAGCGCTGAGAGAGAGCGAAGTTTCAGCGAGCGAGCGAACGATGAGCGTGAGCATAGCATATACGTACACAGCTTGCTACAAACATTTGCTAGCAAAAGCAAAAGAAAACGACGGCGTTATTTTCTCATGAGGGCACTATTTACCGAAGCCAAGCAACCGTCGTCCCGCAGCAGCAGCAATGTACAGTACATAGCTGCCACACAAAGGAGGCGAATTTTAATTGAACACTAACACCACCATCATCGTGCTGGGTTTCTGCCGGCTGAAGCTGCTGCTGCGTCACTTCTACCGTTGTTACCCCTCCCCCCCCCCAACTCCGAGCGGCCCCTCGCCCACATAACTGGCAACTTTTACAGCGAGAGAAAGGCGTGTTATGCCGCTGTGCAGGCCGAGTGTTACCACTCGGGAAGGTTTTCGGAAAAACGGTTCAGAGGGTTTTCCGAAGGTTCCAGCAATATATTATTGTATTATTGCAGGTCGAATTTAAAGTGCTATTCTAGAAGCTAGACAACTTCATTTTCATGAAAAATATTCCGGTAGTAATGTACGATATTGGTTGATGTATTTTGATATTTATTGTTATTTTGTACCTCTGCACAATCAATTCATCGGTTTACGATCTCCAAAAGGTTCTCAATCGGATTGAGATCCGGAGATTGTAATTGCCACCACTACTTCATTGTCATTTGACCGTTATTTGACCACTTTGTTGCTGAGGAGCATTATTTTGCTGGAATATACAATTTATCGGCATATTCCATTCGGCATAAAACAATCCATAATTCCGCTGATCCGATGAATTGGACCAAGACCGTTAGCATAGAAGCATCCCCAATCATCACATCACCTCCACCGTATTTCATAGTCATATGACTACCGATCGGTTTACGTGACTAATTCAACCGCTCCCAAATATATTGAATGACTTCTCATGAATATTAAAAGGGATGGGCGAACGGCTCATTTGCCGTTCATATGAACCGGTTCTTAGAAACGAGCGTAAGAACGAGCGGTTCACAAAAAAGAGCGACGGTTCTTTGAGCGCACCAGAGCTGATGGGTTCGCGCGAACCCGAACTGTCAACGCTCGTGAATCATTGTGAACCATGAGCCGTTCATATGAGTCGGTTCGGAACGGTGAGTGAGCGGTTCAGAGTTGCATTTGCAAAAGCCTTTTCGCCCACCCCTATTTTTTGACTCTAATCCGAGGCTGTCGTGAACCTTTCTCTGTGTTCGGCAATGCAAATGATACAAAATATACAATCATTGGGATTTATAGAGGCAAATCTAATTATCATTACATTTTTTCTGCAAAAACTATGCGAAAAATACTTCTATTGTCATATTGAATAAATAGTTGTAGATGTTTTGACCAACATAAAAAGCCGCTCGTCAACAAAGCTTTGTCATTATGACTCTAATGTAGAACTGATCATTTATGTATTTGTGTAGCTCAAAAATCGACTGCCACGCCGTCAACTACAAAATGATTGACATAGTCGATGAAATAGATAGTTAATCGTAACGATAAACACTTAGTAATACTGAATTTTGGAAATGTTCCGTAACATATCAAAAGTGTCTTGCCCTTAGATTCTATTTAAATTTTTTGGATCTGAGGGTCTAGAAATTCATGAAAACAATAATATGGTGTTCAATTACACAGAAAAAAAAATCCCCAAGTACTAGATAAGGCCCACTATTACCAAGTTTAACCTAAATTAAACGCAAACGCATGCTTAAAATCACTGGCGTACCTTGTTGGGAGCGAAGAGGGCGGTTCTCCCCGGGTGTCACCCTCTGGGGGTGACACCTACGAGAATTATTTTCATAAGAATTACCTTCAGAAGGGTTACATCTGCGAGAATTATTATCCATCATCGGAGTGGCACATTATAATTTTATTGATTACATGATAATTTTATTGCAACCTAGAGAGTATCACCCAAATTTTTCGTCCCAGGTGTCACCCATTCACGCTACGCCACTGCGTAAAATAAACCTGGTCAATAAAGAGACTCAAAATATGTTGCCAATATTTGCAATGTAAAAACGATTTAAGCCCATGAAATAAACACTAGATTCTTGCCAGATTTTTATTTCACACTTCGTCAGATTTTTTCCAAAACCCATAGACACTTTGGTTTGGATTTACAAATTGTAGAACAATTTCAATGTTGAGTAACCTCATATTTTTTCTCTATGATCTGTGATTTCCTAACGCAGACGATAACTTCTTAAAATAAGCACTGAAATTTAAAATCTGTAATGCATTCAGAATTTCAGAATTTTGACTTGAAGTTACCATTTGTTAATTTGACGAAACCAAAATTTCGCAATATTGTGCAAAATTATATGTAAATTTGCTAAAATTAAATCTAACTAAATGATTACTGAATATATTAGCAGTTTGAACTTTTTTTGTAGTTATTTTTCATCACTCGATCAAAAGCCTAAAATTTTGGCTAAGTTTCTAAACGTAATCTTGAACATGACCTGCCCACACAGATTTAGCCGACTGAATGGTCCGGGAATTCTGCCCATACAAGGTATTTCAAACCATATTGCCTAGACAGATGCTAAGTGCCGGCACAGCCGGGCACTTCTCGTTTGCATAAGGCGCCTATTGCAATCCTATTGTGAAAAAACAGTCCCCATAAGAACCCATGGAAACTCAAAACAACCGAAATCCGTTTCTGCGAAAACGTTCCACCAGCTCAATAAGTCCAAGCCATGTGGCCATTGTATAGCCATAGCAAGCACTAAAGTGACGGGGGCCAATGGTTGGCCAGGGGAAGGAAGGACGGCACGAGGGAGTCGGACGTGAAACGCTAGAGGGCTAGAAACGCTTCGCTACCCTGCTATGTGCTATGTGTATACAACTCGACATTTGTGTGCATGTATGCGGGCCAGCAGGCAGGCAGGCAAACCATCAGAGAAATACGAACAAATGAAATGAAAACGTTGAAGTAAAAATGAAATAAAAAAAAAAATACCACGAACAACACAACATGCGATATAATCAATTCCAACCGGTTTCACACAGTCGTCCCCTTTGCATCGTGGTCAAAGATGTGGAACGACGACGACGATGGCTATAGGTTTGAATGTTGCAGAAAAGGTGGACCGTCATTGGAAGGGGGAGATAGGGAGCATTGAAACATGAGTCGAAGCACCGCGAGGTCGCGGGAAGCTCGATTGAAGAAAAGAAGAAAGAAAACAGCACTGTCTCACGAACAAGATGAAGTGTACGCGACGAGAAGAGTTTAAGCAAGAGCAAAGGGTTTTAAAGGGGGTAAGGAGGGGATCGAGTCGAGAATTTATCGCCGACATCAGTGCGTTTTCTTCTCTCTCTGTTTTCTTGGGCGCGGGTTACCACCGCTATCGTCGACGCTAGCTCCTGCGGTACCTTCTATACTTCTCATCAGCAGAACCTGGTTTCGACGATTCAACGACCGTACCGCTGCTGCTGTTGCTGATACTATGTACTAGCATTGGCCTATGTACAGGATGAGAGTTGTCCCTTTGTTGATTTGACCTCTCCCCACGACCCTTGCCGATAGTGATACCAAGAGAGCTGGGTCGATCATCATCGACGCAACGGCCGTTGGTCGGAGAAAGTTGAGAGAAGAGCATTCGATTGCTGTCAATCTGAAATCACAGTAGATTGGGAGAATGCCGCAGTAGACTGCGCTTCCTTTACAGATCGAGGGGCAATTCTTTTGACGAGGGGGTGGACGCGTGATGGGAAATTAGAGGATGAATGACAATTACATGTCTGAATACTAAACAAACGAAAACATATGGATGGCACCGGTGACGGAACAACATCCGAACGAGAGAGAAAGAGAGATGAGTCTTTATCGATCTGTTTACAGTTTAACTCCGGCAATCGAAAGCTTAGCTCACGGAGGGATTTGGCTCGAAATGGAAAAAAACAGGTGCCGCATCTCTTTGCTCTCGCTCTCCGGAATTGGCTACTAATTGAATCTAGAGGCCAGATTACAGAAAAAAATTGGTAGGATCGATAGGAGAGCAGCCACGCGCGACCACGACACAGTCGTTGTCGTGTTTCGCTATAGGAAGATGGCGGCGACGAGGGGCCCGTCACGTTTCTGCTCGCCTGCTGCTGCAGATTTCGTGCTTTGCGGATGGAGACACCGCCGCCTCAGTTTTTGCTTCGGCAATCAGCCGAGGACGATTCGCCATACTTTATTAATACACACATTTGCATTTGGAATTGTGTATTTCTATTCGAAAAATCAGCTGACGATCATTACCAGCCAGCAGCGGGCTTCCACATTTCACACTGACGCAAAAAAGCTGTTCTGACGCGATGACAGAAGCAGAGCGAGGGAAGGGGTGGTCCGTTCAAGTAACGATCTGTATTATTCATAGCATTTCTGTAGTTGGCAGGTCGTTCGGAGAGAAATCTGCCAAAACAGAAATTGATTGAAGAATTTGTGTCGAAAAAAAAAACAACAAAACATGGACTAATAGACCCAACACACGATGGTTCTGGAAATCATTATGAAAAACTCGTAACATGTGTGTATTTATTTTTTTAAATTTTTCATGGTTTGTTTTGAACACTTTGCATTGACTTTGAACGGTGATTTTCACCCATCAACCTCGCCGCCGCCTTCGATGCTATGCCGCCTGCCTTCCGGCAGAGACATTGAAAACATTCATCATCGTTTACATGCTTGCTCTGCTGCCATTCGGATTCACGTTGCATCAGACTTTGGCATGGCATACTATGTGATGGCCGCTTTTCCTTAACATACCGAAAAAAAAATAACAAAAACATACCGGCTTTCTGCCGTATCACGTTGGGAAACACGCGTTCCTCTATGAGATAAAAAAATGTGTTTCTAGGCAATGTGGCGGCGGTATCAGCATTGGTGCCGACTTGGTGCTGCGAATTACTGCGTACAAAGCCAGCCACTTTGGCGTGAGTCATTGTTTTTATATATAATGAAGGTTAGCAGTGGTTTACTCGAACCGCTTAAGGTCATAAGACTGGTATAGGCTGTATGGGAAACTTTCAAAAGTTATACCACCTGAGGCGTTGCAAATAACAGCATAGATTGTTAGCGTCACCTACGAAGGTGTTTTCAGATTAGTTATTATTTTCAGCAGGCTACCGAGAGAGTAAATTTTCTCCAATAAGACTACAATAGTAACAGTCTGCTACAATTGAAGTCTTGTTGCCGACATTTCATTGAGTTTCTTGAGTTCTCAAATTAAACAATACTGAATTATGCTTCTGAAAACCACGGAAGACCAAAAAATAAAATAGTCCCTAAAAGCTCATGAGGTCAAAAATGCTGCTATAAGGTGAAATAATAGAAATTACTTAGGTGTGTATACACTACGAAAAATGATCGACAGAACTAGAAAGTAAAATGAATAATTTTTATCGAAATTAGACAGAAGTTGATGGTAAAATTTTATATTAAATAAAAAAAACAAATGAATGACAGATAACATATGGATCAAGTTAATAAAAAATGAAGAGAAAATCGGGGAACCAACGCGGAATTTGGGTCAGCAAGCAAAAGGTGGTTGCAAACAATAGGTTTTCTAACCGTGACGTCAACCGCAATTTAGAAGTCAACAAAAAGGTATTATCGGGTGTAATGGCAAAAACCGTTTGCTTGGACATTGAAACTCACATACCGTATTTTATGGTTACAATGAAAAACATTGTCTATTCATTGTTCGGGTATTCATGCTAGAAGATAGTTGAGACACAAAAATCAGTAAAAATTAGAGGACACGAAAAGCCACAATCCGATGTCAGTTCTAGGTGTTGACCTAAAAATATGCAGTAAGAACCTACGAAGGAGAATATTCTAGATTCAATCCAAAACAATTAGCCGTGTCCCACTGCTCGAGTGCAACAACCTTGCAAAATGCTTGGCTTGCTGTTGGAGCTGCTCGAAGCAGCAGCCTTCCTGTGTCCTAATGAGAACAAAAGGCAGCAACATCACAGCAAACCGGCCATGAATCGATGATACGCATCACCTGTTCTATGATACGTGTCAAAAGTTCCCGAAATCATTTTCGTCATGCAACAGCTCGCCCGTCTCGTTTGCTATCATTGTCATCATTAGCCATCACCGTCATCGTCGTCATCGAAATTCACTATCTGTCTCTGTTTCACTGGTCCCTCTTCTTTCGTGTCTCGTCGTCGTGTCCGCAATCGTTTCATCAATTTTTAATCAGTGCCAAATGCGATAAACACGCATATGCAAAATACCATTACATAACCCACGCACTCTCGGGGTAGCGCACAACCTGCAATCGGTGAAAATTTTGCAACCTTCATTAACCGCCGCCCAAACAATACCACGGATACCAGGGCTTATTGGAGGAACTCGTCGCCCCATGTCCTGTCGCTGGTGGAAGGGGAAATTGACGAGATGGCGATGATGCGCACAGAACGATGCCCGATATGGCCGAAAAATTGCCCCGAACTCGACCGGACGCCTGTGCGGAAAAGCAAGGACAAACTCCAAACGAGCACGAGTGAGAGGGAAGAATGGGAAAGAAGCAAAAAGAAAAAGGTCAGCGGCAAGTAGACGTTTAAAACAGTAGGGAATAAGCCGTGAAGTAGGCAACAAAAGCAAGCAATTGCTGTACGAGAAAAGCATAAATAATCCTTCGACACTTTTCTGTTTTTCAACTTTGATATACTTCGAATTTGACTTTTGTTAGGTATTAAATAAGGGCAAAACTAAAGATAACCTAGAGATCAATTTTTATCACAAATCATCTTCAAGTGTTAAAAAAGATTTTTCTGCTTCTAACAAACAGGCAGTATCACTCAACTATAATTTAGTTCTACTGGACGGAGTCTCAATCTTCAAGGATTCGAAATCCATATTTTTATACACCAAGGCTAATTGGGAGCAAGAATCATGATTTATGCGAAGGTCCCACAAGGTAATGATTTGCGTTCGCTGTCGTTTATCTGTTTTTCATTTTTTAATCAAACCTCCACGGCCACTCGTTTTGTACTACTAGTCTCGTTTGAAAATAAAAGACCTGGGAGTTTCGAATGATACATTGTTTTGAATTTGTACTCTGCTAACATTATACTGTCAAAATTGTTTGCTTTTACCTAATTGAGACGTTTGTCGATCAAGCAATCAATCAGAACTTTTTCGTTAATTTTTTTTGTTTTGAAATAATTGCAAGCTTATCTTATTTTTGGTTTTAAAGGTCCAATTTTCAAGTTTTGATTTTCTTGTTCTTCTCGTCATCCGGAATTTTAAATTTCTTGGAATTCCTTCCTCTGAGCATCAGATTCCGAAAATACTCATAGTGGAAGCAATTTGTGGTCCCCGTGGTTAGCCGGTCGGCTAGCTCTCCCACACGGTTGTGACATCGGGTTCGATTCCCGATCAGGTCGAGGATCTTTTCGAGCTGGAAGTTTTCTCGACTCAGCACTGGGGCACGGTGTATCGTTGTACTTATCCTACACATGCAAAATGTGCCAAAAAACAATATCGATAACGAATTCTCTCAACTAATCTAGTTGATCGAGACCGCATAAGCCCCCCAGGCTTGCGTGCGATATCGTTGGAAGCAATTTGGCTGCTTTGTCCAGGAATAAAACAAACATTTTGAATTTTTAAACGTGTCTGGAATTGATTCCTGGCTGCTGGACATCATTCCTGCTTGGGAATCACTCCTATTCGATAGTGCTAGACTGTTCTACACTGTTTTCCAGAAACCGAAAGTTATCCTGCATTTTCAAATGGCGTCGGGATCGATTTCCGGGTTTTTCAGAAACCGGATATCGCCATCTTGGATTCCTGGTATCTAAGCATCGTACCGGATTAAAAAAAAAACATGATCTTTTAGGGCTGTCTAACCCTGCGCAGTTGCTATCTTGGATTTCAAAATGGCGACTGGAATCTATTACCGATTTTTGGACATCAATTTGATTCCCGATAAACCCACATTGGATGGTATTTGGCCATCTTAGATTGTTTCCCAGAAAACGGAAGTCGTGATTCTGGACCTCAAAATGGCGTTCGGAGCTGGTTTCTAACCTCTGGGCATCATCCCGGTTCTAAAAATACCCAAATTGAAATTGGAAACGAAGGAAACTAACAATAAGATCAACAACGTTCGCATTTATGTATAAAATTATTAATTGTGAAGATTCGTTTAGGCAGTTTTGGATCATGATTCCCGAATAATTGTTTTCCAATATTTTGATTTAGATTTGTGATTTTCGTTATTCGATTGTCGGAATTTAAGTGCTAATTTTTTATCTCTGTTACAAACAGCCAATCTTTTTTCGGGTTTTGAATTTTGATCCTAATTTTCAATTTCTGTTTTTCGTTATTCGAAGTTTGGCTTTCAGTCTTCGACAATCAATTTTTGAGTTCCGGTATCCGACTTCCAGTTTTTTTGATTTAGATCTTGATTTATAGTATTTTCAGATTTCAGGTTATTTATCACGTTTTATTTTCATGACTTCGAATTCAAATTATCGATACTTAATTTTGGTTTTTTGATTTATTTTTACTTCTTTTTCATTTAAGAATTATATTTTGAACTCCGATTTTACGATTCAGTTCGTTCGTCATACGGTTGTCAGTTTTCTATCCATGGTTACTGATTTTCAAATGTTCGATTTTTGATTCCATATTAACGGTTTTATTGCATTCAGAGTTCATTATTGTTAGAAATGAACAGTACAAAGCAAACTTTGTAGTCGTTTGGTTATGATAAAATCTTCAAATATTCCAATTGAAAAATACCGATCGTAATCAACTGAATTACTATCTCAAAAACAAACCAATTCATCAATGGATAACCCAGAGGGTCTCTTCCACTTGGTCACTATTAGGACAAGCAATCGTAACACCCAATGAGGAGCGGGAATAGGAAAAGAATCCAAAGTATTGGCCATTCTAATCGAAAACACGCTGACACGAACGTGCCGAAACTCATCATCGAACAAATACACAACCAAAAGCAAAGCACTGGAAGCTTAATCGTGTCCTTACTACCCTTCCCTCTTTCTCCCTCTCGTTACCGTTTGTCCAACTACTTCTGCCCCTCTATACCGGGTCGGCGTTTGACCGACACAAATCGATCGTGTTTTAATGGTTCTTTGTTTCAAACTCGAGCCCACTCGAGCCGAGCCCAGCAGAACCACGCCAAGCCGAGCCGAACGCCCAGGATCCCCAGGGCGTTTGTTCTGCTGCTGCTGCAAAAAGTGGGTGGAATAGCTTTAACTCATTCCACCCGCTCCGTCCAGGAATACCACCCACCGCTTAAAGCTCATTATTGCTGCCCAGAGAATCCTGACCTGGCGTGAGTGTGAGAGGATGGACGAACAGGGAGAAAGTTCGACAACCTGCTCGGATTTGGTACCAAATTTTCCACCGAATAAGAAACCATTTCCGTTTTGGTGTGCAAATAACAGCATCCTCCACAAGAAAGGCAAAGCTTACGCAAAAAAAAGAAGCTAATTCAGCAGCGGCTTCGACAATCAATTGCCAGGATGCCGGACTCCATCTTGTATGACGCCGAGGAGGGAAAAACCCCACATAAGTACAGCCGCCTCCTCGCGGTGCTGGCGGCACAACATAAAAATTGCACCGAATGGCGGAACATAACAGAAGGAGCAGAAACTACACATGACATGCTGGTTAGTGGCCGACAACACCGCGATGATGAAACCGTCAGCGATTTGTTTGTAAACAATTTTCTAGTACAAGTGCGCGTGAATTTTTCGATAGTGTCGCGGAGTTTCCCGCCAAAACGCGCCGCTTTGCCCCATCATATGAGACGCGACCAGCACAGCAGTCGCGTGTGTCGCTTTTCCCTCGTTTTACAACATTTATACAACACATATTTTATTATTATCATTATAGTTTGTGTAGCGCAAAACAGCAAAACCAACGTGGAGAACAGAACGTGCCACCATCACACCGACCATCAGTTGGGGGGTTTGCCGCGCTCCATCACTACCACTATTTTCAAGCGGTGGTGGTGGTGATGGTGGAAAGTTTTGCTGTTAGTTTGTGCGCACTTGTAGGGTTCCCGACGAAGTTGTCGTCGTCGTCGTCTTCGCTGGCGGATCTAGTAGGCAGTTTTAGAACTGCATACCACACAAAAAATAGTGTGCCTGTGTTCAGCGATTCTCCCCTCGTTAGTGTTAGCGCGGCTTATGCGGTTTTTGCGTATTCTATGTCCCTCTTCCGGCAAAACCACGCTACTTCATCCCCCTCTGGTTATGAGTGTGATCCGAGGACGGTGCATTTTGCAGAGCATTCTGCAACTTTTTCATTCGATTACATTGGTTAGAAATGGCAAAGTTGCCAACTAATTTGAGCATTAGAGATTTCAAATCAATATTAATAAAAATTTGTTTCATTTTAAATTTAATTAACAAATCGTTTCGAAATTATTTACTTTAACTTTTTCGTATAATTTTATCTGCATTAAAAAATTCATATTTAATATTCACATTCAATGCGGTTCAGATCAATCAATCGTGCAGTCAATGAAAATTCACCCAGAATCTTGTTTGTTATCAAATTCTTCTTAAATTTTCAGGAGTAAAGAACTACTTAATAGTTATGAAATTTATTTTATTTCTCTTTCACTCCAAGTTCGAATGTCCGGTTTAAATTTTATACACTTGTCCGAAAATTTTACACGCAGTTGCTTGCCAAAAAGTATTGAGTCGACAGATCTCAAAAAATATGTCAAGACTGCCTCCTACCAACTTTTAAGATGAAATTTGTTCGCCTCCAAGTCTAAATTTAGAAATTATGACTAATTGTTAGTTCTGTTTGCTGAATTTCTAAAAAAAAAATCGAAAAATAAAACGAAGCTCTGGTGAATAACTATATCTGAGCAATTTTTATCAAGTACACTTTTCAATCTAAACAAATCTTACTTAATGAGTTTCAACAATCTGTCTTCAATCACATTGCTTTGTGATACTGAAAACTGCATACATTTTGTATCCTGAATTAGCTAGTTTTTTTGTTTATTCTTCACGAAAAATATAATTTTTTTAATGCTATTTTACGCCTAGGGAACCGGAAGAAACTGTTGGTGTCAGTAGAGGACCATAGCGCTATTACATTAGACTATCACCAAAAGATTCAGATTTTAGCGATATTTCTGTTTTAAATATTTTGAAGGTGTAAACAAAATTAGAGAAATGAATATTTAGAAACGTGATGACCATGAGATGCAATTGGTAATGAAATCTGACAAAGTGATGGCAAAATTGATCGTAACTAATACAATGATCCTTGCCGGAGTATTTTTTTTGTATGTGATACAATTGATACATTATCTAGAGATTCTACGTATAATAGAGATGCTAATGTCCTTTTATCACTTACAATACACAGTGAGCTACGGTAAACACTATAAGTAAAATTCGCAACTATAATATTGTACGTGTTGAACTCACTCAACAATATATCTGAGTTTTCATCTTAGACGAAATATCTGGAGAAAATGAAATGAGCCAACTTACGAAAAACGACCACTACTGAATCAACTGCTATCCTGTCATCATGTATAGTGCCGTAACGATTTTACCGCTCGTGTTTTTACCAGGATAAACAATTTCATCCTTTCAAGTAATAAGTCTAAGTAGTTCGATACCATATTTGTTTTTTTTTTTCAAGTAATTGTTATATGGTTTATTTATTTTTCTGATGTATTGTTTAACTATTCCATATTTGGTTTATTGTTTTAAGTAATTTATCGATTCAAAATTTATGTTCTCTTCAAATTCATATTTTACGTTTTGGCCTTTTCTGTCTTGCCCCCATTTTTTACCGGCTTTAAATTTGTTGTTCATTTCATTATTTCAACTCGTCTGTCGTAATTCTTTATTTTAGTTTTCTTTTTATATTACCACGTTTTTTTATTTTTATCTTAATTTTATTTTTCCATTTTTCATTCGCTATTTGCTCTGTCGTTTCAGATTCATATTCCATTTTTTTAGTCATGGTATTTGGTATTTTTTCAATTTGCATTTTGTTTTTGTAAATAAATTTTTTCCAACGTTACTACGAAATTTTTAATTGAAATTTCGTGATATTTAACCTGAGATGATCTTTTAATCTCCGCGATTTTCTAATTTTCAGGTCTCTTATTCGTGTGGTTCATTAATTGATTCTTTTGAAGGACCTTTAACCCCAAACGGTCATTCGTCCTTATTATTCGTGTGGGTAACATTCAGATGTATTTTTTTGTTTGTTTTCAATTTATTTTCTACGTATCATAATTTTTTTTGTTTGATGACGTGACATACTTCTAAATGTTATTGTGGCATTTATGTTGTTATAGTGTTCTAGTTTCGTGTTTTCTCTCTTTTTAGATTTTTGTGTTTGTTTTTGTATATTTTCGCAGTTTCCCTAATTATATCTTGTTCTCTACTTCTGTTCAAAAGGTTTCGATTACACTCTTATATTTTTTACACCTTGTTCGATAGAAATTTTGGTCACAAGCAACTGTGTGTATGATTGATTTAATTACTTTCCTTGTTTGTTGTTTTCCTTTTTTAAATTTGAGCATTACAGACCTGTTCATCAATTGACTTTTTAATTAGTTTTAAAATTATTTAGACAACTTCGAGGTTTTAAATTTTTCATTCGAGCGTCTTGTCAAGTTTGTCGTTCTGGTGATTCAAAACAGTTCAGTATTTTTATTGTTGGTGCTGTTTTGAGGGATTATTTTTGTTTTCGTATGTTAGCTTTTCCCAGTTAAATCGTTGCTAGCCTTACTGTAGTTTTTTTTAAATTTTCGACATGGGTTTTGAATCTAATAATCTTCAACAGTTCAACGTATCATGCATCAGTTTGTTTTTCTTTCAGATAACTATTGATTCTCTAATGGTTTGGAGGCTTTTCTGATTATTCTTCCGATTTTAGTTTATTTATTTAAAAAAACGTTTGGAATATTTTAAGAATGGTGTATCTTGTTGAATAACTCTATAACCTTCAATAGATAAGAAGGTATTGGAACATTTCGTTAACTATATTTTCGGTGAAATTTTACAATCAAAAATATACATATATTATTTGCATAATTCAAAGGCCAGTCTCAAAAGTGCAGGACATTTCACCTTTTCGAAAGATTGATGGATTTTTTTCATCCAAAGCAAAAACCAAATCCATTTTCTTGTTCTTCAGAACATTTCAGTGCTGCTCAGGCATTCTGGCAACACTGCCCAATTACAGCATTTGCAGTTACTGCGCATCATTCTGCTCGGATTTGAGGGAAGCGATTTTATGATGACTACCGCAATTGTTGCAAATGAAAAACTGTTTTCGTCACAAGTTTCCGATTATTTCAAAGCAATATTAAAATCTTTCGATTTTTCCCCCTCGCAGCAATAATAATCTCTGTGGTAAAGATAAAATATTTTCCCGAAAACCGCATCCCATCGTGATACACATTTATTGCACTCACACTGACACAAAGCAGCTGTGGTTTGGTTTTCGGTAGTGTTTTCCGTTACAAAAGTGGTCGCGAAAAAACGAGGGCCACCACAGCAGAAGGAAAAAAAGTATTTGATTTCACCTATTGGAAATAAGCACAGGTTTGCTGTCTCTCTTATCAGCTGGAATCTGCCGAGCTAAGGTGATTTTGTCCGCGCGAAATCGGACCTGCAAACATTATGGTGTCCAGTTTTGCGAATGAAATCGCTGCCATTTGCTTTTATTTGGTGCTGAGCGCAGGCACACTGCTTTTTCCTCGTTTGTGAGTATAAGTTGGCGAGGCGCATACACACCAGAGCGGTGAAAGCTCAATGGGGATTCACACCAATATCGCCGAGCGCCAAGCGCGGTTCTTGCGCGTATTTGCGCAACACAAACAAAAAGAAAAGAACGCGGAGAGAACGAGGAAGACGGCAAAAAGGCGATGTGAAAAGAATCCCATTTGTTTTATTTGCATTGATAGATAGCAGGCGAAGAAGAGGGGCTCAAAAGAGACTTCAATCAAAAATTTCCGACGGTTTGTAATCCTTGCTCACTGCGTCGTTCAGGTTTTTCTCTGGATGGCAGCCTTGGTCCGTGTAAATCGCAGTTGGCTCATTTTTTTTTCTCGCTCGCCGTTCAATGGGTGTTGAAATGAATTGAAATTTTTTTGTTTCAAGAAGGTACGTACCATCATCATCTTGAACCGCTTCTTCCAACAATCACTGGCAAAACTCACTGAACTATTGCTTCGTGTCACTTCGATTCACGCACTAACAGCGAAAAGAGAAGGGATACTCTTGGCTGTGGTAGTTCTTCTAATAGGATTTCTCTGTCACCAGAGCACTGTTCTGTATGTTCTTCGCACGGAACGAAATTCACTTTCGCTCCTTTCGGGTTTTGCTGTTGCTTCCTCTTGCTGTATTTTTTTATTTTTTTTATCTTCGTCGCATTCGTCTTGGACCGTCGTTGGATCGTCTTCTCGGTTGTGTGCGTTTGACTAGAACTCTTCACTAGCAGCACTTCACCTGACTCAGGACTTATTGCTGCTGCGGCTGATGGTATGGTGTTTCGTGCTTTTGGCTGCGACTCTATACTGGTGTTGCTTTTTGGCTGCTGCTCCTGTTGTCCCGTCGTTGTCCGGTCCTATACCTATCCACTAACCCCCGCGCTCGTCACCGTCGTTCTACTACTGTCCGCGCTTCTGTCTCGTGTCGGGATTCGCGTCGTTCGTCGTCGTCGTCGCTGTCACCCACTCTGCCACCTTCTGCTGCGGCGTGTGTATCACTAACAATAATGATCGATTGTCATCAATGGCAATGACACTGGACTGAATGACTGACTGACTGACTTAACCGCGATGATGACGGTACGGGGCACACACAATAATACAACAAACGAATTGCGCCTTTTGCATCGGACGACAAAACAAAATAAAGCCACGAAGTGGCGGCGTCGGACTCGGAATATCGTACCAACTAATGTTTTACGTGCGCGAAAAATATTGTACGTGTCTCTCAAAACACAGTCGCCTACTCTGATATGAGGATGATGACGAGTCGTCGTCGCCGTCGTCGTCGTGACAAACGGCGCGCGGGTGCACAACAAACTCTATACGACGTCTCCTCTAAATGCCGATTGCTCTCTTTCCTCTCGCTTTCTCTACCACTACGAGCGTACGCTTTGCTTTTTTCCCTTCGATTGCCGATTGCGTCTGTTGCGCGTCGTCGTCGCTTCATTCAATCGTCATCGGGAGTCGGTAATCATCGTCGTTTTGTTTGAATGGCTGGCTGATATCAGATGCGACAGCAGATTCACACACCGATGCCAGGCGAGACAAAACAAATCACGAGTTGAGTTGTCATTTGAAGGTGGCACGCGATGTCACACACAACACAGCACAAACCGATCCGATCCGGAACTTAGAGCGTTTGTTTAATCAGATCAATGTTTAATCTGTGTGTTCTGTTCGTTCCCTTCTCTGTTACGTCGATGGGTGACATCCCGAAGCGTAGCGCCGGAACGGAGAATCATCGATTTGATTTTGGTATACGAGAGATTTCACACCAATGCACATAGCCGTTTCAACAGTACTTTTTTAGGTGAAAAACTTTGTGAGTCAATATGGATATCCGCATTGAATGATCTAAAAGCAAAATCAAGAGATCCTTTTGAGAAAAGGCAGTCCTTTCAATTTTCTAAATTCTAAAATTCACTGAAAATGAAATGTGGGAAATTGTTCACCGTTCCTAAGACTACAACAACAATAATATCGCACGCTAGCTCATGGGACTAATAGCGGTCCCAATCAACTAGATTAATTGAGAGAATTCGCTATCGAATTTTTGTGTGTGCACATTTTGCATGTGTAGTATAAGTACAACGATACACCATGCTCCAGTGGTAAGTCGAGAAAATTTCCAGCTCGAAAAGATCCTTGACCTGATCGATTCCAGATCACCTGATTGGTGATGTCCGATTACCTCTCGATTAATCGAGTTAATCGATTATTTGCAAAAATATTCGATTAATTTTCAATCGATTAACCGACTTTTCGATTATTGAATAATCGAATAGTTGACCCCGATTATTGTTCGATTATAGTTCAACTTTGTCCAAAAATGGGAAAATTGGTTATGCCAGCGGTGACGAAAACAGAAGAGATTTCTAAACCTCTGTTCTCACTTATTTTATATTATCCATTTAGTTGAAAATTGTAGTTATCTGATGTGCTATACAGCGCACTACTTCCCACGAAAAGTCGCGCGCAACAAAAGTCGCGATTCGATTTAGTGCTGCGACGTTAATATTTCATTGAAAATTATAAAAATGCGCGCACGAACGAAAACTAAACTTCTTTTTTTGCGTGTTCACAAACAAAACTCTTGGCGTCGCGATTACGAAGTTAAAAAAGATTTTAAGGACTGTTCGCATTTACGCGAACTCACATAAGCAATTGTTAAAATATGTGTGAGTGCCAGAGCTAAAATATTTCCTTCCCTCTTTTTCGCATGCAAGGACCGAACGAATTCGCGTTGACGGTGTTGCTGATATTTTGTTTGTTTTTGCATGCGAAAATGAAGAAATGAAATATTTTTGCTTTTGTCATCACGCAGATGTACAACAACAGGAAGCAAGTCAGGCTAACAAAATATGCCAATTATCTCTGGCAGATTTTGAGAGCTGAACACTGAACACATCTAAAACGACTTCTTGGATTGGTGAGTATGACGAAAAATGTTGCTTTTCTTTGTATGAACATATGTCACATTTAATATAATTTTAGTTAATATGATGCAAAAAATCACTAGGCAGTGAGCAGCAACCTGAACCAGTCAACATCGAACCAAGAACTGACCTGTGGACTGCCCACGGTACTCTTGCTAGAGAAGCATCAAGATACAAAAACATCAACCATATGGTTGGATTACCCGGGGGTTTACGGCAGTCTTTGCATGGCGATTTGGCACCAAGAAATTCTGACCCAGTATGGAATTCAAGGACAGATTCCAACGCTTCATAAAATACCGATGAAATACATGCCAGTTCTAGGAACATCCGTTCCTTCAGAAGTCTATTCAGCAAAGCCGGTCAAACTATTACAAAGCTGCGATATCGGCTCCCAAGACCCCACCTAGAAATGTTCCTAATCTAACAGTCGATAGGAGAGGATGCATGGTTCCATTGACGGCACCTACTCACGTCACAGGGTGTCTAGAGCCATTCATTGTCATTCGGATGTTTAGCATTTTTGAAATAAATGTTTCTTTTCTCGCTTTCCAAACGTTAATAAGTAGATTTATATAGTGGTTCCTATTTATTGATTCGTTTGCCTAATGTTTAGGATATAGGATTCGATCACTTAAATCTAGTGTAAAGTTTTTTGTACAGCAAAATCACTTGCAAGCGAATGCACAATTGCAAAACTGAAGAACTAATTGAATCGGAAAAATACTTTCTCGAAGATTCATAAAGAATTAAGCTAATTGAATTAATAAATGTATAAAATAATGTGATTTCAAACCGAAAGGCCAAAAAGTCTCTTAAAGAAAATTTTAATATGTTGTAAAATTGTACAATATTTTTTGCTGCAAAAAAACAAAGTTCAGGTGTAACACTATTTTACACAGAATTTGCAGTAGAGATTCGATCATAGGCTTGTTTGATGAACCAACTTCGTACATTGAAATCAAGAGGTAGGCCACGGAATATTTCTATAGCTTTCTACCAGATTTGTTAGTAAAATCTAGAGATCAAGTTTATTGGTAACTGACTGTTGGTCAGCACTAACATTTTATTTTTGAACTTAGGGGTCACGCAATCAGGTAATCGATTATCTCGATTAATCGAATATATTGCGTCAGCTAATCGAGTTCGATTAGCGGACACGAACAAAATAATCGATTAACAATTAATCGATTAGTTGAAAAAATCGGACATCACTACACCCGATAACACAGAGCTACAGGGACCATACAATTTCTGGACTAAAACTTTTTCAATTTTCAAAACAAAAAAAAAGGTTAGCCAAAAAAATGGAATGAGAGAAATTGATCAAGGTTTTTACATTATTTTTGGTTTTGAAACAGAAAGAAATACGTTCAACGCATAGCTTAGGAAAATGTTGGGCAGTTTCACTTATCCTGAGGTGTTTTTCCTACTTTTTACTTTTTTAGTTTTAGTTTTTAGATTAGATTTATTTTTTTTTCTTCTTAGATTAGATTTATTTTTTTTCTTCTTAGATTAGATTTATTTTTTTTTCTTCTTAAATTAGATTTATTTTTTTTTCTTCTTATATGATGATGATGATGGTCCCGCCACATACCCTACAAAGGTTTGAGCTGGACGATTTATCTATAGATAATTAATGTAGTCACATTTTAATCAGCTATACAAAAACAAAACGAACTGATTTTACCTTCAGATAGAAACTTCTTCAAAAACTGTATACTTAATTCATAGAGCACACAAAGCTAGCACAGGGTTTTCATGACCTTCAGCCAGACTAACCACTATTGTTAAGAATATTTGTCAGAATTTTCTTATCGGTTTGCACCCCACTCTATGGCAGGTAATAATTTTTCGAAATACTTCAATAATGCCAAAGGCTTAATCTGGACACTTTAATTTTGATGAAACATCTGAAGTATCAAAGTGGCCATTGAATTTCCAAAATCCAATTCCGGAATATTCACAGATGATACCTTTTCAATTTTCCATTGCGGTTTACATGTGTTTATATACCCTCTAATAAAAAAGAATTTATAATTTCAAGTACTTTAGAATTGACTGCATGTTAATCATACCAACTCGCAGTTGAAATCATTCTTCATTTTACAGATAAACCTCCCGTCCACAAAAGAAACCTCAATAAGATGTACAAAATGTTACCACGTTCGAAGCACGTTTTCCTTTTAGCCATCAATTTTAAGTCAATTCTAACAGCAAATCATTAAATTGATTGAGGAAGAATATCGTTACAAACTTTTCAAACACTTACCTTCTGGACATCAAATTTGTCTAGGTTTTCATGGAAGCAAACAATAGTTGACCTGTTGGGATGGGGAATACTATTACTGAGCTGCCAATGGAATCTATTCCATTACATTTTCTTTAAATGTTCCTTCATTTTACAATTCTATCATTTTCACTTATCACTTTTCACATCACGCAGATACGTATTTCGACTCCGACTTGTAATCTTCTTCAGCGCTTAGAGGATATCACAGCAGACGGTTGGTGTCTACTCTTGACGCCTCGGTATGAAATGCTCGCACTTGATTGGTTTATTGTACGTGGAAATTCGACCTTGAAACTTTTCATTGATTTTACTGCTGCGTAATGGAATAATGAGGATAACTAACGTAGCACGCAATTATCAAATATTTTATCTATCCAACGACATATTGATTATTGTAATCCATCATGTGGTTATACAGTTATTACCGTTTGAAATCTTACCAGTATCATTTTCATTTTTACTGAATGTACCTTAGTTTAGAAAACAAAGATGTAGTCCTACTCCAAAGTTATGTGTTGTCGAATTCCAGTTGATTTTTTCTATATTTTGATAGAACTACTTTATACAGCCCCTGCAAAAAGAATAAAAGTAAATTATATTTGCTTGGAATTCATTGACTAATTAGAAATCCTTTTACCTTGTATATCACCTATTCGCGGTTGTAAATCGACTAAGTATAACTATTGTGCTTCTCTCGGATTCCTGTAGAGTATTGGGATAACTATGGATGATATAAGTTCTTTCCTGCGAAAGTGCCCCCCATCTTATAATGTATGGAAGAAGGACTATATTTGTAAAAAATCCAAGTTTTAAAGTAAAATGCATGTTGATTTCAAAGCTCATTTTGTTCCCAGTGTAAAAATGAAGGTGGCGAAATTTTTTTATAAATATTTAAAGAATTTCCCACTTTGAAAATTTTTGGAGCATCGGAAAACTCATAGTTTTAAAGTCTAAGTCTAAAACGAGTCACACGAGTTTGCGTAAAATTCCTCAAGCAAGTCGTGTGTGCTTCTCTCCCGTTCATGCAAGAGATACACACTAAACGACCATTTAAGGGGTTGGTGGCGTTCTTTCTTTTTTTGTTTTACGTGCTGACCTCAGCTTGTAGAAGCAATCGATAGAGCGAACTATGATAGTGGCTTGATAGAGAACTGAAATTGACGATTCAAT
The DNA here is from genome assembly GCF_029784165.1 of Wyeomyia smithii. NCBI lineage: Eukaryota > Metazoa > Arthropoda > Insecta > Diptera > Culicidae > Wyeomyia > Wyeomyia smithii. Next base: position 23,226,449 of record NC_073694.1, read on the forward strand.
CAATATGAGGCGAGAGCTCTGATAGCTACCGTCACTGCTTTTGCGGATATTGAATGCTATGAGGTTCGATTAAAATCGATTGATACGCGGGTTGATTTTACAGCTATTTTAATACATTTATAGACCCTAATTGGAATGCAATCTTATTTTAGTGATTGGCTTTCGTTGATTTGTTTTTTTCCGGTTCTGCCATATCTGACTTATTGTTTGATGCGGTCAGCTTACTCAACACATATACGTTCCCTGCCATTGTTAGATGTATAAGTTTTTTCGCATTTCGCATGTTTATCACCAATATAAAGACACGTAGCAAATACTGAGATAGTTCCCTATTCTATGTTGCAATAGCTGATGCAACAACAGACTGCCAAACAGGACTAAATACAATCAAGATACTTACAAGTTTGAATAAACTGCGATAAACAAAACCACATACCTAGAAAGAAAAAAAAAAGATAATCGAAAAGATTATTGCATTCTTTCGAGCAGTAGAAATAAAACAAAATAAACAAACGCCATAGCGAAAAATAACGATCTAAATAGAATTTATTGTAAGGCTACCAAGTAAATATTTGCTTCAACTCAGCACGTGATAAAATACATTTTGAAAACTCTAGAGAGAGTGTGTTCCGGCTTTCGCCACTAAAAGAGCTTAATCAAGATATAATCTTGTTACAGGATAAGCCGAACGCTGCTTCTTTCTAATATGACGCAAATCCGAACCGATGCACAGTTAAAAACAACCAGACCCGAACTCAGTAGTAAGAGGAGGAGGATAATCGCTCGCATAATACCAGTCGCTTGAACTGTCCGCCCTAACTCTATAATTCGCTGAAAAAGTAAATCCTCCGCCGCTCGGCCGCAGGTCGTCAAAAGTTACCGACCGTCTGCGAAATATACTCGTAGGTTCGATCCAGACTCAGGTCCAGATCGCTGCCGTCGTCGTTGAAATGTGACTCGACATGCTCCTGGAACTCGTCGAAGGGAACGTTCTTCACGTAAATCTTGCCGCACATGGGGCACATTTTATCCCGCGCATCCGCTTTGATTTTGTCCTGCAGAAGGTTCACATACTTCAGGGTGCTCGCTTCAGTTTCCGACGTCGGCACAGGTACCTTCGTAGCGGCAGCCGGTCCACTTTCAGCGGTTTTTGGAATGTCCGGCAAGGGCAGATCTTCCGTGAAAGTCTGTTTAGGCAGATCGCTTCCCACTTCTACCACTTTATCCACCATCTGTGGTTTGACATCCTTTTTGCGATTCTTGCAAGTTTGGCATGCTTCTAAAAAGACAAAAAAATGAAGTAGAATAACAACAAACCTCACTTAAGAGACAACCTTTATTAATCTGCAACTTTCCCAAAGCGACCTTCAGTACAGTCTGCTGCTTAAGCAGCTCCTTCTGAATGTCCATCAGTCCATCAGTGCACCGTTTGGCATCCGGATTATTTTCCACATCGAACAGCAACAGCTCTTCTCCATCTTGCTGCAGGAAACCCATTTCCACCCCAGCACCACTATCGATGAAGCCGCACTTGTTCAGCAGTGAAACATCCTCCAAATCCAGATTGACCTCCTCCGAAGAGGACGATCCGTCCCCTCCCTCACGGGGCAGTCTCTCGCGAAGTCTCGGATTAGGTGCATTTTTTGTGAACGTTTTAGATCGAATCAGATTCTGAGAGCTTCCACTGCCCGCGGATGTTTCCCGGACTCGACCGACGGTTTCCCCCAGCGTTTGATTGTCCTTGGTGAGCTTTGACAGGCGACTCCACAGCTGACGATTCTCGGCAGCCACCATCGAAATGTGATCCATCAGCTGAACTTTCTGCCGAGCCAACTCGGAGACCTTTTCCCGCATCACCTCCAGTTCGGTTTGGTTGGAAACTCGTCGCTCCAACTGGGAGGAGCTTGGCGAGGTGCGCCCACTGGGCTGAATACTTGACTGGGCCATACGCAGTGCTAGATTTTCCTCCTCAAGGACGCCAAGTCGCTTCTGCAGACATTGGCAGCGCTCCTTCATAGTTTGCAGTGCGACGTGCAGAGCGTAGTGCGAAGAAGACGACGTCGATGCGGAACAGTTATCTTTTTCCGGGGTTGCCATTGTAACCGTTGTTTGTTTTTCGTCCCTGAACGGACGATCAGCGTCAGTAGTTAGGTTAGTACGAAGAGCGGACCACCGACATCGAGAGTGAAAAAAGAATTTCCCTATAACTTTTGCGACTTTGCACACACGTCACTTTCTCTGAGTGATAAATTTTCCAGCCCGTATTCACTTTGGGCACTGTTATGCACTTTGACTACCTCTGCTAGTTCGACTCGCGAAGGCAAAAACTGTTACTGACAGCTGATTGGGAATGCCCGGTGAAAAAACGATGAATGTTAAACCAGTGTTGCTATACTTTCTGGAATTTCACTAGCAATCATTCAAACTTTTAAATATACCATTAGACGCAAATTTTTCAACAGGAATCCACCGAAATAAATTTTAAATAATAATAAAAACCAATATGATACAAACCGAAAAGCAATGACACCCCACCTGATTTTATTTATATTATTATTTCAAGGTATAAGGCCACTATGGCAGTTTCAAAAAATCGATTTTTTCATATCAAATGACAATAGAGCTTTTATTAAAGAGCCTTCAATGTAGTAGAACAGAGCTCTGTCAAAGTTTTTTCTCTGCTCTAGTTTAGAATCTTCGAACGCAGTTTTCTTTGAACATATTTCAACATATGTCAATCGGCGTGCAGGATTATTCTCCCTATTCGACATATTTTGTTAAAGCTTTATTCATAAGCATGTAGAAAGGATTTTATCGAGAATTTCATTACTTTACGAATTGTTATTTTCTGTCATTTTAACTACATTATAGGTTTATTAGAGCCTTCATAGCTGGTCTTGAGGTACGATGCTGGCCTAACAAGCCAGTCGTCGTAGGTTCGAGTCCTGACTCGGGAGAGACTGTTAGTGTCAGTAGGATCGTAGCGCTAGCCCCGCAATTTTCCTGTACACTTAACGGTTGGCTGCGGAGTCTGTGTATAGTAAACAGAAGGCCAAGTTCCGAATCGGAATGTAGCATCAAGGCTTTGATTTTTTTTTATAGGTTTAGTAGAGCAGGCAATATAACTCCCAGTTGGTCTCGAGGTACGATGCTAGTCTAACAAACCGGTCGTCGTAGGTTCGAGTTTCGGCTCAAGAGAGGCTGTTAGGAGGAAAGTCAACAGGAGTACTGTAAAATTCTATAAAGGACAGTAATGCGCAGCGGTAAAATAAAGCGACTTGCTTTGTGAAACGTTTATTATAAAGTGAGAGAGTATTCGAATGGGTAAATACATTTAGGTATAACGATGACACAGATTCAATGTAACAGATGTACAACAGCTTATTACGTACACGCCAACAAATTCAGTTTAAGAAAGGTATGGGGTTGATGAGCCCGAGAATAACAGGGGTCTGACGTTTAATGAGTATCCCGTATCCAAAATCTTAATGCAATATGGCGTCATTTGTTCAGTAAACAACTTAAAAACCATGATTATTCTCGACCACAGTGCAGTTCTATCATGAAGATATATGACCGTGTAAATGGTGTTACCAAAATTATCACAATGATGATTGTCATTACTGGCAAATCTTGTCGTTTCTTGCTGTGTCAGTGGAACCGCAACGTCATTGGTACCACTATAAAATTTGGTAACGCGACTTTTATATCGGATTTGACGTTTATAGCAAAGCCCTGGAGAATAAACTCATGTTAAAGCCTTATCTCTATACCTCTATTCAACAAAAAATATAAAAGTTCTACAAGGCAATTCATCATTTTATCTGCCGTTTCATATGACATGGGTTGCACTTATAGAATATGGTTGGTATTTTTTTACGTGTTTCTTTGTAAATAAAATATTTAGGTATGTTCGTACCAGCTACAAAAATCGACTTTGTGGCAAATGGCTCATAATTGAATTGAAAATATTTAACATTAAAAATAACAACAACAGCTGACTTAAGCCTGATTTTTGCTCTCAAGTTATAGGTTTGGTTTTCACCGGTAAGTTTTTAATTAAAAATTGAAAATAAATTAAAAATGAAAGTAACAAGAGTCCCATAATGATTTTAACAAATAAGAAAATGTTTATCACTTGAATCTTCAAAATAACGCAGGTCACACAACTTTAACTATTTTTATAGTCTTCCTAATTTCATATCTTTAGCACTGGGTTTGACAGCACGTGCACAAGAGATAAACAAATCTTCTGCTCTTGCTTTCGTTTCGGAACCAAAACACATCGAAGCAGGCTGGCTGCATTGCAACGAAAGTTCAGACAAAATAAATACAACCCAAAATGAGTTCCGGACTTTGGTTCCGTTTTCGAGTGGCACTGGAACGATTCGAACAGGCACTTCCAAGTTTGCTGGGATTTCCCGGTCGCTTTCCTCCTCCAGGTATATTCCACCGGAAAAACAATAATTTATGTAACCTAACCAATTGTTTCATGCAGGTTGTCTTGCCTTGGCAAGCGTTAAAGGAAGTCGTTTGCCAGTGACGGGTAATGCCTTTAGTTTGAAAAATTTACTGGGCGATGGTATTTTGTGGGCCGTTCCGAAACATCGGCGCACAGTGGAAAAGCGCTTGAAGCGAAAGTATGGCAGTCCTGAGTACAAACTAAAGATATTGGTTCCCAAGAAGCATCTGCGGATTTGCTCCACTTGTGGTAGTGACCACGAGGTGGGCATTCTGTGTCCTACCTGCTACAAAAAGGTACGAACAGAGACGGAGCAGATTCAGGATAAAATTCAAGCCGAGCTAGGGCTCGATCCCGTTGACAAGGAAGTTGTCGTGCTGTACGATCGGGAGCGCGAGGATCAACCGGAAGAGTTTTGGATGGGGAAGAGAATTGTGGAAATGCCTAAGACTCGTCCGATTTGGTTTAGCAAGAACTTGCTGCAACGGAGTACACAGCAGGAGGATCAAGCGACCGAGGTGAAACCGGATGCGGAGAAATTGGGTTAGTTGTACTGTTTCCGTTTATTTTGTAGATTAAAATATACGGTTAAAATAGTTAACAGTTTTATTTACAAATTCGAATAATACTATGATGGACAGTCATTATGCTTCGTTCCTGCAAATGACAGACACTCGACGTTCTTTCTCTATTTTGCGTCCCTTAAAAATCGACTCATCTCCAACCAGTATTTCGTGGGTAAATTTGTATCGGGCGTGATCTTTCATTACGTAAAGTGATCTGCGGGAAAGCAAAACATCCGCCCAAAACTTATCCTCTCTACTGGAGGCAAAAATTTGCCGATAATCCTCATTGGTTTGCTCCTCGTCGTTCGTTCTGACGAGTCTCATAACGGAATCGGTAAGCAGACTGAGCCCTGCGATTGTCGTCCCACAGAACTAAAAGTAGTAAATGTTGGCAATAGGAAGATAGCTTATAAATCATGCGAGTATACTCTAACGCTATCCACGTGTGGTTTAATGACTCCCTCCTTGGTCAAATCTAACACGTGAACATAGGGTAAAGTTTCACCCTCGAAGGCAATGTCCTTTACCCTATCAAGGATTACCCGATTAGCTGGAAACCAGTGCTTACGCTCCGTTTCCCGGTAGCCATGAATTGCATCGTCCCAGTGGTCTACCTCATAGCGAATGCGCTTCAGCACCGGTTCCAGTTCCTCTAGCATTGCGTGCTCTTCCGCTTCCGTGATGAAGTCCGTTATGACGGTCATATCGGCCAGAAACCGAGTTTGATCATCCGCCGGCCAATCACCGTAGAGGCTCACGTACGGTGGATCTTGTGAACGGGAAAAAGTTAGACGACATAAATTCACAACTGAGAGGTTGGTACTTACGCAAGAGCTCTTTCGCCGGAGTAGGCGTTTTGCTGATGATTTTTGTTTCTTCATGACAACACTTGTTGGAAAGACACTGTCGACGACTGTTCGCGAACGCTTTAACTTTATGGGCTAACGCTAAACAAGTTCGATTGTGGAAAATTCGACCGAACATTTCGCGATTTCTGTTCAAATTTCGAATTCAAAACAAACACAAAACAACGAACAATCTTAGCAAGCGGTGTTGTCATTTTTGTTGCTATGATATTGTTCGCAAGGGTGAGGGAGTAAAAAAACGGAACAAACTACACTGAAGTCGCTTTTTACGCGGGGGATCCGTGCCGCGTAAACTCCGGAATCCGCGTAAAAAAACTGCGTGAATTCCGGAATCCGCGTAAATTCTGCAATCCGAATGAAGAAAAACCGAATACGCGTAAGAAAAAAATACCGCGTAAACTCTGGAATCCGCTTAAGAAAAAACCGCGTAAATTCCGGAATCCGTGTAAAAAGCGACCTTAGTGTAAATGAAATTTTGAGAGCTCTTTCAAAATAATATTTAAATAAAATTATTTTTTCATTGCACTGCGAAACACTGCTTCGCTTGTTAGTCGCGACATTTTCGGGATTAAAAATCAATGAGAAAATTTAAAGGCTTACCTCGCTGCTCGACGCCATTTTCGTTCGTTTGATTCTATGAAAAAAACTCGTTGAAATTTACCACTATTTTAACTGACCCGGTTTAGGTGAAGTTTTATACACTCGATTGGTAGAATTCACACCCTAAAAAGTTTAAATATTCATTAAACGAAACTTTTGATATCATTCACACTTGCGTACACGTAAACGAACTTTCTGACTGGTGTTAAAAATGAAAATTCGCAGCTTGCTTGCCGGAGCTCACGCACGAAAATGCGCAATAGCAGAGATGCAAGTTAGTTTCGTACGTTTTGTAAAAGGTGCAGAGATGCCAGATGTTTTAGAAAAATGTCTGCAACTGCTCGAAAACCCGGAAAAATCTGCTTGAAATCTGAAAAAAAATCTATTCGTGATTCGAAAAAAATTCACTCGCGCAGGCAAAAGTCTGCAAGAATCTGCACACATTTTGAGAAAATCTGCGCAAATTTAAGGAGGCTCTGACAGCAATCTGCAGAAACTATGGAAAACCTGCAAAAATCTGCGAATCAATAAAAATCTGCACACGGACCCTAAAAATCTTCGTTTTGCAGACAAATCTGCACATCTGGTATCCTTGAAAAGGTGTTCAACTGCTAGAAAAACATCTGCTCGAGATTCGAAACAGTTGAATCATGGTGGTGGAAAATTTTGTTTTGAAGTAGAATACTTCTCTCAGGAAGTTCGGCTACATAGGGATGTGAAATGAAAATCTAAAACCGAAAAAAGTGAAAAATATGTCCAATTTCAAATGCTAATAAATCGGCTAGTATTCGATGGATTTCCTTCGTTCTTGCAGCAATAGATTGGAAAATCTTCTAAGATTCTTCCCAAAAGAAGATAATTGTAGTTTTATTATTCACACTATTGTACTATTGAAAATAGCCAAGGCTTGTCAAAACGAAAAATTCGACCTCTGATTGGTCGTTATATGATTGCTTCCCAAGCACGGTCGACAGAATTATATACCTTGCAAATGAAAACATGCTATTTGGCCTATATAAGAGCCTGTTTCAGCCGAAGCCGCTCATAATAATTCTAGACAGCTACGACAGCAGTCGTCCTTCCTTAGCAGCAGCACTAGCCCTGTGGTTGGTCACCACGTCTCGGGAGCAACGCGGTTCTTCTCAGCGTGTGTCGTCAGACTGCCTTATTCCCCCCGTGTTGGGGCAGCATGAAGATTGCCATCAGGAAATCCAATTTTGAACATCAAAATGCCTTTTTCAAGTCAAATAAACAAGTCATTGAAAGTTAATAATTTTTGTCAACGAAAGCAAGCATTCTGGGTTGCATCCTAACAATTTAAATTTGTCGCACCCGTCTAATTTACTGAATGTGAATAGCTTTCACAGTGCATGTTGCCCGTGTATCTTAATCCCCCACTGTTAGGGCAGCTCAAAGGTTGTGATCAGCAACCGATTTTGAACCGCAAAACGCCTTTTTCAAGGCAAATAAACAAATAATTGAAGGTTAATAATTTTCTGGCATCAACACAAGCAGACATTCTGTGCGGGATGCAATCAAATTCTGTTGTAGTTGTCTAATTTTCACTTTATTTAGTAAACCCCCCACTGTAGGGGCAGCGCAAAGGCTGCGATCAGCATAACCGAAGTAGTTAGTTCGACTATGCAGAGCTAATATGAAGTCGATTCAATCAATCAGCATGAACATAATTTCGTCGTCTTCCAGCTGCCAAGTTGCAACATGATGCAACAGCGAGCAAACGAAATCGCTTGATGTTACAAACCGCAATACGGTTAGGGGTAAAACCGTTGCGTGTGTGAGAGCACTATCGGTGTTTACTAGCTGGATACAAAAATCAAATGCGAATTGTGGAATAATTCGTCTATAGAATATTAGAAAATGGTAAAACTGAACATAAAGGCGTGGCCTATTTCGTAGCACCCTTCGGCTATAAAAGAGTGTTTCTGGGAAAACTAGCTACATTCATTAGTCGGAAGGTGAGCTGGATGGACCGTCCACAACGTTGACAGCAGTAGCAGCAGATATCAGCACTCACCAGTAACAGAGGATAGCAGCGGGTTGCGCCTGTGGCTGCCTTCAAATTAAACAAATCACTTGCCCTGTGGTTGGTCACCACGTCTCAGGTCTCTGCCAGGCTGAACGCCAACGCGAGCGATCGGGTCAGATTTTTGCCGTACATCAGCCGGCACTTCCTCTAATGGAAAAGTTGGATCATTTTGTTCAGAAGAATATTACTGTCGGTTTAATTACAGAGATGCGATTGCATTATATCCGATATGGAATTGAGCAATTGTTCTTTTGAGGACAAATAAAACACTTAATTTGAAAAGTTAATAGCTTTGGGTACCAGTAGCAGTATTGTAACAGCCTCAGCGGTAGGTGCAGCCGGTACTTCCCTGAGGCCGATGTTATAAGCACAGACTAACAGACATAACACTTCGAACAAATTTTCAATAAATTCATCGTTCGGATGATCCCAGTACTTTACGTTAGTAACACTAGCACCATCTGCTGTCATGTTCGCGCTGCGTCATGTATTTCGACATCAGCGCCAGCGTTACTGCATGTGTCAAATGGGGAACCACAAAATATGTATGAGACTGCATGACAGCGCCCCAGACGGCGTTATCGCGTGATGATTGTTATTCGATTGGAAATTTGAAATGATCGTTTTTTGTGGCGATGGAGCTAGGTTCCAGTGTTACGTCTGTTAGTCTGTGTTATAAGGAAGTAAATGGAAGCGGCACGGCGAAACAGTTCGGGTGTGCTTAGATGCGCGTCATTTTTCGTTGTTGATATTATTCCCCACATGAAACGACGCGCTTTCGTACGATAGCGGCGGTATTAGCGGTAGATGCATTTGCTAACACTTACTCCAGTAAATCCGTGTCTAATTTTCAATGTGAAAACACCTTTCTATTGTGTTGGCCGTGCGCATTAGGCCTCTGCCAGGCTAAACGCGAAGGCGGCGCGAACCGATTCGCCCGGCCGTAGGTTAATGTACAGCCGTAAGTAGAGCTGTCTAAAAGTATTCTACTTCAACCTTGCGGTCGTGGCTTTGCACACAACCCTCCTGTGATTTTTTTGGACCGAGTTTTGTCGAAAGAACTTTTTTAATAATTGTAGATCTTATATAAGGTATATTCAATGTAATTTTCTTTAAGAATTTACGTATGCTAACCTAACAAATAACAAATGTCCAAAATATTAAACTATGAGTTTCATCTTGAAACTTTTTGTTAGAAATTATTTTAAGTGATTTTACTATAATTTACTAAACTAGTGTCGATCTTAATTACTACTATAAACTGCTTTTGGTTGGTTTAAATTACTTTTATTTACATATCGTATAATGAAGCAAATCGAACCCTTGATCAAGGTGCCATTAAAGGCAATGGTGCATTGCGAACGAAGCTCATTAAGTTGGCTCCAAAGGGTCAGAAGTTTCGGGTTGGACGCTATGAATACCTAATATATGCATTTTTCGATCATACTTAGTATTGAATTCCATGCCACAAGTCCTACACCTGCATAGTTTTTCCGTGTGGTTGGTTTGCATGTGCGTTTTCAGTTGGTCACTTCTAAAAAATGCCTTACAGCATATCGTACATACGTGCGACCTTTTGCCAGTATGCACGTCATAATGTCTCTGCAGGTCGCATGGAGCATAATAGCTCTTACCGCAAATATCGCAACTAAATTTCCTTTCGGCAATATGCAGGCGCATGTGTTTACGCAAATAATATACATGAGCAAACCGTTTAGAGCATATATTGCACTCGTGAGGTTTCACGTCGGAATGCTTAACAGCATGACGCTTCAGACTGCATGGTGCATCGAGACATTTACCACAAACATTGCAAACATACGGCCGTCGAATGGTTTTGGAACTGAGTGGCACACAAGAATCGCCAGAATCCTGAACACTACTAACAGAAGCTTTACACGCGACAGAAGAGGACGGGATGACTGGTTTTTGGTGCAACGCGAGATGCTTTTCTAAATCATACTTCGTGTTAAATTCCATACCACATATCTCACATATGGAAAGTTTTACAGTGTGGTAGACTTCCGTATCTTCATCCTGATTTGTTACACCTGCTTCGGCGAAGAAAACCCGGTTGCAGGTTTCATAATTATAGTGCTCTCTTTCATGTACTTTCTCATGAGTATTTAGAAGCTGTTTATTTTCAAAATGTTTACCGCAGATTTCGCACGCATTTTCAGGTTTTCCTGTACATCTGCTTTTATGCCCACTAAGGGCTATCGCCGCATCGAACATTTTATCACAGGGTTCATCGGTTGGTGTAACAGAAATAGTGTCAACACAACTATTGTGTTCATCTTTTATCTCGAGCTCTTCAGTTGCCTCTATTGGTAACTCCCAATAGCTTTCATGGAAATAGCCATCCTCCTTCTTAATAAGTGAATGGATAGATTCTTTATTCTCACAATCATCCAGGTTATCCATGGTGAATGTTGATGAAGTTGGTGATTGTTCTAAGTTACTTCAGCTGGATTTCCGTTCTAATAAGAATATTTCAAAATTTCGAATCGTTTATAATACACATAAGTTTATTAACATTTCCAGCTTACCTGAATATTTGAAGAATTTAGAGTTGAAATACGTTATCTCGAGTAAAATAACAAAAGCAACACCTGCAGTTGACAGATGTGAGACACCGCAAAAACTGGTACCTACACCGAGAATAAATCACATGCTTTCTCAAGTTCTGTGTACACTCCAAAATAAATATTGGGAAAATTGCTTAAAATTTTACTCGGTCTAATTTTCAAGATTTTATTGTTTTTTTTTTCTATTGGTTTTAACAATAAACAAAAAGCCACATGAAGCTCATTCGCAACTATTTCTCTATCACAGATCCCACATCGGGTTGACCGCAGTGAGTACTTGATATATGCATTTGTCGATCATGCTTCGTGTTGAATTCCATGCCACACGTATTACACCTGCATAGTTGTTCAGTGTGATTGGTCTGCATGTGCTTTTTCAGTTGGTCACTTTTAAAAAATGACTTAGAGCATACCGTGCATACGTGCGGCCTTCGGCCAGTATGCACGTTATAATGTCTCTGTAGGTCGCTTGGACGATAAAAGCTCTTACCGCAAATATCACACTTATGTTCTCCTTCACCATTATGCAGGCGCATGTGGTTCCGTAAGTAATAGATATGTGCGAATCGTTTAGAGCATATTTTGCACTCGTGAGGTTTCACTTTGAGGGGTCTACTACGAAAGGCTGAAACTCAAAAGGCTGAAACACGAAAGGCTGAAATTCGAAAGGCTGAAATCACGAAAGGCTGAAAACTACATAAGGCTGAAAACACGAAAGGCTGAAAACACGAAAGGCTGAATCAAGAAAAGCTGAAAATCATAAGGCTGAAATTCACAAAGTTCATTTCTAAAAGAACACTCGCGGCCTACGGCCGACTCGATTGTCCGAGATGTATGCTGTCCTTACTCGCTATCGCTCGTTCGGACTAAACTAGGGGATCACCCCTACGAGTCAGTAGACCTAGGAAAACGAACGAACCTATACAGAGGTGATTTCTGCGGGGGGCTGCCCCCCCGCAGTGGCCGGCGCTTCCGACGGCGGGTCGCCGGCGCACACTCGCGGCCTTCGGCCGTCTCGCCCTGAATCATCTAGGAAACGTGTACAAGAGTCAAGTGTGTATAGATTCAAATGTTGCCGAAAATTTATTTTCCATTGCACAAACCAATTAATACTCAAACATTGAACTCTGTCACTTCATAAAGGTTTGTTATCCATGTCTCCGAATTTTTTAACGATTATGATTCAAGTTACAAAAGTTTCAGCCTTTCATGTTTCAGCCTTTCGTTCATTCAGCCTTTTGTGGTTTCAGCCTTTTGTGCATTCAGCCTTTCGTTATGAAACATACTTTTCAGCCTTTCGGGTTTCAGCCTTTTGAGTTTCAGCCTTTCGTTACTAACCCCACTTTGAGATGCATAACAGCATGACGTTTCAGCTGGCTTGGTGCCATGAAATCTTTCCCGCAAACATCACAAACATTCGGCCGCTGAAAGGTTTTAGGAATGAGTGGCACCAAAGTGTCGCCAGTATCGTGAACACCAACAGAAGCTTCACCCGTCCCAGGAGCTTGTTGTTTATGCAATAAAAGATGTTTTGTTAAATCATACTTCGTGTTGAATTCCATACCACAAAACCTACATACACATAGTTTGTCAGTTTGAAACGCTTTCATGTGCCTTTTCAGTTCGTAACATTTGAGAAATGCCTTAGAACATATCGTGCATACGTGCGGCTTTTTGCCAGTATGCACGCTATAATGTCTCTTCAGGTCACTTGGTGTATAGAAGCTCTTACCGCAAACATCACACTTACAAAATTTTTCTTCCTCTGTATGCACGCGCATGTGTTCCTGCAAATTATGAATATCAGCGAATCGTTTAGAGCATATACTGCACTCGTGAGATTTCTCGTCGGAGTGCACGAGACCGTGACGCTTCAGCATGCTGGGTGCACTGAATCCCTTCCCACAAACAACGCAAACAAACGGCCGCTGAATGGATTCAGGATCGTGAACATTAACAGTAGCTGTACACGCCCCAGAAGAGGACACGATGGCTTGTTTTTTCTCTGCTTTGCGTGCGTGGAACGCGAGATGCCTTTTTAAACGTGACGGAGTTGAAAACGATTCTTTACATAACCCACAGTCGTGGGTCTTTTTCTGATTGGTGTGGGTTTGCATGTGCCAACTTAACTTGAGTGAATCTTTCGATGGACTTTCAATAGGGCTTTGTTTGCAAACACCTTTTGACAGACTTCACATTTCAATGGCAGAAATTCGTTGTGAGTACTTGATGTATGCATTTTTAGATCATGCTTCGTGTTGAATTCCATGCCACAAGTCTTGCATATGCATAACTTTTCAGTGTGATTGAATTCCATGTGATGTTTCAATTTGTCACTTTTATAAAACGCCTTAGAACATACGGTGCATGCGTGCGGCTTTTGACCAGTATGCCTGTTATAATGCCTCTTCAAATCGCTTCGGGCACTGAAGCTTTTACCGCAAACATCACACTTAATGTTTCCTTCTTCAGTATGCAGGCGCATGTGGTACCGCATAGAATATATATCAGCGAATCGTTTAGAGCATATACTGCACTCGTGAGATTTTTCGGCAGAATGCACAAGACCATGACGCTTCAGTGTGCTTGGTGCACTGAAACCTTTCCCACAAACATCGCAAACATACGGCCACGTTATGGTTTCATCATGTGTATGCTTCGCCAAACCTGCCTCAGTGAGGAAAGTCCTTTTGCAGGTTTCACATTTATAATGCTCTCTTTTATGTAGCATAAGATATTGTATATTTGTAATGCCTCTGCCGCAGATTTCGCACACATGTTTCGGTTTTCCTGTACATCTGCTTTTATGAATGTTAAGGCTTTTCGTCGAGCCGAAAAACTTACCACAGGGTTTGCAAGAAAATTCAGCATGTTTGGTGCTTCTATGCTTGCGGAGGGTATGGACAGTCTTGTATATCTTTCCGCAGTCGCCACACCTCAAGCCATTGTCTTCGGGTATTTCTTCATCCTCTTTATCGATTGGGGGATCAGTAGCAGCATCAACAAAGTGATCGTCTTCAATTTTTATCTCGTGTTCTTGAGTTACCTTAATTGGTAACTCACAATAGTTCTTATTTAAATCGTCTTCCTCCTTTGTAATATGCGAAAGAATAGATTCCTCGTTCTCACTATTACCCAGGTTATCCATGTTAGATGTTGATAAACTTCCACTTTTGCCAAGCTACTTCAGCCGGATTTCACCTCTAAAAAAGAAAAATAATTCTACAACTTCAAAGTGTTTATAAGACGTGTAAGTTTATGTCCACTTCCAGCTCACCTGAATATTTTAAGGTTTCAAATTTCAGTTCTTTTTGCTGACAAGTTAGCAAATAGTGTGTTTTCCGTATTTCTACTTAAAGCAAAACAACAAAAACAAGGCCTGCAGTTGACAGCTGCCGGAAAAACTGGTACACTGGAAATAATTTTTCTAAAGTGATATGTATACACTCCGCAGGGAGAACTACCCAAAATTTAAGGAGGGTCAATTGAGTCACTTAGTGACTTTTCATCTACGCACACTAGTGAACGTGTAAGCCCGTGTAGAGTTGCTTTTGTTTCTTTCAAACTATGAATCATCGCAGCTCGTTGCTTCGACTTTTTATCACTTTTTACCATTTTTGGTCGATTATGTTTAGCAGCTTCTTCCGAGTCATGATCACGAATGAAAAATTTATTTAGAAACGAGTTTAGAACTTGTGTTCAATAGAGATAAGTGACTTTTCACCTACGCACACTAGTAAACGTGTACACCCGTGTAAAGTTGCTTTTGTTTCCTCCAAACTGTAAATCATCGCATCTTCTTGCTTCGACTTTTATCACTGTTAACAATTTTTGGTCAATTATGTTCAGCAGCTTTTTCCGATTTCTGATCACGAATGAAAATTTTTATTCCGAAATAAGTTTAAAACACATTATGAGTGTTCAACTGAATATTTTTCCAGCTGCTGAAAACATAGCATTGCAAACAAAACAGCGATTTGTAAATATTTTCCTCGACTCACTAACACATTCGTACGTAAAAAGGTCTATTGATTATTTGTCCAGTTGCTAGAAATATAGCATTGCAAACAAAACAGCGATTTGTAAATATTTTCCTAACTAGTGGCACTAACACAATCGTACGTAAAAAGGTAAAAGACCTGTTCTAGCTATATCAGTTTTTTTGTGTCATCTGAAAGAGCTGCATTTTCGAGATGACCGAAATCGGACGCAAAAATTTTTCGCTCGCATGTTATATCGGAAGAAAAATTGTTTAATTTAGTTGTGCATGTTTGTTATAGATGTTATCGCGGAGTGAGTTTATTTTCTAAATTTAAAATTGTTTTTTCTTGGAAAAGTTCGCGGATGGTTGTGCGAGGCCGTGATCAAGATTGGCCAGCTGGTTCCTGCTTTGAAATCATCACATTGTTTGGTGATTTTCGGTTATTTTACGCCTAAAGAATTGTTAAACATATATACAGGTGTTCTATTGAAATGTGCTGAGTGCGAAAAGTGTGAAGTTCCACAGAAAAAAGTGAATTTAATTGTAAAAATTGAATATTATCGCGTTGCTTTTTAGATTAACCAAAGTGTTTATTTTTTCTTGTTTTTTTTTCTATCGCTGTCTTGGCGACGGTTTGAAAGTGTGGAGTGTGTGGTGTTATTACATACAATAAGGAGAGTGTTTTTCGAGCAGCTGCTCCACATAGTTTTATAGTGATTGAATGCTCATTAGGGATTTATTCATTGGCATAGTGCAAATTATATTTGGCTTGTATCTAATTGAACTTGAAGTGAAAATTTGCCAATAAGATCAAAACCATGCATCGCCCCGTTTACAGTGTTTATGTGCTATCTCTTTTCAACGAATAAAATGTTGTATGGATTAAACGAGTGTGTGAAGGCATACATGCATGTTGCCACTGTACTTCCATTTAAAGAAAAGTCCAAAAACGATGAAAACAACTGGAAAATGAAGAGATGAAAGCTAAGTATACGTTTTGTCTTGTCTGTATTGTAAAGTGATATTTTGATGCTTTTTTCTAGTTTTACTTTATGTGAGAAAACAGATACAAAGAGATTTTGATTTTATCGTTGAAATTGTGTGCGCGGTATTTTTTTCCGCAGGGTTTCAGTAACAAGTTTTATTTTTGTCCACAAAGTGTTAGTGTGGTTTGTGGAGTTTGGAGTATGCGTTTCTCAGGAATCATATGCTTTGATTTTTTGATTGTTCTAGCTTTTGACCAGTTGTTTTACATAATTTGTTATATTTATGACTAGTTCGGCACTTTGTCAATAAAAATATATTCAGGCTTATATGTGTGGTGTACAGAAAAAGACCAAGTCAAAGGCTAAGGCCGATCAGAATTTTGATTATGTAAAACGTACAGCGTGTTTACCAACACGCGCGAAAGCAATGCAAATAAATACCGCTGAGCTGGACTCGAGCGGCAGAAGATTCTTGATACAGTTCGTTGATCTCTGATCCGAAATCCTTGGAGTTCACTGACCTTATTTTACCTAGTTGTGATATATTAAAATTGGCGACGAAGTCAATTTGGTACGCGTGTGCAAAAATTTGAATAGCTAGTGAAATTGCTGATTAGTTGTGCAAAGGCACGCAAAAGTTTGGATTTGTTTGATATTTGTGAGGCACGGCAACGGCCGTAAGTGATTTTATAGAAGGAAAAAAGGGGACAAAAAGGTCAGTTGTTGAAAATTTAAAAAAAAAAAATTCGGGCACAACGGTGCTAATTTTTGTGAAAAGAATAAAAAAAGTGTGATACTCTGAGAAAAAAAAAGTGCTAAGGCAAAGGTCTTTTAAATAGTGTGCAGGCGAAGGTCTCGATTTTAATTGCAAAGGCAAACATATAGTGCAAATTTAATGAAAAGAAAGCAAAGGTTTTAAGAAGAAAGTGATTTGAAAAGTATTAAAAAAAAAAAAAAAAAAAAGAAAGTGTGTGCAATTTAAAAAAAAAATCATTTGATTCACTGTGTTCCTCCAGCGGGAGAAGATTTATTTCAATTTCATTACCCGTCGGCTGTGTTGCTCAAAGTGCATTGAGTGCCAGTACTAAAACATTACGGCAACGGTGTAAGCGAGATCGACTGGAGAGCGTGTGAGTTCTGCGCGCTAAATCTAAAGGTTCTACGGGAGATTTGTCTATTTCGATTCTGCCTTGCGCTCCTGCTCCGATTCTACAGCATACAACACTATATCGATCGTAAACGGAGAGCGTGAGAAGGTTTGGTAAATTACATCGACTCTGGTAAGCGACTTTATTTTTCTCTTTTGTGACTCGTTAGGGTGACTCTACTTTTCATTAGTGCTGCAGATTTGGTTGAAATGGCTTCGAACATTGTCGGTTCGATTGAGCCCTACGTCCCTGGTGCTTCATTCACCAATTATGTTGAGCGGTTAGGGTTCGTATTTCAGTACAATAATGTACCGGAAAGCTCACAGAAAGCTTTATTTATAACGCTTAGCGGACCAGCAGTGTTTGAGGAACTCAAACTGCTGTATCCGGCGAGAGACTTATCCACCTTGCAATACGCTGAGATAATTAAGAAATTAAAAGAACGTTTTGATAAAAAAGAATCAGATCTTATACAACGATTTAAATTTTACAACCGCGTTCAAGGGGAAGATGAGTCCGCAGAGAATTTCGTTTTGGCTGTCAAGCTTCAAGCGGAATTCTGTGAGTTTGGAGAGTTTAAAGACACCGCGATTAGGGACAAGCTTTTGATGGGAGTTTTCAACAAAGATTTACAGCAGAAAATGTTAAGCGAGGAAAATTTGACGTTGGCTTCGGCGGAGCGCATGTTAGTGAATTGGGAGTTGGCAGGATCGAGAGCAAGAATGATAAGTGGTAGAACAGAACAGGTGGCTTCGGTAAAAAACAGATTGGGTAGGCGAGATGAATATTTGAACGAACGAAATGGTAGAAATAGAAGCAGAAGTAGAAGTAGGTCAGGTTTTCACATGAGAAATAGAAGCAGGAGTAATAACAGAGATAGAAGTAGGAGCAGATCGAAAAAATATAATTACAACAAACCGGTAGTCTCTTGCTATTTTTGTGGAAAACCAGGACATATTTTGAAGAGATGCTTCAAATACATCAACAGTCAACGCAAACCAACTGTTCGTTTTGCCGATGAGCCGCAACCAGGCACTAGCGCTGAATCTAACTTGGAACAATTGTTTAGCAGATTCAAGCCCATGTTGGACGATTCTTCAGATGACTCAGATCAGTATTGGAAACGTAGTGCTAAAGGCGCATCGCGAGCAATTGAAGGTCCCAAAAACAACTAGTGTAAGGCATAATTTGACTGTTCCGTGCAGGAGGACCTGCAAACGTGAAAGATCCACTTCAGGTTGCGAGTTCTTTGGTTTCTCTGACGATGTATTAGAGAACGACCTTAAGAGATTGCGGATGGATGATGGTACTAATAGCGCAGCAGGATCATCGGCTCCGAGACGGTCAGAAAGAATTAAGTACAGAAGAGAGAACATGAAGGTAAAAGAAAAACAAAAATGAAAATTAAAAAGCTAAACTGAATGATTTTGGTGATGTGTGTCAAAGGACACAAATGAAAAAAATAAAAATAAAATTAATTGTTAATGAAAAGATATAGGTGTCAACGGGCACTATCTGAAAATAAAAATAAATTGGTTAGAAAAAGATATCGGTGTCAATGGACGCTATCTGAAAAATAAAAATTAAAATAATTAAACAATTATATCTATTAGCATATTTTACAAAAAAAAATATTGTATTATAAATAAGAGTGTCAATGGACACATTCTGAAAATTAGAATTGTATATTGTGTCAATGGACACATTTTGAAAATGGAATTATTATTATGTAACAAATTTTACAAATTAGAGCGTTAAAGAACGCAATTCAAATTATATACAAAAATTATTTTAATTATATTTTTTTTTAATTATTTGCATTGTAAATGTATTCAAAATCTAAAAGAGGAAGAATTGTGGTGTACAGAAAAAGACCAAGTCAAAGGCTAAGGCCGATCAGAATTTTGATTATGTAAAACGTACAGCGTGTTTACCAACACGCGCGAAAGCAATGCAAATAAATACCGCTGAGCTGGACTCGAGCGGCAGAAGATTCTTGATACAGTTCGTTGATCTCTGATCCGAAATCCTTGGAGTTCACTGACCTTATTTTACCTAGTTGTGATATATTAAAATATGTATATTTGCTTTTATTAAATTGTTGAGGCTTTGGATGCATGGAACATTGCCAATTTTCATATTTATTAGGCGTATTAGGCGTACATTGTTAAGAGATAATCGACGTAAACGCCGAGTTCCTGCGCGTATGTGTCGGCCGGGGGGATTAAAGCGGTTGTTCGTAACGCTTCGGTGTAAACGCGTATTCAGCCCGGGCGAGTTTTGCTGATATATGGACTTCCGGCGTGTGGTGATTTCGCGAAGTGAACCCAGATATTTCATCATATCTTTCTCATCTCCATCAACGTTAAGTCGGAGACGGCTCGCGCGTTGCATCTAAATTATTACATCGGAAATCGAAGTAGATTTCGTTCAGTCGATAAATATCATTTCAACCCCCGCGTCGGTACCTTCCATGAGGTCGTATTATCTACAGATGGATCAACAACGCGCAATAGTTTTAGGTATAAAGAGCATAACCTTACGAGGAGATATACGGTAATTTGAGGTTGTCTCGGTTTAGTCAAAAATCCTGTATCCTCGCGTACGTTTTATTGTTGCGGTGTTACATTGTCAAACTAAATAAGTTCGAATCACATTATAAATATTGTGGCGGATGTAATAAACTTGTAGACGCGGCACATGTTCTGAAGAACCCGACATTAGCGCATCGTTTACCAAAACGAACCCTGCTGTATACCTTCCCCTTTATCCAACATCCCAGTGATTTCTCGTGGAAGTGCAGAGGTGTTCTCGGCTTCCATAAAGCGAGTATCACGTCAACATATTCCTATACAAACTCCTTCTTTGACCAGCATTCGGATGCGGCCGGCGCTGGTATTGCCTAATATAAAGATTTAGGTCACCTGTTTTTACACATTGAGGATGCATGTTGGTCCCAAACATGATCTGTTGGTTCTTTGTGTAATTACAGCTGATCTGGCAATAACGGAGTAGCAACCGCGGGCGGTCAATCATGCTCATGCTCATGCTCATGCTCATCTGAAAGAGCTGCATTTTCGAGTCACAACCAGGTTTATGCCAGTGATACCAAATGTGCAGATTTGTCTGCAAAACGCAGATTTTTGAAGTCCGTGTGTAGATATTTATTGATTTGCAGTTTTTCCACGGTTTCTGCAGATTTTTGTCAAAGTCTCCTTATATTTGCGCAGATTTTCTTAAAATGTGTGCAGATTTTTACAGACTCTTGCCTGCGCGAGCGAAATTTTTTCGGATTACGGAAATTTTTTCAGATTTCGAACACATTTTCCGGTTTTTCGAGCAGTTGCAGACATTTTTAGAAAACATCTGGCATCTCTGGTTTATGCTATCGCTGTCAAATCTCATATATTTGCTGCGTACCCAACATTTCAACGGTCCGCGGTTCCCCTGACAGATACGAAAAAAATTCCAGAAAAAATTCCATTTAACTTGAAATAATTGCAGGAAGAACTCTTCACTCTCACATTAGAAAGGGATAGCACTATGTCATTCCCTTGGACAAAACGTGAGTTTCAAAAAATTTCTATCAATGTCCGCTCGTCGGGTTACACTCTCAAGAGTAATGTTGAAAGTTGAACAACGTGTAGAATAGTCCATCTCCTTGTCCCAACCCTCTGCGTGCCTCGAAGAGATTCGAGTGTCCCCATACGCACACGTAACACATCACTCGATCCACGGTAGCTTTGATAAGTCGTGTCTGTCTATCCGGAAAACGGTAGTCGTGCATAACTGGCCATAGATGGTCTCGATTGGCTGGTAAACGGTTGGGCTGAACGTACCTGCAGTACAACCCGTACTAGCCCAGCAATTCCTATCCCTACCTCTCCGTGGTACAAGCCGGGATGCGAGTAACCAAGCGGAGACCATGGTAACCAACCTGTGGTAAGACCTTGGTCGTCTCGGTCTTTCTGAGCGTCTGTTTCCCAGGTTAGGGGCGGCTCATAACAGTGTCTGACTCGGAGCGGGCGGTTGAATAAAGAAAACGTGCTGTCTCGAACGCTATACCCAAGATGGCAGTCCCATCACGAGACTCGGTAGCGTGGCCGCGTAGCGAACATTGAAGAAAATATAACTCGGAACATTCGGCATGGACCTAGGCAACAAAGAACGGACCACGAGTGGAAACTCGGTACCTGGAGCAGCAAGTCGCTAAATTTTGTGGGCGGAGACAGGGTGCTGCTTGAGCAGCTAGAACCCCGCAGTTCGGCAACGTGGCTCTGCAGATCTGTCGCAAAGGTGAGAAAGTGTGGAAAGTCCGCTGAGGCAAGGCTCAGTTCTACCAGAGCGGTGGAGCAACCAATGGGCTGGGAACGGGTTTTTGTGTTATGAGCAGAATGCAGGATCGCGTGATCAATTGGAAAGCGATCAGCGAGAGGATGTGTCTGTTGTGAATAAAAGGTCGTTTCTTCAACTACAGTATCATCAAGTGCACTGCCCGCACGAAAGTAGACCTGATGACGAGAAGGAATCGTTCTACGCGCAGTTGGGGGCAACATACGACGGCTGCTCGTCACGGGACATCAAGATCGTCATCGGGGATATGAACGCCCAGGTTGGAAGAAAAGCGACGTATAGACCGGTGAGGTCTCACAGCCTACACACCGACACGAACGACAACGGCCAACGATGTAGCAACTTCAGTGATTACAAGCACTTTCCTTCCACAAAGCCACCTGGAGATCACCTGACCACCGAACAACAAATCGAATTGACCACGTTCTCATGGATGGCCGACTTTTCTCAAACATTACAAACATACGATCCCTCCGGGCTGCGGGTATCGACTCAGACCACCACCTAGTAGCGGTACATGTGCGCTGAAAACTTTCCACGGTATTTCATACACGTCAGAACCGTTCTCCTCGGCCAAACATCCGGCAGTTGACCAACCCGCAGGCTGCCAAGAACTTTGCGCGCCTACTCGATGAGGCACTACTTTCCACGGAAGAATTATTTGCTGCGACTCTCGACGATGAATGGGGAAAGGTACGCTCGGCCATTGGAAGCCGCAACCGCAACGTCGACAAAATGACTGGTTTGACGGGGAATGCCAGCAAGCGATGGAGAGGAGGAAAAGAGCATGGAAAAACTATCTAAGCATCGCCACAAGAGAGAACGTGGCCAAATACCGACGAGCTCGAAATGAGTTGCCCACGATTCTGAGGAGAAAGAAACGCCAGCAGAAGGACAGAGATCGTGGAGAGCTGGAGCAACCGTTTCCGGCTAGCATTACGAGCAAGTTTTTTGAGAGAGGGAACCAATCCCGTACAGGCTACACACCGAGTCTGGATATGTGTAGGGTGTGGATATCAAACAGAAATCGGGTCACTCAAGAACAATAGAGCAATAGCACTCCATTGGATTTTCTCTAGGATTCGGGAGAAAGTAACTACCGCAGGAATGGATGGAAGGAGTTGTGTGCCCATCTATTAGAAGGGCGATCGGCTACAATGCGGCAACTACCGCGGCATAACACCGATCAACGCTGCCTACAAAGTTCTCTCCCAGATCCTACTCCGCCGTCTATGTCCATTAGCGAAAGAATTCGAAAGGCAGTACCAAGCGGGCTTCACACAAGCACGCGCTACTACGGATCAAATTTTCAC
Source organism: Wyeomyia smithii (assembly GCF_029784165.1). Lineage (NCBI taxonomy): Eukaryota > Metazoa > Arthropoda > Insecta > Diptera > Culicidae > Wyeomyia > Wyeomyia smithii. The sequence continues at coordinate 23,249,360 of NC_073694.1, forward strand.
TCCGGCAGATCCTTCAGAAATGCCGGAGAGCAACGTGCCCACACATCATGTCTCCGTGGACTTCAAAGTACTTCAAGGTAGTCGATCGAGACCAGCTATGGAAAATGATGCACGACTACGGTTTTCCGGATAAACTGACACGACTTATCAAAGTTACCTTAGACCGAGTGATGTGTTACATGTGCGTGTCGGGGACACTCTCGAGTCCCTTCGAAGCGCGCAGAAAATTGAGACAAGGAGATGGATTATTATGCTCATTACTCAACATTGCTTTTGAGCGTGTAATCCTACAAGCGGGCGCCGAAACTCATAGGCTTCGCAGACGACCTGGATATTAATACGAGAAACTCAGTGACGGTGGAGGCATTCTACGCCAGACTAAAAGTGGAAGCTAGAAGAGTTGGACTAGAAATGAATGCGTCGAAAGGAACCACATTCGCCTCCCACGGACGGTGATCATGGACGGCGACGAACTCGAAGTTGTAGAAGAGTTCGTATACTTGGGATCTCTGGTAACTGCCGACAATAACACTAGTGAGAAAGTCCAATGACTGATTTAAGCTGGAAATCGAGCCAACTATGCCCTTCACAGCACGCTTTGATCCAGGAGCATACGCCGCCGCACGAAACTGACGATGTACAAAACCCTAATAAGACCCGTAGTTCTCTATCGACTCGAAACCGTATACTACTCGCGGAGGACTTATGCGCACTGGGCGTATTTGAACGGAAAGTGTTGTCCGCAACATTTGGTGGAGTGCAAACCGAAAGCGGAGTGGCGTAGGCGTATGAACCACGAGCTGCAGGCACTTCTTGAAGAGATTCCCATTGTGCACCTGACGACGGTCGGGAGGCGATAAAATCGGTTCTCTTCAAGGACCCACCAGCACCAGGAATAGAGGGGCCCAACGTGCTAGCTGGCTCGACCAGGTTGAAGCGGATCTGAGAGTATCGAGACGTCTAGGAAATTGGCGACGAGTAACCCAGGACCGAGTAGAATGGAGAAAAATTCTTAATACGCCACGAGCCACTACGGCTCTAGGCTGCTGAAGTAAGTAAGTGGTCTCGATTGCCTGTATCACGACTGAGACGTGATGTGTGGGCATGTTGTACTCCCGATATTTCTGAAGGATCTGCCAGAAAGCGAAGATTTGATGCGTAGTAGCGCGCGCTTTTTTACACTTGTTACTGCCTTTTGTTAGATGAGACGACGGAGTAGAATTTGGGAAGACTTTGTAGGCGGCGTTGATCTACGTTATGCCACGGTAATTACTGATAGCCTTTTTCATAGAAGGGGCATACTTTAGTCCTTTTTTCCGGTAGTCAGTCTTCCTTCCAAATCCTGGAAATTACACAGTGAAGTGCCATTGCTAATGCCTCGCTTGTGATCAGGTTTACCTCCTGGTCCCTACACATATCTGGATTCGGTGCTTAGCTCTAACGGAATAGGTTTACCTTCTCGTAAAACTTGCGCGTCATTAGCCCGAAACAGTTGCTCCAGCATTCCACGATCTCCGTTCTGCTAGCGTTTCTTTTTCCTCAGAACGCGGGTAATTATTAGGTATGAGACATCATTTTATTAGTAGGATCAATGAAACGCTAGTAGCGCAGAGTAACAGACGTAACACAGGAGCCAAACTTTATCGCCACAAAAGAAAAACGATCATTTCAAATTTCCAATCTGATAAAAGGGGCGCTGTCATGCAATCTTACACAAACTTTGTGGCTCCCAACTTTGTGTTATGTTTGTTACTCTGTGCTAGTAGAATAATTAATTTAAAAGTTTTACTTATTTAAGTCATTGTCCAATTTACAAAAAAAAATGTTGAAATTCTCCGATTTGATCTTTCGAATGATACGCCAAAATTCCAACGGAGTTGTTGTATGCCGGGAATGTCGGGACTCAATTCAGCAGAATCGTGAGTACTAACCAGGAGCAGCACCCGATCCGGACGAGGACAGTGCGGCTAGCTGCTGTTTTGCCCTGCGTTCGTGTAACAAAAGATGCGCTTTCAAGCGACACGGGAGTGAAAACGATTTTCCACATTGTCCGCAGCCATGAGTCTTTTTACCGTTGGTGTGGGTTCGCATATGCCTACTTAGCTTTTCCGCAGTAATTTCTCTCTTACAGATCGTACAATGAGTCGGCTGCTCGTGAAAGAGCAGATGCTTACGGTAACTTTTGGCGAAGATGAACACTTTGTCACAATGGTCACAGGTGAACGTCTGGCTGTGGGAGTGAATTTTTCGATGGGCCTTCAACAGCGTCATGTTTCCTAATTCTTTTTGACAGATTTCACATTGAAAAGATGAAATTTCATTGTGATTACTCGATATATGCATTTTTAGATCATGATTCGTGTTGAATTCCATGCCACAAGTATCACATTTGGATAGTTTTTCGGAGTGGTCACTTTTCGTGTGATGTTCCAAATCGTGACGGTTAAAAAATCCCTTGGAGCACACCGAGCATTCGAGCGGTCTCTCGCCAGTATGAACTCCATAATGTTTCCTCAGCTCGGCTGAAGCATAGAAGCTTTTACCGCAAATATCACACTTAAATCGTTTTACTGCGCCGATGTGTGTACGCATGTGTAACTTCAGATAGTCTTTAACAGCGAATCGCTTCGAGCATATACTGCACTCGTGAGATTTGTCTTCGGAATGTAAAGGAGTATGACGTCTCAGCTGGTTTGGTGTGGGGAACCCTTTACCACAAACATCGCAAAAATGCCGCCGCTTTATAGTTCTAACATGTGTATGATTCGCCAACGCACTCTGGGTAGCGAAGCTCCGGTTACAGGTTTCACATTTGAATCGCTCTCTACTAGCATGCACTTTATTGTGGATCTTAAAATCCTTTGCATTCAAACAGACTGTAGAGCAAACTTCACAGCGAAATTTTTTCGACTTCACTGCGCATTTGGCTTTATGCATGCGACAACTTTTTATTGAACCGAAAACTCTTCCGCAGGCTTTGCAAGAAAATTCAGCGTGTCGGGTGCTTTTATGCTGGTTGAGGGTTTGTTCACTTGCAAATGTCTCCTCACATTCGTCACATTCGAAGGCATAATCTTCCTCGGTTAAATCTTCATCGATTGGTAAGACAGCAACTAAATTATCATCTTTGATATTTACTTCGTACTTTTGAATTGCTTTTATTGGTGACACAAAATCCTCGTTTAAATTGTCTATCTCTTCTTTGATGTGCAAAACGATCGGTTCCTCATTTTCACTAATATCCTGATTATCCATGTTAGAGGTTGATAGAATTAAGCTTTTTCCAAAATAATCCCGCTTACCTCAATATTTAGAGTTGAAAAATTATCCTTCCAGATTCGCCGCATCTGAAGTGAAATTTTAGAAATTTCATAAAAATACGATACAAACACTTGCTGTTGACAGATGTCTCAAACACTGATAGAAAAGAGCAATTAAAAAAATCACAAGAAGGTTGTATGCAAAGCCACGACCGCAAGGTTGAAGTAGAATACTTTTACAAGAAAGATAACCCGGCTGCTTGCGTGTCAGTCACACACGCAACGGTTTTAACCCGTATCTTATTGCGGTTTGCTGTTGCGTGTTGCATCATGTTGCAACTTTGCAGCTGGGAGACGACGAAATTCTGTTTATACTGATTGATTGAATCGACTTCATATTAGCTCTGCATAGTCGAACTAACTGCTTTTGTGAATGCGTACTAACAGGGCAGTTAATTATTCAATGTCGGTTATGCTGATCGCGCCTTTGCGCTGCCTCTACAGTGGGGGGTTTACTAAATAAAGTGAAAATTAGACAACTACAACAGAATTAGATTGCATCCCGCACAGAATGTCTGCTTGTGTTGATGCCAGAAAATTATTAACCTTCAATTATTTTTTTATTTGCCTTGAAAAAAGCATGTTGCGGTTCAAAATCGGTTGCTAATTACAACCTTTGAGCTGCCCTAACATTGGTGGAATTAAGATACACCGACAACATGCACTGTGGAAGCTATTTCACATTCAGTAAATTAGACGGGTGCGACAAATTTGAATTGCCAGGATGCAACACAGAATGCTTGCTTGCGTTGACAAAAATTATTAACTTTCAATGACTTGTTTATTTGCCTTAAAAAAGGCATTTTGATTTCCGAAATTGGATTTCCTGATGGCAATTATCATGCTGCCCCAACACGGGGGGAATAATGGCTGTCTGGCGACACACGCTGAGAAAAACCGCGCTGCTCCTGAGACGTGGTGACCAACCACAGGGCTAGTGCTGCTGCTAAGGAAGGACGACTGCAGTTGTCGCTGTCTAGAACTATTATGAGCGGCTCCGGCTGAAACAGGCTCTTATATAGGCCAAATAGCATGTTTTCAATTGCAAGGTATATGATTCTGTCGACCGTGCTTGGGAAGCAAGCATATAACGACCAATCAGAGGTCGAATTTTTCGTTTTGACAAGGCTTGACTATTTTCAATAGTACAATAGTGTGAATAATAAAATTACAATTATCTTATTTTGGGAAGAATCTTAGAAGATTTTTCAATCTATTGCTGCAAGAACGAAGGTAATCCATCGAATACTAACCGATTTATTAGCATTTGAAATTGGACATATTTTTCACTTTTTTCGGTTTTAGATTTTCATTTCACATCCCTATGTAGCCGAACTTCCTGAGAGAAGTATTCTACTTCAAAACACCGATGCACTCTTAGCTGAAAACCAGTAAATACTTCCAACTTTTAGGCAAGTTTAGGTACGAGAAAGAACTTTTGTTTTTCCTAAAACTATGTTTACTTAAATATCATATATAGAAAGCTATGAACTCTTTTTTCGAAAAATTACTATTGTTTAATACAACTAACATTCTACTATAAATCCTCGATAAATCACAACCAATGTTTTATCAATTATTAATCATAAATTCTAGCAGCCTCAAACGTTACTAACTCAGTCAAGGAAGGAAGCAACATTCGAATGCCGGGACTCAATCTATTTTAAGCATCACGGAAGTGGAAACGATTGTCCGTTAATGAGGGCCTTCATTCAGCAGGATCTTGTTTCCCGAAATGTCGACGCATCATGTGTAACTTCAGATGGTGTATAACAGCGAATCGCTTCGAGCATATACCGCACTTGTGAGGTTTATCACTGGAATGCAAAGGAGTATGCAGTTTCAGCTGGCACGCTTTGAAGAAACCCTTCCCACAGAACTCGCAAACATGCCGTCGTTTACTGATGTTAATATGTATATGTTTCTCCAAAGCACTCTGGGTGACGAAGCTCAGGTTGCAGGTTTCACAATTAAATCGCTCTCTAGCATGCACTTTTTTGTGAATCTTTAAACCTTTTGCGTTTAAACAGACCTTAGAGCAAACTTTACACCGAGGATTTTTTGGGTTCACTGTGCATTTGGCTTCATGAACGTTAAGTTTTTCTTTCGAGCGGAAAGCTTTACCACAGCCAAGCTTACAAGAAAATTTAGCATGTCGGGTGCTTTTATGCTGGCTGAGGACTTGTTCACTTACAAATATCTGTTCACATTCGTCGCACTCGATGCCATAATCTTTAGCAGCAGCGTGATTGATTTCAATGTGTTGTTCCAGATCGCTAAGGTTGGAGAACCCCTGGAAGCATATTCTGCACGCGTGTGGTCTTTCCCCAGTATGCACGCCGTAATGTTTCCTCAGGTCGGATGAAGCAGGAAAGCGCTTTCTGCAAACTAAACACATGAGTCCTTGTTCGCCCCCAGTATGTAGAATCATGTGAGTCTGAAGAATATATGTATCAGCAAATTGTTTAGAGCATATATTGCACTGGAGAGACGTTTTTGCGTAGCGCACAGGAACCGGATATTGCAGCTTGGTTGATGAAATGTAACCTTTGCATTTGTGCTTGCGCAGAGTACGAACCGTTTTGTATGTTTTGCCACAGACGTCACACCGCAAACCGTTACCTTTGGGCACGTTCTTGTCCACTTTGTCGCATGGTAGAACAGCAGCAGCATCAACACAGTGATCGTCTTCAATTTTTATCTCATATTTTTGAATTGTCTCTATTGGTACCTCAAAATAATCCTCATTTAAATAGTCTGGTTCTTTCTTAATATGCAAATCGATATGATTCTTAGTCTCACTGTTATCCTGGTTATCCATGTTTGATATTAATAAACTGCTTACCTGAATGTTGAAAGTTAAATCATGGTCTTTTTACGAAAAATTGGCATTCAAGATAGTTTAACGAGCGATACAAAAGCAACCAGCATAGCGCAGTTGTTGACACTTGAGAGATGCCGCAAAAACTGATACACGGAGAATAATTCACACGCTTTACTCAAATGCTGTTTACACTCGAAATCAATATTTTGAGTTTCACTGATACTTAGCTGTTGTTTAGCTATTCACGGACTTCTGATTTTTATATACCAGCTAAAATCGCTACTATAACATTTGGTATACGGGCGAACTGTCATTGAAGCGATTTCGAGCAGTTTTAATTCGTGATTTGAAAATTGGAGGACGATAGAATTTTTTCGAAAATCACGTTATCCTTAGAAAATGCAGCTCTTTCAAATGGTTAAAAAAACTGATATAAACAACCCAATTGGTGGTTTTTTCATCGCTTATCTCTCTCTCTCTCTCTCTCTCTCTCTTTCTGAGTATCTATAATGAAGACATCCTTTTGGGTGAAGACAAGTAATACTCAGAGGAGGACATTACGATTCACAGACAATTTAGGTACGAAATCGAACTATTGCTGTCGTTTACATTATTTTTATTTGCATTCCGTATATAGACAACTATGAACCCTTCTTATCTTGCAATTGACTTGATCAAAAAACTACTTCTATCTGTGGAGAAAAAGATTATGCAACACAGTTTTTTCTATTGAGCATAGGTTCTAGCAGCCTCCAACGTTACTGACTTAGTAAAAGAAGGCGCAACATTCGAATGCCGGGACTCGAGCTATTTCAAGCACACGGAAGTAGAAACGAAAGTCGTAAGTCTTTCCCCCGATATGGGCCTTCATTCAACAGGATCTTGTTTCCGTTCTTCAGATGGTGTATAACAGCGAATCGCTTCGAACATTTACTGCACTCGTGAGAATCTGGCATGCCATCGTTTACAGATTTTAGCATGTATGTTTCTTCCATGCACCATGGGTTACGAAGCTCAGTTTGCAGGTTTCACAATGAAATCGCTTTTTAGCATGCATTTTTTTGTGGATCTTTAAACCTTTTGCATTTAAACAAACTCTAGAGCAAACTTTACACCGAGGATTTTTTGGATGTACTGGACATTTGGATTCATGATTGCTGAGTCTCTCTATCGATCTGAAAGCTTTACCACAGCCAAGCTTACAAGAAAATTTAACATGTCGGGTGCTTTTATGCTGGCCGGTTAAAAGCGGTTCGCACTCGATGCCATTGTTTTTGGCAGCAGCGTGATTGATTTCCATGTGTTGTTCCAGATCGCTAAGGTTGATGTACCCCTGAAAGCATATTCTGCATACGTGTGGCCTTTCCCCAGTATGCACGCCGTAATGTTTCCTCAGGTCAAATGAAGCAGGAAAGCGCTTTTTGCAAACTAAACACCTGAGTCCTTGCCCGCCTCCAGTATGTAGAATCATGTGAGTCTGAAGAATATATGTATCAGCAAATTGTTTAGAGCATATACTGCACTGGTGAGACGTTTCTGCGGAATGCACAGGAACCGGATGTTGCAGGTTGGTTGATGAGCTGAAACTTTTGCATTTGTGGTTGCGAAAAAACCGAACAGCTTTGTATGTTTTGCCACAGCCGTCACACCGCAAACCATTATCTTTAGGTACGTCCTTGTTCACTTTGTCGCTTGGTTGAACAACAGCCGGATCAACACAATAATCGTCTTCAATATTTATCTCATATTTTTGAATTGTCTCTATTGGTACCTCAAAATAATCCTCTTTTAAATAGTCTTGTTCTTCCTTAATATGCAAAGCGATATCTTCCTTAGTCTCACTGTTATCCTGGTTATCCATGTTAGATATCAATGAACTGCTTACCTGAATATGGAAAGTTAAACCAACGTCTTTTTACGATAAATTTGCATTGAAGGTGATTTTTTTTTTTTTTTATTTGCTTCTGCTTCTCTCTTGGCTTCAGGCCTAGGTAGGCCCATATCGCCGTTTGTTGTTTTTATTGTGTTTGTGCTTTTGCGCGATGGTTGGTCGATTATGTTTTGTCTTTAACTGTATTTAAACCGTTACTTTTATTTCGTTCAAAAAACTTGTTATTTGCTTTAGCTCTTGTTCCTTCAGATCTGTGAAAATCTCTATCATTTTTTTCTGTTTGTGTAGTATGTGGTATTTTGTTCTTACTGCTGCCCACTTGGGGCATAGATACAAAATGTGTTCTAAGCTGTCTTCCTGCTGGCATTCATCACAGTTTGCGTTTAATTCCCAGCCCCATTTGTGCTTTCGATCTTTGGTCATGCAGTGATTTGATCTAATTCTGTTTAATGTGATTACTTCTGCAGTATATAATTTAAGTTTTTTATGCCAAATCTTTTTGCCCGGCGTTTTCATGAACTCGAAGTGCAATTTCCCAGTGGTTTCCGACATTTCTTGATATTTCCTTGTCCATTTCGCCCATATTTCATTTTTAGCCAAGGTCATTGTGTCTCCTAACGTAAGCGCTTCGTGTATTGTTTGCGGTCCCTCAACCGCTGCTTTTGCTAACATGTCCGCTATTTCGTTTCCTTTGATCCCGACATGGCTCGGAACCCATTGTATTGTCACCACGCATTGTCGGTCCGCCATTGCCCTCAGCAACCTGTATATATCCAATACTAAATAGTTTATTTCCGCCTTCATACCTTTCTTGATAATTTCACAGCTACTTCTCGAATCAGTTAGGATGACCGTTTTTTCATAATTCTGTTTTGCGCATATTTTTAGCGTCTCTTATTGCCATTAGCTCCGCATTTGTAATGCTGACATTTTCGTTTGTTTTATGTATTATTTTCTCTTCTGTTCGTACATTTACTGCTGCCAGTGCTGTTCCCCCTTTACTTCTAGATGCGTCGGTATAAATTTTCTCGTAATGCTTATATTTTTTCTCCAACATTTCTGCAAAGTTTTTCTTCCAAGCAATGGGATTTGTGTTGCCCTTAGTGTCAATTATGCCATTGATTGTTGTTTCTACTTTGATCTCGATTTGTTCTAGCTGGTCTATTTCCAGGGACTCCTTCCTCAAGTGGTGTATTTGGTGCATGATATCTATATTTTCTACCGCTAGCTCTGTCATATAACTTCCATTACCTTCTTCTCCGTTCAAGGCTTCAAAAATGAATTTTCTTGTTGGATTAGACCCGCTTTTTGCTTTTATGATTTCCTTCATTGCAAGCCATTCCGTTCGATACTCCATCGGCATTTGTCCACTGTCTGATAACATCACATTAACAGGAGTGCTCCTCAGGTATCTCATGCATATTCTGATGCAGCTGTTATTAATGGTTTCTAGTTTTCTTCGGTTCGACTTAGCGGCGTTACCATAAATGATTGCACCGTATTCCAGTTTTGATCTCACTATTGCGTTACTTACTTTCAAAAGAGTTTCCGGGCTAGCTGAACTATTTCTGCCTGCCATCATTTTAAGTAAATTCAGGCTCTTTGATGCTTTTGTGGCAACTGCTTCTATGTGCTTTCTGTGTGATAACGTTCTATCTACTGTGTAGCCCAGGTACCTGTGAGTGTTTTGCGATTCGATTTTGTTGCCTCTCAAATATATATTGATCCTATCGTCCGGTATTTTGCTGAAGTTTATTGCAACACACTTTGCCGGGTTCACCGATAGACCCAGCTCACTCAGCCCGCTAGATATTTTGTCAAGAAACCTGTTAGCAATTCCTATTATTTCGTACCCCTCTCCTGTCACTAAAATAGAGAAATCGTCAGCGAACTGGTTTAATATTACCTTTTCTATCTTTAGTTGGTGTAATTCGGCCGTGTACAGATTGAAAAGTAGTGGTGAGAGTGGGCAGCCTTGCGGTAAACCGGTGTTAGTATTTACAGTTATTTCCTCATCAGATGCTGTTATTTTGATTGTCCGTTCTCTCAAATATTGATAGATCCATTCAATAGTCTCTACTGGTATGCCTTTTTTATACAAGATTTCCAGCAATTTCTGGCAATTTACTGCGTCAAACGCCTTGCTTACGTCCAAGAAAATGGCCAGACATTTCTTCTTTTGTTTTTTGGCCTCTTTGATGCTGTTGATTAGGTAGTTTACACAACTTGTCGCGGAATACTCTCTCCTGAACCCGAATGATAGAGGCGGAAATAGTTCATGTTTTTCTGCATATTCATACAATCGATTTTTTATCATCGAGTTCATCAGCTTCAAAAAAACGTTCATTAGTACTATGCCTCTCCGTGAGTCAAGTTCAAATCGGTCTTTATTTGGCTTGGGAATAAGCACTAGTTTGCTGATCCTCCATCTCATCGGAATTACTTTTGTTCTCCACACCACGTTCAGCTGTTCGCAAACTCCTTCAATAATATCCAGTCTCAAATTTTTCAGTATTCGGTATGATATGTAATCTGCTCCTGGCGCCGAGTGTAGTTTTTTTGTTGCTAAAACGCCCATTAACTCGTTCAGACTGAACAACTGACCTGCGTT